>NW_015971635.1:1901687-2522639 GCF_000836435.1 Fonsecaea multimorphosa CBS 102226 | reverse complement strand
CCAAGCCGACTTCAGAAATAAATGGCACAGTCTGACACAGAGTGCTCGATAACGACGAGTAGGCCACCTATTTTGTGATAGTCAGTGCTAGTAATAAGTACGAGGATCCCGCTATACTCAAGAGCAGACAGGATATCCTTTGTGAGGGAAGATAATCTGATAGCTAATAGTTAATCACTCTACTTTGTTGGCGGCGTGCCCTCCCTTCGTAAGACTTGTGCCACTTATTTTTGAAGTCGGCTCGCTGGGTACATACCTACGGAGGAAAAGGGGTCCAACCTCCCCCCTGGACCACTGGCCGAGATCTGATTACCTTAATGATGAGGTACATACCTAGCTCCCTAGGTACCTAATGTCCCGACAGAACAGAACACAGACACAAACCCAGTCAGCACCTTCGCCGCCTGCATTGTGGTACGCGCTGACGAGCGACACCATCTGCTACCAAAGCGGCTACGATGGGGGGTACCTCGTACCAGCAGTTCGTATCAAACGATGTTTCTTGCATCGAGTTCTCCGCTGCCCAGGACTTTTACGCGCCGAGTCGGAACCGACCGGTACAACGAAAAAAATGAAAGTACCATACAGGAGGAAATATCCACTCCGTACTCTATTGCTCTGTACGAGCAGGGTATAGGTGGGTCCCACTGTTGAGTAAGAGGGTAGAGGGATGTGATGGATACAAAAGAGATAGCTTCGCTACGTAGAAATTTGTGACCGCCGATAGTTCCACATAGAAAGGGATAGAAGCCGCATCTGCCCTCTCGGCTGCACAAGGAAGCAGATCATGTCAAGGTAAAGTGTGGGATATGATTAATTAATTGCTGGTGATCCCCTATCTCTGCCTGGCTCTGCATTATCATGCAGAGCTATGCTCTGCTCTGCGTTGCTCTGCGCGAACGAAGCTCAAAATGTATCCTACCCCACGCACCACTTCCGTCCATGTCACTAGTATACAGAGGTAAGAAGGATCAAATCACACAGTCGGCCGTTTCTCAGTCCTTAGGTTTCAAAATGTTGCAAAGAGATGAATGGTCATGAGGCCAGAAATTCCCGCTGGCCGTGATGGACGCTCAAGTCCATCCTTTTTGTTTGAGCGAGAAACGTCGTCAATAAATGCAAATAGCTGGAGTTTGCATCTGTTAAGCGCACAAGGTATCAAGTGGAGAAGATTAGATTTGTATGTGGTTCGTGATGAGATCGAGTTGACGTAGGTTGCGCGATGAGATGGATTGTGCTTGCCTTAACCGCTCATTGCCAGGGAGGACGGCCGGTCGATGGTCGAGGGGACGGGCGTCTGAAGAAGGCGGGTTGCTGCACTGAAGGATTCTAAATCGAGTTGATGCTGTAAAAAGACTTTCCCGCCAGGCGCGTGAACGCCGTGTTTCTCCCGAAGAAAGCCACCATTCGCCATGCAGGAGATAAGAGAGGAGTAGTTGTGCCGACATAGATCACAAAAGAGATGGTTCAGTATGCTGTTTCCATGCCCATCAGCTGGTCTGACACTTGTGGCATGCCGGTGACCGGATCCAGGTGGAGCTCATCGACATATCCAACGAGAGCTTGAGCATGGAGCTTGAATGATTCGCCCATGGTTTTTGAGATTCTGTGACAGAGTTAGCATCGACGAATGGTCACTCGAGAAATCCGACTTACCCCCAAACAACCACACCATCCAACATAGACCCCCAGACTCTAGCAACAGTAGAGCTCAGGCGTGATCCGTTTGAATCGACAGCATCGTCGTCAAACAGGCCCCGCACTTTCATGTACATGGAAAGCTCTTCATCCGTAGCTTCTTGATCGTCGTGCTCGATGCGATAGAGCCATAGACTCAGAATGGTGATCAGATCCAAGCCGCAAAGAGGATGCTCGATGCTCCAGTTGGTTGAAGAAGTCTTTGTCACCCAGTTGATGCCCTGCATCGCAACAATCTCCATGCACTCGTAGCATTGCTCAATCACCTTGATCATTTCCTTGGTTCTTTTGACCGCGTCTCGGGATAATGTCATGGCTCCTGCGATCTCATACGAGTTGTGATAGCGCAAAGCTTCTTGGACATTCTTAAGGTCCACTTCGAGGAAAGCCCTGGTGTTTCGATACACAGCCATTGAATTGAAAATGAGCGGGTGGCTCTTGTGCGGAGTGCTGAGTGGGACAACGATGGTTTCCGGTTCGCAAAGATCAAGGGATCTCTCCCAAGTTTCCAAAGCGATTCGAATCTTCCACTCAAGAACAACGTCCTGCAACGATTCAAAGCTTCGCCTGAGATTCCACACCTCCAAAAAGAGTGCATTGATCATCACACGAGTTGCAAACGCGCTGTACCTGGCGGCGTCACCCTGGAATAGACTGTCGTGCGCTTCCCTGACAGTGATCGTGGGCGAAGCTGCAAAAATGTCTTGCCAAGAATCCTCATCGCTCGGTTCAATGTTCCACAATGATTCTGACGAAGGTAGAAGCAACGAATCGAACTCATTGAAACTGATAGCTGGAGTGTGATTATAGGTCAAGGTCAACATGCCAAAGAAGATGTAGACGGCATAGTAGGTTCTTCTACATCCTTCTTCGGTAACCCATTCTTGATGGGTTGGTGGAGTGCCAGAACGGGCATCAACTCGTAGCTTCAGCTCGTATTTGTTACCAGCGACCATCTATAGAAATTAGCTTGCGCCTCCGACATGCTCTGGAAACACTTACGTTCGCAAGCAGGCTTTTGATAGAACATGCCCACTCCAAGCCTTGAGAGCCACCGCTCCAGCTTTCAAAAACCATGTTGAGAAGCGTGCTCTGCATCGTCCAAAGTGGGCATTTCCGCGAGTCAAAATTGTCCTTGTTCTGAAGGAACTGGTTTACGAGCTTCTTAGACCCGTGATGAAGCAGATATGCTTGTTCCTGGTCGAAGTTGTACAGCGCGCCGATAGAAAGGATGGCAAGGAGAAGAGCCGGTTCGGTTGTCTCGGGCCGGAAACTGACAGGGTGAAGAAAGGGTAGATGGTGGTGGAATAGGTTGAAGTAGGTGGTAAGGTAGAGATTGACTGTGGGCAACGAGGGAAGGGAAATGTCTCCGCCTAGTTGATTAGCAATCATAGCTCTCTCATCTTCGTTGTTAAACTGTGGAGCTTTGGGTAAAGAAAGGGGCTGGGCTGGGCCAGGCGACTTGCGATAGTTCACTGGCGAGACAGGACCGGTCATGGACGGAAACGGTGAGAGCGCATTGGGTGTAGGGGTGCCGGAGACGGGAAAGGTGTCTGCCAGACCAGGGAAAGCGGAGGGTAGAGAAGCACTGAGCGAGCTTGTGCGTTCCATGATGGGCGGTAGCTGCGATTGATGGGGTTGTATCGATCCCATGTGGACGAACGGCGGCTGTGACAGGTTATCTTGCGACGACATGCTGGACATGGAATGCGCCTTGGGCTCCGAAGGTCCCTGGGGCATGAAGCTGTCCCAAGGCATATGGGGTAAGCTGTTGGCGCCACCGAGATAGTCGGACGATTCGAGGAGCGAGCTGCGATCTGGGGAGTAGCCGGGTATTGAGCCTTCGCCGTTGTTCAGATGACCGTTCGCTGCTGCGGCCGCCTTGTGTTGGAAGTCTGTCATCAACATGGCGGCAGTTTCAAGGTCGAGCATACCATCGCTGCTTGCCTCTATCTGCTCCAACGTGCCAGGGTCGATAGTGATGGAGGGCTTGGACGGAGCAGCAGCCGTTGAGAGCGCCGCTTTCGTCCCTGCGCCTGCACCTTTATCGGTACCTGTAGTTGTACTTGACTTCTTCTGTCTTCCCTCAGACTGCAGAGGTACACCGCCATCCTTCGCATGTACGGTTCGGTCGTGGCGGAGGAGCAGATCTCGGCGGACGAAGGTGCTGCGACATTTCTGGCATTTGAAGGGCCGCTCCTTGGTGTCTGTCAAGGGATGAAATGTTAGCAAACGGTCCAACAGTAGATGGATAGTTGATGGCGGGGTTGGATTTCTCCTATTGCCCCACGTCGCAACAACCGAAAAAAAGTTGGTGACTTACGCGACCGCTCGTGTCGACTCCTATGTTCGCTTCGACTGAAGGCTCGGTTGCAGTACTGGCATTTGTACTTCTTTTCAGGCGCAGAAGCAGCCTTTTTGGGCGGGACGCTCGTCGTCGCGGCTGCGGCGGTGGCAGGCTCAGCGGCGGTGGCAGAGTCAGACTGGGCCATGGCGGATGTAAATTGAGGGTTAAAAGTCCTCCGACCAGGCGCAAGCCTTTGGCTCGAAAGTGAGTTGGTTCAGAGGTGTTGATGTCGCCGTGATCATTCCGTGTGGGATCCGCGCACCGCTCGAGTTCGATTAGAGGGAAGAGGTGAAAGGGAGGATTTGAGGAAGGGTTGGCACGTTGGTTGCAGCTGTGGGCTCCTCTGGCAGCAAGTGCTGGGCTGGGTCGCTGGGTTGGTTCGCGCGGTGACTTGAATGGATGCGTCTCCGAGACTCGATTGGCGAAATGCACCAGTCAAAGTGGATCACGTGTGTATGCGTGAAGTGTGCTATTGAATATCAACCGACCAGCAGCGACACGCTGCAACGACTGCAATGGTGGAATTATAATACAGGAGTCGACGAGATCAAGACGACGAAGGGGTGTGTTGGTACAGTGCAGGGGAAAGAGATGTGTGCGATGAAAAGAAATGAAAACGGGAGGAGGGGCAAAAAGAGGGAGGGAGGGAGGGAGGAGAGGGAAAGGACGGAGGGGAGGGCGAGAGGGCTGTTCGGGGGGGGGGCCAGCTCAGTGAGAGAGTCCAGGCGAGGAGCAGGCGAGGGCCCAGGCATCTCCCTCAGCCCACCAGCCCATGGGTGCCATGATCCCGCTCGGTGAGAACCCTGAAGCCCCTGAAAATTGCTACAGTGACCAACTCATCACTGGAGTCTGGCACCCAACTGGGCCACTGGCCGAGGGGCACCCGAGCAAACCCAGTAACCTGAACGGACCCGCGCCATTCCCAGCTGGCGGGTCCCCGTTCCTCCTTCTCCCTTCCCATCGCTTCCCACACCAGCTTCGAGTGCCACCCTTCGAGAAGAGACCTCATCCATCCACCATCCACCAGATGGGGACCAACTTCCCCGGCAGCCTACGACGACAAACCCATTAAACCGGCCTGGACTCTAACGTTAGGAAACTTAGTATGGCCTGTCTACACCTGTCATTTTCTGCGGAAGACCACTTTCGAGATACCGGAGTTGCTGGAAGCCCACTTCGAAGCCTCATCCCCGGTTCCGAGATACCTGTCAATTTGGTCACAGGAACTCAGAGCCGATTCCACGAATGGCGGCCAAGTCAATGTGCCATCTCAACTTGTGGGAAAGTGATGGACCTGATGGTGAGTTGACCTTCGGCGTCACGAGACACACATGCAGGCAACTGCGCAGTTTACGGATACAAAGAAGGCGCCCGAGATGTGCTCGTCATCACACCCTCGAATCCTCGAATGCCATCCTGCTGGATGGACCTGATGTGCCTCAGGCTTGGACACGATTCCATCTGGCCCCAGCCACCTCACCTTCACCAGCCATCTCTCGAATCTCACGGCCACAAGCTTCGGACCGTACCCACGCTTGTGCCGTCCCTATGCAGCGTGACGCCCAAAAACGATGCTCCCACTCACAGCACCTCCGACACCCACGCAGTTTCTCCCATTGGATTGACTTGCGATCCAATTAATTGCTTATGGTGGTCGTAACGGTGAACACAGGTGGCCACCTGACCGTATCAGAGACTGGTATTTGTTGCTCCGCGCAGATTAGAGCAATCGTGGCACCAAGCAAAAAAAAAAGTGGGAGAACAAAGTGTCGGATCGTCAGCACTTAGAATCTCGCCTTGGCTCCTGTTCCTGCATTTTCCCATGCAACTTGCAGCTCCTTGATCTCATGGGGGGACGCGGTCTTCAATCAAGACGTGGAGCTCGCTAAGCAAGTCTGCTTGCAGAACAACTGGTCTGACTTCCTCTTTCCAGGCGAGGGACTGAGAAGATTTCCACCGTCAGACGGGCATCCCTTTTCTCTGACGTGGCGGGACCGTCAAGGACTAGGAAGCATCACCCCTCCTTCCGCGACCTGGTTCGAGGCATTTCCCATGCTCCCGAGTTCCCATCCTCGTGGACAAACCCAGGTTGGTGGGCCTGGGTGGGTAACATAGCGGGATTCAGAGGGGTGTTGGCAGAAACAATTTGACACCCCAAAAGAAAGATTAACAGCAACTTCTCCTGACAAGATAGCAACGAGTCGGCCTGTTCAAAACGAGTCATACATACATAAGCTTTGGAGATGTCTCTACGCCCTCCCGAACAACGGCCAGGTTTGGAACAATCCAAATGCTTGTGGAACTGAGGCAAAGATTTGTTCCAGAGTCAATCGTACAGCAACCAGCTCTTGCTCCGCGGGACGAGGCACCCTGCACTTTCGTATAGCCCCGCGAGGGAACCCCTCCCTCACACCTAATCTGATGAGGTTGCCGGTCGTTCCCTCCCTTATCACGCCATCTCTCATCTTCAGGCGATCTCACTGGAGGCATTGCAAGAGACGGTGAACACATTTCGAACAATGCATTTCCGGAGTACTCTCCCCGCCAGCCGCCTGATCCTCTACCACCGCTAAAAGAGCCTTGAAAGCCAAACCTGCCAGCAGTTCGCCAATTGTGGCTTCAAGCTGTTCCGTGTGGTCGGTCCAGGAGGCAAGGGGACAGCCCACCGAGCAGTTTGCTTCCATTCAGGCCAGGGCTGGCAAAGCTCCAGAGCCCCAGCAGGGCCAGCACCACCAGGAGCCACAGCGGACACCGCCTCCTTCGCGCCCGCCGGAATACCCACAAGCCGTCAGAGCTACCAAGCTCTCCACCCACCCACTTTTCTTATGGAGACTGCAGACAATTTCCGTTTGTGTTGCATCGGTCGTCAAGTTCTGCTGTTTTCGAAACCCCTTTGTGCCTTAGTCACTGCGATTCGAGAAACTCCACGGAACCATGAATCTCCTTCGCTTGGCCGGCAATTTCGCACCGTCAGGTTTGTAACATCTGAGCAACCGAGGGGCTCGGAGGGGTATGGCTGGTTTGCTTTGCGTCGAAATTTTTGTTCCTCAAGCTCTGCAACATGCCTCCAGAAGCAAAGCAGGCAGTACCTGGTTGTAACGTCCATCAACTTTACAGGAAGAAAAGAATCAATCAAGAACAAGCAAGCGCCAGGTGCCCTGGAAAGCTCGACCTCGTCAACGGAGGGGCATGCCGATGCCAATTGTCTGACCTCTTTGGCTTCCAAACCCCTGACGAGCTGATTGAACAACACTTTGTCCAAAAGCATGGCATGCAAGAATGCTATTACGTCTTGCTTGTCATCATCACCAAGAATAGTAGGAAGTCCGTACATGGAGTACGTTGATATGCTGGATTGTTTCATTGGATGCAAGCCAAACTAAAAACGCATCCTAGCCGAACCGAAAACACAATTGGCACACTGATGGCATATCTCCAGGCTTCACAAACATCAAGCTCGGCCGGAAACGGTCGTGGATTCTCCAGGTACCTCACTGACCTCCATCAAAGATCAGCTGAAGATCCCGATCTTCGTTGTTTTCCAGAGCAGTCCAAAAACGATGACCAAATCGTAGTGGAAAAATGTTTTCGAACGCAGTCGTTCTGAAGCACCTGGTAGAAGGGCATGTACTGAGAGTTCAGCTCGGTATCCACGCAGTGAGTTGGCCTCTCCTATCTCAGTGAGTATATGTTACGAGCTCCTTTTCTGGTCCATAGGTGTTCTGCTGGGCCGTCATTATCTTGGCCCTATTTTTGTTCTTTGTTGGCTCTTGCTTTTCTCTTTTTCATCCCAAGCACGTCACATCGCCATTTTCGCAGTGTCAGTGCCCGACGTTGATACCCCTCTTCAGCCTCTCCACGAGCGCCTCCAACTCAGCATTGCGATCCTCGAGCGTTGCTACCTCCTTTTGCAGTGCCTCCTTCTCTGACCTCAGCTGCTGGACTTTGGTCGCCATCTTCTCGCGATGTCTCAGGCTATCTTCGAACATGGTCTCAACGCGACTCAGCAGCAGATCGCCTCTCGTTCCGCCAGTGGCAACCGAGTCAGCACCAGTGCTGGGCGTTGTCATGGATCGAGCGCGTAATTCGGTGTTTGCTTTCTCAAGCTCCAAAACACGTTGCTCCATCGCAGCCGTACGTGCTTGTTGCCACAGATCGTCTGAGTCGGACCGTGAGAGTCGCTGTGGAATGGGTGTGATGGCTCCACCGCTCAAGAAGGACCGTCTATCCTGGGGCGGTGACGTCTGCAGTCTCCCAGACCAAGTGGCTTTGGCAAGCTTTCCTCTCAACATCAATACGTTCTCCAGGTCTTCGTCCCTCAACTTCCTCATGGCGGCATGAGCTCGCTTTTCTTCGGCGAGCAAGTCCCGTATTTTGATCAGATTGGAGAGATCTTCGTTCCTCAGGGAGAGCAGATCAGCGTGGTTCTTGAGGATGACTTGATTCTCGCGTTCAAGCTCGGTGATGCGAGTTTGGAGATTGTCGTAGTCCTTGGACATGATAGTGGGGTGAGACCGCTCGACGTCGGCAACGCGGACAAGGATGGTGCGCAGAAGCTCGGACATAGGACCGGCTGCCTCCAAGGAAAGGGCCGGATTGCTGACCAGATGCTCTTCTGGCTCGTCGGAGAGCCTTAATCCGGTTACAGTTGGAGTTTTGAGATCCATTTCCCCGGGGTCTACCGTCGAGGCATCCTCAGCAAGCGTGGCGTGCGAGTCATCTGTCACGACAGATTCACTACGCTTTCTTTGCATTTCTAGGTTCTGGTGCACTTGACGGTGCTGTTTCGCTGCGACGAGGAAATGCTCTCGTGAGTTCAAGGTCAGTGTTCGCTTCTTGGGCTGCCAGAGGGGCATGTCCTCCAGGTTGAAAGGTGAGGCTTGCGACTGGAGTTGATGCGGTTGGAGCGAAGAGTCGTGATGCTGCTGCTTCTCGTCTTGGTATGAAGATAGGATGCTGTCATTGTCGTTCTCACTGTAGCTGGTATCCGGACTTGATGTTAGGTGTGACAAGTTCTGGCTCGACGTAGATGTGGCCATGGAAGCTACAGACATGCTGAGAGAATGGCTAGACGGTGTGCGTGTGATGCGACTAGGCGACCACATTATCTCTGGAACATGTGATGGAGAATGCTTGCTGTTCAACGTGTAAACAAGAGGAGCAAGAGAATGGTGCGTCAGTGTGGGATTTGTTCTCGTGCGATGAGGTACTAAGCGCAGAGTAATGGCAAGGCTATGAGCGAGTAGGCAAGAAAAAGGAAGGTGAGGATACAGCAACGGGACTCCGCCACGGTCAAGCGTCCTATCGAGCCTTTTTAAGGTTTCGTGACCATGGCACTCGGTGCTCGTTTGCTAACAGTAGTAGAGACGAGCAAAAGGGGAAAGGGGATTGTGTCTGAAGCAGCGTGAAACGTGCCCCTTACCTCGCTTTGACGAGGCTGTGACCGAGTTGAGACGTGATGCCGTTTCCTGCTCATGCGATAGGACGAGGCTGGCCACCAATGGCCGTGCCCATCACCAGCGCATCACATCCCGCTTTCCCACATGGACTAGCCACTTCAGATAGCGAAGAGAGGCGTTCGTGCTCCTGGAACTCGTTCAGAGTTGTCCGAGAGATATGCGCTGCCATGGACGAGTCACATCCCCTTTTCAATGCAGTGTGATATGAGATTGTCCTCGTTTCCCGTTTCGGCCTTGGAGTTCGTGTCACGCATGATGACGGCCATTGTGCTTGACAGTGTACGAAGGCTTTTGCCAATGCCATGTTCCCTAAGGCTGTTGCGTGTAGTGGTTCAGGGGTCGAAAGCGAAGGCGGACTTTCATAGCGGACATGGTTCTCATTCATGGAGCCCCGGGTGTGAGCTTGGTATAATATCATGGCTCGGTAGTTTTGTCAGAGTTTCTATGTGCTTCATATCTCTATCTAGAAGGACTAGGAATGCAAAGAGAGGAAACGTGTTCTCAGCCTCGTGAAGCCACCATTAAAGCAGCCAGCGCATTCCGCAAATCACAAGGCTGAGAAGCCGGCGAGGGGAGGCAGCCGGGAGCCAAAGAGCCCAGTACACAACACCTAGTACCTTTACTCTACCAACTTGAACTCCACGTTGAAACTGTACCCTCATCGATCTCTCACGCAGCTCACACCCAACATACCCCGGCAGCTACTCCTTTTCGTACCCTAGAAAACCCCGTCAAATAGCTTCTCCGTCGCAGTCTTGCTCATGCCAATGACCTCATCCTGAGCCCTTGAACTTGCGACCGCAACCAGCATCTGACAACCATGGCTCCCTCCCCCACGATCCGCCGCCTCCTCAAAGAGACCGCAGAACTCTCATCTCCTTCTTCGAACCCCAACCCCGCTTTCTTCGCCGCCCCGGTCTCTGATGCCGACTTACACGAGTGGCATTTCACACTGCTGGGTCCTCCATCCCCTTCCCCCTACGCCGGCGGGATGTATCACGGGCGCATCACGCTGCCGGCAACATACCCTTTGAAACCGCCGAATTTCCGATTCCTGACCCCGTCAGGCAGGTTCGAAGTGAACCGCGAGATCTGTCTGAGCATATCCGGGTTTCACGAAGAGACGTGGATGCCCGCCTGGGGGGTCCGGACCGCCTTGACGGCGCTGCGGACGTTCATGGCGGAAAAGGGCTCGGCGGGCCAAGTTGGGGGTCTGGAGGCGCCCGCGGACGTGAGGAAGAGACTTGCGAAGGAGAGTCGAAGTTGGAAATGCGAGGCTTGTAAGAAGACCAACGAGACCATCATGCGCGAGTGGTGGGACGTTTGTCGCGAAGCCGGGGTCAATGTCTCGGCCGAGGAGGATCTGGGGTTGGAGAGTCTGCCGGAAGGCATGTCGCTTGAGGCGCGAGATCCGAGTGCACAGTCTCAGTCTAATGGTGTTTCTTCACACACGACAGGCATGAAAAGTAGAAGCGAAGCTGCCGGTGCACAGGAAGACCCGAAGGTGACAACGACGGTACCACAAGAGCGGCGGCCCCAGCAGCAGCAACCCTCTACACATCCCCATCCCAATGCTAATCCTTCTACACCATCCACATCTGTGCCAGTGCCACCGTCCCAGCAACCTCAACCTCAACCTCAACCTCCCTTGTCATCATCATCACCACCACCATCACACACGCCACGATCGAACTCCTCTAGCCTCACCCAACCCACGCCTCAAAGATGCATCCCGATGGTCCCCACGCCCTCCGCAGAAGCAGCCCAAGCCTCTGCCGAAGCAGTCCTCACGCCAGGCGACTTCGTTCAACCACCACCCAATGGCTCCACAGCAGCTACCACGGGCACTTCTACCACCGCTCGACGACCCTTCTTCTCCGGTCTTCACAGCGCCCCACTCGCCGCCGCAAACGCCGCGATCGCACAGAGCGGCGGCCCGCAGCCATTGACTCTCCAGCGCGACCGTGACCGCGGACGAGAAACCCAGCAGACCATCACAATCGACCGGGCCATCGCTGGCGTGTTTCTTGCCCTGTGTCTGATGGTGCTCAAGAAGATCTTCTACCCGGCTGGAGGGGCCGGGGCGAGGTATAGTGGTATGGACGAATTTTATTTGCAGCGAGAGTAGCATATGCGACAAGATCGTCGTTTGCAGCTTGCTATTGGAGACCATGACTTGGATGCCACGCTTGGTACTACCGGCATGGGGATATCTATATGTTGGGATTCTGCTTGGCTTGGTTTGGTTTGGGTTGGGGAATCGGGCTATGATCACGACAGGATGGGCTGGAATGGTATGGTGTGGTATGTACCTACCTAGGTAGGTACCTAGGTATGTTATGGAAGCTCCGAAGACCGGGCGGGTTTATAAAGAGCAAGAGGGAGCTTGCCTTTTTGGACAGATGCATCTCCCAAGGCGTTTTGTCTTTCGACTTGAGCGAGCGTACATGCGCGCAAGCGTACAAGCGAGCGGTCAAGTAGAATCTCCAAATCCATAGAGTCCGCAGAGAGGTAAGCATGAGTCCTACACGAGCCTTCGGCTCATTACCTACCCACATACCTATGATATATATATATATATACATATATATACATATGAGGCAGTACCAGTGTCATCTTCTCCGCCTCCACCATTGTGCCAGCACTGCCCTCATAGATATATATACAAGCACGACGATTGACTACCAGAGGATACATATCTATTTGTTATGAAATGGAAGTTGCCTTATCTCTGGCAGTAACGGTGGGTTCCCGCTGTCTCCATCTTCTCCAGGATGGCTTGATCGGAACGACGGCAACTGGGTCATTGATGGAGCAGCGGTTGATACTGCTATCATTGCGGCGGTGTCCGTTTCTCCTGGGCGTCAGACTGCTCCTTTACGGTATTTCTCTTTGCGGTCGGGTCACCCTATATGTATGTTTACACCCCATAAAAGGCTCCGGGTAAGTGTGCTCGATACCTGCAAACCTTGCCTCGCAACAATCCGGCACAGCTATCCATCTGACTCCTTTCCCTCCCCATTGAGTGTTGGTCACAAGGGCGGATGCACGGAAAAGATCAGAATGCACAAATATCCCACGCAAGCTGACCACTCAGACCTTGCACACTCTTCTTTTGGATCAAAAAGGAACGAGGAGATGAACCAATCATGCCCCCTTGATGGGCCTTGATGCCCCCAAGTTTCGCCTCACTCCGTCTGCAACCCATTTTCCTGCCTAAACCTCAACAAGCATGTCGATGCGTTGGACCCCGTGACCCTTCCCTCTTGGATCCCTCTCGCTCATGTCCTTTGTCCTCCACTCACTCGTTACAGGGTGGAGCGGATACAAAGCACCGTGCAGAGCGTGGCAGCCGAAAGAAGAGAGAACCCGGACAGGCACAGCTGCTGATGTGAAGCCGCTGGCTGCAATCCATTATCCAGCAAGCAATAGCGTGGGGAGAGGCCATTGCCGTGGTTTCCAGCAATCCGACGAGCCCGTGGGAGCTGACTGAATTACGTCGTCTTCAACTATCTCGTCCCACGAATACTTATCCGCAACTCGTCCTACCCTGGCGATTGGCTTCTCACCACATCCTTTCCGCCAAGTGGCACCCAGGAACCTTGCCTTGCGTCTCCAATCGTTGACAGGTTGATAAACTCCCGCCCGCCTCCCAAGGGGACGTCTCCGCCCTTCTTCTGTTCTGCTCCCAGCTTCGAGGCCTCGTACAAGATCACTGAAGTGTCGACTTTCGACATAGCAGCTGCCTGTCGTGACCTTGACGCTTCACAACCGTTAGCACAGCTCCCTCGTTCGATCCTCACTTCGGCCCTCGACCCGTCGTGCCACACGCAGCAAACGCTTCGTGCAACCCGCGAGATCAAACAGAACTATCTATACTGCTCTTCTAGCCCTTCGTCTCTGCCTTTCTCCTGCAAAGCTTAACCCTCAGACGTATCATACGCTGATGTCGGTTGATATACGCTCATCTTGCCCTAGCCTCCGCTTCCCATTTAGAAGCGACACTGTCTCTACTGCTCAGCTCTGTTCCGAGCATACGGGCCATATTACAAGACCCATTGATCGAGGTTGATCAAAGAGTAGGTTGACCGACCATATTTGACCTTTCGACTAAAGTAAACGAAAGGACCAAAAAGGAGAGAGTCAAAATCTAGAAGCTGCTAAATCCAAATCCTTTCAGTATGGCTCTTCCTAGTGCTGCCGTTCCCATGCTGGACGCTGCAATCGTCCACGAGAAACCAAGTCCGACCGCTGCTGCAAAGGTCTCCCTGACCGCCCCGAACAAGGACCAAGTCCGCGTCGTCGCCCCGCACGAGTACAAACAGGCCGCGGCATGCTTGGCTGAGGCGTTTCGACTCGACAACATCGTCCGCTATGCCATCGACACGCCGGACCGCATGCATATGACGGAAGAGGAGCGCTTCGAATTGCACAAAGCCTCCATGGAGTACGTCACCTATGCTCATTGTCTCCAGGGATTGGTCTTGACGGTTGGTGAGAACTTTGATTGCGTTGCTTTGTGGCTGCCCCCAGGCAAAAACATCGACGACTGGTTCACCATCCTTCGCAGCGGCATGTGGCGATTGAGCTGGAAGCTGTCCAAGGAAGGCAAGGTGCGGTTCTTCGATGAGTTCTTGCCCCTGTTGCATCATACCAAGCAGGAAATCTTGGGAGAGAGGGACAACAACTCCTGGTATCTGAACTATATCGGAACCAAGCCGGCGGCACGCGGCCGTGGTTATGCCCGAAAGCTGATTGAACACGTCACTAAGATGGTACTGGCTGCTCTTGGACAGATTGATTTCCTGGTTGACAAGCTGACTGGAACAGGCCGATACCGAGGGGCTGCCCTGCTACCTGGAGAGCTCGCACGATATCAACATCATCATCTATGGCAAGTTGGGTTTTGAGCTGCGCAAGCACATCTACCTGCAACGCGCTGCGGGGAAGGAGCTGAGGATGGATGTCATGGTTAGGGAGCCGGTTGATCCGGAGAAGAAGTAGAAACATGCAAATCCCGGACCAGTGAAGTCGGGCTGAAGCTGGATGGGGTGTTGAGTGCAAAGAGAAATGAGGCCCCTATTTAGGGGCTGGTGAAGCAGACGAGACGGGACACAAGGGGAACCATTATGGAATATCCAACTATTACCACACTCGTTTAGCCACAGAAATGCAACATCTGCATTCTCACGTACATCCTTGACTGCTTACACTATTTTGTGAACACCCAAGATGAAACAGGAGAGGCGAGAAGGGGGCGAGGCTGACGGCGGTGGTCGTGGAGGCTGCAGCCTTGCATACCCACAAAGCGCAAGGCTGAGCCAGAGCCTTGCGACCACGTCACTCGGCCACCAGAAATCCAACTGCGCCGTTTCAACTCGTTCTCCTTGTCAACACCCAGCACCTCGTACACGTTAGACGCATCACATACACATTATACACAGAGTGCCCCAATCCATTCTTTACCTTTCTGCATTCAGGAGCCTGCGTCCTTGGATAAAGACTTTCCTACCGCACTCTCTCGCGCAACCATGCTGTCGACCACGGCTTCGAGATGATCACCCGTCATCGACACTGCAATCGACCGCCTGAGTGATTGCACGGCGACGACTCGTTCAACCAGCGTCCATATAGATCTCTTTTGTCTCGGATTTTCCCATGCCCAGCTACTCAAGTCCTTCCTCCTCACCTCCCCCAACTCCTTCGCGCCGCCGATTACGATCATGCGCCCGGTCATGCGAGCGTGCCTGCTGCGCCATAGCCACCTTTTTCCCTCTCGCTTTCGTGTATAGTATAACAACATGGGCGGTATGGGTGGTGGCGTCGATCGGCTTCGGATCTCACAGATCAAAACACGTGTGGTGGTTGGTACAAGCCATGTCGTTTTTGGGAATCACCCTCTACATACTGGCGAACTGGTCATACACGGTCGCCGCCTTTACGGATCCCGGCTCGCCCTTGAAATCTCCTTCTAAATCATCGGATAGGAGCCAGGGGAGATACTCGATGCTTCCTACTCACGAACCTGTGGCCGACGTGAGCCAGATCCAGAGCATTACCGTCTCCTCGACCGGAGCACCCAGATTCTGCAAAAAGTGTCATACTCCAAAGCCTGATCGGACACATCATTGCTCTACTTGCAAAAGGTGCGTCTTGAAGATGGACCACCATTGCCCTTGGCTGTCCACCTGCCTGGGCTTGCACAACTATAAAGCATTTGTACTCTTTCTCATCTACACGTCTCTGTTCTGCTGGGTCTGCTTTCTCAATGCAGCATGGTGGATGTGGAAGGAACTTTTCGAGCAAAGCGGCTATCTCGACGAAGTGGCACCTATCAACATCATCCTCCTTTCCGTCATCGCTGGAATCATCGGTTTGGTACTGAGTGCGTTCACTGGGTGGCATATATATCTCTGCACCAAGGGGCAAACTACCATCGAGAGACTCGAGAAGACGAGATACCTTAGTGGTGTCAGGACTCTCGTGGAACGAAATCGCCAGGAGCAGCAACTGAACCACAGCAGACACAGCTCTGAAGGTGTTGCGGGCAGGTTGCAGCGGGCTGGGGAGCAGTTTCTCGAGTGGAATGCCAATGCTGTACCTGGGGCCTCACGGTACGAGGAAGGTGAAGAACACACGTCGCCCGTCCCGAGTGTCTATAACACGACAAACCGTGAGATGCCATATTCTCAAGGTCCAGACCACAGCCACAACGATGCTTTCAACAACACCCCAGCCGTTCGTGCGTTGCGAAATACTTACTCTCACATGGAGGCCGCTCGCGAGCGTGAGAGATATGCTCAATACCTAGATGACCAAGAGTCCGAGAAAATGCCCAACGCATTCGATCTGGGCTGGCGCCGGAATCTTAGCCACTTATTTGGACCAAATCGATTCCTCTGGCCTTTACCGATTTGTAATACCACGGGTGATGGATGGCGGTGGGAAGTCAGCCCGAAATGGCTCGCGGCGCAGGAAGAAGCGGTGAAGAGGAAAGAGCAAAGATTAGCGGCGATGATGGATCACGATCATTATGCAGAGCCTTCAAATGGAAGAGGCGATCGTGGCCATGGGTATCAAGAGTACGAGAGAGATCGAGACCGCGATTACACCATCAACTTTGACGAGCGCCACGAGACCACTGTCCCACGGAATGGGGATGAGGATCTGTACTCACGCAGTGCCATGTCCATGAAACATCTGCCACCAAATCAAAACAACGCGCCCTCGCCGGCCGATCAGCGCAAGAGAAGACAAAAGAGAGACTTTGACCAGAACGAGCCGTTCGAGGTCAGCAGTGGCGACGAGGACAGCGACTCGGACATTGGATATGACGTTAGGGACGATCAGGATGATGCGGAGAGAGGCTGGATCAGGAGGAACCGTGCAGGCAGAGTGAAATGACGGGCCTGGGGATTGGATGTAGTGTGGCTATCTATTCAGGCAACCAACCTGATCCAGGCTACGACCAGTCGATCGGGGCTTTTGGATACATACAAATAAACAAACGAGATCCTCACGGCCGCTGGTTATGTATCATACGATTGATCATGGGGCGCATTGCGTTGCAGAACTGCAGGTGGGCTGGACTGGACTGGATTGGCGAGAATCAAAGGTGCTGCTGTGCGCTCAATACAACGGGTTCGATTTTTGAGTAATTAAGATAGGGGAAACGACCTCGAATGTTCTGTTCTTCACAGTTCGGAACCCCTCAACAAGTTCGTATAGGAAGTGGTATATTTATATATATATATATATATGTCCTCCAGTTTCCCTGTTCTTGATCCTTTGTGCATGAACCATGACGGCAAACCAGGTCACATAGTAATATGATTGATGAGAGAGCATACAATGTGAGCCAACGACTGAGCAACCTGGTGGATATTCCGAGGTCCAGACCAACGTTGAGCCAACAGACCACCACCGCTTCATTGCGTCTTGTCCATGGTAGCCGCTCACGTGCCGCTTCACTTGGCCTCGACGTGGATGGCCTCGACATCATGCTTATGGGAGGCCACTCCGACATCCTCGATTCCGCTGAAGTCGGTCATTCCGAACAGCTCATCCATTCGTTCCAAGGAAATCTGGGGCATGTTGTTAGACATCTAGCAGCTGCGAGAAGCACCATTGAGGAAGGTTTCCCACTTACCCCTTTGGTCTCCGGCACCAAGAAATATGCGCCGATGGCGATCGTGAAGCAGAAGCACCCGTATATAAAGTATGTGCCGTATCCGCCTGCACCCACGGTGTCCAACATCACGGGGGTGGCTCGAGCAACAGCTAGGTTGAACACCCATTGTGTTGCCGCAGCATACGACACGATCAATCCTCGGAGCCGCTGAGTGCTGATTTCAGACGAATAGATCCCTGCGAAGGAAGGAAGTTGAGCATCAACCCAGCATATGTACGCGAGGCAAAAGACTTACAGCAAACGGGACCCCAGCCAAATTGGAAGGCTGCCGCATAGAGGTAGACCATGACCAACGCAGCATATCCCGCACCAGAGATAGGAGCACCTTTCTTGGGGGCGTCAAATCGGACGAAGAAGCCCAGATAGAACATGCAGAACCACATGAAGAGCCCCGTCCAGACCAGTGACCATCTGCGCCCGAGGGTGTCGGCAAGAAACGTAATGAAGATGGCGCAGGAGCTCATTTTGACTATGCCATAGACCCCAGTAGCGAACAGGCTCTGTGTGTTGCCGGTGACGCCGAGATCGGTGAAGATGGTCGGCGCGTAGTAGTTCTGCAATCGTGTTAGCTGGGCCACCCCAACTTCGACAGCGTAAAAAACTTACGATGGCATTAGTTCCAGTCCATTGTTGAGCGGTCATAAGGGCGATCGCCATGATCGCGCGTCTGCGGTTTCCGGGAATCGTCCACGCCTCCTTTGTCAACGCCCAGTAACTGTTGCCTCCGGCACGGCCCCTCTCGGCCTCCAGCTGAGTCTGCATTTCGAGAAGTTCGGCTTGGACGTATGGGTGCGTGGCCGGTAGATTTCGAACTGTGGAAAGAACTCTGGAGGCCTCGTCCCAGTGGTCTTGGGAAGCAAGCCACCGAGGACTCTCGGGACAGAAGATAATGCAAACAAAGAGGAGGAACGGAGGCAGGGACTGCATCGACAGTGGGACTATCCATGTGGCATGACCTTTCAAGTGGAGGAGGCTGCCGTAGTTGATGAAGAAGGCCACCATGGCACCCATTGTTTCGAAAAGTTGATAGAATCCCACAAGCAGACCTCGAATACCACGAGGAGCATTCTCAGCGACGTACGTCGGGGCACACATAGTCGCTCCCCCAAGGCCCAGTCCTTCAACAAAGCTGATATTGTCAGTTTAAAGCCCCTACCGATGCCTCTTATGGCAAACGTACCGTCCGATATAGAAGCAAGTTAGATGGCCATATGACAGAGCCTGAAGAAGGCCACCGACGAAAGCGAACGACGCAACGGTATAAATGGTAATCTTCCGACCCCATCTGTCGGCCAATGGATTGGCGGCGAGCGCTCCAACAATGGCGCCTGCCTGCATGACTGATACCAAGTTCGCTGAGAGGTTGGACTGGGCGATCTTCGACTTGTTGGAGAGTCCGAATTCACTTGGAGCCGGTTAGCTGCTGTCATAGCAAGTCGTAGGCTGGATAGGGCCGTACTCTTTGAAGTCGGGCAGCGTCAACACCCCGCCGATGATACCAATATCCATGCCAAAGAGCGTGCCTCCAAAACAGGCCTGTTTGGTCTCAGTACAGATCTTTTCGCTGCTCGCGGGTGTGAGGACTTACGGCTGCTGCCAAAGCGAAGACTCTCCAGTTGTAGACCTCTGGAGGGTCCAACTTGACCGCATCATTGTGCACGATCTTTCTGAGGAATGACATATTGGGCACGGACGGTGAGCAATCTGAAGGGTCCAGGTAGTTGAGCAGTCGAGGCTGGAGGGGCAGGACGAGCGAGGTGGTGAGGCGGGCAGGGTATTTTATGCAGCCATTGATCGGCCTTCTCAAGCTACCACATGTTGGACAAGGATTCTCTCGAAGCGAAGGGACAATGTCGATTCACTGCCATGTCAGCGGACCTCCATCTCTCCTGTCACCCACCTGTGGAGAGAATTGGAAATCCCATAGAACATGGGGCAGAAACAATGGACTTTGCTCCGAACGTGCCCAGATGGGACTGTTAGAGGCCGGATATTTGCCAGATGTCGAATAGTTCAGCCGTTGGTACACCACTTAGTCGCAAGCACCAGTCTCCATGAAGACAAGATGTGCAAGCATCGACAAGCATTGGACATAGGATGGGAGGGTGCCGGCCCTGTTGTAACGTTCCGTCGCCACTCTGGCTGAGCGGTCGCTGTCGAGCGTGTCTTGGTGTCATTGACCTGCGGGGATAAGCTGAACTCGTCTCCAAAGAGTGGTCGGCGTTTTCAGCCTGAAATCAGGCTTGGTGTACGAGTAGATGGGGAAAGCCGGGGAGCTGGGGGTGAGCTGGGGGAGCTGGCACCCTTCACCAGGCTCAACCAGATGCGATGGGGAAAGATGCTGAGCTCGAGGTTGACTCTCCACCTGGGGTACGGGACGACGGCAATCCATCCGCAAATCATGGATAAATTGATAGATAAATAACCGTGGCTGGGGTGAAGGACAAGGGAGGGTCCTCGTATTGCCCATCAACTCCACCAGGCTTCGGTCCAATCTTCCACCGAGTATCGTCCAACCTGTCTGGTGACAGAGTCCTTACCTTTCATTTAGCGGTGGGAGGGCAGCTGTCAGCCTGTCAGAGATGTGGCAGACACTGCCATTGTGGCGTGTTGTAGAACAGAGCAATATTCATACGGTTGAGCAAGTCGGCTGGTAACAAGCAGCCTGGCGAGGACGGCCTCCAGCAGTCGACAAGCCCAACATCGTCCGCTGCGCGTCTTGTCGTGCTCTCTGCTACAAAAGCTCCCGAGATGAGGTATCCTAGACCATCCTCTTTCTCAGCCAGTCTGGGATTTGTGGTCGCCGCACCCAACTCTGTTGCCATTTTTTTCGATAGTCGGCAACACTTGAGGGCATAGCAAACACTCCAGCTGCTACCCAAACATCCGCGTTGGCCGGTATATCCATCGCCAGGCTGGGCAGGACTGAGCGGCTTTCCATCAGGTTACTGTTCGCATCTTCGTCCAGTACGCAGCCTGCACGACCTTCGCGTTGGTGCAGCTCAACAATACCAACGACTCCCCCCCGCGTCGCAACCACCGCCTCGCCGTTATCAGCCTGTCTTCCTTCATATTTGTCTGCGTCCATCTGCTGTAACTCGCGCTCGTCTTTCTGCGAGACGCCGTTCAGGGCAAAGGCGCCTTCGCTTGTCTTCAAAGCCCTGCTGCCTGTCGTGATATGGTGTACTCGGAGATGCCAATTTGGTGCGGCGTCGGTAGGAGGAAGCAAATAAGTCTCGACATTAGTATCTGCCCACGGTTTCCAATCAGAAATCAACAGCGGGGTGTCGTCGATGGTCTCCAGCCTTGCATTGAGTGGCTTCCTCCGCACCTTCCAAGTCTCACCGTGATCATCGGAGACCGCAAGGACGTTATCGCCCCCTATAGCTTCCACAAAGTAGCCGCCGGTGGGCACAGAATACCCAAATGCCGTACTGTATGCAAACTTGCCATATTTGCTTTCCGCAGCTCTCATTGGGTAGTGGCACATCTGTCCCGAAGACACGAGAAAAGTATGCCCTCCTTTTGCCACCATGATGTGTTTGGGGTGCTTCAGTGCCAGGACCGGCGGTATTGAACTGGAGGGATATGGTTCCTCTTGACACCGCCAAAATTCATGAGACTCTGGTAAGGCCAACGCTGCAAACGAGAGCATGAACCAGTAGGTCGAGCCGGGCGAGTTATAGTTCTCGGATATGAATTGGTTGGGATACCCGTAGCCGATGGTCAATATCCCGGCTCCATTGAGGATGTCTTTTTGCTGGGCCCAGTACCGTAGATTCCGCAGGAGAATGCCTTTGACCACTCCCCAGCTTAGAGGTGGCTCGAGGTCTAGGTCTGCAAAAGCCACTGCGGCCCAAAAGCCGGCCATTGCAAAGCGATAGGTGAGCGATCGACCAAAGGTCATTGCTCGGCCTGGAACAGTCAGGAACAGAGCTGCTTTTGCACCGAGTGTGCTTACCTTGCTCGTCAAAGTAGTGCAGGAAATCCTTCGCGTACATCCTCGCCCGATCCCTATAGACCTCTGCTCTTTTGGGATCCCGATCACCATTTAGTTTTGCGTACAGCAATTGGAGATACTGGATTGCAAACGAGCCCGAGTAGTAGTCCATCTGCAGAGTGTCAGGCGGGCCGTCGTTGCTCCAGCCGCCAGAAAGGTGAAAGGTGTCGAGGTGGTCGAGGTCAGCTTCGAGGCGTTGAGCGTCATACTCTGCTCCATTCTTCATCAATGCCAGGTTGGCAAAGACACGAAACCACAGCCAATTTGTGTTTGGCATCTCTTTCTTGTTGATATCTAGCCACTGTCGAACGTTCTCGCGCTCCCTGTCATTGAGCGGCTTCCAGAAGTGTTCTGGGGCAACGCAGAGAGCAAACCCGAGAGGACACATTTCGACCATTCTTTGATCCAAATCCTTCGACCAACCCCAGAACTCTGGATGATCAGGATTTGTGCCATTCCTTATCCCTTCCAGCCAGAAGTCGGACCCTTCAAACGACTCACCACCAGCGAGCAAGGCTCCAAGACCCCACATTGGTCGTGTAAACCCTTCGAGCTGCGCGCCTGCTTCATCGTAACGGGTTGCCGTAGCTCCAAGTCGCAGCCTCGTCTTGCCGGGCGAAAAGAAAGGCAGCAGAGGGCTCAATAGTGATTTGCACGCTTGCACGACGTCAGATCGTGTCTGGAGAGGGCTATTCAGTGAAGTAAAAAAAGGTAGTGAGGTTCCAGCTGCCATGACTCCGGGTTATGAAGTATGCTTCCAAGGGAACGAGTTCGAAACGAAGTCTATAGATGCCGTCCGCGCGAATATACTGAATATCACAAGCGCCTTGAATCCTTGAGCTAAAACAAAGGCGCGTGGTAGTCTGCGCTTATATTCATTGAACGATAGAGAAAGGCCGAGCATCTCCGTGTAAACAACTTAAGCAAATGACGTCGCAGCAGACTGCTGTCGCGTTCCCTGCCGGCTTCATACCGTTGCGGCCCAGACATTGCGACCTTAGACGCTGGAATTTAGCCGTAGAGCAGAAGATGCATGTTTTCAGTGGATACGTGGGGCGGTGATGGGCTTTTCTGCGATTTGGAGTCAATCGTCCATCTCTCCGAACTCGAAGCAACACTGGCTGTCTCATGTACTCATACATTGATCATGCAAACGACTCGCATTCATGAACTCCTTCGGCTACTACTCATTGACCTAGAACCGCCATATCTCATATCACTGTACAGTACAATGTCGTGCTGGTACCCTTTTCCGCGTCGCCGCATGCCGATCAATCTAGAACCCAGGGAATCTCCAGCTCTTCTCCGTTTCACCCGTCCAGAACTGCCCAGGTATTATCATCGACGGTCGTGAAAATCTTGCCGGCAGCCACAAGTTCTTCGGCGCCCTTGTACACATCACTCGTTGACAGGCCCATGGCAGAAGCAATCATCTGCACATGCAAACCCTCATTGCTCTGCGGCGTGTTTTTGAGCGTTACAAAAATCTTCCGTGCCAGTGGTGAGCACTGAGCCAGTTGCCCATCTGCTGCAAATTCCTGACGCGTTCCGTTCCCCATCAATCCATTGGCTGCGCCGTTTCTCTGCTGTCCGTTCGACTGCGCGTTCGGAGGCGGTCCTCTGGCGAAGAACAGGTGTACAGCCGTTGCTTCGAGCAAGTGGTAGTTGATCTCGTTGTAATCCACAATAGGCCGAATAATATGTGCGCCAACATGTCTCTTGTTGTTGAATGCCTTTAATCTCCCCCATACCCGACAATAGCCATCTTCCACCAACTTCGGTTTGTTTGAGTCAACATCCATCTTCTCTGCGTTGTTTGACTCTCCGTCGATCCATTGCTTCGCCTCAATGAGGCCCGTCCCGTCGTCGATTTTGTAGGTGATGTTTGTCGGTTGGGTGCTTATACTGCGGATCTGGCCAACAAATGTGACCTGCATAGATTATCATCAGCCTCAGCCTCTCATCATTCCTCTAATATCGTATTACCTGGCTAAATGGCTCTCCGTCACTCCGGAAATCTGCATCTGGGTGGGGTTGTTCTGCATCGAGAATTTGTTTGATGGTCATCGGCCGGACAGTGTCTTTTCCATAACCTCCCTGAGGAAAGCGGTTAATCATAGATATTGAGTCCGGAGTCAGGGCCAAGGGCTTACTCTTCCAGCAGCAGGACTACTCTGCGGCTCTCCCGCCACGAAGCCGCCACCGTCTGCGGCACCATGAGCGCCGTAGGAGGTTGTATACTGATTGTCATAGCCGTAATCTGCGAGCGTCAGAGGAATTTTCCACTCATCAGAGCCTGGTTACATACTCATTGTGATCGCTTTCGGTGGTACTCAAGTGCTGAGATGTAGTGGGATGAGATGCTTGGGAAATGAACCGATTCCAAACACCAACGCGTTCTAAACGCGTAGAGTGATTTTCGCTGCAGCCGGACTTATAGTCAACCGTAATCGCCCCTCTAGGGACGAACATAGAAACCCAAGACGCATAAAGTAAATTTATTGATTTTGGAGATTCCACCAAGCGCAGGCAAATTCACACCGTGTCTGACGAACGGTGCCAACAGAGATGGCGCATACTGTGAGGGAGATTCCTATATGATGCTAACTGCCGCCCAAGACGGCTCGGACCCCAGGATGCCTCCCAGATCGGGCTCACCTGCCCATTCAGAGAACGAATTTGACATCGGCAGCGCACTTTTCGGAGATGATTTTGAAACCAAGCAAAGCGCCGATGTACGAAATGGGGGTCTACACAGGAACGACCTGGATGTCATGGCTGAAGACTCCGAGGTCGATGAAGAGGCTATCATCGCCGCTCAACAAGCCGCATCGAATCGCAAAGGTGCCAACCTGAAAGGGCGTACCGTGAAAAAAGGTGGTGGCTTTCAAGCCATGGGTCTCAATGCCAATTTGCTGAAAGCTATAACGAGGAAGGGATTCTCTGTACCTACACCCATTCAGCGCAAGACAATACCCCTCCTACTCGGCGAAAAAGACGTGGTGGGTATGGCGAGGACCGGATCTGGCAAGACCGCTGCCTTTGTCATTCCCATGATAGAGAAGCTCAAGGTACATAGCACAAAAGTCGGAGCCAGAGCGCTGATTCTGGCGCCCTCGAGGGAGTTGGCTCTGCAGACATTACAAGTGGTTAAGGAGCTAGGCAGGGGCACGGATCTCCGGTCGATCCTCCTCGTGGGAGGTGACAGCCTGGAGGACCAGTTCTCTGCCATGTCAAACAACCCAGATATCATCATTGCCACCCCGGGCAGGTTCCTCCATCTCAAGGTCGAAATGAATCTGGATCTCCTGAGTATCAGATATGTCGTCTTTGACGAGGCTGATAGACTCTTCGAAATGGGCTTTGCAGCCCAACTAACAGAGATTCTTCACGCCTTACCTGCATCACGACAAACCCTGCTGTTTTCTGCTACGCTGCCAAAGTCACTGGTCGAGTTCGCGAGAGCAGGGCTACAGGAACCGATGTTGGTCAGGCTCGATGCAGACAGCAAGATATCTCCGGATCTACAAAGCACCTTCTTCACGTTGAAGTCATCTGAGAAAGAAGGGGCATTACTTCATATCCTCCAAGACATCATCAAAATGCCAACCAGGTCCCAATTGATCACGTCAACCACGAGTTCTGCGACAACAGACAAGGCAAACAGCAAGAAGAGGAAACGGCAGGAAACGGAAGAAAACACCGGCAATTCATTCGGTCCCAACCCATTCTCAACTATAGTCTTCACTGCCACGAAGCACCACGTTGAATACATAGCAAGTCTACTCCGTCTGGCCGGCTACGCTGTCTCCTACGTCTATGGCTCGCTCGACCAAACTGCCAGAAAATCTCAAGTCCAGGCTTTTCGGACCGGTCAGACAAACATCCTTGTCGTCACAGATGTCGCAGCCCGGGGGATCGATATTCCGGTGCTTGCAAATGTAATCAACTACGATTTCCCCTCGCAGCCAAAGATATTTGTCCATCGTGTGGGACGGACTGCCCGAGCGGGTCAGAGGGGCTGGAGTTATAGTCTTGTCAGAGACGCTGATGCGCCATATCTACTCGATCTGCAACTTTTCCTCGGTCGGAAATTGGTCCTAGGTCGAGCACCAAACAGCGACCTGGTCAACTTCGCACAAGATGTCGTGGTGGGTAGTTTTCGACGGGAAGCAATCCAGACGAGCTGCGAATGGGTTACAAAATCACTTGAAAGCGATTCCGATCTTTCGGCTCTCCGAAATGTGGCGTCAAAAGGCGAGAAACTATATCAGCGAACAAGGAACTCGGCCTCCTCGGAGAGTGCGAAGAGATCAAAACAACTTGTATCGTCCCCAACTTGGTTAGAATTGCACGCTTTGTTCAATGATGAGACAGATGACATGGAAGTTGAGAGAGAAAAAATGCTTGCACGAGTGGGAGGGTTCCGACCACAAGAATCTATTTTTGAAATTGGAGCCCGGCGTGGCGGGCGAAAGAACAACGAGGATGCGGTGGATGCGATACGCAAGATCCGGTTTGGTTTTGAGAGTAGGAAACAGAAAAGCGCAGATGCCTCCCAAGCGCTGAGAGAAGCTGGTGATGACGATGCCGTTGCCCAACCCTACAGCCCAGAAGAAGACGAGGCTGAACCAGGTTCCATTGATGGCAACAACGATATCGATGCTATGTCCGAGGCCTCTTTAAGTGATCTGGAAATCACTTTTTCTCAACCATACTCTAAGAAATCTCAAACACCAAAGTCATCAAAGCCCGGATTGCGCAGCGCCGAGGGGGACTTTCGCGACCCCGAGAACTTCATGTCTTACCACCCCACTGCTCATGATCTTACTTCCGACCGCGCCTACGGCGTCCACTCCGGCTCCAACACCAATGCGAGCTCCAGCTTTGTGGAATCTGCACGTACGGCGACGATGGATCTCGGTGCGGATGAATCGTCCAAGACCTTTGGCGAGAACAGAGCGATCATGCGATGGGACAAGAGGCATAAAAAGTACGTGAGACGCGACAATGACGAGGATGGATCCAAGACAGGCAAGAGGCTTGTCAGGGGAGAATCTGGGGCGAAAATTGCCGCGAGTTTTAGAAGCGGGCGTTTTGAACGATGGATGAAGGCCAACCGAGTGAACAGGCCTGGCAGAGTAGGGGAGGAGGAGAAATCAACCTCGGGCGTGAACGCGAATGGACTGGGTGTTGCCGGTGGTGGAAAGGGAAAGAAATTCCAGCATAAATCGCAGAGGACACCGAAACAGCCGGATAAATTGAGAGGGGACTATGAGAAACAAGTGAAAAAGGTCAAGGGTGCGAAGGAGAGAGAAGAACAAGCGGGCGGTAAGAATGCCAAAGGAGGGGAGCTTAGAAACGTCGATCGCATGGTCAAAGAGAGGCGATTGAAGGAGAAAAGGAGAGAGAAGAATGCACGGCCACGACGAAGAAAGGCATAGGCAAGATCTGCTATAGATGTGCAACAGCCGATCCTCCACACCATCAAGAATGCTGCAATGATGCAAACTCTCTAGATTTCTCTGCCCCTGCTTGAAACATCAATGGCACAGAAGTGGTGATTGACATCCGAGACTGGCGGGTAATGGTTTCTAACCGTGACATCTGTGCCGCAATAAGTAGAGGATGTATGTACATACCTAAGTAGGTACCTACCAGGTTAGCATATTTAATATCTACCTGGGTAGGCAAGGCAAGAGTCGACGAGGCTGTGTTTCCAAGAGAATAGGGGGCCCAAGGCTGCTGACTTGCATGCCGTATCTCTTGGCAGTAGGAAGCGAAGAGGCCCGTCCACCTCTTCAGACCCTCGCCATTCCACACTGTCTGCGTGCCCTGTAAGTACAACAACCCACGATAGACCTGTCAGGGGTCACCTAGGTGATATCGCTCAGCCAGATCTCTGCCCAAGCCAGCTGAACCACTTAAAGAAAAAACACCCTCTGAGGACAATCAAGGGCCCGATACAACTTCGCGACTTGGTGAGCAAACCATGCCATCTGGTCCTAGTATTTCCACCACCGCGAATTGAAAGCGGAGAACATACGCAGGAATTACAGAAGTACTCGACTCCCGAATCGGATTGCGCTGGAAGCACGAGGTATACACCCCAAATTGCAAAACTACGCACGTCTCTGAGCGAGCGTGATGAATCGCAAGCAGCGGCGGGCCAAGGAGACGGCGACGGCGACGGCGAGGCCGACCACGATCAACAGCGCGGATGACATCCCGCTCGCGAGACCGGATAGGGGTACTACCACGGCGACGACGACAACGGAACAACACGGCCATGATGGCAATGGCAACGGCAGGACCAAGACTAAGACGCTGCTCGAAATCGCGGCGGAGAGACAGGCTCAATTGTCGGGCGCTGGCGCGAAGGGCATTGACGCCCGTGCCATCCAGCCGGAGAACATTGTGCAGGTGAAAATCGGGAAGCGGGGAGAAATCATCCCAGAATCGAACTCGTCGGTGCTATCGTCGTCAGCACAACCACAGGAGCCCGAGGAGGAGTATCCCTGGCTCGACACGCTGCTGCTTGCGTCGTCGCTCAGCGCCGTGCACTTCACCCTCTCCGTGCTGGCCATGCACCAGTACGCCGAAGAGGTGCGCTTCCGACCGTTGATCGTGCAGACCGTCTTGGTCGCCTTTCCCACGCTCTCCATCTTCATCGCCCTCTTTCACGGACACCTCTTTCCCCCGTCGCTCGCCAACATTCCCGCCTCGGTGAAATACTGGATTGTTCTTCTCCGGTCCATCATCTACGTGGTCACAGCGAACGTGGCCGGGTGTTACTTGATCCAGCTGACCAATGATAAAGGGTACTACGCGGTCATGAAGGACGCGCCGGGAGTCGGCACCATCTGGGTCTGGGCGGTTCTGGAGATGGGATTGCTGGGGGCACTGGCTGGAGTGGCAGGGCCGGGAATTTATGCTTGGTGGTTTGGATACGGAATTTGGTGATGATCTACCCGGAAGAGACCTGGTCAACATCAGACGCCAATTTGGCTACGAGACTACTCGAAAGGGATTGTCACATTTGACAGAACATGTCCGGTTCGATGGCCCGGAGATGGCGGAGAAGCTGAAAAATGTTACCCTCTCCGTGTGACCAACACATGTGTCACAAGTCCCTTGGCCTCGCTAGCCTGGTGGTACAAGGACAAAGGCCTGCTGCAGACGCCCGTCTCGAAACGTGCTCAAGGTAGCGCAGAAAAGGTCCGGTCGCGCGCCAGAGTCCTTCTAGAACCCACCTTGCTGTTGGAGCGGAAAGCACGACATAGTCCGCAATTATTGACAGAATGGACGACCTGCTGCTACCACAATTTCTCGCCGAATCCGCGTCTGGACTTCGGGCCGCTCTCGTGCCCATTTTCTCAGGGCTGACTGGTGTCGGAGAAGCCCGACGGTACTGCTTGGAGCGACATGTTGAAAATTTCGGTGGTACGAACAAAATAAATCGGAGAGCCACGAGCCAAATAAAGCATTGGCATTGGATTTTCTGGTGGATTCCATCGAGTAATAATGGAGTAATAACAGCGAAGGACAAGTAAAGTGAGATCCAACGGAAGACCTTCTCCGTCGACACATGGGAAAAAATTTTTTTTTTTGTAGCAAGGCGCGGCGACGCGCTCACGGGCCAAGATGGCACCACGGTCTGAGTCAGTTGCGGGAATGTCACCGTAGCGTGTCTGCGTGTTTGGCTTTCTGTTTAATGGCTAGCTAGCCATGGCAACACGAACTTGTCCAGGTCCTTTCTCTCTGCCAAAGGCTCTCGAAAGGGCCGCGTTATCCGCGCACGCTGGGCGATATTTGAGAATCGAAGCTCTGTGACCAGGATGAGGAGGGGCATGATGTTCAGCCATCGATCAGGTTTTCATTCAAGTTTGCGGGGTACAGTAAGTGTGGCGTTTTCCGGTGGCCATTATTGGATCCTTGGTAGCCCGGGTACTGAAGAAAGCGATTTGGCTGAGCGATGGCGGTGGCCAGGGGAAGCAGGGATTCGTCGGCGACACGTCGTACGATGGCTTGCGGCGGTACCTAGACCGTAGAGAGTAGTCAGCTGCCCCGAGGATCACAAGCACCCACAAGCACCCACAAGGATGGCAGCAGATGGAGATGAGACTGACCCAATCGGCGATGGGAGTGATCCAAGTCGGTTCATTTCTGCGCGGAACAAGTCTCCTAGAGAGTCCAGGAGAGGAGGTGGTGGTTGTTGGCCGCGTTGTCGGTGATGTCAGCTTTGGCTCATCCATGATCAAATTCCAAGGGCACCAGCCTGGGGTGGAATGGTGCCATGGTGCCATAGTGCCATAGTGCAATGGTGCAGTACTCGTAATGGTGAAATGATCCAGGTGGTGGAACACTGTCGTACCAACCTTGGGAGCAGTGGCCTTAGTGGCATGAGAAAAACGAGGACAGCACATGGCGAGATGGAAGTTGAGGAACTGACTTTGCCCTGATCGAGTTTCCATTATTCATAGTGCTGCTCCCTCCTACTGCTTTGGTCACCGACCGCCCAACGCGGCTGAACATACAAAGACGGGCGCATATGGCTCATGACCTGATGTAAAAAAAACTTTCTCCCAGTCAGTCTTTCATTCAGTCTTTGGCAATTTCTTTCGCTCTCTCATCCAAGAAAACTTTGTCAGTCCAACATCACCAGATCGAGCCGAAGGTTATCGAAGACTGCACCGAATATTCCAGCGAGCCATCTGCACATCCCCCAGACTTTCAGACTTTTGGCGCGGTCAAGACATTTAGAGGCATCCGGGGTCTCGCCCTCTGACCTCTCAGTTAAAGGCACCCACTGAAATCTGGTCCTTGGCTCCCCAAGTCCCCCCGGAGTCCAGCGAACGAACGCCCCTGCACGGACTACCTCATCGCCCCCACTGCCTGCCCCGATCTCGCCTATTCGCGAGTTGGTGTCGGCTGCGCGCTGCGTCACCCACTTACTCGTACTGTTTTTTTCGATTCTTAGTTCCAGCATCATGCCATCGCGCATTCAAATTCATCACGGCACTTCAACCTCTCCACGACAGACACCCGCTACGACTGTCAACGACGTTGTCAATGCCCTCCACCGCAAATTGACAGCTAACCACTTCGAGATCCCCTCTAACCCTCCTTCAAGAAGACCCTCTTTCTCAATGGATTCCTTACTCCATCCTAAGAAAGACAAGAAACACGATGAAGCCAAAGATCGTGACTCACGCAACCAGAAACGCCTGTCGCTGACCGGTCGCCATGGCAGCAAATCTAAGGACAGAACCTCGGGTCATTCCCCAAGAGTCGTGCCCACACACCCGGGTCGATTTGACATGGTCATAGAGTCTCCTCCTCTAGTACTGTACGGAACCCCGAGCACCTCCTCCGGAGCATTACTCTCGGGTCGCCTGAAGTTACTCGTTGACGATCCGACCCATGAGCTTCGTCTGGATAAGTTTGACATGGTGCTGCGAGCAACCATCACCACCAAGAAGCCTGTCGGGAAAGACTGCAAAGATTGCAGTGAGAGGATCGACGACATCAAGAAGTGGCAGTTCCTCTCCGAACCAAAGTCATTCTACGCAGACGAGGACAACCAGTTCCCCTTCTCCTATCTGTTTCCTGGTAATCTGCCTGCATCCACACAGTCCATGCTGGGCTCGATCCAGTACTCACTCGTGGCAACTGCAACTACTTCTCATGGCGAGAAGATTGTCTTGAACCATCCGCTCACACTTCTACGCGCAATCCAACCCGGCCCTGACAAGTCTAGCATCCGAATCTTTCCGCCGACGAACCTGACTGGCCGTGTTCAGCTACCTCCCATCGTCCACCCCATCGGCGTCTTCCCCGTCACCATGTCGATGAGCGGCGTCGTGGAGAAGAGAGCTGAAAGCCAGATCCGATGGCGGCTGAGGAAGATGGCTTGGCGGATCGAGGAGCACTCCAAGGTCATCTCGACCCCGTGTTCCAAGCACGCTCACAAAGTCAGCGAAGGGAAATCAATTTTGCACTCAGAAACAAGAGTGTTAGGGAGCGATGAGCTGAAAACCGGCTGGAAGACTGACTTTGACACCATCGGAGGAGAAATCACGATGGAGTTCGAAGCGTCTGTGGCAACTAAATCGAGCCACAAGGCCTGTTGTGATGTCGAGTCTAACACAGGAATCGAAGTCAAACACAACTTGGTGATCGAGTTGATTGTCGCCGAAGAGTTCTGCCCGAACAAGAACCCCTCCTTGGTCACTCCCACCGGTGCTGCGCGTGTATTGAGGATGCAGTTCGGCTTGGTCGTCACCGAACGTGCAGGCATGGGCATCAGCTGGGACGAAGAAATGCCGCCGGTCTACGAAGACGTTCCCCCAAGCCCGCCGGGCTATGGCAGCTCGGATAGAAACGATGGAGCCTGGGGCGGCGCAATCATGGAAGACTACCACGGACCAGAGCTCGAGTACGAAGACCTGGAAACGATGCACGGTCACAACCCTCAGGGATCTTCATCGCGGCGTGCTAGTAACACTGGCCTTCCTATGCGACCGCACCATTTGACGAGAGATAGTTCAAGCGGCGAAGGACCATCGAGGAGATTGAGTCCTGCCAGAAGGCCGTTGGCGGGGTTGACCAACGACGAATTGGGTGCGGAACCACCTCAATATGCGCTGAGACCGATGACCGAGTCTCGGGATGATCAGCGAAATGGTCCGGTCGAAGATTACGGCGAAGGGACTTCGTCCAGTGCGCAACGCGGATGAAAAGGTCTCGAAAGGAACTGGAACAGCAGCGAATAGGAGCTCACGCTGCGATCTATCACTATTGATTCACTGGAGTACCACACACTTCCAACTCACGACACGAACTGGAACGAAACGATTACGAACATTTTTGCATTTGATCAGACACAAGTTATGGGAGGCTGCTTGGATTTTGGACCTTTTTTTTTCGACCACAGAAAGCATTCATGATACCCAGCATGGTTACAAGACTGACGGCTGAGCAAATGTTCTTTTCTTTTTTTGATTTGAGGGGACAAGCGGACCCTTGGCATGGAAGGTGCGTATGTGGATTGATCAATGTTTATGGGGACTACCTAGGTAATTAGGTATCACTTCGTGGTTCTCTACTCTTTGTTGTTGTTGTGATGTGGGTTGATGGTAGTTCTTGCAAGCGTCCACAGGTGTTTCGGAGTCATGAATGGAAACGAACAAGGCTGCAGCAAGGACCTACCTAGGTATGTAGTTATCTAGCAGCAGCAGCCACCAACAAGTCCGGCTGGGGACTTCTCGAATGGTCACCCACCTTTTCTTTCCCCCAAACGTGCTTTACATCATGATGAAACTGCAGGTGGTTTTTGAATTGGAGACTGCAGGTGGAGATTGATCTCGCTGCCTACCTAGCTAGGTATATGAATGTGGTGCTATTCTGTCGCCGTCACCGTCACTACCCACTATCACCCGCCGTCAACAAGCCAGGTCGCGAAATCTTCCAAAACTCCCCTTTCAAAAACAGACCACAAGTTTCTTGAACGGCGGTCTTCATCACACCACGGATGAATATCGATATGCACAGGGAATGGTGAGATGGTCCTATGGCTCGCACAGGCGATGGGTCATTCTGAAGATCATGCTCATTCATCCACGTCTCGAGGATCGTGTCTGGACCACCACTCATCATACTCATCCGGCGTCATGGTCTGGAACTCTGTCGGCCTGGTGATCGGCACGAGCGACTCGCCTCTCTTTGCGAAATCCTCGATTCTCTTGCGTGTCTGCTCCCGGCTCTTGTTGACGCTATAAATCTTGACCCGGTGGCACGACGACGTCACGTGCAACCCCCAATTCCACGAGTTGCGCACCTCGAGCGGCTGCGTGTTGAGACTGTTGTCCCAGCAGCGCACGACTATCTCAATCCACCCCTCGACGTCGCAGGGTAGGTCGTACTCCCAGGTCCGCCACGCCCATTTGTGTTTGGTCGACAGGCTCTCGTTGGGCACCGAGTACCACGAGAAGCCGCCATCCGCAGAGAGCTCGACTCGTTCCGGCCAGCGGCCGCCGCCCGAGTAGGCCCAGCCCTTGCACGCGATCTTGCCCTCGTGCACCACGACCTGCTTGGCCCACGGGGTCATGATGGCGCTGGAGACGGGCATCTCTTGGATCTGGATCCCCATCACGGGGAGCTGGTTGTGCTTGCCCACTTGCTGGTTGAAGTACAGGTACTCCTTGCTCTGCACGGGGGCCCGGGTTGGGTGAGGGAGCGCGCGGATGCGGTATACCCATTTCACCGAACGGGCTCCGATGTAGCCCATGACGACCATACGCACAGGATAACCGTGGATCTTGGGCAGAGGCTCACCGTTCATCTCCCAGGCGAGCATAACCTCATTGGCCTTGACCTTAGACCACGGCACGCTGACCAGGTAGTTCATAACCTCGTTCTGCTTGAAGTAGGTGTCCGCCCCGTGGAATTCAAGGTGTTTGCCACCCTCGGCCATGCCGCCACACTGCTTGATGACCTTCTTGAGTGAGACACCCACGTAGCGAGCCGTGCCGATGGCTCCTTCTGCCCAAGGCGCATTAATCATCTCGTCACCTTCACCAGCGTACATGTTAATCTGCTCGATACGGCGCGTACCAGAGCATTGGATCGTCACCAGTTTCTCCATACGCGGGAAGATCTCCTCGTTCTGCAGATCCTTCAGAGTAAAAGTGCGGGGATGTTTGACCAGGCCGTCGAGTTTAAGTTCCCATGCATCCGCATTGATGTCAGGGATTCCACCGTGGTTTCTAATGAAATGCAAGGGATTCGGGGTGATGGGTTTGGCAGTGACCAATCGTTTGGGCGGTTCACCGTTGTACGGGAACTGCAGGAGGTGAAGCATTTCGGGGTGCTTCTCCTGGATGACCCGAAGCCATGATTCTTCGGGGACTGAGGTCAGAGGGCCTCCAATGGCCTTGTGCCACTGTTTCCAGCGGACGCCTTCCAGGACCGGGTTTGTGTCAGGAATAGGACCGAGCTGGAACTCTGGCGGAGGGGGGAATTTGTTGGTGATCATGATTTTGTGTGCGAGGGCCTTTTTCTCCGGATACTGTTCCCATTCGATATACCTGGGCAATTGTCTGTTAGCCAAGGGGTTTTCTAGCAGCAACCAGGACCTAGCTGCTCACCCATGCCATCCTTCGCGTTCCTCGGCGAACACCTTGTTGGGATCAATATCCTCTTTTTCGAGGTACGCGCGAGCCTCCTCGACCTCCCTGATGACATCTTGGTCGAGTGCTATATCTTCGATAAATTGGCCGTCGGGAAGAGTTTGATCGCGGATTGGCAGCTCGGCGGCCGCGAGACCTTGCTCGAGCTTCCACTCATCTTCCGGCTGGAGACAAATCATGGTCAGTTTTTGAAATTTCCTCTTGCGGCTCTAGGAATGGGCAAGTTCAACCTGGAGGGGATGATGGAGCTCTCTTGCCCGGACGTCGTTGTGCATTCTGTAGAAGGGGGACGCTGCGGGTAATTTCTAGATTTCAGACGTCGCCACCAGAGTGGGATGGATGCTGTAATGTCGTGAAAACGGTTGCCCGACCGCGAGACACAGATGTGAAAGAGGGACTGGGAAGCAGGACAGCAGGTAGAACGTTGAGTGGGAAAAAGTGCAAGAGGAAAAACGAGCGGAAGGGCCGGGCAGAACTTATCAGTCGGTCAGGTTGGGACAGCGTGGACCGTGGACGGCGGGCAAGCTGGTCACATTCTCGCTGCTCGGGGCGTTCGTCTCATATATGGCATTCGACAGCGAGGCAGCGAGCCTCAATGAGCTCAGCTCCTACGTATCTACCTAGTAGGTAAGTTTGGTAGGTTGGTAGGTAGCTGGTCTGGTGAAGCTTAGCCATTGGCAGTTCCTTCAACGGGGTCACTTCTGCTACCTCATCCACCTATCAACTCGGCGGATCGAACCTCATTATGTACCTAGCACACCATGACGCTTCCAACATCATAGAGACTGGAGAGGCAGCTTGGATCACTCAGCAGACCATTTGCCGAACACGAGCCCTGGTCCGGACGTGTGTTCCGCAAGAAGGGATCGGCTGGCGGAGCAGTTTCCGAGTCCAGAGATTGAGGACCAAGGACCAAGAGCCAAACGGGAGCAATGACGAGAGGGGGAAACCGGAAGGGCATTATCCACAAACGTGGAAACTGGCGACGAGGGCAAGACTCAGATGGAGAGTAGCGACGCGAGAGCCTGGCATTGGGGACTCGGTCACTCGAGGGACAATTGTATCGTAATTCCCAGATAAAGTCATGGCGCGCGAGAAAGAGAAAGTCGATCGCGCGAGACTCCAACAAGGCTAGTCGCGCACCTAAGCGCCGTCTGACAGGGGAGTTTTCCGAATAGCTCGAGCCTTTATTAGTGGGCGCAGTCTGTAATTTGACCTGCCAGACATGTCAGACTGAACACCATTTGATCACCCTTCGTGCCTTTCCTTCGCGCGAGATCGTTTTCTCGTCCGAGGCTCAACTTTCTTCCCCTGCGGCATTACAACTTCCCGCTTCACAACCTTTAGCCTTCACCTTTATCTCTGATCAACCCCATTCTAACTCCCTCGCACATCGCCATACTCTACCAGGTAAGCGATTGCTCCTCTACAGATTCTCCCCAATGCAATCCCGTGTCCCACGTCCACATGCTTCATCTGTACGCCTCGTATCCCGATCCCAATCAAAAGCGACATCACCTCTTCCCCTGGAGCTGATAGAATGTCTGACTAATCCTGCATGAACTCCCGTTTAGGAAAATCTTCTTTGCTCTGTCGTTGACTGGTCGTCGAATGTCGCCATTTTCGGAGCACCATTACCTGCCTAACAACTATTAGTGCAACCTAAAACGAAACTCTCGCGGCAGTCCGACACCTGCGTTTGACCAAAGAGAAAAGGTGCTGCGCATTAATTACAACCATGTGGCCGCTCTTCCGGGCTGAGGTATCAGCACGGAGTATCAGCAATCATTAAACACAAGGTTGGCCATTGCGGCTAACAGAGAACAAATCCTCAAGGAGAAACAAAAGCTGCTCATAGCTTCTTTGGACTGGCTAAACCTCGATGTAACAAACGCCTTGTTCACCATGCACAACAACCGCCAATAACCCATATGCTACAATGCTCTTTATGTGCTCAAATCAAGCCCAACTTCTTGACAGCCTCCCACGTATCCTCGACCGTCTTCTGGAACGGCGTAATCTCCAATTTCAGCACATGCTCCGCCTTGCTTCGGTCGAGGCTGAAATGCTTGCTCGGATCACAATGCACCCCTTCTTCCCCCAGTCCTTTCTCTCCCTTCGCCCTTAGTCCAGCGAGCCCGTCCTCGAAGGAATCGATTCCGCCGCAGAGCAAGAACCTCTCGCTCACGCCCTTGTCCAACTGCAGACTCCTCAAGTGCGCTTCCGCCACATCTCTTACGTCCACCCACGCTGGCAACCCCGCAGTGGCGACTTTGGGCGCATAGGCTGGGTCCTTGCCCTGAATAGAAGTGATGAGTCTCCTGATACTCGTGTTCAAGCCATCAACCCCTTTCGCAGCGTCCACCTCCTGGATCGGGGGCCCGTAAACCATGGGCGGACAGAATGTAACTAGATCCCAGCTGATCTCGCCCTTGTCCTTTGCGCTTCGCCACATGTCCCACGCCGCGCGCTCAGCAAATGTCTTGGAAGCGTGATAGCCCAAGTATCCATCCTTTGCCGCCTCCTCCATGGTGACCGGATCCCAATCGTCCGAGGTATACTTGTATCCCGGCCGAGGGTTCTTGGAGAGATCCACCACGCTCGCGAACGAGCTCATGATGGTCATTCTCTTCAACGTTTTGGATTTCAATGCCGAAGACACCACATTCCGCGTCCCGTTCACGGCCGGCTCCACCAGCTCCTTGATCGGATCTGTCGAGGAGATGAAATAGGGGCTCGCGACGTGACAGATATAATCTACACCCTCAACAGCCTGGTCCAGCGCGCCGGGGGCTTGGATGTCTGGCACTTCGACGAATGTGAGGTCTCCCGATTTGGTGGCTTCGGGATATTTCTGGGCGACAAAGTTGGCCTTGGAAAGCGACCGCAGGGTGCCTCGGACACGGTAGTTGTGGCTGATGAGCGTCGAGAGGACATGGGCTCCAACGAACCCATTGGGCCCGGTTAGTAGAACAAGAGGCTTGAGGCTCGACATTGTTTTGTGCTATGTATTTCTCCTGAGGGTTTGTGATGTGAACTTGGTTTGTTTGGAAGGTGATTGTTGTTGTTGTTATCGATTTCGATCAACTCGAGAGCGTCACCCAGTCCCTTCTTATACCAGGACAAGAGGTTCGGGACACCCTCATCCTTATAAGATGTGTAAGCAAAAGCTATTATGCGGGTTGCAGGCGATGCGACTGAGCGGCCAATCGAGTCACCTCCAACATCCTGCCGCGTCAACCGCAATACCGGATGTTGAGAAAGCAGCGTGTCCGAATCCTTCCACTGGGTATGCCTTGCCGTTATTCTCTCCCGTTATTCTTTCGCAGTTTGCTGACGAAATGGTTTTGTACCTGCATTAGCCAGGACCATGTCCCACCGGAAGATAACAGTAGAGACACGGATGTTGCTTCCTCCAGAGCTACGTTTCCTCCGTTTCCTACCGATGATGTCATATTTCGCTCTTTCTGCCCGTGTTTTTTCCGTTCTTGTTCCGCTCTTGTCACGTGGTTGTTCTTTCCGTCCACACGTGATCAGACCTCGTCGGCGCTGTGACTGTCAGGGATGCCAAGACTTGTAAAGACTGTCAAGGCCATGACTGACTACCTGGTAGCCGTTTGAGGCCTTTGGCCAAAAGCCTTCGAACGGCCCTGTAAGCCTCGGGTTATAAGTGGACATGGCAGAACATTTCAGTATTGTGTACGTGTGCATGGTTGATATAGCCATCTGCTGAAATCATTCCATCCTTGCGACATAGCAATGATTCAAAGCTCCTCGAGAAGCCCGGTCTCGGTGGTCAGCACAAAGCCTCGAACCTCGACATCTTTGAGCAATCGCTCCGCCTTCAACGTTTGGACGTCGTCCAGAACCGACTTCTTGATGTCTTCTCCCCTGAAACAGCCAAAGTTGATCCCTTCGGCTCCATCAATGCCGCGCTCGAGGATATCCTTCTTGATGCCTTCATCAGTCAGGTGCGTCATCCCGCAATCTAAGCAATGCGCATTTATCAGCTTGTGAAAGACAATAAAAGGCCCACAATCTTCATAAGTACCTGTATGGTGCACGACCATCACCGTCGCCTTTTGGACCTTATAGGCGAGGCTTTGCAAGGTGTTGATCGTACGCACGACGTCGGGAGTGGCACGTCCACCGGCGTTTCGAAACACGGCAATCATCGGATGGGACCCCAAAAACTGTTCAGGCACGACTCGTGGGTCCATGCATGTCACTTTGGAACGGCAAAGATCAATTCAATGTGTTAGCAGCCGAACCATGGGGCCTCCTTTCAGCTTGAGTTGGTTCCCATCAACTTACGGCAAATGACCGGGTCGGTGAGCACTTCCCGCATCTGCTTCATCGTGAATGGCGACGACCATGTCTTCGCAAACTCGGCGTTCTCTCGAATCAGCTCCTTCACTCGTGGGCTAGTCATGATGATGGGTGTGTCCGTGGCTTCTCAACAAAATATTGGAACGCTCTCTGGTCTGCAGGCCTGTGAAGAAAGTGCCACAACGGGTTGGGGGCAGTGCTGCGAAAAAGAAGTCACTGGCCACGGCCCGTAGGCTTTATAAAGGCTCGACATCGAACGACAATCTCAGATTCGGTTCTGGGACGTTGCTGAAGCGCTCGCTCATGTCAGTAATCTGCTCTAGGCGACAGGACCACGCGTGCAAAAGTCTCGTACGGAGTCGAAAGCCAACAAATGGTGGTTTCCAGCTCATCCATGACTTGTCTCGGGGCGTACGACAAATCATACCTAGGTATGATTCATGACCGCAGCGCATGATTGAGCACGTACTACTCACGAGAATCTTTCAAGCCAAGTTGACTTTCCAAAGTTCAACTACTACCCGATTTGGGTTCGCTCCAAATGCGTCCTCGGCGTCTATGAGACTTACTGAGTAGCACGACAGAGATACCACATGGACTAAACTGAGCAAGGAACTACTGATCGGTGACTGACGTACTCGCAAAAGCTTGAGCCTTGTTCCGCTATTGGGGTGTTTGTAAAGCTCAAGCTCTATTCCAAAGACTTCCTCATTGGTAATGGAGTAGCATTGACCCAAGTCCTAGTAAATCGCCAGACCCGCAGCTGCTCACCAGCGAAGTATTAAAATATCGACCCCTGCCTAGGCTTGTAACCATTCATTCATTCATGCCCGCCACATGGAGGAACTCCATCTACCGCGACAGAGATGACTTGCAGTCTGAATACCATGGAACTTCACTGTACTGATACGTCCGGTGACGACTCGGGGGAGCAACCTGAGTCACTCAAGATCCAGATACCGGGGTCAAGCAAGAAATAGTACGGAACTCCGTCTTGCTCTTTCGATCATGTTAGTTATCGAGAACCCTGAACAATAAGATCCCTCATTTCGCGTATCCAAATCTGTCTCGTTTCACGTTTCTCGGGCATCACAACCCACGGCGTCGACCACTGAGAGAAACCAGGAAAGTCGGAAAGAAAAAGCCTGGGGTTCATCATGTAGCCCGTAATCCCTAGAATGACCGGCGTAGGTAGAGTCTACCTACTCGCATACTTGTAGAAGACCGTGCAAGCTTCTAGTGATAGCCATACCGTGCCGATCCTTCCTTAATACTAGAGTTTCGGCAACATTCAAGTCCCAGCTGTCACGGTCGACGAAGAACTACGATGTTTGCTCATCCGGTATGATTACGAAACCGGATCAAGACTTTGTTGTCCCATGGTCACGATTCGAAACCCAGCGCAGATTGCTGAAAGAAGAGGCTCCCCCTTTCGCCGGTATTACTGATACTGATACTGACGGTGCGTCGTCGTCCAAGATGGCGAGCCTCTCTCGCCTTCGAGCGTGCCTTGTTCAGGGAGAACCTAACCTTGCGGACTGGACTTTCCTCAAGTGTCTCTCGAACACCCGTTGCAGTTGGGAGATATCGCGGATTTATTTATTTGAATATTGCTGATCCCAAGAGCCAGCTGGCGTCCTGGTATTCCAGGGAATCATAACTGGAAAACCCGGGGTAAGAGCAAAGATTTGGATCATACAGTACCGAGTACCTCTCTTTAGCATACACAATCTCGGCGCCGAATCTGAATGGATGGATGCCCCCTGACTTACGCGCGAATATCTCTTCGTTGGACGAGGCTAGGCCGAGATTCAACATATGGATTCGATATTATTACGGCCCTTGCATCCGACCGACACAGGAGAATCATGGCTTTCTGCTGGCAAAGCAGTCCAAACACAATGCCACTCGGTGCACCAAACTTCTTGGGGAAAGACATGGCGATCCAACCGGCGAAAGCGACTTGCCGTGTGCGAATAGGTAGCTCGGGACCTAGGTAGCCAAAGGAGCTGTCGCGAAAACCTTTGTTCGAATCCATAGCTAGCATTACATATCGCTCGGCTGCTGCACGGGACTGCCGCCTCGTGTCTCTATCAAGTAAGAGTCGCCCGCGGTTTTCGCGGAGGTAATCACCACCTTACCTCCCGAGGTCCTTATGCCGGCGGCCTTATGACTAACCTTGCATGAGCCGGGCCAGCTCAACAAGCTATAACCTCTGAAGAAGGGGCCTTTTCAAGAGGCAAGGTCCTATTCTCACGTTCAACCGAGCAACATCTCAAGCTCTTCGATGCGTCTCTTCTTCCTCTCCTCTTCACTTTCACCCGCCCCCGATTGGCCAACGCCCAGGCTTCCTGCAACCGCCATCTTCCTCTCTTGCACCCGAAGCATCCTTCCTTCAATGCTCTCCTTGGTCACAAACCTAATCACCTCAACTTTCTGCGTCTGGCCCATGCGGTGCACTCGATCGATCGCTTGTGCTTCAACCGCAAAACTCCACCAAGGGTCCATCATGTAGCACCGGCTCGCCGCCGTGAGGTTTAACCCCACCCCACCAGCCCTGAGAGAAAGCAGCAAGATGCGAGGCGCTTTAGGGTCGGACGTGTTCTCCGCATTGAATGCCCGAATGACTTGTGCTCGTACCTTCTGTGACATGGTGCCATCAAACCGGAGGTAGGAGAAGCCGTGCTTCGCTAGTTGTGGAGCGATAAGGTCGAGAAAGGACGTGAACTGCGAGAACACAACCGATTTCGTATCTCGGGGTAAGGCGGACAGATGCTGCAGCAGCGCCGCAATCTTTGCTGATGTTGACGCAGTCGGTGAGTACGGATGTAAGCGGCGGAGCGAGATCTTGGTAGGTCTCGTAACACTCTCGTCGGCCGCGTACATGTCTTCCTCCGAGTCAGAATATGCAGGTGGACTGTTGTGCTTAACAACTTCAAAGACATCTCTCGGGTTGATGGCTTCTCTGCATGAAAAGCAGCGAGGGATGTCTCCTTTGTCCGTCTGCACCGCGATCAACTTCTCCAAACACTCTTTGCAGGCACTGTGCCAACAAGTAGTAACGGCAGGGTTGACCATTGGTTCCTCATAGCATAACGGACACTCGCCACTTGATTCCTGCTGGATTTGGCGCAAGGCATGGGTGGTGAATGTGGTGATTGGATCCTTCGATGTCGGATTGTCTTTTTCTGCAAGATCACTGTCCTTGGTGAACCGATTTATGAGTTCTTGCAAATCCATGTCATCGGCAAATCCGTTCTCATCAGCCGCAGCCGCAACAGCAGCGTCTTCTTCATCTGCCACAATCTCCTTGTTCCGGGTCAGGACAGGATGACAGCAAGACTGCCGCAGGCGGAGAATCTGTGCAAAGATTGTCGTGTATGACTTTAGAAGAGTGCCGGCAGCCACGGATTCATTAAAAGCACGCTTGGCCCGTGTGAGAATCAAATCGTATACTTCGCGTTCTGTCTTAGTGAGCTCGACTTCTTCAACAACGACCGTCTTTGGAGGAAGCGGCACGAGCGCTTCGCCTTCGGGTGTTTTCATGTCTTTCGTTCTTCTCAACACCAGAGGTTCCAAGACGGTCTGAACAACATTGAGGGCGCGCGCAATCTCCTTTGACTCAAAGGGCACCGTAATGAACGTTTTCCAGAAGGAGAAGTTGCTCCAAGGTTCGACTTTCAGGAATCTAACCAAGCTGAACAAATCTTCCAGACGGTTGACAATGGGTGTTCCAGTCAGGACCCATCTATGCTTTGCCTTTATCTCATAACAAGCCTTGGACGTCTTTGCCTGCCTGTTTTTGATGGTGTGAGCCTCGTCAAGAATGACCCGGTGAAAATCCACGGAGAACAGGCCGCCATGAGATGCACGATCGCCTCCAGCAGCTGACACTTGTCCAAATTCTGAGAGAACGGTGCCGTAACTTGTGATAATGACATTTGGAGCCGAGGCAGCATTCGCGGCAGAACACAGGGTCTGTAAATTGGCCGACTTCTCGCTGCCATAATAGACCATGGTCCTCAAAGAGCCTGGTTCGGAACATTTGACAGCTTCGCTCTCCCACTGCGCCAACAGGGACATGGGCGCCACAACTAACGTCGTACATGGTGCTGGTTCCACTGACGTTGACGATTGAGGCAGACGGGGAAGATGATTGACGGATGTCATGGCCTGACCAGCGGCGTCCAGGTCGATTTGTGAACGATTGGAATGTATCAGGCTGTAGATCTCGATCGTCTTGCCGAGTCCCATTTCGTCAGCCAAAATACCTCCCAGGCAGTTCTGTTCCTGGATAGGGAAGTCAAGACTGATTTCCCCAGAGTAGAGATTGACGTAGAACTTGTCTTGTCCTTCAACAAGAGGAAGTAGTTCATCATTGGCGTCTTTTGTGGGCCAGGAATACTCTTCCCAAAGCGGATGCATTGATTGTTGCTTGTCGGACTTTTCGTCTCGTTCTTTGCTAAGCATCCAATGCAGAGCCTGTTTCTGATATTTTCGTAGTTCCAGTTGGAACGTTGGCGCCGGGTTGGCTTCTGGTGTATTGAAATCAAATGACTGTGCCTTCCGGTAGAGCGTATCTAATTGATCTTCCTCCAGCTCTTCTCCCTCCTCGTCCTCGGAGACGGGCGTAGATATGCCTGATTTGCCTTTGGCTTCCTTGTCTTTGTCGTACTGCTCTGCCATCTCAGCAGCTCTCAGCAGACCCTGCTTCTTGTGCCTTGCAGTTGCTTCACTAGTTGTGGTTGGGTTGAGGTTTACTTCCTCAAATAATTTGACGAGAGCCACTTGTCGCAGGCGAAGATCCTTTTCGTCGCTGCTCTCCTTCTCTTCGAAGAACCCTGTAGCGCGGTTGTCATCCTTTGGCTTGACAAAAGCATTTGCCTCAAAGGCCGTCTTGAGGAGGTACGCACGAAGCTGCAGGTAGACTGTGTCATTGACTCGGACACGGTCAGGCGCGAAGACGCAGGTCCCCTCGAAGCGGCAGATCTTTTGGTCCAGCAAAGATGACATCCAAGAGGCCGTCTCCTCAGGTAGACGACCAAGCTCTTCACCCCTCATGTTTGTAAATCGTGTGATCACATCGGCCTTTTGGTTCCTGCCGACCACCGTCACCAATTTTCCGCCTCTTCCAATTTTCGTCTTGGGAGCAATCTTTGATCTTTCTATCCTCACTGATTCACCATGAGCAATCAGGCCTGTCCCGCTTTTGGTCATCCATGCCCCCACGCCAAATGACCCAACGTACCGTTCAGTGGGCATTGTTGCTACCGCTACCGTCTTCGAGCCGGTCTCTTTCAGGTTTGCTTGTGGTGGTACTGTGACATTGCCGCTGGAAGAAGCAGGTGCACTCAGCCACGAGCCTACACTTCTCGAAGGCAGTGACGTCCTCGTCTGCGATGCTGCAGCTGTTTTCCACGACCCATCCAAGTACATGTTGATTGCTCGCTCGAGATTGCCATTGGAGGCAGCCTCCACCTTGTCCACGACATCTTGTGAAACTTCTTCTCCGACAAACGCGCGGAATGTTTCAGCGTCGAAAGCTTGAGGTCCCTCGTTGTCGACGTCGCTCTGGGCATCCACCGGATTCGCTGGACAGGGTTCGGAGTCGTGGCCGGTAGACGAGGTGGCGGAAGTTGGTCTGCTGGATGCGTTCACGGAAGAGGAAACATGTTCGGGCAGAACTTCAGGGTCGTCGACAAAGAACCGTCTCTTCTTCCTGGGACGCACGTCGACGTCCATGGGAGCGGCCAGTTTCCCGCACTCGGTGCTGAAGGGAAAAGATCTTGTTCGAGGCGGAAATGAACGCGTTAATTGATTCGACGCGCTCACACGTGACGCGAATCCGAATACACGTCATGACAAAACCAATTTCTTTCTCCACCAGCTCCAGAGACCAGCATCGATCCAGTATACAGACTACTAGAAGATGTGTTCATTTTGAAGCTATTGAGTATGGAAGCAGAAATTTCCTTCCTTAGATCTCCTGCTCGTTGAAATGGCAGCGGCACCAAGCTGAGGAGTTGATGCGAGAAGGTTAGGCCGTGGGAGACAGACAAAAGGAGACTTCAACATGATTCTTCTTAGGGAGCATGGCCCAGCTCTATGGTTATGGCGACGGCCAATTCGAGGGGCCTTCATCCTGAAGCACCGTACATTCTCAGCAAGTACAAGGACGTCACTGTCTCTTGATCGAGATTCACCGGACGTGAAGAAAGCGCAGGGCTACTGCTCAAATCTTGTTCGGTAAGCTCAAACACCTCTGTCTTCCCTGGGTGGGTTGCTCATTGGATGTCTGTTCTAGTAACTATGATTCCCCCTCATACACTCTGGCCCATTTCATCGAACCGCACACAATTCCAGCATATCTTGCTATCCGCGCCTTCAATATCGAGCTGGCTAGGATCCCAGACGTGGTTTCAATGCCGCAGATCGGTGCTATGAGGATGCAATTCTGGCGGGAAACCATCGACAAGACTTTCAATCTTGCGCCTCCGTTAGAACCTGTTGCCATTCTGCTCGCTTCGTACTTGAAGCAAGGGAACAAGCTCAACAAGACCTGGTTCCACCGCATCATCACGGCGCGAGATCGCAAACTGACACATCCCGGCTTCACCAACCTGGCTGAGCTCGAGTCTTATGCTGAATCGACCTACTCAACGCTCTTATATCTGACGTTGTCTGCGCTTCCTTTAAACTCTCTGACCATGGATCATCTGGCTTCTCACGTTGGGAAGGCGGCTGGGATAGTAGCTGTGCTTCGTGGAGTGCCCTTGCTCGCTTTTCCACCTCCTCCAAACCTTCATTCCAACAATCCTGCTGGTATGGGCGCCGCTCCCACTCGAGACAGGCAGGGTGTTGTCACGCTACCCTTAGACATCATGTCTCAGAATGGCGTCAGGGAAGAAGATATCTTTCGGAATGGCGCAAACGCCTCGGGCATCCGTGATGCTGTTTTCACGGTCGCGACTCGTGCCTCTGACCATCTCATCACCGCACGTGCAATGCTCAAAGGCATTCGAGAGGATCAAGGTCCCGACCATGAGTTCGAGCACATGCACGATGAAGGTCATGAGTACAGCAAGTACGACGTCAGTGCCAGGACAACTACCGATAGGAGCAAAGAAGAGATCGACCGGGGTTTCGGTGTTGTAATGGGCCCAGCCGTCAGCACCCAGTTGTGGCTCGATCGTCTTCAGAAAGTTGACTTCGATATTTTCCATGAAAGTCTCCGAAGAGTTGAATGGAAGCTGCCTTTTGTTGCATGGTTGCGCAACAGAAGTGGCAAGCTGTGAGCTTTATAGCCACAATTCATCTCACGGAGACTTGAGGGCCTCCATTCGAGCATTTGTCCTTGCTTCCTGCAGTTGAGACAGGGCGTTTGCATCGACGGTGTTTCTCCGGCTTCTGCTCACAGCCATGGCATCTCCTTTTTTGCCAAGGATTGCTTCGATGGCGCCAACCAGGGCTTGCGGATCGTAGTACATGTCGCCTTTTGAGCTCTTGCGACCGTACAGCTTCAAACAATCAATCCCAAGAGAAGCAAGATGATTCCGGTCGACACGTGGAGTTCCTTCACCGGTCAGGTGAATGACATGGGTCACATATTTACGGTAAACCGAATCCCGAGCAGCTTCACGTGGATGGTGGTTTGTGCCTGGAAAAAGAAATTCGCCGTGTCGACTAGCTGCAGGAGTTGATGGTGCTGACGTTTTCAATGTGTCGTCTGACCGCGAGGTATGAAGCTTAGGTCTCCATAGACGTCCCTGTGACTGTTCGCAAGCACGGGCGATGGCTTCCACGAAGTCAAAGGCTGAAAAGGGATTTGAACTCGGACCTGTCTCGCGATCCAAGGAGCCGTTCAGAATGAGAATCTTATGACGGGCGGGCGTCGAGCTTAGAGCTTCGCCGACTCCTTTGAGGACAATGGAAGGAATGATTGAGGTGAACAGGGAGCCGATAGAGTATATGACAGCTTGGGATTGCTTGATCGCGGAGAGCACTCGTGGGTTTGCAGGTGGCAGCATTTCTTGTCCGTAGGGATTGATGTACCAAATTCGCTCGATACGGGCCGGGAGGTCTTGGTCAAGATCTTTGCTGAATTTAATATTTCGCTGCCGCAGCGTCGGGAGCGTCCCTGGCAAGTGAGCGTCCTCGATCTCCTCAGAGTGCTCGACATGATGGCGAGCACGGACGTCCGGTGGCGTGTTTGTAGGCGACACTGTCGGCATCTCCAAGGCGGTCTTGGCCGCAGGATGCGAAATGTTGTTCTGTCCTACTATGGTCTCGCCATTCGCCAGCCCGGCCGCGATGTGGTGGGAGAAGTTGGAATTGATGCTGGGGATAACGCGCACCTCTCCGTCGGGGATGGCGCACAGGCTGCTCAACAAGTAAATCGCCGACTCGAAACTACCACTGAAGAGCCGTGCACCGGTCAAAAAAAGGTTGCCGACGCTGGCCGACGTGAAGTCGAAAGTCGAAGAAGGTCTCGCGCGCTTCAGGATCTCCAGGTTCAGCAGGTTGAGAAACGACCGGATCAGCTCCTTTTTGGCCGAGGGGATGCCGTTCCAGAGCTCGGACGTGCCCCAGACTATGCTCTGCCATTGACTCGCAGCGTCCGTCGAGGAAGACGACGACAAGCGGTGATTGAACAGGTTGGAAATGGCCGACCTCTCCGTCGAGGGCGGATCGGTGGGAATCAACCGGACCAGTCGACTTCGTACGTCACCGATCCCTGGTCCGCCAAAGACACGTATCAATTCAGAAGAAGAGCCGCCGTTATCACTTATGGGGATGATGTAGGATAAAGGGCAGTCTTTGCTCTCGCGAACGGCTTCGAAGACGTCGACGAGGGAGTTGGCAGCGCTGCCACCGGAGAAGACCACGATGCCCTTAGGGGTGAGCATGGCGGATTGTGGGCGACGAAGGTTGGTTTAAAGTGGTCGGCTCAGAATAGTTATACTGGGGAGACCGAAGTCCTTATACTGTTGGGACTGGCAAGTCCATTGGTCAAATATCAAGGTATGAAGACAGTGGCCAGGTTATCATTTGCACGCGGGTGACTCAGCCTTGCGATACGAGTTTGCAAGGAGATGGCGAGATGGCGAGATATCGTCTAACAGTGCGGAAAGGCTGGTTCAGGAAACAGACCCGTCTCTTTCGTTCCGGTAGTGTGGGTTCGTATTGGGCAATTGCACGGGCCCCTAAACACGCTACTAGAGGTGCATACCTGCAGTCAATGGCGAGGTGGGCGATACGGGCTGGCCGGTCATGGAGTCTTCGAAGACGATTCTCTCTGTGTAAAGAGGTGGCGTCTCTCTGATAGGAAATCTCATTCCCCAGGTACGGACTTCTGTTTCCATGATATTGTACTGGGCGGGAATGCTCCCGTGCCTTGGTCGGTTAGAATGTCATACCTATGTCACTGTTCCTGAAACCTTTGTTCTTGTCCAGGGATCCGCCGGGGATGGTCCAGACTCGCCCATTGGCGGCTCAAGGTGCCTAAAAACTAATCCCACCAGCTCCACGCCCCCTAAGGGGCAGGTCTATCGCCTAAAAGCTTAGATTACGGGGGCGCGCTAGGCACGCCGTTGGTGCCATTGGCCTCTACTAGCCTCCAGCCCCAGTTAGGATTCTCCCCTCTCCTCCTTATGATGCCCTCCCCATCCCTCGCGTCATTGGCATTTTATTTCTGGGAGGCGCATTTCTTTTCAGCTGACTTTTCAGCACGGCGTACTATATGTTCGTCGCCAACTTCCACCCCTTTGATAATACCCACTTCTCCCTGACTCCTGTGTTGATGCCGCACACTGCTTTAATATCCTACCAAATGTCCCCCGAACTTCCTTAGCGACCTTCAATCCATCCCTCACAATGGTGAGCCATCCGGGCCATATCGTGGCCTCCTCGAAGCGCACATCGATCGAGTCTGCCGTTGAATCTGAAACTTCCCTCCCCCGTCACTCCCGAGAGCACGGCCACCGTCGGCGCCATGAGGAGGACTTGGAAGCTCAGAATCCGGTCGTCGTCGAGAATCCTCCGTCACATGTCCGGATCAGGGACGGGGGAGAACACCATCACCACGAAGGAGATGGTGCACCGCATTCGCCGACCCTCAATCGCAGCGAAACCGGTGTCTCCAAGTACTCGGTAAGGTCTCTGCGGAGGAGAGGTCGAGCAGGTACCACCAATGTCTTGTATGGGCCGGGCGAAATGGGCAGATCAACAGGCTGGACTCCGGGGCAAGAGCCTGGAATTGACACGAGTGACCCAGCTCCTCCCTACAGTTTGGGTGTCGTAACGCCTGCCGATGCTGCCCACCTGGAGAGACTGAATCAACGGTGTGAGATTACCGTGGTGGACTTCAGCAACGAGACGGTTTCCACCACAGATTTGGACAACGATAACCTCGACGAGTTTCTCCAGACGGGGCCGCCCGAATGGGCCGACGTCCGCTGGATCAACGTCAACGGACTTTCTTGGGACGTGATTCGAGTGCTGGGAAACCACAAACACCTCCACCGGCTGGCCATTGAGGATTTGTTCAACACCAAGAATCGCACAAAGGTCGACTGGTACAGTGACCACACCTACATGATCCTCCCCTTGCAGAAGCTCATCAACATCGAGGAGAGTGACTCTGATTACGATTCCGATGCCGACGATAAAGAGGACTCGAAATCTGACGAGGCTGAGTCCGAATTTCGGACCAGAATCATCACAGAACGCCAGCGGCGACATCGCGAACGGAAGCGGAAAGGGGCCATCCGCTCTTTGATTGAAGACCTGCAAAAGCCTCTTTGGAAGAAGAACATGAAGAAACAGACCCTCAGATCTCCAGATATTTTAAGCGACGGACTCCAGCCCTCGAACAGCTTCAGACAAGCGAGCAAAGTGGAAACGCCATGGGCGCCCAGGACCATCCGCACCATGCAACGCTATCACGCCGGCCCAAATCAAGACCGCATCGAGTACATGGAGCGTCACGCCGTACTTGCCCACAAGGGTTTAGGTGTCTCTATGGAACAAGTGTCTATCTTCCTCTGTGCGGACAATACCGTCATCTCCTTTTTCGAGTACTCTGCACACGATGTACAGACCCCCATTATCCGCCGTTTGCAGTCCCCAGGCACAATTCTCCGTCAGTGCTCCGACGCCAGCATGCTCTGTCAGGCGATCCTTGATGCAATCATCGACCTTGCCCTTCCTGTGACAACGGCGTACCAAGATGCAATAGGGGATTTAGAACTCGATGTTCTTACGGATCCGGACATCCATCAATCATCCACTTTGTACATCTTGACATCTGAGATCGCCATCCTCCGCAACGCCATCGCTCCAGTGGTGCAGCTTATCGGCGCCCTCAAGGACCACAAGACCAGCGCCCAGCCTGCGACGGCAACCCACTCACGCGTCGCTACTCCAGCTGCGCTCGACCAACGGACCGACCCATTGAACAAGGCCGCGCTGAATAATGCCCAAAACAATGACCTCCGAAAGCACTACAGTGCCCCGCCATTGGTGAGCGGCGTCGAGATCTCTCCACTCACAGTGACATACCTGGGGGACGTCGAGGACCATGCACTTCTCATCCAAGACGGCTATGACCAGATGCGCCGCAACGCGGACAATCTGGTCGACCTGATCTTCAACACCGTGTCCGCGTATCAAAACGAATCCATGAAGCAACTCACCATCGTGACGTGTTTTTTCCTTCCTCTGACCTTCTTGACTGGGTATTTTGGACAGAACTTTGCGCATTTCGCCGGTGTGAGGGACCATAGCGACGCCTTCTTCTGGGTCATTGCAACGCCCGTGTCGGTGGTGGTGTTCTTGTTGTTGATGAGGGACGTCATGGTTCGCTGGCTCGCCCGGTGGGCGAGTAAGGCGTTGATTGCGAGAGGGAGGAAGAGGCGGATGGCGCAGAATGGAGAGCAAAGTTGAATTCCCCTGGTTATCTACAGGATTTATGGGATGGAGCGGATGGGAGTTAGATGGGATGTGTTGAGGTTTTTCTTCGAAGCAAGCGTTCGAATATCCCTTGTACATTGTGCCTTGTATGATCTTGGATTTGTTCTTTTTCTTTTCCCTTGCCGTGGCTTCACCTATCGTTCCTCCTCCTTCGTCCTCGTGTATCAATCACACGTATCACAGACTGCCTATATATATATATATATATATATATATATATATCCACCTAGCTCGCTTAGGTAGTAAGTACACTCTACGAAGAGGAATTTTTCTCTTCAAAATGACTCTCCCCCACTAACTCCTAACTAACTACACATGTAACAAGAGCATCTCTCCTCGAAGCCTCTCCTCCCCCCTCCTCTTCGCGACCACCGATGTCACCAAGCGGTCCGTTGGGAGATCAAAGCAGATAAGATAAACTTGATTCGTACTGCTCGAGAAAAAGGGGGGCAGACGGATAGATATTGAGTCTTTGCAAGGTGTTCCGCAGGCGTTCCTGGGCGCCTTGTCCATGGATCTGGTGTTATTTAATTATCTGCAGGTGGTCTGGAATCCATTTCGTCTAATAAAAGAAACAAAACATAGACCCGAAACCTCTATCTAGAGATACACCTAGTCCACTCTCCGTCCCAGTAATGCAAGTTGTAAAAAAACACAGTTCATTTTCGTGGGTATCGTCAAACACAAAAAAAGGAGCACAGAAACACACAAGAACCGTGACAGTGACGGGGTTCCGCATCCCATCCAGTACAGCAGAATAGCAACTCCCGGATGTTCGGCAGTTCCAAAGCCAACCCTTTTCGATGCCAACATGATCCATCCACCGGTGTCTAACTTTCAAGCAATCTACTAGGCTTGGTCGTCGATGAACGTGCCCCAGAATGCCTCCTCGTCCACGGTCTCATGTCCGGGTTTTGGTACCTCCTGGACACTGTCCTTGCGATTTTCATCTTCGTCGTCGCTCAGTGTTTCAGCCTTGGCTAGCGACTTCCCCTTGCCTTTTCCTTTCGCTTTTCCCGGCGCCTTTTCATCCGGATTGTCCTCTCGTTTTCGCTTCCTCACCATTAATTTCAACTCAAGAGGGATCAAGCCCCTAGCTGGTCCAGGCGTATCCTTCATATCCAGAGTTTTTCGGCACACAGGACACACGCCTTTGGACTTCCTAGATGCCGGCATATTTTCCCTTCGTGTTTCAATGGACCATTTCAGGGTATCGAGAATGCAACGGTGGCAAAAGACGTGTCCGCATGCCGTAGACGTTGCATCAGTGGGGGTATCCATGCACACGGGACATTTGTACCCGGTCAACGACGTGCGACCGCTTTCTGTTCGTGGGTTCTGAGCCAAGATAGCGTCTTGTCTCTGCTTTGCAAGAGCGGCGGAGAGGGCGTCAGCGTCATCAACGGCAGTGAGATCAACGGATTCGATTGGGGGATCTTCTGTTCCAGCGTCTGGCTTGGGTGAATGGCGATGCTGAGAAGATTGATGGGTGCTCCTCAGGGATGAGGAGGGAGGCGACATGGTGGTCTGTGAAGAGATTTGGCTTTGGCTTTGGCTTTGTTCCTGCTCGACACGCTGACGGTGTCTGCTTCTGGCTTGAGTGCGTTCCCAGTTTTGGTGGTTTTCTCGTTGACGATTTATCGCCTCTTCCTCAAATGCTGGAGGTAGTCTGCCGTCGTAATCTGGATCCTGTCGGTTCAGGTAAACTCCAGGGCCGGCCGGCCAGAATCTGAAGCTTGGAGGGAGGCGAGGTAGTTCGCGGTCAGAGCTGGTGGGTCGGGCACCGTAGACGGGCTCGTCGAGGGCGTGGAGCCTTCTTGATCGGTGGGCAGAGGAAGGATCGTGAGGATGCGTGGTTTGGGAAAGGTAGTGACTTTCGGCTGAGATTGAACTGCGTGATCTTTGCGGGGAGCTGCTCCTCTGCGCCGTCAAGTCCACCAACTGACTGGGGGCTTCGCTGTCTGTCCGCAATCTTCTGGCCTCGTTCCCTGGCAGCGGCCTTCTGGCTTGGTAGAAGGCTTCTTGGGCGGTTAGGAGCGCACGGTTTGCGTTTTCTAGGGCGCGGTTGACGTCGACAAGGGGGTCTTGGAGACTGAGCGCTGGATGAGGGAGTGTGGCTTGCCTGCGAGAGGCAGTATCTGACATAGCATTGAAGAAGTCGCGGAAGAGCCTGGGCGAAGATCTGCGCAAGGGCTGTGGGGGTCGCTGTCGAGAACGATCGGGTGGCGGGAGAGGAGGAGCAGGCTCGATAGCAGAAGCAGAGAAGGGGGTCGAATGATAGGAAGAGCCAGCGCTCATGGTTGACACCAGAATAAATGGCTCAAATAGTCTAATACCATCCCATTGCTCAGGATATGACGCACTGATTGATACAGATGGTAAAGGACCAAGAACTGAGGGCGCAGTTTCACAGTGGCAATCTTTTGTCCATACAAATTCACTGAATCTTGCCGCTTTATGAAGTTACTACCGACTTGGAGTGCAGACCACGAGATATGTACATAGGTACCTTGGCCAGATCCTTGACTGGAACTCCAGTAAACTCGCGGTTGGAGCAAAGTCAATTATTAGATGCTAATCCTTACCACAAAGGACCCCGTCAAAGGCATCAATCCGGAACCAACATCGGGCCATCAAACATAATATCTCGGTCGCCTCGACTCTGTCGGAGGCAGCGATATACTGTAAACAGCCGAGGACTAAGCCGGAGACACGTCGTTGGGTGGTCGTCGACCTGCCTCGTATATGACAAATAATCAAAAAGCCATCAAGCTAGTCTTCAGCTACAAAAGCCGTGGCTCGATGCTCTTGCCGCCCTTATGCGCTTTCCTGCAAGGAATAATAATTAGTGTACAGCCCAGAACGTCGAACCACATTAAGACACAAGCCTCAAAACCTTTCTGGCTACCCTCGTTCCTTGTAGCTGTTTGGCTCTATCCCATTCTCAGGCGAACCTGAACGGCCATCGCCCAAATTCTATTAGTTCCGGCTGGTGCTGAGTCTAACGCTGAAGGAGTCGGGCGTCAATGGTCCGTGATCCAGCAGTACTAGGTAGTCCTGATAGGGATGGATGCCAGTGACACGGGGCCGCAGCCTCGTCAAATTCTGGACAAGGCTGAGGATTGCAGCTGAGATGGTTCTTGATTTGTTTCGATTGCTGCACTGGCGATCGCAAAAGCCTTTTCAGAAGAAAGCATGTCTCATCGCCTGGCTACACTCCTTCAGCTTACGGAACAAATCATTCCGCACTGTCATCAACTTTATCACCGAATCCTTGGGCTTGAATGCACGGGGCTAGACAGGGTATTGGTGCGAGAGATCGGGAACCCTTAGGCAAAGTGACTGTAACTGCTGAGTTGCGTAGCTGCTGAGTTGCAGAGGTTGAAGGGAGGAACGTGACGCCCGCCGGGTCCCAGGGACTCGGTCAAGGCGCGTTCTGCACTGCAGTGGTGACTCTGGCGCCAAGTAGAACCAGACTGTACCCTGCGCTTGCCGGTCCACTCACAAAAACAAACACACTGGAAATGTTCGAATCCCACTGGGAGCGAAAAAAACCCCGTGGTCTTTTTTCACACACAATTCATCTGCAAATGCAACAAAAACTCTAGCCTGAAGCCCAACTCCACGCTCAGGAAGTTGAGGTTCAGGTCGAGGGAAACCCTCCAGTCGTATAGGAGGATTTTTTCCGTCAGTCTCGTCAGGTTCTCTCCGGCCTCGGACAATCCCACGCGTAGGGAGCCGTTATAGGCGCGGAACCGCCAGCCATGACTCGATGGTGGGCGATCAGGGAGTTACCTTCTAGGATTCTCGTAACTCCCAAGAGACGCTGTCCCATATCTGGTGTGCACACCCTCACGCCCCAGCTAGCTCCTCATCTGGCTCACTCGGTGTGAACCCTCAGAGGCTGGAACCCGGGATAGATACAGGAATTGTTGGAGGAGATTCTGAGTTTATAAAATATATCCCCAAACAACAAGCCTCAGTTGGTGCTGGTGGGTCAATCAGGTGGTCAGAGTTTTGCTCGACTTGGCGCGAGTTTAGCACCCTTTCCAGGCGTCGACCGCATGCTCTTCGTCTGGCCTGCAATGCTGATATCTTTCGTTCCTCTGCTTCTTCTGCTTTTTCTTCTTCATCTTCGAGAGTCCTGGCAATGATGTGGCCTAGGTGAACTGTCTTCAAGGTGCAAGAAGGCGCACGCAGGCGGGTGCGGTGCGAAGAGACGGTGTGTCCTTCATTATATTGGGTCATTCTTTGCCTCCGCACTCCAATGAGCTGACAAGAGTTGCGACTAGAGATGCAGGAGCACAGTCCGAGCTTGCCCCTTCAATCAGTTTTGCCATTGTCAGGATGTGCTCGGCAGTCATCAATATCATCAAGGGAGATGCTTTTGACAGGTCAGCTTTCTTTGCAGCACCAATCCTCAAAAGACCTCTTGATATTTTGCCAATACAGAGGCAGGAAAGCTCAGTCACTTCCACAAACTCACCGCCTTCCTGGATCGTCCCTGGAGAGCATTGTGTGTACAATCCACACGAGAGACAATAATTTCATTTTGGATAACGAATACATTTCTTTTGCTTGGCAGCTCAAGCAGAGTAACATCTGCTCGGAGTTTACTTGGTTTCACCCCGACTGTGCCGCTTTTTAAACCGACACCGCACGACTCCACCCTCGCTCATCATCTTTACACCTCTACTCACCCTCAACGTCGCTCTCACACCTCCGATAATTTCCAACTCGGCCTGCCATTATGTCTCCGAGCCGAGCAGGAGATGTGGCCTGTCTCTAGGTCTCTAGGTCCCTAGGGGATATGGTTTTGTCTTTCCTTCCCTGCCGCTGAGAGGGTCCCCTCGGTCTGATTTCCCTGTCTAGTTTGTTCTTATGGAGTATTAAATAGAGCCCAAACCTATCGCAGATAAATTATGGGCTTAAGCAGAGGTAAGTGGAAAAAAAAGAGGAGCGCACATAAAAGTTAATCAAGTCCGAGGAGGGTATAAGTATACCTTAAAGATGAAGAAGGATTACGACCGGGCCCTGCACCGCTGCATTCTGTAAGAGCCTATAACACTGCTTGCCCGGCCTCCGAAGAGACGGTTGACCCTAATATTGTGGCCTAGCTGCCACCTTCAGCTGATGAGAGTCTGAGACGTCGCAGGCCCAACATCTGGGCGTCACCATGTCCATCCGAAGCGTGTCTTCGTAACGCTCGAAGGGGTGTCTCAGCCAGCGGAGGATCTCGCGCCGCTTGCGGGAGAGAGCGATGAGAAATGCATGGCTCAATACATGCCCGCTATCAGGGGCGACTTAGAGTCAATCCACCAAGCAACGAATTCCCTTTCAATCACGCTTTGTCGACGATCCGATAGGTCCTGCGAACCTGGTGATTCAAACAGCTGTCATGTTCAGCATCTTCCAGCGTAGAAGCTTTTACTCGTTTCACAGCGTCCACGAGCCATAAGTCATGGTCTTCAGACGAAAGTCGCGGTTCGACATGCAAGGGACTTCGTCAAAACCGATCTGGATTCATGGACGAGGGAGGGCAGGTGAAACGTCGGAACTCAAGGGACAAGCATTTGGAAGCTCGCCCCAGCGGCCAGAAGCTCCATACTCGGCAAGTATACATAATTCACACAGACGAGCAAGTAAGGTTTGCGTGAGCATAGTCGAAGGCATCCAGATACCCCATGAGCTGGACCACAGCGGCGCATACCACCAGGATGTGAAAGATCGAATGGGAGCCCCATAGGTCGAATTTGCCGGGATATCGACTTTCGGGAAACCTAGTCTTAGAACCACATGTGTCAGGGTCAATTTCTCTCTTGTGTGCGAAAATGGGAGACTTACTGCATAAAACGCAGTCCCCGATAAAAGGCAGCCTGCTTTTGCCATAGTATAGGGAAAAGCTTTTCTCATCATCTGCGATATGCCGAACACACTGAGTCCATGGATCAAAGGCGCAACACCGCACAGGCCAGTCGCCACGAACATCAACGCTCGGAAGAGGCGATACTTTGAACCCTGGTACTTGGGATGCATTGTCATGAAGATGGTCAATGTCCCGAAAACTCCAATCTATCGAATGAGGAAAGAAAAGCGTTAGACTCAAGTACCAGATCTGAGATGAAGAAAAACAAAACTGTGCACATTGAGCTTGACTAACCATAGACCAGTAGATATTGCGTGGCAAAGGTTCACACCAGAAAACCATGTATATTCCCAAGGCAAGGTCCCCCAGTATGAAGACCACTACACCCAGCATGTCCAGTCGCAGGCATAAATGTTCCACGTGTTTGGAGTGGTTCATCAATGTATGGTACGTCGCCGACAACGACAGACACGTGACGGCCGCCAACATGAAGATGGAGAAGGCAACGAAATCAGCGCCAGTGACCCTGGAGTATCTGCTGGTAAGATACTGCTGGATATACCACTCGCCGAGCAGGAAGAAAACGGCCGGGATGAGGTGGGTATAGATGTTGACCGACTCGTTGTGGATATACGACCAACTGCAGAACGAAGCGTGAGCCGAGCCCGAGATGGGCCGATAGCCATGGAGAATCCACTGATTGGCTTCACGTCGGTACCATTCCGGCATCTCATCGAACGAGAGAAGAACTGGACGTCCTGCCTTGCCGGGCTTGGATGCGGTGTCGCTGATGGATTCCATCACCCCCTTCTTGTGCGCCTCTGGCGGCTCCGGGGGCGAAACTCGAAGACGGGCAGCGGATACCATTTGCTGGCGTGCCTAACGATAATCTAAGGTACGAAGGCGGGATTTTGAGAGTAAGTGGAATTGTGAGATGAAGAAAGAGGTTTCCGTCTTGCTTTGTTACTTGCACTGCTGCCCTTTGTACTACTTCAGTTGTTCTCGCTAAGCGCCAGCCATGGCGCTTTAATTGCCGCACCTTTTTGTCACGGCCCCAACAGCTCGCATGTGGGTAACGGAACAAGCCCGAACCAACCACATCGGGTTGTTCAAGCCAGGATGATCAGCCTCCAATTGCGCAATTGGTCCTTGCGACAAGAGCGGGGCGGCTCAGGGGCACCGCGGGTCCGCGACATGGATCCTATCGGGCACAGCCACGGGGTACCCGGTCCGTGCTAGCGCCCCTCTCCAAATCAGTACCTACTCTTACGTGTGGTGCGCCTGCTGCAACAGCCTGCATGTCTCGTACAGACCAGGACTTTTGAGACCTTGATTAGCTGCATTCCAGGTTGTATGCGCTTCTGGCTCAAGGGGCATCGAGGAATCGAGGTGTGAGTGGGCCCGAGCAACTTGACTGACACCTGACACGCCCATGATGAGGCGGACGGAGAATGCTGATCGAGAGCCTGTCTGTTTGTCCCCTCGCATGTTCCATGCTGTAAGAGGTACTCTTTGATTGATTGACTGTTTTACTCACCCATACGAACGCGCATGATGTTCTGGGCAGTCGACCTTGTCTAAAAACTGGCCAGACAGTCCAGCTTCGACATACCTAATAGAACCGCGTCGGCACCGACGCTCCTGGAGTCTCTCGTTCCTTGACCTGCGTCCAGGCCGGAGATGGCGTCCCGTGACGACTACACAGTCGGGTGGGTTTGCGCACTGCCTATAGAGGTCGCTGCAGCCAAAGCAGCGCTTGATCACGTCCATGACAAGCTACCTCTGGATCAAAACTCAGACGACAACAATAACTACATTCTGGGGAGCCTTCAAGGCCACAACGTCGTCGTGGCGTATCCCAATTCCAGGGTGTGTGGTAAAACGTCGGTGGCCGACGTGGCCACACAGTTGCACGCAAGCTACCTATCTGTCCGGTTCACTCTCATGGTTGGCATTGCGGGAGGAGTGCCCGATACGGAGGAGGATATTCGTCTTGGTGATGTTGTTGTCGGCAAGTCGACAGCGGGCTGGCCGGGTGTCGTTCAGTATGACGTGAACGGGGAGCGAACGGAAGACCAGTTTGTTCGCGGCAGGCCATCAGATCATCCAACACCCTTACTTCTCACCGCTATGGGTAAGGCCGAGACAGCCGCCATTTTTGATGAAAGTAAGGTGCCACTATACATCTCGGAGATCGTGCACAAAGACCCCGTCACCTTTGCGTACCCTGGCCCGGAGCAAGACGTCCTCTTCGAGCCAAATTATGATCATGCCATCGTCGAATCCGAGGAAAGCGGATGCAGTCATTGCGACCCAGATAGGATCCGATCCCGGCAGCCTCGGGAGGTACAGGATCCCATAGTTCATTATGGCCTTATTGCCTCCAGCCATCACTTGACGGGCCACGGAGCGACCCGGGACAAATTCGCACACAAGCATGGCATTCTCTGTTTCGAGACAGAGGCAACCGGGCTGAGGGACGCCGCCCAGTACTTGGTCATCCGAGGCATTTGCGACTACGCAGATTCGCACAGGTCCGAGCTCTGGCACGCTTACGCCGCGGCGGCTGCCGCAGCGTATGCAAAAGAGGTCCTCTCTTTCATACCCACCGTGTCCAAGACGATGCCTCTGGCCACAAGCTCGTATGCTGAGGCCGCACCCGTTCTTGACGCTTTGCTTCTGACAAGACCAGAGGTTGATCGGAGGTCCCTCGTTGCATTGAAAGGGCGTAGGGTTGATGGCACCTGCGAATGGCTCATACAGCATCCCCATTATCAAGAGTGGCTGGCAGATGCGAGTCACCCGCTGCTCTGGATCTCAGGTGGCCCCGGGAAAGGGAAGACCATGCTGGCGATTTATATCACCGAGGTGCTTCAGCCAGTGGTTGACGCCGCCGACAATATTCTTCTCTACTACTTCTGCAGTAACCGCGACAAAAATCGGAACACCGCGCTGACCATCATGAGAGGCATCCTGCACCAATGGATCGACCTCTGTCCTAGTCTGGCCAAAGACATCAAGATTTCCTTCGATGGGACGGAAACAACCAAATATACCATTTCCAGTTTTGCCGCGTTGTGGAGGGTTTTTCTGACTCTACTTCAGCAGAGCACGTCTTCCCAGGTGGTCTGTGTTCTGGACGGTTTGGATGAATGCGAAAAGGAATCACTCAAGCAGCTTCTCGATGCCGTTATGAATTACTTGTCGAAGTCCGGGGAAAAGGCAAGGCCACGATTGAAGCTCATTATCCTCTCCCGACCTCAGCCGGCTGTTTTGGAGAGCAAACTCGGCCAATACCCGCAGATCCAGTTAGACGAGTCCGACACGGAAATTTCGCGTGATGTCGAGAGATACATTGTCGCCAAAGTTGCTGAACTGGCAGCCGAGCAAAACCTTTCCGAAGAGATGGTCGCGCAGGTTCAGCAGACCTTGCTGGCCGGCGCTGATGGGACCTTTCTGTGGGTTGGATTCGTTGCCAATGAGCTTCAAGGCAGGAGTTGGAGCAAGATCGATGAAGTTCTCCGCCATGTTCCTAAAGGCCTGGGTGGGATTTATCAGCGGCTTCTTCAGCAGGTCGCTGACAAGAAATCATTGGTTCCGATTCTTCAATGGGTCGTTCTCGCTGCCCGGCCCCTCACCCTGGAAGAATTGACCGTGGCCGCAGCGATCGAGTCTGACGGCACTCTTCCAGCAACGCAAGTGACCAAGAATCGGCTCAGGCTCGGCGGGTTGCTCGTGAAGGTCGAAGGAGATGTCGTCAACCTGGTTCACGAATCGGCGAAGGAGTTCTTTCAGAGCGATCAAGTCAACATCAAAGGGATCAACATGTTCCATATGAGCCAGCACACCCACAGGAGTCTCATGCAGACCTGTTTAGCACACGTCGAGCGTGGATACGGAAATCCCGGAAGGGTTCACGAGATGTCTGGCCACGATCCATTCTTATCTTATGCTAGCCAATACTGGCCGGTGCATTTTCACCACGCCATTCATGTGATCGATGCAGCGTCCGAGTTCTCACGTCCGTTTTTCCAGGTTGACTCACCGATCCGGGACGAATGGTGGAAAGTGTACTGGGAGCAGGAGAAGAACGGCGGAAGCCCGCCCTCCTTCACACTCTTGCATCTCGCGGCATACTTTGGCAACGTACCCTGGGCCAAGTTGATCATCAGCAAGCATGCCCGTTTCATTTCGCGAAAGGACAACTACGGCCGGACGCCGCTGTCCTGGGCCGTCAACCAAGGTCACCGAGAAATGGTGGAACTGCTGCTTGAACGTGGTGCGCGTGTCAATTTCAAAGATCGAAGCATGTTGACGGCACTCCATATTGCGGTCACCGGACATCACAAGGACGTCGTGTCTTTGCTGCTCGAATACGGCGCCCGTCTCGAGGCCGAGGGGGAGCATGGTGATACGGACACGCCGTTGGTGCGAGCCATTCTGGCGAATTCCAGAGAAATGACGCAGCAACTACTTGAGCACGGAGCGCGCGTGGACAAATTGCCAGCTCTTCTGGGAGTTGCCTCCCTGAGGGGACCTACGGACCCGATGGACGAGCGGGTGAAAGAGCTACTTGGGCTCCAGGAGCAGGTCTTCCTCGCACGCTTCAAGCGATCGTCGCGGTTTGTCGACATGGTCATGAAAGGGTTTGGCCTTTCCCTCCGCTTTCCGCTCGTCCTCGAATTGATGTCCTTCTATCTCAAGTTTGTGGCGTTGAACCGCTGGGACAGTCTGTCCGTGCTGCAGGAGCTCGTCCAGGAGAACAAAAAGGACGAACTGCGAGAATGGGCGAAACTGTACCACGTGTTCTTCTTGGGACTGGTTGTCGCCAGGAATCCGAAGAGGCTGAAGGCCATGGGCGACCTGTCGACGCACATCTTGCAGAAGGTCGCGCCCAGAGATCTTCAGGCACTGCTGGCCATCACGGTCTTCACCGGCATGGATACGAAACTCACGGCTGTCCGACACGGATGGAGAGAAGGGGATGCCGTCACCGCTGCGGCAATTTCAGATTGGGCGGCCATTGCCTGCGACAGGGACGCGCTGGAGTTCTTCCACTTCGGCATCCGCGAGTTTTTGGCCGACTTCGATGGCTGTGTTCGAAATGGGGATCGGGAAGAGAACGTACTTCGGACGGCCCTGCTCGTGACGGCCCACTTCGCCATGATCAACAAACGGGAACCAGGGCCGATCGAGTATTTCTCCCGGGTCGTCGCGGAGTTCTTCGAAGGATACATCGGCAGCAGTTACGAGGTCGGATTGTTCAGCGATGCAAATCAGGCGTGCGCCAATGAGCTCTTGGTCATCAGCTCAAGTCGCGACTCTGCCCAATTGCGGCTCTTTCTGACCACTATTTTCCACTTCGCCCAGCAGGCCCATGAGAAGGGCCAGGACCGCTTTCTCAACGTCCCCTCGGCAGCATGCTTGATACTCTGCCAGGAGGATGCCACGCCTCACCGGTGGCTGATTGGTGAGGCCCTTCCGGAGGAATTAGGGCCGTTGATAGCGAAGGAACCTCCGGGATCGCTGCAGAGGCGGGCTTGCAAGACTTTTGTGGAGTGCCTGATCATTGGAAAGCAGTATGGCTTGACATTACCTAGGGGCGCACCGAGACAAAGAGTGGAACGGCATCTACGGTCCTTGCCGGGAGTCGGAGACATGATGAATCGCATCCTTGGTTCGTAAAGGGGGATTGCGCGATGCTCTTGCCTGAGAAGGCCCAGAGCTAAGTCACGAGGAAGATTTGAGCCTGTTTTCATAATTGTACTTTACGTGCTTTGGGATTTGATCCGAAAAATTCTTCCAGTCGAGGGACGTTAATTTACAGGAAAGCGTCTGGATGTACCTTTGACCCTTGATTTACAGACATGAGCGCCAGAATTGGTTTCCTTTTTTTTCCTGCTCAGAGGTCTCCATATCCGCAAATTTCGAATCTACTGAATCGAAGCCGCTGCTATAGTCGGACAGAGTCACGTAAGACCCCCAATCTAGCTGTCAGAGCTCTGGGCCGGTACAACCCACAGGCCTTCTGTCGCCCCTCAATCTCGCTTTCAGAGACCGAGGTCGCTATCTTCCACCTATGAGCCGCTTCCACCAACCCGTCCGGCCTGACTTTGCCTTGCGCTTCTTGTCATTTGTTTGGTGTGTAGGCGCCGGCGAGCGTGCGGGTCTACTTGAGGCTGCATGATCTGGAGAAGGTGGCGTGGACGAAGCTGGAACAGGTGAGGACGGTCGGAACCACCCATGGGAGACAGACTGGTCCGGGATTGACAAAGTCGACTCGTCTGATACGAACCGGGCTTGTTGATCCGGCACAGACGGTTGACTCTGCGCTCTAAGTGCCTGACGAATCTGGCGCTCCACCTCGTGGTCGGTATCTCGCTTCCAGTATCCTGCTCTGTTGAGCCGCAGTAAAACGTCACCAGGCGAAATGAATTCTTCCCAGTTCTTCCGCCCCGCGGGAAGGATGTTGGGATCCGCACCCAGGTCAAGAAGGAGATCCATGATGGGAAGCATGCGCTTCTTCGCGGCGTAGTAGAGCGCAGTTCTCCTTCCAGAGTTCATGCCATTGATGTCGTGACCCAATTTGACCAGAAGTTTGATCATGGGGATGTTGCTTGAGGTAACAGCTTGGCGAAGGCTTGTGACGGCCCGGCAACATCGCGACTTGCTGAATGCTAAGTTGCTGGTGGCTCTCTGGGCATGGCTTGCCAGCCCGCGATCCAGCCATTCTTCTGCAGTGAGGCCGCTTTCGTCGAATAGGGTCTGAGGCTCTGCAATGACAGATTTGTCGAGCAGGATATGGACGGTGGCTAGATCTCGACTGTGGATGGCTAAATGAAGAACGGACCAGCCGTGGTTGTCCTGCTGAGAGGCAATGGATCGTATGCGGTCGTCTTCTAAAAGGCGCTGGACGACATGGGAATGCCCCATGAAGGCGGCGTGGTGCAGTGCAGTCCAGCCGTGGCATGTTGACTTGAGTGGGTCAGCTCGATGTAGGAGCAGCAAGCTCACAATGGAAACATGCCCTCCATTTGCAGCGCAGTGCAGTGGTGACGTTCCGTAAGAGCTGACAGCATTGGGGTTGGCCCCAGCCTCCAGCAACACATGCACAATCTCCAGATGGCCCTCCTCTGCTGCCCAATGTATCGCGGACCAACCATCGCGATTACGATGGTTCGGATCCTCACCACGTCTGAGGAGCAATAAAACAGTGGAAAAGCTGCCAGAAGCTGCCGCTTCTTCCAAAGGCAGAGTCTGTTGCGTATCTCGGATATCAGACATGCGGGCACGGTGTTCAACAAGCATTTCAGCAGTCGAATACCATCCCAGACTGGCTGCCCAAGCGAGTGCAGACTTTCCATCCGCGCTGAATGAATTGGCATCAGCGTCCATGAACAACAGTCCCGTAATGGCGCCATCTTGCCCGGCAACCACAGCCCAGAGAAATGGGGAAAATCCAGACTTGTCAACGATACGCAAATTCGCACCGTGCATGACCAAGATTTCCATGCACTCGATGAAGCCCCTCTCCGCGGCGTAATGCAGAGGCGTTTGGCCATTTTCGTCCCTGAAATTTACATTTGCGCCGCTCTGGATCAAGGACTCGACCAAGCCCAGATCGCCGGCCTGCACCGCGTGGTGCAGCTTCGTCATCCCCAAGTCGTCTTTGTCCTCTAGGTCGAGCACAGTCACCCGTGCACTGATGTCCTCTTCGCGGTGTCCGACATTGCCATCTGCAGCCTCAGCGCCATCGTCTTGGAAATCTAGGTCCTCATCGTCCAGTACGCTGTACATGGATGCACGAAAAGCCCCTGGCGGCCCATCATCTTCCAACGGTTGGTCGCTATCGACGTTCTCCACGTTCTCGTGATCATCACTGGGAAGTTTTTGCAGTGTAAGCAGAGCAATTTCCTTCATATGGCCGGCCACGTGTGACTGGAGAGCTTCACTAGAGAAGATAGCGTTGGATTCCATCTTTCCCGAGGGTTGAAAATCGTCACCAAATGGACATTCAAGCACCTTATCGGCGACTGGCCTCCGCGCGGCGTTGCTGAGGGTCCCGGCATGCGCTTCAGGCACGCCGTGCTCCCTGATGGAATGCTCCTGGTACTGGGCCTCTTGGCCAAAGACGATCGGATCGTGAGAAGGGGCCCTGCACTCCCATGTATGGCCGTGAGCAGTCTGCATGTGGCTGGACCAGGCTTTCGACGTTTCGAATGTGAGCGGACCGGTCCCGTGCCCGTGGTGACCTCCTTCCAGGCAGTGTGGAAAGACACAAATAAACGGCTCCAGGTCTCCGATGACATGATTTCTGGTCCATATTAGCCACATATTCCCATGAGACGACAGGAATGGTCTGCTTACTGCCACAGCAATGACCTTGCAGTGTTCTTGAACTCAACAATGACGCCGCAGTATGGACACTGCTTCGTCGGTGGTATGGGAGGGAACGACAACTTGTTGTTCACGAGAACCGATTTAGCCCGGGGAACCTCAGTTGTGGATTTGGCGTAGAAGGCCGCAACGGCAGTTTGTCGAGCAGTAGTTGCATTCGTTGCTGGCGCTGGCGAAGGGGGCTGCATTTTGGTGGTCGTCGCGGGCTCTGGCAACGCGCCCGGCGCAAACCGTACAGCTGGCGCACTCCCCGTCATTTTGAGGAGTGGAACAACGGCCGAAGTCGTTTCCGGGCGCTGAATACTAAGATCAAGGCGCCTTCGATGGGAGCGCTGATAATACAGCCGTCGAAGTCGCAGCGCATTGGCTTCCACCAATGCCGAGCGGAGCGCCTCGGGCGCCTCCGGGAATCGCAACTCAATATAGCATTTTGTGTAGAGACGCAACTCGTCAATGGCCTTATTCGCCTCTTCGTCGTCTCTGTACCTTTCGATCCTGCGAGCCCGGTTGGCTTTGGCGGACTTTCGAACGGCGTTGGATAGACGGAAGAGCCGCGTCACTGTTCCGCCGATTGTCTCAGTGATCTTTAAAATGTTCTCCTCTGCTGGATCGACTTCGCTCTCTGAATCGCTTGGGTCGTCCTCGGCTCTCCTCGTGACTCCCGGATTGCCATATACTGACATGCGTTGTCTCTTTCTGCTCGAAGTTTTTGGTGGTCGGTCGTCGATTGGCTTCACTGTTGTCGAGACTCACATTAGCCTTGTGCGTCAATGCATCCGAATTTGGTACGGAAAGGTCTCACAAGACTGCAAGGTATCGCAAATAACATCCAGGAGCTGATGTATAATATCCACGGCTGTGGGACTGAATCGGAGTCGGTAGTCCAGGGAGACGTTGGGTGGCCCGTAAACATCCATGTTTGACGCCCACAGAGAAAAGCGTGCAAGCTGGTCGTCCATGATAGTAGGGTCTGGCACGATTTCCGGCATGACCATGTGCTTGTGGAAAAGAGACTGGCATTGTGTCGCATGCTCTGCGATGGTCGGGCTAAGGTCATCTTGGAGGAAGACATCTTCAATAGACTTGTCTCCCGCGTGCTCAACACTTCCCATGGTGAGAGGGCGCGGTGCGGGCTGTCGCGAGTCCTTCCGGGTGCGGCAAAGATCCAGGAAGCCGATCCTAGTCTCTGCATGGAAAGGACGTCCCAAGGGTCGTGGGTAAGTAAATCGCGACTGAGGCTATGAGATTGTCGCATGAACCTAAAGTGTCGAACAATGTGAGAACAGCATGTGTTTCTTGGGGTGCTGCCGCGTAAGGGTTCATGCCCCGCCTTAGCCTTCTCATAGTGGGTTTGGATATAAGGAGGTACCTACCTAGGTAGATGTCCATGAGGTACAAGTACCAAACGCGTTGACCGCTACGCGATCAGGGGCTCGGCTGCTGAACGGTGTACTACCTCGTACCTGGCCAGATCCACATGCACGACTTCGTTGGCTAGCCAGCTTGGCCTGTTTGGCCAGTGTGACGGAAAAAACCACAGGCGCTTTCGACCCCAGGCACCCAGCAGGGGGCGCTTGAGTAATTGTTTATCCCCCTGGGCGGCGCCTATTACTGCGGCCGATAATGACACCATGTGCCAATTGACAAAAGTCCAAAGTCCAAAGTTCAAAGTCGAAAGTCAAATGTCAAGGTCCAAAGTCAAAGCCGAAAAGTCGGAAGTCAAAAGTCACCTTCTGCTCCTTCGATCATTGCGCTCGGTCCCAAGGAAAGCCCCGTAACTGAGCCCGAATCTTGGATCCATCCATGTCCTTTACCAAGACATATTTTCTGTGTCCGACATCCGATTTCATATATCCACCACCAACGGGCCCGCTATGTCTTGGGTCTATAATCCGCTCCACATCAGCACCGCAATACCCTCTGAACAGAGCGAGCGTCGTCGCCGTGGCTGATGCCTTCCCACCGGTCGTGGAGACCGACTGGAAGAAGACTTTTTCAACTGAGAAAGGGCTCGGTCTGGGTGTCTATGCACAGTTTCTGCAGCTGGCTACCGGTGGAGTGCCCCTTGGTCCCGAGTTGAACGTTGAGCATTCTAACAAGACGGCAAATACGTTCGCGTTCGACACGCTGACGACGCTGGCATTCGAGCCGACCCAGGAATACGTGCAAGAGGCCGTCAAGGCACCGGCCGTGCAGGCATGGCTGAGAGAGCCTAGGCAGAGGTTTGCACCCGTCAGCGAGCTCTTCATCGTCACGGGTATGAAGCTCGTCAAGGGCGCCAAGATCAAATATTCGACTTCACAGAGCACGACGGTCAAAGGGAACCTCGGCATCGACGTGACCGCGCTGGGCACGACCTTTGGCCCGAAAGGCCACTGGACTAGGACGAATGATGACGCGACCGAGTCTAATCGCGAGTCGGAATTTGTTTTTGCGTTCCGTGTGAAGAGGCTCAAGTTTGGGCGGAGGCTGAAGCTTGAAGAGTACAATAAGGGCGCCTTTATGACCGTTGGCGAGAACAAAGATGACGACGAATGCGTCTTAGTAGAAGACGTGGATGGAGCTGATATCAAGACTGCTGAGGCTGTTCCCGATGTGACCGAGAACGGCAACGTATATTGCGTTCCTGCTTCATCATACTAAACGAATCTTGGACTACAACTAAGATAGACATCAGTGAACCATGTGTGATTGGAGGTTGGGTAAAACATTCCCGGGATTCTACTAGTATTTGTACATGTTCCTTTTGATATCCTTGATTCTCCCGTAAACATCCTCCCTTGTCGAACCACTATCGAAGAGCACATGAGGCGTGATGTAGTCGTAGCCGACCCCCCGCCTCCGTCTGACCATACTCTTGAAGACCGCATCCATGGAATTGTCCCTTTTCAGCCACGGACCTAGCCTTTCACTTTCTACAGCGATGTGCTGATCCTGCTGCCGGACAAAAGATAGGACCGACGCGGCCAGGCCAGCAGCGATCGGTGTTGCGACCGATGTTCCTGACATGGCTCTGACAGTCTGATCGTGTCCGTTCATGCCAGCCGGCCAGTGAGAAGAGACATGCTCCCCAAGTAGACTGAAGTTGACGTCCGTTTCGCTTGCTGTAGGGTTGAAATTGGAGGGATTGCCATTTCCATCAGTTGAGTGTATACAAAAAACGCTGGGATATTGAGCTGGGAAAGCTCTGCCAAGATTTGCTCCGTCATTCGATGCTGCCGCGAACAACAACGTCCGCTTGTTCAGTGCATTAGATATAGCTGTGCTCATGAGCTCGTGATATTCACGAATCCCGAATGACATTGATATAATGTCCACTTTCCATTGTTCAACTGCGTGATCGATGGCCTGCACAGGTCATTAGCTCAGTCCCAAAAATCTGCTCTGGTCTAGAGACAGCCTTGCCTTTGCAATGTCATCGTAGGTATTGAGATCCAGAGTTTCTCGTCGCGCAATTCTGGCGACATAGATTTCAGCGCATGGGGCAACTTTGAGAAGGAGACCAAGAGCATGAGTGCCGTGCCCTATCTCATCTCGAATGTCGTGCGGTTCTGTCCCATGTACAAAACTTCGCGCTTCCTTGATTCGTGGATTGGCCAGTTGTTGGTCCTCGATCAGGAATGGGTTTTCAGGATCGAGTCCGGAGTCCAAAATCGCTATTCGCACCGGTTGAGCGAGTTCGAAATCAAGGTCAACATAGGGATAGATCGAAGACAGCAGGTTGTCCATCCATCTTTCTGAGAGTGGATTTCTGGCAGGTCATTAGTACGACGAAGTCTTATAGCCAATGGGGAACACCTCACTCCTGTTCAGCACCCGACTGGTGGCTTGCATCAAAAAAGTACAAGCTCTTCTCTGAAGGCTCGGCGAGGGGGCCGTGGGCTTGCGATCCCGAAGAAGGTTGTGCCGACATCCGTAGCACGATATCTGAGTGGAGGGATGCGTAGCTCATGGGCGCGGTGTCAGAGATTGAACGATACGGACTTGCCCTTGCGGTATTGTTTGCATTAGAAGAATCGACCTTGCTTGTATGGAGGCGGACAACTTCTCGACCGATAGAGCCCCAGCAGGATTGATTCTGCTGTGAATCGAATGAACTTAAATCCTCTATTCGAATGCCCCATGCTTTGAATATCACGGCCTCAAGTCGTTTGACGACGTTTTGGTAGAAGAGCCGCTGAACACTGACATCCTCGAAGGCAGCGTCCTGTCCAATGGGATAGTAATCCCCAGTAAGGCAGGCTTTCGTAGCGAGATAGTAATCCACGCCAGCGTCGTCCTCCAGAGTGTGAAGCTTATCAAGACAGGTATAAAGATCATCGTTGACGTTCCTGGAAACTGGAGGGACCTTTGCCATCAGCTCCACAGGTGTGCAATAGTGAAGCTCGCACAAGAGTATGCCTAGTGCTAGCACACTGGCGTTGGGATGAACTATGTGTTTTGAGGCGCCAGAGCTGTCTCCTGTGTCTGTACCGCGGGCTGAAATGGTTGGAACGTGCTTCAGAGCCAGGAAAGGTTTCGTGATATCGGGGAGTTCTCCATCCTGCCGTGGCTCAAAAAACTGGATCATTGAGTGATTGAAGGAAAACTGCAGCCACGGTGTCTCCAAGAAGGGAAGGAGTGCTGAAGCCAGTGTAACAGCCAAGACTCGCTTCCCCTTGAGTGGCAATACCGATTCACCACGAAGCAATTCTTGCTGGCGGTTGAACAGTGTCGACAAGGATACCGTTCGAGACATTTGGTCACTACCAAATGTCTTTGGTTGTGGGCGAAGCCTCTGGAATATCCCATCCTCGAGAGCGAAATGCAAGCAATTTCGCTGACCGAGGGACTCTGTGATGCTCTGGCATATGTGGGCAAAGTCGGGTGGGCTGCTAACTATAGGCTCAGATGAGCGCCTCAATGTGCTGTTGTGTAGGTCTCTGCACCGACAGGGTTAGTGAATAGAAGTTAACACACAAAGCCTCGAGAGCTTACTTGACCGTGATTTTAGCTTCTTGCAATGCAGTTGCGGGTACGGACCGCACGCCGAAGAATACTTCGAAACTCGCCTCAGCGTCGAGATCCTTTTTGTGCTGTGGCAGCGACAGTCTCACGCTCAACCCTGAGCACTTCTGGCAAACGCAAACCCAGTGTCTTCGCAACGCATTGTCCAAGGACACCAAATGTCTCCTCATCAGCACGGCGAAGTCGGCATCGGGGTCTTCGAGATTGGGCCCATGAGTTAGCTCTTCACGAGGCAGAACCCGGCGCTTCTTTCTCTCCTGTTCCAAATGCAAGAGTTCCTGAATGGCATTATCGCATTCTCGTCTCCGTTTCCCAACTCGAATGACAGTGCCTTGGTCGGCATGCGGATCGCGATTCGGATTCTCGATCATGCGGCGGAGCTTCGGATACTGCTCATGTCCAGGTTGTTGGAAGCTCTGCTCCGGGAATTGTCATTAGTAGGCAGGAAGTGAGAGGCCAATCGACCGAAAAAACTGGAGTTTGCTGTATGTCAAAAATACCTACGAAATCCATCCCTCGTTTAGAGTCGTCTTGAACAAGGTGTTCAAATGCGCGCAGAGTCCTTGCAACACTCTCTGGGTCAGCTTCGCCAAGATCATCGTGTTGCAGAAATGCATCCGTCCGTAGCCAGGCCTCGCGTTTCCGTGATCTCAGTGACGCCGGCTTTGCCGAACTTTGTGGTCGTTTTCGAGCGAATAATCCAAGCACGGATTGCAGCAGGCTTTGGGATCCAGTGTCGTCCTCCATGGTTGCGCATCCAAATGATGGGTTTGAAGATTTCACTGAGGTTCTTTGGCTGGAAGAACATTGGTCGATCAGCGGACGTTTGCTGTGTATTGATCAGATCAGGCTGTTTCGGATCAGGCTTTGCTACAATCACACCCAGAACCTCAGGATGGTAACAGACGCCCGACAGTCCTCGAGCGCGTTCCCTGCCAACGGTGTTGGCGCTGCACAGCCCCGCGTCCACGCGCTAGAAGCATTGGCCCCCAACATTGGTGAAACATGGGTGATACCTCACCCCAGCTCGAGCGAGTCAGGGGGTGAACACAAGGCGGCATTACCCTACGCCAAATCCAGGGTGAGCTGCGAGTGTGAATTTTGGTGGTGAAAGGGCCGCAACAAGCAGAATCAAAGGTGAGCGAGGTGAGTGCAAGGGTGAGAGGGAGGGTGAGAGGTTATAAAAGCGGCATGCTCGAGGCGCCAGTGGGTGGCAAGTGGGCTCGGTGCTCGTTCTTATTCTCTTTCTGTTGCCAATAACGGATTGGAAAGCTCAGAAGCCATTGCAAGGTCCTGCTCGTAATGAGACATGACCGCTTTGAGATCTGTGGGACATCGAATGTCGTAGGTGAAGGGACTGAGCCCGCCATTGTTAAAAAGCGCAAATAGTACGATCCTCGATCCATGCTTCCTTTAACGCAAAATACTTGCGCTACAGATGTACATTTCAGGACCGACTCAAGATTCCGGGAGCTCTCATCTTACCATCATGAGCATCACTATCCTGGCTTGCCGATGCTAATGTCTAACCGCAAATAGCCTATCGACAAATCTTTGCCGATGTCCTTATAAAACCAACCCGTTCTATCAGTCAAGGGTTGAAGCTGAAAGCTTTTGCTGCGATCTAATGCGTTTTCGCCCATTCCCGGTACCAATCCAAACAGCCACTGTTGGCTACGCTTGCACTTGTTTTGATGTTCACGCCACATAGAATTTGCTTGACCGCGCCTTCGACTTTCTTGCCGTTCGTCGTGACAGGGATCTCGGGGCACTCGTCCACGATCTTGGGAACATGACGCGCACTCAGTTCCTTTCTCACTACTGTCTGGATCTTGTGCACCAACTCATTCGAAAAGGTCTGGCCTTGCGCCATCTTGAGGAACAAAACGACAACTTCATCGGGGTCTTGCTCGCGCTTTCGCCCGATGCAGAGCGCATCTTCGACGTCTGCGCTGAAATGCTTGAGGAGGATGTTGTAGATTTCACTAGAGCCGAAACGGACACCCATTGGGTTGAGTACGCCGTCGGATCTGCCTAGCATCCAAATGCCACCTGTCGAAGGGTTGAAGCGTACAAAATCGCCGTGGTGCCAGATCGGATGGCCTGTTTTGGGATCAGTGAAAACTTCAAAATACGACGACTTGTATCGCTTTTCGCCACTTGGACCAGGCGGCCAGAACATGCACGGCTGACAAGGGAACGGAACAGTGCAGACAAGCTCTCCTGGTTGACCGGTCGAAGTTATATCTTGGCCATCTGCCGAGAAGGCCTTGATCGCCATACCGAGGCCGCGGCATTGGATCTCACCAGAGTGGACGGGCAATATCGGACAAGGAGCGCCGAACAGGGAGATGATGTCCGTCCCTCCTGTAATAGACCCAAGAAGTATTCCTGGGTGAGGGGCTGGAGGGGACAGGCTTTTGTAGACGTATTCGAAAGTACTAGGCGCTAGAGGCGAGCCAGTAGAGAAGATAGATTTCAGAGAGTCGAGAGTGGCTCTCTGGGGAGATGCCTCCCTGGGTAGTGTCTGGGACTGTTCCAAGATGGACAGGTACTTAGCGGATGTGCCGAAGTGGTTGATCTCAAGCTCATCGATCAAAAGCGGCATGCTCATCTCTTTGTGCGGGTGGAATGGAGAGCCATCGTACAGCACGATGGTCGCTCCACTAGCCAAGCCCGACACAAGCCAGTGCCACATCCTAACATTCATCACGTTAGCAATCGAAAATAGAGAAGTGCGACACGTCGAGAACGCCGGAAGGCTCCTGCAATGGCATTACAAGTCTTTAGAGGAAGACTTACATCCATGTCACGGTAGAAAAGTAGAATACTTTCTCCAGAGGTTTGACATCACAGTGGATCTGGTGTTCTTTCTTGTGTTGCAGGAGAGTCCCGAGCGAAGCGTGCACAATAGGCTTGGGGACGCCAGTGGTGCCGGAAGAGTACAGGATGTAGACAGGATGGTCTGGCGAAAGATACGTAAAGCGGAGCGGTCTTGATACGTCGCCCTTGGCCAGAAAGGAAGAATATGTCTCCACGACTTTGCGTGGGTGTCCGTTTATAGATGAGATGTCAAAATGGTGGCCAGGGATGCTTTCGAAAATGACAAGGTTCTTGACTGAAGGTAACTCTGAGATAACTTGCGATACTTTGGCATGGGTCTCATGGACCTTCCCATTGTATGTGACCGCATTGTCGGCAAATAGGATTACAGGTTCAATTTGACGAAGTCTGTCGAGAACGGCGTGTACGCCCGTATCAGGACTGACACCCGACCATATTGCACCCAGAGAGGTCGCCGCCAGCATAGCAACCACTGAGTTCGAGTGGTTGGCCAGATAACCCGCGACTCTGTCCCCTTTCTTGAGCCCGTGTCTTTCCATTGCCGCAGCGCATTTCCGAACCCGCTCTCGCAGCTCTGACCACGTCACCTGCTCGCGAGTGTTCTCAGTGGCTGCAATAATAGCAAGAGCATCCTCGGGGGGATTCGAGTGAGGGAACAGGAGGTTCTCAGCGAAATTCAATTCGCAGCCGGGGAAGAAGGTGGGCTTGGGGAACATTGGAGCCGATTCATCCAGAACCTTGCAAACGTGTCAGCGTGGGTCAGTCCATCCCTTTTGCTCCAGCTCGACGTACAGAATCATACTGCTTGTTTGCTATTATACCGGTATAGTGCCAGAGCTCTTCCCAGAAAGCACTGGGGTGGTCGACGCTCCATTGCCAAATGTCATGGTAAGAGGCGGTAGAGACGCCGAACTTGTTTGCGACGTGCTGCTGGAAAGCGTAAAATTCTGTCGTCTCGGGACGAGGATGTCTCCAGAGTTCAACAGAGCCCTTGGACTCACCTTGCACACCGTTTGTAGCCATTGCAACCAAGTCGGTGTGAGAGGAAAGAAAATGTTGTGAAGAGCCATCGGAAAGAGACTAGGGCCAGTGATTTTGTTTGGGGAAACGAATGCCCGCCAAAACTCCGGTTTTCTACGAGCCTCGGAGCGCATTTGACAGATGCCCATTGACTGTTCACCGTGGACGGAATTCTGTCCGGCCTTCAAAATTCACACCGACCGGGGTCGCTTTGCTTGCGCGATGGGGTTAGCAGTTAGAAAAAGCTCGTTCGGATGAGGTCTGCTCGTCTGATCACCGAGATAAGTGCCCGATAAGAGCTGGGCAGGCCCCATGCACACCCCAGCGAAATATGGCACAGGATAAGTCATCAACAGGAAGAGTTCCCCGTGTACGTCCCATCTCCTGAGACGAGAATGTGAGCAGTTGACGTCGGGACCGTTGTCCATCCCCCGTCGATATAGATATCTTATCTGGAATTTGCTCATCTCATTCTTTGAGGGGCGCGAGAAAACCAGGGCAGATATACCTCGTACTAATTAGTGTTCCGTACTACTCGCATCCGACTAAATGATCGGAAAATGCACGCGATTTCTGCATGATGATGCCAAGCTCCCATGCCTGGGCTAGCGTGGCCCCGGGAGGCTCCTTGATCCAATGAGGCCCAATTGCAATCTGTGTGCAAATTCTACTGGGCTCCGTGGGCACTTAACCCCCCTACAAGTTTAGGTTTAGCCTTTGACTGCCCCTGATGACCCCTATTCATTCTAGCGATGGCGCCTATCAAGCTCCCCCTCCTTCCCTCCCTGGGTCTCTGGATAAACGTGCAAAGTGACCTGGACCCCAAGTGTTGGTTGGAAAAGACGCCCACAGGTGCCCAGCTGTAATTTCGCACCAGCTCCCCAGAGGCTCCAGCTGTTTCAACCAGACCATCTGGGTCTTGTCAGCAAAATCTGCTCTGTTTCGCGTCTTTTTCGTGTCGTGTGCACATCTCCTGGGGTTGCCGTCGTCTCTTCCTATTCTGCATCGTTTTTCCTCAACTTTATACCGCACGCTTCTGGCATCCCGATCATCGCTGCCCTCCGCAAAGAGGCATTGCGTGTGCGGCTGAGGGCGGGCGGTTCCTGCAAGGAACAAGCTCCTCGTGTCCAACCACGTCCAACCACAGCGCGGCGGATCCAGGCGGAATACCTCAGTCATCCGGTCAAACCGGTGCTGAGTTCCTTCTTCGTCATACACTCGACAACCTCCTATCGCAGGGTTTCCTGTTCTAGGCGTGGTTGGAAGATCAAAGCGGCGTTCTGAGCATCCATCGAGCACTCACAATCAAATTTCAACTGCGGTATCCCTCCTCCGACTCCTTCAGTTCACCATTTCACCTCTGTCGACCACCTCCTCGACCAACCTCCTTTGTTCGCAACTTGCAGCACAAGTGAGACGAAAATCGCAGCCGAGCCCCCTTCGAAAACCTTTCCTTTTTCTTGCCTCCTACACCGCCACACCGTCCACGCCCGCCATTGGAGAAAAAGAAGGAACTCGAACAACTCTCGCTCACTTTTTGCGCTTGCACAAACCATCGGCGTCCATCACGAAGAAAGGCTTGTCGTGAATATACTGAACAGTCCTTGAAGCGATCATTTTGGCCATGCCTCGTCGAGTGTCCGGCTCCCTCCTAAGTAGCTCACCTCCGACCCCCTGGCCGTCCTTTTCGCCGTCGGAAAAGGGCGGCAGCCTCGTCAACAAGACCTCTCAAAAAGCAAGCAAAATTGCTCAACTATTCTCAACTTCTCCAAAGACAAAAGAAGCCCAGTCAGCAGCTGCCGCGCTGCTGGCGGCTAGCAAGGCTCAAGAGCAGGCATTTTTGGCGTCGGGCTCACCTCCCATAAGCACACCCTCGCTTTCGTTACCTAGTATCTCCCTGTCAACAGCCCGCGCAGACTCTGTAAATATGGACGAGCCGCCCACCACTCTTTTCCAGCCACCGTCTCCGGCTGAGACGCGAAAGCTGGCTCGACAACATGCCCAGTTTGGTCCGTTAAATTCCCAGTCTCACAGATACACCAGTCGGCACCAGGGCGGTGAATTTCCAGAACCAGTCATGGATGAACCGCCCTACTACTATCTTTTGACAACCTACATCTCCTATTTGATTCTCATAATATTCGGACACGTTAGAGATTTCTTTGGCATGAAGCTGAAAGAGGACAATTACCGACACCTCAAGGCACGGAATGGCTATGCGGCCCTCAACAGTGATTTTGATAATTTCTACGTCCGAAGGCTGAAGATGCGCATCAACGACTGTTTCAACAGACCTACAACCGGAGTTCCCGGAAGATACATTAACTTGCTGGATCGAACATCGGACGATGGGAACGTCCATTTCACCATGACAGGCACCACTACCGAAACTTTGAACATGAGCTCATACAACTACCTCGGCTTTGCGCAATCCGAAGGTCCCTGTGCTGACTTTGTCGAAGAGACAGTCCGGAGGTGTGGACTGTCAACAGCGAGCTCGCGAAGCGAAGTGGGTACTTCTGAGCTGGCCGTCGAGTGCGAGAATCTCATCGCAGATTTTGTTGGCAAAGAATCTGCCATGGTCTTCTCAATGGGTTTCGGTACCAACGCCTCCATTTTCCCTGCTCTGGTCGGAAAGGGTGATTTGATCATCTCCGACGAACTGAATCATGCGTCAATCCGATTCGGCTCCAGGCTTTCCGGCGCCATGATCACATCGTTCAAGCACAACGACATGAAGGATCTCGAGGGTAAGCTCCGTGAGGCAATTTCTCAAGGACAACCGCGTACCCACCGCCCTTGGAAGAAGATTCTCGTTGTTGTGGAGGGCTTGTATTCGATGGAAGGCACAATGTGCAACCTTCCGGGCCTGGTCAGGTTAAAGAAGAGATACAAGTTCAACCTCTTTGTTGACGAGGCCCATTCGATTGGCGCATTGGGACCGCGCGGAAGAGGTGTCTGTGATTACTTCGGAATCGACCCTTCGGAAGTGGAAATTCTAATGGGTACTCTGACCAAGTCATTTGGTGCTAATGGAGGATATGTAGCCGGCGACAAGGCTGCCATCGACAAGCTGCGACTGTCGAATGCTGGTACCGTCTATGGCGAAACTCCTGCTCCCGCCGTGTTGGCCCAGATTATTGCCGCCCTCAAAATCATCAACGGCGAGCTCGTGCCGGGTCAGGGCGAGGAGAGACTGCAAAGAATCGCTTTCAACTCTCGCTATCTTCGACTGGGTCTCAAACGCCTCGGTTTCATAGTCTACGGTCACGACGATTCGCCTATCATACCGCTCATGCTCTACAACCCGGCCAAGATGCCTGCCTTCTCTCATGAGATGCTCAAGCGCAAGATTTCAGTTGTTGTTGTCGGATACCCAGCAACACCTCTGATCTCGTCCCGAGCACGATTTTGCGTCTCGGCTGCGCATAACAAGGACGATCTCGACCGACTCCTTGCGGCATGCGACGAGATTGGTAATGTCCTCCAGCTCAAGTTCGCGAGCGGCATTGCCGGCGGGGCGCCCCCTCTAGCTGAAGGCGTGACATGGGAGATGGAACAAAGCCGAAAGCGGCTGGAAAAGCACGACAAAGTGGCCAAGTCATTGGTGGTATCACCTCGGTGGGGATTAGATGAAGTCATTAAGCGTGGCGTTCAGGATGTCAAGGTACCGCTGCGGTAACGACTCAACCGCAGGACGGCTCTCATCGGTGCATTCAGTCCGGCACACAGACATATATGTGTACACTTAATGAGCAGGGATGCAAGCGATTGCCAGATTTCCAATTTGAGATTTGGGGGATTAAACTTCGACCAACCCGACGCGCCAGAGCCGATTGTACATAGAATTTGGGTCTCTGAACAGGGTGTCGATGGGTGTCTGGAGCCAACGGGTCGGTCAGGCTTAGGGAAGCATTTCAACGCCCGCACAGAGCAAGGAGTTTTGACGGCGACGGTCACTGTGACCATGTTCGGCCAGAAAAAGAGGTGCGACTCATGTGAACGACAACATTTTATCAATAGCCAAACCTAATAACATCCACCATCACAAAGTCAAGCGTTTTGTTTGTTGTTTCTGTTGCTTTCTCGTTCCACCTACAGTAGATGGGGCCGGCGAAAATGGACCGGATATGCACAGTACGAAAGTGAGGCGAAAGGCGAAAGATTGACGAACCTGCTCCGTAGCAATCGGGCGCAACGAATTCCTTGCATGAACACCTGCGCACTGATGCATCGGCCAGCTATGTCGCGCAGGGTACAGGAGCGTTGCCCCGTTATGCTGGGGAGCAGAGGCGAAGAATAGACGATTGCCCTGTTGTGGCATAGCCTTGACAGGGCATAGAAAGGCAAGACAAAGCAAGGGACTTCTCACCCAATGAGTTCTGGGACGGGTTACAAGTCAAGTTAGCTGTAGAGCACGAAGTACCGAGTATTCGTCTTATATCAATGCCTGGAACACTGGAAGGGTTTAGATCTGCCAGCGCATTTCACACCACTACGATGGTTGCGCTATGTACTCGGGCAATCGAGCAGTCCGACAGCAAGGACAGGCCATCCAAGCAGGTCAGCACTATTGAGTTCAAGTCTGGTCACCCAAAAAAGCTAGCAGCCTCGTCAATACGAAGCGATGGGTGTGAAGGAAAGGATATGGGAGCAGGACCGTCAATGTGCTCATATGCTCTTGAAAGCGATGTGGTGTGTTCAGCGCTGCCGTCGTCAACACGAAGTCTCGGTTTGCACCTCGCGCATCCTAAGAAAACTTGACTCTCGAGGATCAATCGCCGATGAGGGTATGAGCACGTACCTTAGGTTGGTATGGGCTACTAGAAACCTCGTTAGCAAAGAGTCAAGACGCTAGCAATCATGCAAGGAGGGGAAAAGTCACGTGGTGGAACTTTTGGGCGCAGTCTCCTTTGCACTGCAGCTCATGTTCCGTTTCATCTCACCGTCCGTGCCATCTCTGCCCACCTCAGCAATGGCCACCATCTTTTGCGCCCCCTTGTTGTCTGATTCTACTAGGACCTGGCAAGAGAATCCTTTATGCGCCCGACTGCATGATGACTGAACGTGGCCTGGACAGCCACTGCAATGACAGCTGGCTCCTGATTCGTTCTCATCCTCCTCCAGGTCAATTTCTCCTTAGCCGCGCTACTGCACCTCGTGCATCCTTTCAACGAAAGAATAGCGACACTGATGACACCGCCGTTTCAAGCACCGACCCTGTCCTCTCTCGTTCATTCCTCTGCTTGCTGCGTTCCAAAGGCCCCGCAAATCAGATCCCGCATGTTCCCGTCCCCTCAGGCCGAATGGCCACCATGCCAGCTCGCCAGGCATGCCTCTCAAAGCCGCCCTGGAAGGAGAAGCCAATTGTTATCCGTGCTTGATCTGCAAGGCAACCATCTCGAGCATTCTCTCTTCACCCAAAGTTAAGAAAAAGGGCGGATTTCCACACCGGCCGGGAATACTTGATTTCCTCCACCTGAGAATCCCTCCTCCCTTGACTCAGACACAGCCAGGGGCCGCATGCCTGGCTGACCCAATAATGGCCCAACATTCACAGAGTTGAACTGGTGTGCAAAGTCAATTGAATCTATCAGGCATTCCTCTGTCGTCCGTTTACCGTGCGTTGCCGTTGCATATCATTGACCCATTTCCCGTTGTGCTGCCCCACCAAACTTCCGTCCCTCCTACACACCGTCTGTTTACTCGTGTATCTTTTGCAAGACGCATCCTCACCAGCAGCAGACTGCGCCTGGCTTGTCCAGCTTTGCGGCCTCCTTACCCGCAACTATGGAGCCACCAATTCCCCCTGATCACCATTTTACTCCGCTTCCTCCAGACGTTCGGGGTCTCCACGACCCGTATGAAGAACATTTCGATGACCGCTTTGTCGAGGAGCCTGCTTTCTTTGAAGAGCGGGCCCCAAGTGTTCAACAACGCTTCGACAGAATGACCTTGCAAGAAGACACAGAAGAAATCCGCCCTCGCGCGGATCGGATTCGATCTGCTGACACTGTACCTACCTCACAAGATTATCTCTACTATCGTCTGTCCAAGCGTGGCGACGATTGGAGCGCCTGTTTCAAGAAGCCCATCAATGCCCCGGTTGACGAAATTGAGAGAAAAGCTAGGAAAGGCAGGGGCGGTGATGCCCCGGTGTTGGAGCAGCTAACCCGTATGCCCTCGCTTCGCCGAAGCATGCTTGACGAAGTGGTCCGAAAAGCCAATGGCCAAGAGGCAGGAGATGCCCGTTGGGAAGTTGTTTATATCAAGTCCAAGAAAGTACAGACCAAAAAGGGCAGGATGGAAGTCCCAGAGATGGACGTCATTCTCGCCCGAACTAGAGACAGGTCAAGATCAAGGGCCAAGTCCTTCGGTGGGGAGAAGGCGAGAAAATTCGAAACCGTCCGAGAGAAGAGGTATACCAATGACAGCTATGGCCGTGCAAGGAAAGATTCAGTTCTCGACAAATTAGAGGATCCCGTCGCGAACCTGCCGCTTTTTGAGACGGATGGCACTCCACGTGACGAGTTGGGCCCGCTTCAATTCAATAACGCCAACCTCCCTCCATACATCGCGCGAGAGAAGCCATTGGGATCGAAACCCGAGCAGAAGAAGGAGAACAAGGAGAAGAAGCGCAGCAAGTCTCGTAGTAAGTCGCGAGAGAGGGGTGCTGTCCATGATGAAGACGATGTCTATGTGGTGCCTGAAGTGCAAGATTATGCCGCCGACGCCGTGGATCCTGCTCCTGTTGATGCCGTGTTTGTTGAGAGCCCGACTGACCATCGTGGCCGTCGAGCACATTCACCACAGGAGCACCCTGTGGTGGTTGTTGAGAGTGATGCTCGAAGGTCTCATTCCCGACACCGGACGCAGCCAGAACCACGTTCTAAGTCTCGACGCCGAGAGTCGGTGCATTTCCCCAACCAGCATACTCAGCAGTATTTTGACGTTGCTTATGCCTCTTCGGAGAACAGCGATGCTAGCCATTACGGCTTTGTGGCCGACTACGCAGAAAGCTCCAATACCTCCCTCAGTACACCTGGAGGTGTTCCTCGCCGAGGAAGCCTGGTGTACAGCCAAGGCCGTCCTGACGTTGTGTATAAGAAGCACCATCCCGGACCCAGCAGGAGACAGTCATATGTGGAACGACCATATCATGGTGAGCAACAAATTGTCGTGCCAGCGATAGCACGTCGGAACTCTTATGTCGTTCATGATCGACGACCGTCTGAGACCCGCTACGAACGCCTCCCTCCCCGACTAATGAGGCAGGCGACGGCGCCCATTCCCGAGGATAGACAGATCGTCCACCGCGACATTCCTCGACGATCGAGGGAGCAAGAGTTCGTGCCTATTCGTCGCTACTCCACTCACGAATCTGCCATGCCAATTGTTCACTATCATCATCCAGAGGACGAACGCGATTTCTACTACCGCGACGAACTCGACCGCCAAAGTGTCCGAGTCGAGGACTATCAGCGTGATCGCGTCCTCGAGGATCATTTGAGTCGCCGCGAACAACAACTCACTGCCCGTGAGAGGGAAGTGGAGATCCGCGAAGATGAGCTCAGGCAAGCGAAGAGGCTGCGCGAGGTGGCAGGAGAACGAGAATACTACGACGACAGGGATTTCAGGCGGGAGAGACGGGAGCCAAGGAAGCTTTATTATGACGCGAAAACAGGAGAGCATTTCTTCTACAATGATTGATGCTGGAGGATCGGTGCCACATGTTCTCTCAGGCGATGGGATGTGGAGGTGTTTGCGGTTGCGGGCCTTGCGGTCTAGATTTACGGGATGTCGCCATTCGAGATGAAAGTTATCGTTGTGAGGTGCGGATCCGCGCGGCCTGAGGGAACAATTTTGTCTGATCTTGAAAGGGAAAGTCACAAAGCATCTGTTTTCTTCGAATTTGTTACCCGGTTCGAAGAGAAGTCATGGCTCGCTGCCACCTTTAGGGGAAAGAAAATCACAACCTGTTATTTTGGACAGGAACACCAACAAAGACAAATATGGGGTACGAGAAAAAATTCGGTGGTCGTGAGGCGAGGGCCTCATGAATAGGTATGGATTGGGCTCGCAGCAGATTGAGGGCATGATCCAGCTGGAGGTCGGGAGTGCAGGTTGGCGCACTCTCCCCTACCAACTTCAACGGCTGCTGTGCACGGCGATGACTCTGATATGATTGGAACTTGATGGATTTTGCTTGCTTTTCTCTTCTTGCTGTCTCTTGTGGAAGATACCCCTGTCGTTCTTTTTTGGGCGAGCAGGAAAGGGAGTTAATCTGTGGCTTCTTTTTTTCCGTTTGTTTCTGTGTTGTATGTGTGACAAGGGCCTGAAATGGAATGAGAAGGAACGAGACGCTATGACGCTATGGATGTTGATGTCTGATCTGTCCGGCGTTCGCCTTGAGAGATTGTGCGATTGGGGAGTATGAATGGGGAGCAGTGAGCCATTCAAAACTAAGGTGCAAACCCCATGCAACTTTTGACATTATTTCGACACGAGCGTGGGCTGGATCCACGTACGTCTTTGATATGGGAATACTGATGAGCACGAGCATGAGCATGGGACGAAGAACAGAGACTGAACAAATGCGATTTGAGAAGCAGGGAAACTGGAAAACCCAGGCCTCCAAAAAGCTTTTTGATAATTTGACCAATATGACATTGTCAACTTTTTACCCCCCTCCCTCTATTGCACCTTTTCTCCAATGTCTTCGACGTTCTTACAGACAGTATCTCAAAGGAAACTCCTTTCTCCCTTCCCATCTTCTGTTGTTCTCGTGCTTGCCCCTTCGTGAGCGACACAGAACTCGATGCCCCATCCCGGCGGAGTTTTGCAAGGGGGATGGATTTCTTTTGTAGCTCTATCGCGACTGGGTCGATGACCGGGGGCGGGCGTACAATTAGAACTTGGAAGGTAAGGGACAGGGAGGGCTGGGGAAAGTGTATCCTGGGAAAGAAAACAAAGAGGTAAGGAGATTTTGTTGGGTGACATGGATCTCGGGCATTCAGTGCGTCTCTCGGTGCTTTTCTTTCGTGGAGCATCTATCTTGCTTTTCTTTGAGATGACAGACTAATTACAGTATTACGAAGCTTATTGAATCTTCCCAGGATGGTCGGCCAGTAGTTCCCCCGGACATGGGAAGATGGTTGCAGCTCCTTTTTTTGATTTACGATATACCTATTCGAGGAGACTCCCGACATTCCATAATGGATTGGGGACATGTCACAAAATCGATACCTTGCAAGAAAACCCCCTTTCTCCACGAATACAGAACTGACCTAGAAGAGCCGAAACCTATTCCTTGGGGATAGGGATCCTTTCTCCATCGACGACGTCTGCCACGTGGTAAACCTGCACGACTGTTTCTCGGCTCGATCGACCCGGCGGGTCTCACCCTCCTGGGGGCGCGTACCGAGTACATGGTCCAGAAGCCCAGAGCTTGTTGTATTCGCCTATTCCGAGATATGCCCTCTTCCCTATCCAGGATCCCGACGGGTGTAGTTCGGAAAACTGAATAGGAGGGCGTCCCCTAGAGCTCCCATGACCTTGCGGCAGGCAGCCTTGTCCCGGGGAAGGCCAGATCTCTGAGCTGCTGACAAGAACGAGATGTGCTCATCGTGAGCAGCTGAGGCCTTCCCGGAAAGTTCGCCGCCCGGCCAATCAAGGCTGGTAAGGGCGGTCACAGAGTGAACAGAACGGAAGAAAAAAGGCCACATAGAGCTCACAATATAGATGGCAGAAAAGGGGCCGTCGGCCTAGAAGCCTTGCGAATTCATATCTTATAATCAGTTCTCCGAGCATTGCTTGATCTTCGGAAAAAGAAGACCAAAGCGTACTAATCTTTCCCCGAGGACATCTCCAGTCGGTCTCGACACCCCTCGGAATAGTACCGAAACGACTGCGAATGCCAGAGCGGCGCTTGGTAGGAGAAGCCCCTTTCATTAAACGTCTACTCCCCGAGTAGGAGACCGATGGTAAGTTACGTTGCCGTCTTCTCCGGCTGTTCCAGATCCACAGCCTTGTTATCATGGTGGCCTTCCCCAAGGATGTTCTTTTCCATGTGCACGGCGGTATGATTTGTCAGGTATTCCGAGGCATCTTTGATAAAGAGTGCAGTGATAATCGCAATCACACCAAAGGGAATCGTACTGAAGAAGACTCGCTGATAAGCGTATCCGTATGCCGACTTGTAGGCTTCCGCGGTTGCAGAGATGAGAGCAGGAGTGGCACCTTGGACTTTCGCGAACGCGTCAGGGACACCCTCTGCGTTGGCTGACACTGCTGCCACTAGGCTTTCAACGGCCTTTGCGTCGCCATGGAATCCGTTGGCTGCCGCTGCCTTCAAAATGCGTGGCACGAGCTGGCTGCCAAGAACGCCATTTCTGATGGTGTTGAAAATGGCAATGCCAACGCTGCCACCAGTGTTGCGGAAAGTCCCCACCAAGCCCGACGCAATACCGAGATCCTTGTGTGGCACATGGAGCCCAACGACGACATATGAGCAGAGAGTGATCCACGAGAAACACATCATGCCGAAAAGCTGGAAGATGACCCATGCGGTCTTATGGTGCGGGATGATCCCATAAGCGTACAAGGCCGAGAACAGGGTCTGGATGAAGAGGGCGAATACAATTTGAGCCCGAATGTTCTTGATTTTGTGGATCAAAGCAGGAAGGATCGCTCCTCCGATGAATTGACCAATACCGTTCGGGATCAAGGCGACTCCTAGCTTGATCGGATCGCTGTCGTAGACCGATTCGGTGGCTTGAGGTAGCAGGGAAACCATGGCGAAGAAGACCATTCCCGAGACGAAAAGCGCAACCAACAAGATGGTGAATTCCCGGATCATGCGGAATATGTGAAGCGGCATCAATGGAAGCTTGGGCTTCGCAGTCCAGTCATAGACAAATGCGCCGATGAAAATCAAGGCTCCAAGAACGATTGGCGCAACCACCGAGGCAGAATGCCACGCGTGGCCCTCTTCGCCAGCCCAACTCATTCCGATGAGGAAAACAGTCAAGCCTCCAGCGTAGAGGAAGTAACCCACAAAGTCCAGCTCCAGGAACTCCTGCCAGCGGGTTTTGTCGTAGTCTTTACGTGGGCGAGCCGGCGGGAAGTAGAAGATGGCCGTTCCAACCAGACAGACGGCCGCATAGATGATGGATAGATAGTACACCCACCTCCATGTCGCGTGCTCGTTTAGCTGGTTAGCGAGAAGAGTGGCGAGCAGACCCCATGGGATCGTGATGCAAAATTCAGTCCATGCCAAACCCATGCCACTATGTGAAAGTCAGCGATCATTCGAAAAGCAGGTTCGCGAAAGGAAAGAGGGCAGTGGCAAGTTGACATCAGGAGATGAGGACTTACCGGTACTTGTTGGGCAAAATTTCAGGAATACCGGCATAGGCAACAAAAACGAAACCAGCACCGAAGCCAATAATGGCAGATCCAGCGATGACATGTTTTGTAGTTTGAGCAGTGGCAGCGACAATGCCTCCAACAATGTTGAAACCTTGTCCAGCCATGATAACGTATCTACGGCCGAATATATCGCTCAAACCACCTCCGAGGGACATGCTGACTGCTGAGGTGACTGCCCAAGACGAGGCTATCCAGCTGATGGGCTCCAAATCGCCCAGCGCGCTGCCAATTGGGACCAGAATGGAAGACGCCAGAAGGAAAGCAGTCGAAATGCATCCCGAGAAGGACAAGCCCATGAACTAGATTGCACGGTTCTGGTAAGCCAACGTTGGAAACATGGCGGGGAGGGAAAGGGCAAGCTCTTCATCTTTGCAACTTACAAAGACGGCCATGATCGTGGACCAAGTGACACGTTGAGGGCTTTCAGGATTGTCTTCGAGGGCAGCTCGATGGGGGTCATCCTCAATGTCCTCGCTGGTCTCGACGGGTGGCACCGCCACCTGGCTATGTGCTGGGACAGCCTCAATCTCTTCGGTTCTGTTACCCATCTCTTTTCTCGCAGCTTCTTCGGCCATGATGTTCAGAGTGTAATGCTACCTCACAGGTACGACAGGAGAGCGTCTCTGAAGCAGAAGGTCAGACCACATATCATGCGAACATGGGATTGCTTTTGCATTTGAAACCCCAGACCCCAGACAGTCATTCCGGGGAAACGACGGGGATGGCCCATGACACAGGCATAACTTGGGTTGAGCTCCATTTTGGGCGGCTTGGATCCGTGGCGCGAGCGTTAAGAGGGATGACTTGGAGATGGTCCGGAGAGTGACCGGGAGTGGCTGACTTTGCACCCTCCCGCCCTCAGACCTTTCTCCAGGTGGACGCGACGTGCGGGGAGGCTTTATTGGGGTGTCGGGGTAATCAATCAGCTGGTGCTTCTCCACATGCTGGACTGGCGAGTGAGCTGCGACTTGAAGCTTCAGCGTTGGATGTTTGTTGAGCCAGGAGCAGGGGTGGAGACTTCGCTTATGCCCTCCTGCGCTGAGGGCCAAGTTCAAGGGCATCTGCCACGCTTGCAACTCTGCATGTGCTAGACAGATTCGGTGCATGTGTTCTGAAGCTACTCGCATATGCCAACACAGAGACTCCAAGTGACTCCGAGGAAATGGACGAGGCCAAGCACTTGTAGTATTGCCAAGGCGCTAATGCAGCGGAACCAACCGGAAGCTTGCAACCTTAAAATTTGCACGGAGCGACTTTCCGAGAATTAGTATTCAACACCCACAAAGCAGCCACCAGCCAAGCAGCCAAGCCATTCGATGCCGCCCTCAGCCGCCCACTGCCACCCGGTCTGCCCCCGGCTGCGTCTTGAGAGGTACTTGGAGGTACAAAGAGATATGCAACGGACTATGCACCCCCTAAATCTACCGGCTATCAGCCGTCCCAAAAGTGGATCTCAACGTCGAACAGCATAACTACCCGTCTAGCCATCTTGTGTTCTATCAAAGCCTTATTGCCTCAAATCCTTTCTTATTCCCTCGGGTAAAGATTGGTATCCAGAGAAACTGACACATCTTAAGATGACTTGCAGAAGCTGCGCGCTCCAGGACCCTTTCGGATATCCGTCGCCCGCCTACCCCCGGTTCACCTAAGAGACTGGTGGTCAAGTGACTCCAGTATCAGTAGCAAGAGGCCTTGCACCTCGATCTGCATCCGAGATGAAAAATACGAAGCTTGGGAACTCCCGGGGCCAGCACCACTTCTTCGTGTCGCTCGTCGGCAAATCGTCGGTGGTTTGGAGAACAATATCAAGGTGAACCCTTTCATTCCACAGAGAACAATACTAAGCACCGGGCTTTGTCCCGCGCCTGGGATGAACCCCTTGCCTGACTCTTCTGCCACCTATTCCAGCGCTGTCGTCTTGGGACCTAATCTCCAGGGAGTCTTGGCTCTTCGAAAGCGGTAGGAGACGTTTGTTCGAAGGATTCTCTTCTACCTTTCAAAGAAAGCCTTGTTCTAGGAGAGGCTGTACTACTGGCATCGTGCTGTACATAAATCGCAATAATGGAGTCTAAATCCTTTTCTGGCAATCTTACCAAGTTCAAGGTATTTCTATTGGCTTCCACACTGACACATCACGCAAATGGTTGTTCTTAAACACGCAGTGGTCTTCCTGGCCTCCCTCGCCACTTTAGCCGCCGCTTCCCCAACCTCGGCGACTGGGGTTGCGCACCATGGCAAGCCCAGTGGCACTGCCGCAGGTGGTGACATGGGAAGCCATGAGAATGATGAATGGCACCACTCCCCAACAGGACACGACGGCTCCTTCCAGAAGGACGATGACGCTGGCAGTGCAAATCACCATCAAGCTCGCGATGAGGGTATACCGATTGAGTACCGAGCCTTTTCCAGTCACAAGTGGGCTGATGCTCCCCAGCACACGCCTGTGGGGAAGGAAGAGAACGACAAAACCTACAAACAACATCACCGACGCACTGAAGAGGTGCTTGAGACACTTCGGAGATTAGCCCGTGAAGAAGATGATCACGAGAAGCATCCACGAGACGTCGATCACGACCGCCACGATGACAACCATGGCCACGCTCATGCCATGGAGGATGGATCGCACAACCACACAGAGAGTGGCGAGCATGTAAAGGACAAACACTATGATACCAGGGCGACAACCGAAAAAGGAGTCTACGAGTGTGCAAACCAGAACTGGGTGCAGCCGTGTCATTGGACTCCATTACAAGAAGGACAATGCTATAACAGGTTAGTGACAGGCATTTTGACGCAATAAAGAGATCAGGATTGAAAATCGACGCTGACATTCGACAAAAAACAGGCTATACGGCCGCCTTGGCTCCATGGGCCCCGACAACGGGCTGTCCTGCACAATCTACGAGCAGCCAAATTGCAACGACAAAGGCTGGAACACATGCGGCCCGTTCGTGTATCCGGGGATGAAGAACTATCAGACCAGTCACTTGCTGCTGTACAACGGCATGTCTGATGATGGTATATTCAGCATCAAGTGCAAGGTCAGTGCCGAGCATGAGTTGAAGTTGACGATGTTTACTGACCTGAACAGTTTACGTAGTGGGTCTCGTGCCAGCCATTCATCCAGAGGCGATAGACGGAGCAAGAGTTGGACTGCATACAGGATACGTTGCTGTGGACGCATGGGTAGTACATCTGATCTGATAGAGGGGTTTGGCTATTTGTGTGCCAGAAAGCCGACATGGCATTCAGATGGCATTCCATCGTTATATCTATGCAGTCTGTAGAGTTGTCTTTAGGAAAATATTGTCTTCAGCCTGATTACCTTTGGCGTTCTGCTTATCCATATTGCCTTACCAGAGTACACTCACTCGTACCTCCTTTATGCAAGGCTGAGCTGAAAACGCCACTCGGGCGCCACTCCAGCGCCACATATGACGTCGATCACCCACTGCGCGATCTCAGCTTTTCGATCTCTGAGCATCTTTCCCATTCTCCCAAACCGTCCTTCTCAAGCCACCGATCTGCAACGGCACCCCGTCATCGGTCAGCAGGGTGGCCCCGATGGGTGCCGACTAGACAACCCAGCGGACCAGAAAACAGGTTTTAGAGCACCCCGAGTATATTTCCATTGGCTATTCGTCTCTGACCGAGCCGTTTCTCTGCCTTCGTTCTTTGCCCGATATGTGCAGACCCCTCGATCTCGAGGCTGTGTCTGGCGCCGACATTGGACTGGGGAGGACCCTGTATGACATCGTTGATCGCACTTGCTGCCACAGCCTGGAACTCCTACCCAGCTGATGGGATAGCTCCCAAGATGGTGGTCTTGATGGGCTATATATTTCGCGGATTCCTCTTCCCCAAGGTTCTCGTGATTCTCCACCTCTACCAAAGTCGAATATCAATAGCCTAAAGCTATCTTATAACAACAGCACCTTACAAAAATTACCCATTCCCCAAAATATCAAACACAGCAAACCCACAACCATGAACGCCCTCAGATCAACCGGCAACTGGATCTCCAACAAGACCAAGGGCGGCGCCCACTCCGCCAGCAAGGAGACAAACAAGCAGTATGTTTCCCTTCCCCAGACCCTTCCCCCTTCGCCTGTCTGGTTGTATATGAAGATGCTGACTCTGTCGCTGCAGAATTGCCAAAGACCCCAATGTCCGATCCTCGACTCGCCTGCGAGCCGCGGGTAACGCCATGAAGGACAAAGTGCACGAGACGAATTACAACCGCCAGGCAGATGTGAACAGGCATGCCGCCAAACATAACTACTGATCTCGCCGACCTGCCATCCCTTGTGATGTTTGAATATGGAACACTGGATGGGCGACGGGAAGAGTGACAGAGACCCTCAGAAATAAAGACGGGTTATCCTGTCCCAGAAAGGCTTGCGGGAAACATGAGACTGCCACGTTGATGATGCTGATGATATGATATCCTTGTACGATTACGATTGCGAGGGCTGTGGTACCTCATAGACCAAGATTGACAATTATTGACGAAAACATTCGATCCAAACTTCTTTCATTTCCTTGTTCCCCTGCTGTTTTTGCTATATGAAGCCAATCGTGTAAGATATATGGCAATTACTGCCCTGTCCAGTGCACGTTCCTCCCCGAAGAAATATCAAGAAATTGTTCAGAAATATAGAGAAACATCCAGCTTAAGCGGAACGTAGTAGAGGTCATACAGGCCCCTACAAAACACTTTTGTCAAAGCGTAATGACCGAGCAGTTATGGTATGCTTTGTTTTGTTTCAGTTCGATTCGCATTGTTGTCGATATGTACATGATGCCCGAATGTTTCCCATGGCCAAAATAACGGGCAAGGCTTTGCGTGGTTTGAAAGCTTTCTCACATCGCCCCATGCTATGCCCGTCTCGGTGTCTTTGGTCTTCCCACAGCTCGTTCATCGTCTCCAGCAGCTCCAATCCGTTGCTTATTTCGTCTTAATATGCTTCAACCTCGAACCGGACTCGTGCAAGAAATTGTTCGCGTACGCCTTGGGCACGAACCGCCTCTCTTGCGGCTCCTGCACGTACCATTCATACCCTTGTTTCTCCGCAAAAGCAATCGCATCCTCTTTCGTCTTGAAGTTCACTTTGGTGCCTTGCATGAAGTCGCCCGACGACTGCCAGCCCATCAGCGGGTTCTCCCAGCGGTGGCCTTTTCCAAGAACGTCCCAGTCCATTCGCCAGGCGTGCGAGCCCCAGGTGCCGGATTGGGTTGCGGGTTTGACGGGTTTGTAGATCCTGGATGAGAGCCGTCAGTTTCAGGCACGACAGAGGACTGCGTGACTGGTTCCCCTTACCTGACTGTGCGAGCCTGGAGATCCACGGGAGCTCCAGACAAGACCGCCGCAGGCGTGACGTGCCCGGGTTCGCTCCCATTCATCACTCTCCTCGGCACCGGTGAGTATGTGGAGGTTCCGTGGTCGACCATCGCCGTGTAGTCCGGTTGGTGATCTGGATGATATTTCTCGACGGAGGATTCGGGTTTATGGTCCACCTCGACCATCGAGGCTTGATCTTCGGTCATCTGCATAGCGTGGACGTCCGGGATAGCTCGAGGGTCGGGCTCGCCTAGTCGTCGCCGTGGCGTCTGCGACAGACATCTTGTCAATCTTGGGACCTGCGTGTATGTTCGTAGGAGCCGCATTGAGCTCTGGGCGGGTTGGAGCACCATCTTGGGTTGTCTGTGTGGAATGGCAGCTGAAGGAGTTGAATCCATCGGCGGACGTCGAAGCGCAATCGAGACATGCCAAGCTAATCTGCTGGCGGTTCAACCCATTTCGGGACAAAGATGACGCTGCCCTGACTTCATCCGGCACTCGCTCATCGTGGGGGCCAGCACTCGGTGTATCAAGTGCAGCCTCGTTCAAGGTCCACAAAAGCAGCGTCTATTCTGCTCCTGCCGACACGAAGGACCTTCTCCATGGCAAGCTTTCCCATCTACACCTTCTTTCATGAGCATCTAGGCTTCTCAGTACAGGATATTCCCACCTTCTCTTACAATCTCACAGATGACCTGTCTTCCCGAATTTTGAAGGAAGAGGATCAATGTAATGAGAAGGAGAGAAGCAATCCTGGGATGCGTTTTGCTAATGATGGAACGTTCTACCTGGTTAACATCATTCTGATGGTGTTCGGATGAGAGGTTTGACCCGTACAGTTCAACGCTCTCTGCCTGAAAAATCCTTCCTGTTGCGCGGCGCTCTGGGAGGGGCAGAGGACGAAATATCGCCAATCTCGCAAACCGCAGGGATATTCCGTAGTGTTCAATCACCCGGCTCCGGTACACTTAATGTTCAACCTCAAAGCCAAATGGTTGACATTGACACAGCCTGCCTGTGCTTCTACTACCGCCCCCATTACATCCGTCACCACCGTCAACTTATTCTTGCCTATATGTATTGAGCAAGAGCAGCCTCTGGGCAAAACGTTTTCTGTACTCGACACTATACCCTGATAGTGTTTTCTGCTCCTGGTTGGACTGTTGGACGCATGTTGTCTGGCACAACGATCGGACCAGAACTAGTGAAGAATGTGACGATCCAGCTTTTGAACCGCCTTCAGTGTTTGCATTAGATACAATGTTGCGGTTAGATGATGACCGTAATTCCTGAAAATCCGCAGTTCCTGCCGTCTCAGAGGAATCTATGCACGATGGGGCAATAAATCTCTGTATTTGTCACAACAATCAGCAGTGGCGAGAGACATCTACAACTTGGATATTGAAGGGATATAATCCAGAGTCCAATGCGTGGAAAATCATAAACCGCTTCGGCTTCCCCAGGGGAGTAGATCTGGATTGATAATCTTCGTTAGTTGCATCTCGTCCCCTGGCCCGTGAAGTTTAAAAAAGTAGGAATTCTACGAGACCCTTTCTTTTCAGGCAGTGCGAGAGATCAATATCGGATCCTCCAGTAGAGAGTCCTTCGTAACTCTCAGCGACTGCTTTAGGCATGGCATTGCCCGCCTTGCTGAAGCATCCGAAAGCTTGAGGTTAACATTCCGGGCGGATGCCAGCCCAGGTCCGGGGTATGTGAGAGACCCACATTGATCTAGAGAGCTAGGCACCGAGACGACCCGCTGGCAGCTCTATTATTGCGTCTCCAAAATGGTGTGTGGTTACCTACCTAGGTAGGTGTTTGTATTGGGAGCTCTTGATGTGTGTCCTGTTGTCCAGCCCCTATTGAGAACGATCGGCGAGATTGTGTGCATAATCCTGCGAGGCAGGTTAGGCGGGGACTTGTGGCACTTATTGCCACCATTGTTTTCCAACTGCTACAGTCAACAGCGTTAGTTCCATATCTCCTCTCAGGGTCATGCTCCTGGAGCTCAGAAAGGGGCAGGATCTGACCTTACAATCATAATTATGACCTATACGAGGTACAAGGACCCATGTTGGTCTTGGACTAACCACAGACGTCGCATCTAAATGCCATGTGCATCTCCCGGCGCTGCCAGTGCGAGTCGCGACGGGGATAGCGTGTCTGCGAACCTCATACCGAGTAGCGAGGGACAGCTCACGAATCACAGCTTCCATGTCAATTAGCCGAATGCTGCCTGGAACCCCAGCCACTTCCGGCCCCTCATTTCAGCCGCACCCCTTCGGCTGAGCGCTTCTCGCGTGTTTTTCAGCCTGACCCGTTTACGGGAAGGCAAGAGGTCTCTCGATCTCTGTCATCTTCCACCTGCACACCCCTTCTCGAGGATGCTGATACGGCATCTGCCAAGTAACCATGGCGGCCCAAAAGAACGAATCGAAATTAGCACCGCCCGGAAGGCTTCCATTCCGTCAAAAAGAGAGTGGTCTCAAGCTTCTCTCCCTAGGTCTGTGTCTAACCGGCAAATCCGACATACTAAGCTCACATTCCTAACCTTCGTTCTCTGTAGATGGTGGAGGCGTCCGAGGCTTGTCAGAGTTATGCATCCTAGAACACCTCATGAACTCTCTGAAAGAAGAGATGAGCCTGCCACACTCCTATGAGCTCAAGCCTTCCGATGTCTTTGACATGATATGTGGGACAAGCACTGGAGGGTGAGACTCCACACAGGAGTGGGGGTAATATGTGGCTTACTATACCAGTCTAATCGCCATCATGCTTGGACGCCTTCAAATGACAGTTACCGACTGCATAGAGTCTTATTCAAAACTTGCCGAGTCGGTTTTCGGCAGTCCACGGTCGAGACTCAGTCTCCAGGACGGCCGATACGACTTCGCCAAACTCGAAAAAGCAATAGACGATATCGTTCATGAACAAAAGCAAGGTGATGGAATGTTGGATACGAGACCAAACGCATGCAAAGTGTAAGAGGTCTGCCAATATACATTTTGCAATCTGCCAATTAATCCTTAGCTTTGTATGTGCTGTACCGGCTGCAACCATGAACCGCGCCAGGAGACTCCGTACGTACGACGAGAGAAGTATCGGCATATGCACAATTCGGGATGCCGCAAGGGCAACGACGGCGGCGCCCACTTTTTTCAAGGAAACAGAAATAACAATTCGCGCAGGGATACGAGAAAGATTTCTTGATGGAGGATTAGGTTACAACAATCCTGTCTTTGAACTCTATGAGGAAGCCAAGAGCGTGTTTCAAGGACGCCGGATCGACTGCCTCGTTAGTATTGGTAGTGGCTCTTCTTCACTCAGCCCTGTACCCCCCGCAACTCTCTTTCAAAGCAAGATCCCGACAAACATCATGAATGCCTGCAGAAAGATTACCGTTCAATGTGGACACAATCACGATCGAATGGCTTCCCAGTTCGCCGATTGCCCGGGTGTGTATTTCAGATTCAGCGTTGATGTTGGCCTGGAGAGGATTGCCCCAGATGAATGGAAAAGGCTGGGAGATATCCAAAGTGTGACACTCGAATATCTAGACGGCCCGGCAATCAAACAACAGGTGCATTCTGCCGCCAAAGCTCTGAAAGAGCCATTGAATGAACCAGGTCAGTTACTTTGTGAACCATTTCCAAACACTGGGCTACAAACACTTCCTACTCACCAGAAGAACAACCGCTGTTGCTACTTTTGTTTTGCAAAGCTTTGGTTCATCCTCTTCGAATGCTAGGGTCAGCCAGACTGCTAGACCCTCGAGAGATGTAGCTCTTACTCTCAAGCTGCTACTTTTCCCATTAGGGTGTGATGGCAAGATGTTTGAAGATCCCTGACTGATCAACCTGCCTAGTGAATCCACCACCGAAGTCTGATCCTCTACTTTCCTCATCGAATACTGTGTTCAATTCTGCCAGTCAGAATCGCGACACAGAAGGAATGCGGATCATGTTTGATCAGGATGACCGAGCCCGGATCCGGCGTCCTGAATTCGCGACCCCGACAGTCGTTACTCGTGAGTCCTAAATGTGCATTGGTCAATTGCTGAGCTAATGTGCGGAAGCTGCACACTACCATGCCTTCATCGGAAAATTGTGCGTTGATCCATCTACAATGTACAACGTCAGGGACGAGAAGACTGAGCGACACGAAGGAACCTGTGAGTGGATCAACACAAAGACCAAATATCAAGACTGGCTTTCGAAGCCCGGCCCTCGGATTCTCTTGATAGTAGCTCCTCCAGGTCAAGGGAAATCGACAATGGCCAAGTACATCCTCAGAGAGACCGAAAAGAAGTCTGCTACTAATACCGGTGCCATTACCCTGGAACATTTCTGCCATGACTCCCCAGGCCATAACTCAACTCTAGCCATCGTTCAATCCTTGACATATCAGCTATTAGAAGGCCGACCAAGTCTGTTCGAAGCTCTTTTCTTCCAACATCGGAGGATTATTGAGCAAGAGTCCGATCTTGACCCAGACTCATTGTGGGAAATCTTCCTTACAGCTCTGCAAAATCCTCAGATTGAATGTGTATACTGTGTCATTGACGGCTTGGACGAGTGCACTGATCGTTCCCAGACCACGCTCTGGAGACTGATTGAGAGAGACCTGATTAACAAAAGATCCGAAGATGCCCCCTATATTGGGAAATCTCGTATACTTATCACAAGCCGCCCTACGGGACTTGCTAAGCAGATTGGACTCCTCACCAGCGAGATTGAAATCCAGAGCGACGATGTTGATCCGGACATCGAAAAATATGTCAAATTCAGAGTCGAAAGAATGACCTCAGCGCAACTGATTCCCGACGACATCTCGACACTAACTCGCAGACTCCTTCATGAAAAGGCAGAGGGGATGTTTCTGTGGGTGAGCCTAATCTTAGATCAGTTGGAAAACTACGAGGATTCGTTGTCCTTCAACGACGTGCTCGATCGTTTCGAAAGTATTCCATCGGATATTCAAGGGTTGTATGACAGGGCTCTGCAAAAGATAACGGCTAAAGAATCCCTGTATGCGAAAGCAACAAAGATCTTCAGCATACTTTTATGTTCCGCTCAGCCCCTCACAACAAGTGCATTTGCCCTGGCCATGACAGAGTGGCCAGAAAGCTGCACGACTCATCAAGAACTCATGCGTCGCTCCGACTTCAGGTTTGAATATACGTGCAAAAATGCTTGCGGTACCTTGGTAAGAATCGTGGACAACACCATTCAGCTTTGCCACCCTACCGCACGCGAATTCCTTTTGAAGGAGCCTCTCGACAAAGGGCTCTTTGGTATCGACCAACCAGCTGGCCATGCATTATTGGCCGAGATCTGCTTGCGATACCTGATGTTGGAGGATGTCGAAATACCCCAAGGAGACGAGGAGCCAGACGCTCAAAGATACCCTCTCCTGGCTTACGCCCTGACATATTGGCCATTGCATGTCCGCTATTCGTCCGACAGAATCCAGAGTTACAAAGAAACGATCCGCCGGTTTTTCGGTCATTCGAGTATCGCACGCTTTCACTCATGTCTCCGGCCTTCCGACTATTGGACCACTTATTTCCCCAAAGATTCTCTGAGTGAAGATCTTATTGTCCATGTCACAGCGTATTTCGACCTAAAGAACTTGTTACAATCTCTGAGTTTGGGGGGCGGCAACGGCTCCGAGACAACGGGTTCTAAGGGGTTAGGTGACGAGCCAATTCTTAGTCTGAGCTCTACAGTCGACGCTAAAAACTCATACGGGAATACTGCGTTACACCTCGCAATAGGTCAAGGGTCGTCAGAAATGATATGCTCCTTGCTTGAGCTGGGAGCCGACCCGAATGCTATGGATCGTTATGGCATGAAGGCTTTGCACCGAGCTGCGCAAGGAGTTGACATCAATGTACTCAGGATCTTTTTGCAGCTGACGGACGACATTGACACCCGGGCAAACGATGGGGTCACACCGCTGCTTTTGGCGACCGATCTTGGCATAGTTAAAGCACTTCTTGCCGCTGGTGCTAACATCAATGCCAGACATGGACAGAATGGCTACACACCACTCCACTTTGCCGCAAAAGAGTCAAGCCAGCAAGTCGTTGAGATTTTAGTGGAGAGAGGGGCAGATATTAACGCAAGGTCTAACACAGGAAGGACACCCCTTTGGGAAGCTGCATTTGCTGGCATCGCTCCCAATGTGAGGCTTCTACTCGAGGCGAGGGCGGAGATTTTATCAGAGCTCGAGGCTGGGTGGAACCCCTTGCATGCTGCTTCTCACACTGGATCTGTCGAATGCATAAAACTCCTTCTGGACTATGGTGTCTGGTCCGATGACAAAACTAATTGGAAAGACACCGCATTGCTTCTTGCAGCGAAGCCCGGTCACCATGACGCATGCGAAGTTCTTTTAAAGGATGGTTGCAGCCTCGATGCTCAAAATGAAGATGGAGACACGGCCCTGATTCTTGCCGCTGGAGCAGGGCACGCTTCTGTCGTCAATCTCTTTCTGGCTGCACGTGCGTCGGTGAACATTGTTTCGTTTACGGATGACACAGCATTGTCAATTGCTGTCGCGCAAGGCCATACTGAAGTGGTGCGGCTTCTCCTAGACCATGGCGCGGATCAGAACTTCGTACCGGCAGAGAAGGCCGCTATGTTGTTTTTGGCAATACATGATGGCCATCGTGATGTGGTGGATATTTTGATTGGAAGTGGCATCAACCTTGACCTTAAATGGCGCTCGTGGACGCCGTTGTACCTCGCTGCTTCCGAGGACGATATAACAACAGTGAATCAATTGCTTGAGAAAGGAGCTGAAATTGACTGCCCTGGACCAGAGGGTATGACGGTACTACACTGGGCAATCCGTCACAAGAGAGAGGAATTAGCCAGTCGTTTGTTGGATCTGGGTCACAACGTTGATGCCTGTACACACAATTCATGGACAGTGTTGCATGAAGCCGTGGATGTTGGACAATTGGACATTGCGACACGGTTGGTGAGGGCAGGAGCCCTTGTTAACACACCGTCTATGTCTGGTACAACTCCGCTGCATGTGTGCTGCCGGACAGGCAACCTGGATTTGCTGGATCTTCTCCTCAAAGCCGGGGCCAATATTCTTTCCCGCGGTAAAGATGGACTCATTCCGTTAGACGTTGCCGCCCTCAATGGCAACTTACAGACAGTGGACCGCATCATCCAAGAATTACACGAGCAGCAAGTTTCAGTCGAGATATGGAACTCTGCGTTATGTCATGCAGCAGCACGGGGCCATTTGGAAGTCGTAAGACGTCTTCTTCAGGAGGGTCTTGACATAAATATCAAAGATTGCGCGGGCTTCACTCCTCTGATGTGTGCAATAGCGAACAACCAGCAACGCGTCACAGAGTTCTTGATCAACAATGGCGCCGACAATCATACCACCAATAATCGTGGGTTCACAATACTTCACGAGGCTGCACGGCACGGGATGACGAGCCTCGTGAGGCGACTTCTCGCCGAGGGTCTGGATCCCTTGTCGGCGAATCCTGGGGGAGTAACACCTCTCGGTCTAGCGGCAGAAACAGGTCACGTCAATATCGTTCGAACTCTTCTCGACCACAAGTCCAACACCATCCAGGATCGTGGCCTCGACGGCGAACTCCTCCAAGCTGCATGTCAAAGTGGCAATCTTGTGATCTTGGATCTTCTCCTCCGGGCCGGGTGTGATGTTCACGCCCTTAATTGGATAGGGAGGTCGGCAATACACGCTGCCGCAGGTTATGGCCAGAATGTCCTTTTGAGCCGTTTGCTTGAGAGACAAGTCGATGCGTCTCGGCCTGACAAGGCGGGGATCAGCCCACTTCATCGAGCCGTTGAGAAAGGTTATGAAGATGTCGTCGCCAGTCTGATCAACTGGGGAGTTCCTATCAACCCCGTATCGGATGATGGCATCACACCACTTCTGTCGGCTACAATCGGCCGACGATTCAAGTGTATTTATCTGTTGATTAATGCCGGAGGAGACCCCACCGTCAAGGATATATTTGGACGATCTGCCTTGAGCACTGCTGCGTCCACACCCTCCCTTTTGGCAAGAATGGGCAATTGGGGCCGATCAATTGAGCCACCAGATCCAATTCTGCTAGAAGCAACCCAAAGACGAGCTGTGCGATCTTGTTTTCAGCACCTTAGCTCCTTGATCCTCGATGATCCCCTGGTAGCCTATGACATGGACAATTTGAACACTGGCTTGATACTCTTGAAGGAATATGAGCTTGGTCGCGAGGGCATTCTCATATTGACGCAGCCGTTGGACGACCAGCTAGTACGAGGGACATACGATTGTCATGCGTGTCAGAAAGACATTGATACCAGGTTAACAACTATGCGGATATGTCAGACCTGTGTCGTCGTTATATGCGAGCCCTGCTTTGGCAGGTACGAAGATAAGCGCCAACCTGAGGATTGCATGTGCGAGGGCCACGAATTTCTGACAATTAGCTACAAGGATTGGGAGGAGCTGGAACCAAGATATGAATACAGTCAAGAGAAAATACGTCTTGTCCGGGAAGCCTGGTTAACCAAGATGCGCGAACGGTTCCCTCCTCTGAGCCCTGATGAGCTCGGTTCAAGCTGAGGGAACGTCAGGCCACAGGTCTGGCTCGGTTAGCTTTGAGTGCCTGTTCCAAACGAACTCGTGACAAAAGCCTTCACGTCCACATAAAATGTTGCATTTGCTCGGAGAATCAGGTAGACCGAGGACAAAGGCGTCATGGCTTCAGGTGTTGCCATGCCCACGGCCATGATTGGAGTAGTCAGATTTGACTACTGAGGGTTGTGAAACGCATCGGACCACTTTTCTGGACCAAAAGACTTGCCTTCGATGGATGCTGAAGCAGGCTGTGAGAGCACGGGGTATCTATACAACCTCCAGTCTATCCCCACCCAGTGCTCGCAGCGAAGTAACATGCGATGTCGCACATTTCCACCATGGCTTAAAAGGCTCACGGAAGCTACAGCAACGTCCTAGATGCAGATTCTATTCTGCTTCACCGAAGCAGCAAGTACTGCCGACAGCAGCAGCTCCACTGAGCAGCATCCAAGCCGTCCGTGGTCCGGATGCTGAGGTGTGAGTCATATACGCGAACAGGGTACGAGGTACGGAGTATCGTATTAGTGATATACGAAGCTACCTACCTACCTACCTACCTAGGTATATACCCACAATCCTTCTTGTACCTCCAAGTCCATGTTTTTCAATACTTCTCCATCAACACGGCTAGACAAAGTACTGGAAGCATATGTGTCTGATTCAGAAATGTCAACGCAGCTCTCATTTGTGACGCTCGACGTCTTTACCTCGACGCGGTACACGGGCAACCCGCTCGCCCTGGTCAAGGTTCCGCAGCATGTCGCGCTTTCGCAGAGCCAGAAGCAACGTATCGCCCGGGAATTCAACCTCTCGGAGACGGTCTTTCTGCACGAACCGACGACGCAGGCGGACGTGGACGACAATGACAACCCGCAGACCGCGCGCGTCGACATCTTCACCGCCCAGGCCGAGCTGCCCTTCGCCGGCCACCCCACGGTCGGGGCGGCGAACTACCTCCTCCGGCTCCTGGGCGGAGACGACAACCTGGCGGCGAGCAAGCGCGTGACAGCCCTGCAGACGAAGGCGGGGCGTATCCCCATCTCCTTGAACCCTGCTGGGGACGGGTGCCAGATCTCCGTCGCGCACAACCTGCACGTCCACGCCTCGCCCTACGGGGGGAAACCATTCGGCCACTACCCCGTAGTCAGCATAGTCAAGGGCATGACCTTCATCCTGGCCCAGCTGCCCGACCTCGCCGCCTTGGCCACCACCGCGACGGAGAACCTGATTGGCGCGGACGCAACGTACACGTCGTCCGCACGGGACCTCGACGTCGGCTGGCGCGAGGGCATGGTGGTGACGTACTTCTTCGTCGACCAGGCCGACCAGTCCGGTCCGCATCTCTCAGGCGGCGGCGCCCGAACCATACGCACCCGCTGTTTCGCAGAGCGCGAGGATCCCGCCACAGGCAGCGCCGCCTGCGCATTGGCCTCGTACCTGTCCCTCCAGACGGGCAAGGCCGGTCGGTACCGCTATGCGATTGTGCAGGGCGTGGAGATGGGCCAGCGGAGCGAGCTTTACGTCGAAATCGCCGTCAAAGATGCAGCGGGTGATGGCGACGGGCGGCTGGAGATCGAAGAGGTCCTCTTGAGCGGGAGTGCTGTGCAAGTCATGCAGGGGACGTTGGAGATTCCCGCGCCAGAGGAGGCCTGAGTTGATGATCATTGTGACTGAGCAGAGAGGTGCAGTTAGTGGCATGACTATACTAATGTGCTGTATGAGTGCGCTGCAAGGCTCCAGTGGATAACAAGGCTGTGGCGAGGCTGTGTGGCAATGTTTTGATGAGATTCGAATCCGCCACGAAGAGAGAAGACAAAACTGGGAGGCAGTTCAACCCTGTCTACCTTAGATGGCATAACTTGGAAGCATGGGACGCACCACAAAAGCTAATGCATAGATGGATAGACAGAAAGCATGTTGATGAACGATTCATTATTTTCATATTACTGGATCTCTGTCCTGGAGCAGTATCTGTCTGATACCCGCATAACTTCCCACATAGTCGTAATCACAGACTTGTCTCCTTCAATCAACCCTTGCCATCGTAGAGCTTCGCCACTGGTTTAGATGGACACCTGCTCCGCATAGCCGTCCAGTTCTCTGGGGAAGTTCCGATGCATCGAGATGTTCCAGAAGAACTTGCTCGTAAAGTCCTTTGCTTCTTTAACCATCTTGATGCTGTCCTTGACACCGCTTCCCGTGTCTGGTTTGTTGGCCGTGACAACACCATACCAATCCACAACGTCGTCGCTTCCTTCAGAGGCCAGAGTTACATTCTGGACCTCAGTAAGAGCAGCGTGAACGAGTTGCACACCCTCGCCAACGGCGCCGATGGCCTTGAGGTGGCCAAAGGCTTCCTTGACCCAGAATCGTGCCAGGGCAATCTCCTTCAGCGTGTCGGCAGACTTGGCGCCACCCGGGATGAAGAGGGCGTCGAACATGGTGGATCGTTGACCATTCAGGAAATGGTCAGGCTTGACCTGCGAAGAGCCATCGGAGGCCACAAGAGGCTGACGTCTTGTCCCGATCGTCCATGGGACAGCGCTCTGCGCCAGTACTGCTGCCTTCATGGCCTCATACGCCTGGAGATCGAATCCATCTGCAATGAGGATGGCAACGCGACGGCCTTTGATCGTGGGCTGCTCGGGCAGGTAGTCGAATTGGCTGAGACCCTTGGCCTTCTTGCCATGGTTCGGGGCAATCTGTTTCTCAGGAGTCTTCGCACCGCAGTTCTTGGCAACGGCCTGGGCGAGCGACAGATCAATCTCCGCCAAACGAGTGACTAGGCGTTCGTAGACAATGTCGTCGTCGCAGTGGTCCAATTCAAAGGAAAACGCCTCGACCATGTGCTTCTTCTCGATCTCGGACATGGAGTTGAAGAACAGTTGCGCTTGCGACAGATAGTCCTTCCATTTGTGGGTGAGCATACGCGCCTTGACGCCGGGGTACTGTGCTGGGTACGACTCAAATCCACCTGAGCCGCTGTGGCTAGTCGGTGGGTTGGCTTCCCATCTGTTGGGCCAGTAGTTTGCTTTGCCTTTGGAGATCGTGTGACGGAGCTGGCCATCGCGGTTGAAATTCAGAACGGGGCAGACTGGACGGTTGATTGGCAATTCTTCCCAGTTCACACCCAAGCGGGTGATTTGAGTGTCTTGGTAGGAGAAGTTCCGACCCTGCAGAAGTGGATCTTCACTAAAGTCGATGCCAGGGACGATGTGACTGGTGCAGAAAGCCACCTGCTCGGTCTCGGCAAAGTACTCGTCAACGTTGCGGTTGAGCTCCAATTCACCAATGTAGCGAATAGGCACCTGCTCCTCAGGCCAAACCTTTGTGGCATCGAGGATGTCAAAGTCGAATTTATCTTGGTCGCCATCCTTGATGCACTGCAGACCGAACTTCCACTTGGGGTAGGCCCCATTCTCGATGGCCTCCCACAGATCCTTGCGGTGGAAATCGGGGTCTTGGCCGGCTAATTTAAGAGCCTCGTCCCAAACCAGCGAATGGACGCCAAGTTCGGGTGTCCAGATGAACTTGCAGTATGTTCTTTCTCCCTTGGCGTTGATGAGAGCAAAGGTGTTGACACCAAAACCCTGGATCATGCGGTAGGAACGAGGAATGCCTCTGTCGGACATGGCCCAACAGAACATGTGGGTTGCCTCCTTGTGGAGAAAGACGAAATCCCAGAAGTTGTTGTGAGCAGTTTGCCCCTGTGGGACTTCGTTGTCTGGCTCCGGTTTGACGGCGTGGATGAGATCCGGGAACTGAACGAAGCCGCGTTAGACAGCGTTGTGCAGAAAGACGTTCCGGACACTTACCTTAATGGCGTCCTGGATGAAAAACACTGGGATCTTGAGGATTCAGTTAGCTAATGGCCCTTTGCATCGGTGAAGTGTGCTTACATCGTTGGCCACAATGTCCCAGTTGCCCTCATCGGTGTAGAACTTGACAGCAAACCCTCTGACATCACGAACAGTATCTGCACTGCCTCTGCTGCCTTGCACGGTGGAAAATCGGACAAAGATTGGTGTGGTCCGAGAGGTGTCTGTCAGTACGCCGGCGGAGGTGACATCTTCGGCACTCTCGAAGAGTTTGAAGTGACCGTGAGCAGCAGCACCGCGTGCATGGACAACTCGCTCGGGGATGCGCTCATGATCGAAGCGGTGAATCTAAGGCAACTTAGAATCTGTGGCCAAAGAGGAACCTAGGTCAACTTACGCGTTCTCGGGCCACTTGATCTTCGAGAAAAGTAGGCCCAATTCTTCCGCTCTTCTCATCGGCAATCCTCAGCCAGTGGTCAACATCTGAGACTTTGGTACCAAAGTCAGTGGTAGTGTTCTGCTTGGTGTCCTGCTGATTCTTCTTGTTCTTTTCCAGGTCGGCGATCTTCTTGTTCTGAGCCATGCTTTGGACGGATTCGGCGGCTGAATTTCCAATATCTCGAACGGTGTTGGCGACGGAGGTGGCCATTTTCTGTGTTAGGGGACCGACACAGAAGAAGGGACAAGCGACGATGGCAAGTTAAATGGAAAAATGTGAGATGAACGAGCGGGGATGTCACTCGAGTCTTGACGCGTTATTTGCACCTTGATCTCTGCCGATTGAAATCCTATGTGTAGACTTTTCCAAAACTGTAAGCGAGCAAAGCTGTTGCATCATAAGCTGGACGCGTGAGGGCATCATTGGCAGCAGCAGCTCATTTCGAAGTCCACAGCATGTGTTGAGGACAATGGCAAATAGCTCCGTTGGCCCATTTGACGTAGGCAGACTGTGAGCTGGGTTCCACATCACCACATCACCTCTTGTTCTGGTGGTGACACAGTGGAGACTTCGTCATGGCAGAGACGTATCCGGAGCATGGAATCCTCAAAGATGGTAATTTTGACAGCCGTTAGCATTAACTTGAGCCCATGAATGCGGCTCGTCAGAGAAAGTGAGATTCGGAATTGAAACCCGGAGGGAAGAGTCGTTGCATCATGACGCCGATCAAGGTGTCCTCATTGGCCCGGAACAGAAGCGGGGATCCAGGATGGCGATCCGTCATAGCATCATGCTTGTAAATGGAGGAGTCGTGGCGTTGGCTGCCTCCCACGAGTAGAAACCGAGCAGCTCGGTTCCTGGTAGCTGAGTGCAGTGGTTGAATCTGCAAACGCGTGACGTTGTAGCGGAAACTTGATCCTTGATGCTCAGGCTCAGCTCCACCGGAACAACATTCTTCCTAGTAGACTGTTGGACAACGAAGGTTGCGACTGCTGGCGAGCCCGGAAGTTTTCGACTATCATTTCCGTGGGCTACCTATGCCGTCTGGGCTAGGATGGCGTCGAGTCTATCTAAGAGCCATGTCATTTGGGTGTCGTTCGAAGTCTACCTTCTTATGTCAGCAAGGCTGTGTACAAGGCAAGGCTGAGTCAATATTAGTCCCCTTCCTAGGCCAGCTGAGGGGTGTTGGTAGTCTTCTGACTCTCCCTCGAATCGTACCCCAGATGTCTGGGCGTCTGGACTCCCTGCCAACGGGTATCATCGGCGTATTTCAGCAGCCAACTCCTTGAGAACTGCGAACTTTGAAGCGTGTAGGACAGCTAGTGATTGGACATTAAAGGGCGGTCTGACACATAATTTGTGTGGCTGCTGGGCCGTGGATGTCATGCTTTGCTCAGAGACAAGTCTGGGCCCCTCTATTGTGGCTCGTGAGCAAGTCTGAGAGGAGGACCAGCCCATCATGTAGTGACCTAGGGCGCTGTGACGATTGCTGCCCTCCAGACGAACACTTGCAGTACTCGCTACAGGCGAGAAACTCAAATAGCTAAGGGGTGGTTGGACCTGGGGCAAGCTTCCCCGGGCTGCCGGGGAGCAAGCGAGGACAATAGGGTGCAGCAAATTGGCACCGGCAATTTGCTGGCAGGTCATAGGCTTGCAGCCTGCAGCCTGCGGGCAGTCGGCGATCTCCTCCCACGCCCAGAGATTCCCCGGCCACCAATCATACCCTCTGACGGGCCTCGCCAGAGGCTTATCAGTTTGTCGTCGCTTCGTGGTTGACTGTCGCGTGCAAATCCGCACGGCTTCATCTCGTTCCACCCTCCACCATCACTTCCACCATGCACCCACCACCCTCAAATCACCGTCTTCTCCCCCGTCATGCGGCATTGTCTTTTGGGGTTGAGCCTCCAGATCTAACCAAATCCGCCCCTTTGGCCTGTCCATCAATGCCCCCTCCATGCCCATCTGACCTATTCTTACAGTCATTCCGCTATGTCATCTGCACATAATCGCTGGTAGCCCCCGAACTCCTTCGGCTCGTCCCTTTGCCCGCGCCGAATCAGCCTCGATCCCAAGGGTTCAATTGTCCTATCTGAGCTTCCCTTTTCTGCCTGCATTGGGGGTGTGACTGCCTTATCGGGCCCCTCGCCTGTGTCCACTGTCTGTGTCATGCCAGAGTTCGGAACACGCCTGCGCTTCGCTCACACTCTCTCTGCCACAACACCAGCCTGCCTCGTTGTTGCAGCGTATTTGTCGTTCTGCACTGCTTCTTCCTCTCATTTCGTTTCAGTCTTTCATAATCCCGCTCACGAACTTATAGAACCGCCCTTTTCCTCGACAGCACATCGCGATCCGAAGTCGAACCCGAATCGCGGTTGCTCGGTGCTTGTTTCATTTTCAGCACAAGCCTTGACAGCGTTCAGGCGAAGCTTCACATGCTCTAAGACTCTTTACCGTTCGTGGGAGCAAGAGACGGGTGCCTACGACCGGGAGCGAGACAGATCTAACGGGGCCTCAACCTTACCACGCATCTTCACAGATGGTTCGACAGTGATGATAAGCAAGTTACAATTTGCATAATTGCCTATAGTCCTCAAGAAATCTGCGCCAGAGCCGTTCACCAATGGCTTCCTCGTACATACCGTTCTTGACGGCCTCCGCTCTACCAGACCATTGCACACCAACCTCTCCCATCCTGTCCGATATATCGTTATACCTTGGCTTTTGCATACCTACCCCGCTTGCCGCGCTCTCTACTATCCTAGGGACACTATCAATAGTGTCATGGCTATTCGCGCAGATGCCACAGATTTTCAAAAACTACTATATCAAATCGACTGCCGGGCTGTCGATTTTCTTTCTGAGCGAGTGGTTATTGGGCGACCTGGCCAATCTCCTCGGAGCCATATTTACCAAGCAAGCTGGCTGGCAGATCATAGTTGCGACCTACTACGTCTTCGTGGACATGTGCCTAGTGTTTCAATACTTCTGGTACAGCTACGCCGCAAAGTGGATATACGAGGAAAGTCTCCATTCCACAGGGAGCAGCGATATCGACGATGCGGACAGTGCCATAATAAATGGGTTGTCGCCCATCAACTCGAATTTCGCAAGCGATGCCCCGCTACCCGGGGACTCTGATGACTACACTCCCAAAAGATCAGATCCAACCGACGTCAACGTTCCTCAGTTTTCCGCGGTAAACTATGGTGAAAAGAAAGGAACTCCTCCTCAAGACATTGTCTACGGGGATAAATTCGGGTCGAGTTGGATGGCTTCACCCTCTCCACGCACTCTTCTCTACGCAGCCACCATGGCCTCCATGGCCTCCAATGTGGCAGCTGCTCCAGTACCCTTTCCTTCCGACCACTATGTGCACGGAATTCATCTCTTCCGCGTCGATACCCCTCTTGAGATCGTCGGCACTATTTTATCGTGGTGCTCGACTTTCCTATACCTGGGTTCAAGACTACCTCAGCTGTATAAGAATTGGCAGCGGCAGTCAACTGCCGGCCTCTCACCTCTTCTGTTTATTGCTGCTTTTTGTGGTAATTTCTTCGTAAGTCCTCCTTCTCTCCGGAAAGCCGTGGCATATTTACACGAGCCTTGTTTTTGGGTCCCAATATCTGTTACTGAGCTAATAGGCTTACCAGTACTCTGCGTCCTTGGTCACCAATCCCAATGCGTGGAGTAACTACGAACCATATGGACATCACGGCTGGGTGGACGCAGATGGAAATCAAAGATGGGCATGGGTTGCCCGTGCAGCTCCGTTCTTTCTTGGGGCTGCAGGAGTGCTAATGATGGATGCCTTGATGGGTGTCCAATTCATCATGTATGGGGAGCGAGAAGACAGAATCGTGAAGGTAAGAGATTCACATGGATATAGTCATTGGGAGCGAGTCAATGGATGGATGAGAGGCTGGATCCCTGCCATGGCCGGGAAAGACCGAGTTGTGGATATGGCCCAAAGTCAGCGCTTGCTGCATGAGAGCGGGCATTTGAGTCTGAGTCGGAGACGAAGTCACCATCATGTCGACTACGGTACGGTAGCGTGATGCAGGTAGACATGATTAGACGTATAGAATCCTCTTTTGTCCGTGGATTACTGGTTACCATGGAGAGTGATAGAATTTCCAATGCTGTAGAAACAGTGCTTTGACTAATACTCGGTATACTATTTGACGTCAGCTCCATCATTTGGAGTTGAGTGCCCGCTTCCGAATCTCCTCCGCATGTAACAACCAGGCACAGGAAGAACTCCGCGAGCGAAAGCTCACCATCATCGTACTGCTTCGCACGAAATCTCATTTACTTATCCCCAAGTTTGGCCTCCGAGTTCAGTCTCTCATGATCACATCACGCCTTATCCGCCCGATACTTTCTACCACCGCCGCGTTTGCTACATTCATCCGTCCTGCAAATATCCCGCATTTGGGAATTTCGTCGCATAGACTCGGATTCGCCCAGCAGCCCGTCAAGAAGATGCATGTCTTGAGTATTCCAATGTGTGCGTTAGCCCACCTTCGCAGCTGTACTGGCAGCTGTCAAACTCGATGGAAAGGCAGGGAAAGCCAGCCTGTTGACACCGTTGGATTTCTTGGACTCAACATTGAGCTAGCAACGGAATAAAATGCTAACAATCTCTGTGGTTCAGGGGTCGGCTCGTCCGACAATTACGCGTACTTGGTCAGCGATGATGAGACTAAGGATGCCGTGATCATCGATCCAGCGAATCCTCCAGAGTACGTTTCAGGCTTCCAAGATACCGTGGACCAGAAGAGAACCAAGACTGATGTCCATCCTTCTGGTACCTAGAGTCCTCCCTGTTCTCGAAGAGCAAAGCAAGTATCTACACCTGCGCACGATCATAAATACTCACCACCATTGGGACCATGCGGGAGGAAATACAAAGTTGCTGTCCGCAATACAGACCGATCTCAACATTATTGGAGGCAAGGACTGCGAAATGGTCAAAGAAACCCCATCCCATGGGTCAAAATTCACAATAGGCAAGAACATTCATGTGACCGCCCTGCACACGCCTTGCCACACGCAGGATAGCATTTGCTATTTTATGGAAGACAAGTCCACAAACGAGCGAGTCGTGTTCACCGGGGACACCTTGTTCATCGGCGGCTGTGGTAAATTCTTTGAGGGCAATGGTACTGAGATGAACAAAGCCCTCAATGAAGTCCTGGCGTCACTGCCTGATGATACAAAGGTCTACCCGGGGCACGAATACACCAAATCCAACGTCAAGTTCTTGAAGAAAATCGACGGGAATAACGAGGCTGTGAAAAACCTGGAGAAATTCGCGAATGAAAATAAGGAAACACAGGGCAAGTTTACCATTGGCCAGGAAAAGGAACACAATGCATTTATGCGAACGCACACGGAGGAGATGAAGAAGGTCACGGGTAAGACGGAGCCTGGTGAGGTTATGGCTCGGTTGAGGGAGATGAAGAACGCTGGTTAGGAGGAGCCGAGTTTCGTGGATGAAGGTGGCTACCTAGCTATATGTGAAGATGGATCCCAGGCGTGCAGAGACTGTGATGCGTACATACCTAGGTAGGTACCTACCTTAGCCATGGCGCTTGGAGGTCAGAGACGGCTCCCATGACAGATGTAAAAAAATACTTCACCACAGTCGCGATGTATTCGACGAAACTCTTGTACCAAATTCGAAGTTGATGTTCTGCGATATTGTAGCACTTCCAGTCTGTCAAGGGGAAGGCGTTCATATCATCAGGACGAAGGATACAAGATCTCCCCATATAACATTCGGGGTGTGTTTGAGTGATATATATTGTAAAAGCACTAAGTCTTCCGCAATCGACCACAGGAAGTGGAAAACAGGGCTTCCCGTTCGCTCAGCCGTACTTAAGCCACTTGCCGATTAGTTAGTACCACCGTGGGTGACCAGGTGGGAATCCTGATTGTTGATTGTTTTTGATTTTTGTTGTATGAAGTATTGCTGTCTTTATTTCCATTTTTTCAAAAAGCATACCAAGAACGGTTGTGAGGAAATTGTAAGGCTTTGTGGTTTGCTGATTTGGATGTGGCCGTTTCTGCGGCCAGGTGGGGACAGTCAAGGTGGTGGTCCAAATATGCACCTAGGCGGATTGGGTTGGCAGTCATAGGCAGGCGTGACAATTTCCTTGGTGCGGAGTCCTTAGTGGTGGCTGGGGTGCCTGTGGCGCCTAATCCCACGACCGACTACAGAATCCTGGCGCCCGACTTCGCCCAAGCCGCGGAGTATTGCACTACATTCTTACCTCTTCCGGCCCTGTATCTGTGACCTTTTCGGCGTGGACCTCAAAACGGCTTTTCGACGTCACATAATTATCAGATCCTGCACCACTGAATTCAACGAGATCCTCATTTCATACCACCGAGCCCACCTTGCCACGATTCCTCAAAACGACTATTCATCGATTCAAGCTCGCCTTCTTTGTCCGAGTGCACGACATCCTCGACGTCGCCCCTCTCCACAAGCCTAATTTCCTCCGCATGAAACAAAATCTCCAGCCGACAGACCATACCGACCCTTTCCTCTGAGAAACAAGTTCCTCATCTGCGCCGACGTGATTCACTTATTTGCCCGAGTCCTGCTCTATTCTGGTGTCTCGACAGCCTTTCCTAGGTCCTCCCTTGAGCCTCTCCTCTGCTCACAGCGCCCTCTTTGTCCCGTCAATTTTGCCGCCGTACTCGAAACCGATGCGAGAACTACTCCTTTACCGCCGCGAATCATGTCTGGAAAATATTCTGTCGAAGATCTCTTGAAGTTGCGAGCATCACCGCTAATATGTAAACCTCCGAATCTACCACCAATAGAGGAATGGATGGGGTATGGAATACATGTCGATTTCATGGCTGAAGCAGGTTCACGATAACTAACATTTGGCCAGTGCACAAGAACTGAGTGGCAGGAGGCCTATAGCTCGAGGAATCAAAGAAGAACAGCTCGTCCAAAATGAACCCTTTCAAAAAAGACCGACCATAATTGACGCCCAGCGTCGAACAGCTACCGGTACGTTTGAAGGACATTTGCCTGGGCTTCCAACTAAGGGAGATTTCGCAGATCCCGACCGCATAGTTCTCGGTCCTCCTCGCCGATCGTTCGCTTCTAATGCCCGCGTCGCCAGCAAGTCGCAAGATCTAGGAGATGAATCCGGAAACAACAAAGACCGATCAACATTGAATGATAAATCCAGAAATGGGGACGAGTCCGAGTTCCGGCATCATGAGCGGAGACATACTCAAACAAATGGTCGTTACGGTAATCGTCAAGAGACCGAAGATCCAGAGACCGAAGGTCGTCGTGACTATGACCGCAGGCCGAAATGGGCAGGGAGAGACAGGAACGATCAAGACCTAGACCACGATCAGACTCAGGAAGATTCGACACGAGGCTTCAGGAGGGACACACAGTCGAGGGCGAAGCTGTCGCAGTCATGGTTTAAAAAGGACAGTGGAGATGCCGAGGACGACAAGACACCTGACTGGCGTCGAGATCGCGGTAGAGACCGTGACTGGGACAGGGATCGCGGTGTCAAAGTGGAAGCGGAACCCGAATGGATGGACTCGACAGAACCAGAAGAACCGTTCCAAGCGCGTACACAAGAGGACTTCCAACGCTGGAAAGAACGTATGAAAGCAGGCAGCGCAGCACCTCCTGAGAAAATCGATACAGCTCCTATCAGTCCGCCAGCGGAGGAGAAACCAGCGAAGAGGGTCGTTTCCGCCGAGCCAGATGACTCAATGGACAAATTCTTCGCCAGATTCGAATCCAAGGCGACTGAACAGAAGCCCGGACCAACAAAATCACATGGCAAAACACGTTTCGCATCGCTTTTCAGTCCTGCAACGGAGCAAAACAAGCAGATCGAATTTCCCGCTCCCGCTCCCGCTCCCGCTCCCGCTCCTGCTCCTGCTCCTGCACAAACATCCCTCGCCGAAAGACCTTCATCTGCCCAGGCGACAGGCTCAGTGACGGATGCTGACCAAGCTGGATTCGCTCGTATTCTCGAAATGTTGCAGACACGAAGTAACAACCCCACTCCTCAAAACCAGGAGGGAGTAAAACCGAGGACACCACTATATGCAAGGGCAACCGAGCAGAAGGCCGAACCTGAAGCGAAGCCTCCCATGCCCGAACTCTTCCAATTATTGGGCGGCCAGCTTGGAGCTCAATCGCAACAACCTGAGCAAATCCAACCAGCTGCATCTCAGGAAAGATATACAGAGAGCAGATCTCCGAGCGAACTATCGCACACACGACAGCAGTCCAGCATTACCAAAGATGAAGTTCTTTTGACTTTACTACGTCAAGCCAGCCTGGCGCCAAAGCCCCAACCACCACCGCCTACTCCTGGAGGAGGAATGTTTGGACTGCCACCAGAGCCCAGCAATCGTGCCGCGCAGCCAAGAGGGCCGGTCATTTCGCCAGTTCAGTCACAACAAGATCCGATAATGATACAGCGAAGAGAGCCAAGAGGGCCAATATTCGACGAGTCACCAGTTTCCATGTATCAAAACGAACCTCCACAGCGCGAACCACCACCCGGTAGGAGGCCCACCAACGGTACCCAGCCCATGTATACGGACGCTCCACTGATGGCGCTTCTGCGTGGCCAAGCACCTCCGCAAAGACAAATACAGCCTCCTCAACCACCTCAAGCACTTCCTCCTGGTCTTCAACGACCTCCTGGACTGGATCAGATGCAGCGACAGAACCCAAGCTGGCCTCCGCAGCAGCCTCAGCAGCCACAACAACCACCACAGCCTTCACGCCAGCCGTCACTCCCACCTGGCTTGTCCAACCTTCCTCGAGGGATGTCAGGGGCACCGTATGCTGGACAGCAAATGCCGAATCAATCGACTCTACCGCAGCAGCCGCGCCCACAGCAGCCCCAGCCACAACGAAAATACACGGCAGAATCTTCTGGAATGCCTCCGAACCTTCCTCCCGGTATGTATCCTCCTCCAGGCTTCATGAATGCTGGTCCTCCACCAGGCTTTCCAGGCGGAATGGCAAATCATCCCGCGGCCAGGTTTGGGGGTGATCCGGCAGCGCAACAACGAGCTTTCATGGAAATGTACGGCGAAGTTGGCGGTAGAGGGTTAGGACTAAGAGGTGGTGCGGGCGGTTCTGGAATCCCGCCGTACCGGTGAGCAGGAAGGGCAGCCGTAGAGGTTCAGGTGCGTGGGCTCTTCCCATGAGATGAAGTGATGGCCGAAGCGACAACAAAGCGGCTGGCAAAGGCATGAGACGGTTGAGGTTGCAGGAGCTTGGAACGCGATCAGTTCACGCGGTGGGCATCCCCAGCGCGCAACGTACCCGTGATGGACAGTTGTCGTCATGGTTTGATGGATGCAAGCAAGCGAACCACGTATGCGATTGAAGCCACCAGTTCGGCAAGGACTCTACATAGCATGTTGCGCATTCATTCTGGACTCACAGAACACGCACGAGAGGCAAAAGTTGCGGCAAAGGGAACGATTGAGTGCCCAGTACTTCCGACCACGGGACAGCAAGAGCAAGGCGTGTCGAGACATGGGTATCTAGAGGGGGAAGGAAAAAGAAATCGCAAATTGAAGAACCGGATGAAGTAGCAAATGCAGGGCAATTGTTCTTCTGTCTGTCTCTGTCCCTCTGTCTCTCCTTCTCAGCCATGCTGGCGACGTTTAATCTTCTCGACCAGCCTCTTGACATCACCATCACCAGCTTTCTTCTTCTCCCCATCGGTGCCCGTGGAGAGTTTGCTCCGAGCATCGTGATCAGCATCTCCCCCTCTCCCTGATCTCTCGTTGTCTCCTCTGTGCTTCCTCCGCCGTCCTTCCTCCAACAGCGCACGCATGGCCTTTGTGCCCTTGAATTTCGGATTCGTCGGGTCGATGGCGTACTCGTGGCTTTCGAACAATCGCGAAAATCGGGGATCTGCCGTGTCCACTTTGAACTCGTCTTGGGCATTTTCGTCCTGGACATCGCCCTTCTTGGCCTTGACTTTCTTCTTTTTGTTCTTCTTCCGCTCCTCCTTCTCGGCCTTTTGAATTTCTCGCATGTCAAAGTGCCGAATCCTCTTCTTTTTGGTTCCATCGGGGCCGTGTGCGTCGACATCGGCGTCGTCGTCGGCCATCAACAATTCAAGTTCCGCCCGCTGTTTGCGATCCGCCTCCTCCTCGGCCTCGCGCTCTTTCTGTTTCTTCAAGCGCTCTTCCTTTCGCAGTTTCTTGGAGGCAGCTTTCTCTGACGCGGCTGATGGTTCGGTGAAGAACGGGTCTTCGAAACCCAGATCCTCTCCCTCCTCCTCTCTAGCTTGGACTCCTTGTTCGTCGTCGCCCTTGTCTTTGTCGTGGGCGTCGCCCTCGGTTTCAGGGACATGGCCTTCACGAGCATTCTTCATCTTCTCCTTGCGCTTTTGCTTCCTCTCTCTTTCTTTTCGAACGTATTTCTCTAGCGTCGTCTCCTCTGGCTCGGGCGAGTTCTCGAACACTGATTTCTTTTTCCCCGTCTCGTTCGTTCCACCGCTCAAGCCAGATGTGAACGTGATCTGCATATCTCCAACCGGTCCTTTGTCTTTTTTCGCAGACTTCTTCTTCTCTGGCTCCGGCGGGAGACCGAGGAGTGTGCGCATACGCTGTCTTTCTGCTTCTTTCTTGGAAACAGGACCGCCGGTTGCTGCGGCCTCATTCCTCTCCTCTTCGTCATCCCCTTCGTCATCTGAAGCCAAGTAGGCCCTGAGATCATTCTCATCAATTTCCTTCCTACCACCCTTAAAGGCTCTTGCCACTGCTTCCTTTCGACCTCCATCCTCCGCGTCCCATGTCAACTTTACCTTGGAATGCTGCAATGCATCTGTCACAAATTCATTCGGTCGGTAGTCGTCGGGTATCCTATCACATTCTTCACGGGGAACATCAGTGGAGAAATCGGTGTCGTCAGGCACGAAGCGGAGATCGAAGAAATTTGCCGTGCGCAGATATTCAGTGCCGTCGACGGCATCATAGATCTGTTTTGCCACACTGGGCGAAGAGAATGTCAAGATGGCGTAGAAATACCGTAGACGTTCCAGTTGGTAGCGGCGTAGGGCAGTGGAGTCGAAATCGGTTGTGCCGTCGTCGGGTTTCAGCATGGAGTTTTTGATATCCTCATCTTCTTGTTCTTCGTCGTCGGACAAGTCTCCATCGGCGTCTTCCTTTGCAGGGTTCGCAAAGATCTCTTTGGGTGGACCTTCCATCTCTTCACGTTCTAGACGTTCTTTACCAAATTCGCTGGGATAGATGGAGACCTTTCGCAGGGAGTCTGAGGAAGAGAGGAAACTGCTGAAGACGGCCATCAGGTCGGCGGCGCGTATATTGTCCCAATCGAGGTTGACAACAGCAATGCGAGACGTGACTTCGCCCGTCGGGACGTCTGTCTGCTGCGTTGGACCAACGCCAACTTCCTCCTCCAGGGCTCCATCTTCTTCCTCGGACTCTTCGTCGCTTGTGGTCTCATCTGACGAAGATTCAGAGTCTGTATCTCTTCCTTCGCGTAAAGGATCCCGGGTCTTTCTCTCTATTCGATTCAATTCTTGTTGCACTTCATCGTCGTCGTCTGGGACATCACTTTGTTCTTCCTCGCCTTCCTCCTCATCGAAGTCGTATTTCCGCTTCAACCGCTTCCTCTCCGCGTTGGATTCGAGTGGGCGGCCATAGCGGTCGACTTTGGCTCGCTTGACAAAGTCCTCATCTTCGAGAACTCGAGCGAACCGCTTGTCGAGTTTGACCTTGTTCTTCTTCCCCGGAAGGCGGTATCGTGGGTCGGACTGGATATTGGCGAATCGAGGATCGGTGATTCGAGGGCCAGTTGAGGGCTTGGGAGGGTTCGCTGCTGTTTTCAGCTTCTTCCTCGAAGGCTCCTCCATCTTGAGGCTGTCTGGGGTCAACTAGTCCGCAGTGACCTATGCAATTGCGGACAAAGCACACACGGAGGGAAAAAAGTTGTCCGACCGTCAAAATTTTGGTGGGGAAAATTGCTGCGGAGGCGACATTTCCCGCCAGTTTTCCGCCTGCGGTGCGGCAATTCCATATTTGGTCCCTTGCATGGGTGGCAGCAACCAGCGTCACGCCAGGGCGCCAGGGCGTGAAGATCTTTTAGAGCTCCCCAGTGGGTGCCAGGAGTCCAGGACAATAGAGCGATTCTCTTTGTAATTCTTGACCTTGTCCTGAGTTGTCCTCTCTCTTTGCACTCTTCACACCAAAGCGCCTAGCTTGTGCGCACCTTGAGCTCAATTCCAAGAGCGCAGTCGGCACTGCGCAGACACAGACTGTCCCGCCCTGTTTGTCTCGGGTAGCGACGTGCCTCATTGACAAAATGCCTGCGGGGTCCTGCTTGATCACCGGGTAAGTCAGGCCATTTCAGCATTCTTAACAGAAACTGATCCGTCTTTCTCTCAGTGGAACCGGGTACATTGGCTCCTTCACAGCTCTGGCCCTTCTCGAAGCAGGCTACGAAGTCGTGGTTGTCGATAACCTCTACAATTCCTCCCCCGAAGTCCTCAATCGGATAGAGCTCATTTGTGGCAAAAAACCCGAGTACTACAATGTTGACATCACGGACGAAAAGGCGCTCGACGCTGTCTTCTCAAAGCATCCAAACATCGACAGCGTCATTCACTTCGCCGCATTGAAAGCCGTTGGCGAGTCCGGCGAGATCCCCCTCGATTACTACCGCGTCAATGTCTATGGCACGCTTTGTCTTCTCTCCTCTGCCGCCCGCCATAACGTCACGAATATCGTCTACTCGTCCTCCGCTACCGTCTATGGCGACGCTACTCGCGTCCCGGGCATGATCCCCATTCCAGAAGAATGCCCACTGGGCCCTACAAATCCCTATGGCAATACCAAGTTCACTTCCGAGCTGATGATCACGGACCACATCAATGCCGAGCGCGCAAAAGCCCAAAAGAAAGGCGACGCAGATGCGGTCAAGAAGTGGAATGCCGGGCTACTGCGATACTTCAACCCAGCGGGAAGCCACCCCAGCGGAATCATGGGCGAAGACCCCTCGGGAGTTCCATACAATCTCCTGCCACTGCTCGCGCAAGTCGCCACGGGAAAACGAGAGAAATTGCTTGTTTTCGGCGACGACTACGCGTCTCATGACGGCACCGCCATTCGCGACTACATTCACATCCTCGACCTAGCAGCAGGCCATTTGAAGGCATTAGATTACCTGCGCACGCAACAGCCAGGCGTACGAGCCTGGAATCTCGGCACTGGGCGCGGCTCTACCGTGTTTGAGATGATTAAGGCATTCAGCAAAGCCGTGGGCCGCGACCTACCTTACCAAGTGGTCGAGAGAAGACCCGGTGATGTACTGGATCTGACCAGCAACCCGACACGGGCGAACCGCGAGCTCGGTTGGAAGGCCACCAGGACAATGGAGGATGCCTGTGCAGATCTGTGGCGGTGGACGGAGAATAATCCGGAGGGATACAGGCAGAAACCACCTCAGAAGTTTTTGGATGCGTTGAAGAAGAACAACTGAAACACTTTATGCGTGCTGTGAGATATGAGCGTGAGGTATGCTGTTTAAAGGGCTGCCATGGTTTGCGGTTTGAAAACGAATACCCTGGACGCAAAATGCATTGGTGATGAGCAGTGAAAGGGCAGGCAGATTGCACGAACATGATGGAAGAAGGCTTTCCATTGGATTGGTAGTCTAAGTTGGTGTTTGGATCAAGATAGATGAGACAACAAAGGACAATATCTGGGTATTCGAGGACTCGAGCTTGGGATAGAGGCATTGAGCCGTCGACCATACTCACATAGCGGAAGCGGCATCGGAAGCATTCTGACCCGATGTGACTGATTTCTAATATCGGACTCGGGACAAGATACGCCGAGGCGCGCATTGCGTCTACACGCACCGAGCTTGCGACATTGACTGATATTACAATATCTACCTCGTATGCCCGTACACCATGATGGTGTGGAACTGGCCATTTTCCGCTGATCGGTAAGCATCATCGTCAGGTTGCGAGCCTATTTCTCCTCCAACCTTTCGAACACTCATGTCGTTGATGACCGTTCTCCCATAAAAAGGTAGGTACCGATCTGGTGTCCTGGTCTCCTTCGTCTGAGGTATCTCTGGGCTACATACCTCCAGACCAATAATCGCTACAGCTAGATTACAGGTCCAAGCATGGTAACGGCCTCGCCCTCGCAATAATGACCCAGAAACCCGTCCTCATTTCCGGCGCCGGCCTGGCCTCTCTCCTCCTCGCGCGCGCTCTTCTTCGCTCAAACATTCCCTTCCAAGTCTTTGAGCGCGATGCCTCGCTCACATTCCGCGGCCAGGGATACCGCCTGCGCCTGTCCTCCGAGGGCCTCGACGCGATCGAATCGGTGCTGGACCCTGCCGCGTTTCAGAGATTCTACGACCGCTGCGGGAAGACGGCCGGAGCCGGGTTCGTGGGCTTCGACGCCATCACCGGGGAAGTGGTCGAGGAGCACACGGCGGCCGAGAACTTGGGTTCGCGGGAGGGAAAAGTCGTAGGGATCGCGCGGGGGGACATGAGGAGGTTGTTTATGGAAGGGTGCGAGGATTTTGTGCACTTCAACAAGCACGTCAAGGGCTACGAGTTGACGGCCGACGGCGTAAAAGCCGTCTTCGCCGACGGGTCCAAATCCGTCGAAGGCTCTCTGCTTGTTGGAGGCGAGGGGATCAACTCGACGGTGGCCAAGCAGCTGTCCGGCGGGCGTCTCAAGGTGTACGATCTCGGCGCCCGCGGCATCCACGGCCAGGCACCGACCGCGGCGTTCAAGACTCTGGGCGAAGGCGTCTTCCGGATCGCCGACACCGCGAACCCCCGTGGCCGCCTCTCCATCATCACCAACGTCCGACCCAACGACATGGACGACCCGGACGTCGAATTCGGGTGGACCATGATCGGCATACCCGGTGTGATCAAGGCGCCTAACGACGACTACACGATCGTCGGCAAAGTCGCGGCCGACATCGCCAAGTCGCTCACCAAGGACTGGAACCCGCGCTTCAAACCCCTCTTCGACCAGATGAACGAGTCCGAAGCCGCATTCTGGAAAATCACATGCTCGACCCCTAGCGGCGTTCCCGAATGGCCCAACAACCCGCGCGTCACCGTTATCGGGGATGCGGCGCACTCGATGACCCCCGCGGGCGGCATCGGCGCCAACACGGCCGTGCGGGACTCAGCTTTGCTCGGTCGACTGCTGCGCGAGGCCGCCGCCGGCGGGCCTACCTGCAATTGGGACGGCGTCACGGCGGCCTATGAGAAGGAAATGAGAGTCTATGCCAGCGAGGCCGTGAGGTACAGCTACGGTACGTCGACAAAGGCGTTTCAGGTCCGTATTGACGAAGAGTCGAAAACTATATAAAGTAGACGGGGGACGGACACGAAATAGAGGGGAAAGAAAAGGCACTCCCGATATGATCTTTCTCATGGATGTCTTTTGTGTAACCGTGGATAAGAAGGTCCTTGTGGAAACCACTACTATCACTAGAAGCTCGCGCTGGACGATGCCCAGTGTCTGATCACCAAATATATTACCTCGGAATAGATCCGCTTATAACTTGGTCTGAAAGTTCATTGCCGATTCAGGGGCTTGGTCTTTGTGTCCCATCCTCTCGTACAATATATATGGGGGTATCAAGAAATGGTGTGCCGCCAACGCCATCGCTCACACAAATAGAAAGGGGGTATCAATGTCGCTATCGTACCGGCGAATACTATTCAAGTTGAGTAGACAACGCTCACACCAACCTTGCCAGTCCATTTCTTGACTCCACCGCCGTCATACGCAAATCCGCTCCCCGGATGCCCGGCGGTACTCTTTTTCCCGCTCCCAGTTCCTGCACTCGCTTCGCTAGTTGTCCCAAGTCCGCCAGTCGCAGCTGCGGCTCCACTGACAGGACTTACCGAGACTCCGACCTCAACAAGTAAACTCTTCACTCTGCCCGTCCAAAGAGCCTTGACGTTCCAAGAATCATCCACACGAAAGTTTAGCACGTTCTCTTCTTCCCGCTCGATTCGCTGTTCCTTGAGAGAGCGCTCGGCCGGGCTGAACCAGTCTTTGGCGAGGGTGCGGGCCCATTGGATTGGATCTCCATTTGTTTCGTTGTCAGAACCGGTGCCAGAAGGGTCGTTCTCTAAATCTCGAGATGACGAGTTCCGCCGGCGTCGAGGGCGCCACAATTCCCCACCCACCACATATCGTGACTCCCATGAGTAAAAGTTAAAGTCGAACCTGGATGAGAGGGACAGGGCCGACGTTGGGCGCACGGAGTAAGTGGACGATATTGACCCAGTAAGCGGAGTCAAAGTTAAGGTCATGGTATAGGGAAATGAAGAATGCGGCACATTTGATGGAGTGAGTATAGCGTGGGATGCTGTAGAGAGGATGGCGGCAGACGTTCCTGCTAGCGGCTTGTTGGGTGAAGGAGTAGGCTGAGGTGGTGGCTCCGACGGTGTTATATGAGGTGTGAGGGTGGTGAAGCGCAAGCCAGTCGAGAGGCCGATGACATGAGATAGAGGGCTGTAATAGAACTCTGCACCGGCAGAAAGCAGCGATGGCTTAGAGGCCAGACGGTTTTGATACGCAGTCAATGCATCCGCTTGCGGCGGAGAGTTCAGACCTGGCGATGGGAACTCTGTGAAGCCATCTGTTGCGCCTGCAACTTGCAACGATGGAGCGGGTGTCGATAGAGAGACCTCTGGCGTCTTGGGTGGGCTAAGGCCGAAATTCCACAGACCCCTGACTCCCAGAAGGCCATTGTCTGTCGAGCCCAGTCCCTCGATTGAATATCGGCCAGCATCGTGCTGAATATGGGCAAGGACCGAGGCTGGCGGTGGACCCGAGTTTAACACTGGAGTCGAGGCTGATTTGCTGTATAATGAGACGGAGAGCAGAGTCTCGGGACTAATGCGTCGTGCATATAGCGCCGTCAGAACTGAAGGAGGCGGGAGATCCAGAGTCGCATGCAGCAAAATTGGCTTCCTCCCATCTTCGCTTAGAAACTTGGGTATACCCTTCTTTTGCCCCGGTGGGAACGCAAGGGGGAGCCTTATATCTCTGTATCCCGGAGTCAAATATCTCAGCGGGATGGTTGGTGCTTCAGAAGGAACATGGCCCAATGGGATGCTTGAGTAGAGGTAGGATATCGAGCCATCTATGTGTCCCAGCGTCGACAAGGTGTATGAAGATGCGAAGTTCGGGGTGCTCAGAGACGAGACATGTAACGACAATGTCGAGGGGGTCTGGAACGAGAGTAATGCGTCCGAGGTTGCGGTCAGAGAGGAATAGCTGTTGTCGGGATTCCAGTCGGTCGACGTCCCAAAGGCGTGGACAATATAGTCCATGAAGCCAATCATTTTGAGAGGTGGACGAGCTCAAGCGCGCCAGGCGCTATCTCAAGTCGAGATTCATCTTAGAAATGTCAGTGGCATACCACAGTAAGCCGTGTCTTCGCACTGTGCTGATGCTTGAGAATGGTGGTCGACACCGTCGAAGCCGCAGTTGCTGAACTGCCCTTGAAGCCATATTGGTCCACCGTAATTATACGGGGTGGTATTCTGTCACAGAGCACATTTCTCAGTCTCGCCGCCGCAAGTAAAACGACGACAAGGTGACCACTCTGCCAAACACAGCTAGGGTATGGATAACAGAGAGAACAACACTATTCCAGTAATTGTAAATGAAGATCACCGTCGATCTACTAATCGGGTGGATTTTACTTCCTCACCAAGATAGTCTGGTCTGACCGCGCCATTTACTTCCCATCTCGGCATACCCCTCGTCTCATCAAAGCTTAGGGACTCTTGTCAAAAGTCTTGTCTGCACACCTCATCACGCATCAATTCGTTGTTGTCGCCATGACTCAGTTACGCTCAATGATTCAAGCTATTCGTCGCTGAGCGTTTCGACTAACCAAGAGGCAAACTGCCGCTCTCGGTCCTAGAGCTCCGGGCACCGAGCAGCATCTACGGCCTTAGTGTCTAGACGAACATGATTTGATCAAGCTGGAAGAAGTGGTCTGTCCCGACTCCCGAGCAGCATTCCAAATGGCAACGGGCAGACGGTACGAGGTACTTTCGGATCTTTTCGCCTTTTCAGCCAAGTAAGTCCGCTAGATTGGGTGCGTGGAGCTTGTGGTGGTGATAACAGCCTTGTCACTTTAGCAGCGCCCCAGCTCTGGGGTTACAGCTGACGCCACGAAACGCAGGCTGCCAGCCCAACGTGTTCCAGTCCCCCAGCTTGAGCTCTAGACTCGGAGTTGCCTGGTAGACGCGTGGAAAAGAGACGGGAACTTCGCGACCACCTGCTTAAAGGACGATGTGATGGCGCTAAGGCGCTGCGTGGGATTGCCACGATGTACCCACAGTAGCCTATCACGACCACTCTGGCTTTATCACGCAATGGCTTACTGCAACGATAAGCTGAACGCCAAAGGACCATTTTTCGCAGATAAACCCGGCATGCTGGGGCCCTTCTAGAAAAACTGCCACATGCGGATGGTGCTTTAAAAGCCCTGCCAGAATCTCGCAGCTGTACTTTTCTCCGCTTCTTTCAGCCCCCTCAACATTTCACACTGCCTCGAGAGACACCAGCGCACAATGGACAAGGACACCTACGCCGACGAAAAGCAGGTAGATCCCGACTACCCAGTGGTTGCCGGTGACGAAGGTGATGCCGGCCCCCTTGAAGGCTTCAGTGCCTTGATTGCTGAAGGTATGTGTTTGGTCAGCTGTAAAAGCGCCGAGCGACTGTTGACAGCGTATCCCAATAGACCACAAACATGAGATCAAGCTTCGGACTATGTCCTGGCAGAAGGCTGCCTGGTTGCTTTGTGGCGATCAGGTCTGTCTTGCCATCATGGCCCAAACATGGTCGCTCTCGTAAGGCCATCTCGCTACATTTCCCATCTTCATAGGGCTAACGATCGTGTCCATGCAGTGTCCTTGGCTGGGTTCCTGGTATCATCACCATGGTCGGTGCAGGTATCCTCTTTTGGATCACCTCCATCACCATGCACAAATACATCATGAAATATCCTCAAATCAAGGATATCTGTAAGTTTAATCTTCTTTGTTTGAGACAGTGGAGGGCTGTTGCAGCTTACTTTCATTCAAACAGGTGATTTCGGATACTACGCCTTTGGCAGGAGTCGGATCGCCTACGAGTGGACTGGATTCATGTTGCTCGCCAACAACATCCTCCTCGTTGGCTTCCACGTCCTGACGGGAGCCAAGATTCTCAATACCCTATCGAATCACTCCCAATGCACCGTTGTCTTCTCCATCATCATCATGCTCATGTATGTTTCCCCTGAACTTGAAACCTCTTTTTCCCTGCCGGGGACCTCAGCACTAACGACGAACAGGGGCATTGTTATGTCAGTCCCCAGAACCTTACGCCATGTGTCGTTCATGTCAATGTTCTCAGGTGAGCGACCGTCCACTCCACCCAACGCTGTTTTGCCCGCTGACCCCTGTATATAGCCGCCTGTATGGGAATGGCAATCCTCCTGTTCCTGATTTTCTCGGGCATCGAGGACCATCCCGGCTACGGGTACTATGGCACCTATCCTGCTGCTGGCGAGGTCAGAACCTACCCCTTTCCTCTTCCTGGCACTACCTGGATCAATTGGTAAGTAATATAGAAAGTTTCTCTTCCAACCCTAACCCTAACCCTAACCCGCGACCTCTCCTCCTCTATACTCTATACTCTATAGTATCTACCCTAAATACTAATCTTTTAACAGTCTAAATGCCGTACTTAACATTACATTTTTATGGGTGCCCCAAATCCTCTTTCCAACCTTCATATCGGAGATGGAGAAGCCACAAGATTTCCCCAAGTCCCTGGCCGTTCTCACGGTTATTTCGGCCTTTTTATTCATCTGTCCTCCGGCCATTGGCTTCCACTACTTGGGCCAGTACTCGACCGCTCCGGCATTTGGCAGCTTGGGGCCCACGTCTTATAAGAAAGGCTCCTTCGCCTTCGTTATTGTGCCGACGCTCGTTATCGGCGTGATTTACGCAAACGTGACGGCCAAGTTCATCTACTTCCGAGTCATGGGCAGGTCTCACCATGCACACAGCAACACTGTCATTGGATGGGGTGTCTGGATCCTGGTCATGGCGGTCATCTGGATCCTCGCATTCATCTTCGCCGAAGTCATCCCCAGTATGGGAGACTTTCTCTCTCTCCTCGGAGCGGCTTTCGACTCATTCTTTGGCTTCATCTTCTTTGCAGTGGCGTATTACCACTTGTATAAAGGGAGACTGTTTCACGGTGTGTACAGATCCATCATGACAGTCGTGCATGTCTTTGTCATGTTTGTCGGGCTGTTCTTGCTCGGACCAGGGCTCTATGCTGCCGTCAAGGCCATCATCGCCGACTACTCGGGGACTACTACGCCTGCCTTCAGCTGTGCGGATCTGTCCATCTAAACTCAACCCAAACCCTAACGTTAAGATGCACCTCCTGGTTTTGCGGGATCTCCACCACGATAGAAAGATAGTCAATATTGAACAAGCCATCTGGTATATATACACTACGTATCGTTCCTGGCTGGAAATCCGCGCAGCTGTTGGCCTTTGAATGGAGGCGCCTTGCCTTATAAGCACTCTCACCTGTCTTCTCAACTTTCCCCCCTGCCGAGTACTTCTGACCGAGTATCTCGTCCTTCAATGCATTAGCCTCATGTATGACAGACCCATGCTCGACACTGACAATAAGACATATCAGCAGCGAGGTGTCATCATCACTCTCGAGGGCGTATTGAAGAAGTCATGGCGGCCAAGCGCCGCCTGGCCGCGCGAATGTCCCACGTGGTTGTTGCGTGGGGGGGCATTCCTCCGAACCCTGAACAAACAAGCCGGACTCTCAATATCTTGAGACATACGCTTAGTTGTACCATGTCATCCAGCGAAATCTGGTATACGGTAGTCCTTATTTGCGCCACCTCAAAGGGCCCTTGGAGCGCGATACCACCTTCGACATATGCTCCCGCGCATTGTTTTCATTTTCCAAATCCCTCCCCGCATCGAGCTGGTGTTGCGCGTGGTGCTTCTGAAGGTTTGATGATGATATTTCAAAAGTCGATCCTGTAGCCTGCGGCTCAGCTCTTCCAGTTTGTTGTCGTATGCCATCCGCCGTTGCCTCGGGCCGGCGCTTCATGGATCTCAGCATAACGACAGATCTGGTCGGTCGAACGAGCCAGATTCTAGATCTCGTATCTCGATTTTGACTTTTTGACCATCGTGACCACAACACAGGCTAGATGGCCAAGGCAACTAACTCTAAGGCAGGAATACGAAGTATCTAGCCGAGCTGCATCGATCAGCTGGGAAAAGTCTTCTCAGCTTCAAACGTTGATAATCCAAAGGTTACATCTGGCGGACGGACGACTTGTCTCTTCGGAGGAGCCGAGGATCTAGTAAGGCTCAATATCAACAAACGCCATCATGTCTGATTCGACACCAGCGCTTTCCCAGGTTGAAGTCAATGGAGTGAAACTAGCCTACCGTGAGTCCGGGGAGGGCGAGCCCCTGGTTCTCGTCCATGGACATCTCTCTGACCACCGCTCCTGGACACCCATTGAAGCCAACCTGGCGGCCCACTTCCATGTGTACAACTACAGCAGACGCTTTGCCTGGCCCAACGAACCAATCCAGGACGGCGAGCCTCAGTCCTGGGAGCAAGACGCACTCGACCTGGCCGGCTTCATCGAGGCTCTAGGCATCGCACCCGCCCATGTCCTGGGCAACTCGTCCGGCGCCACTATTACCATCTGGCTGGCCCGTCAGCGACCGCAACTATTCAAGACTTTACTACTCGAAGAACCGCCCCTGATCACTCTCTTCTTGCCCAGCCTTCCACCGAGTCCCCTATCCGTCCTCTCCTTTCTACTCTGGCACCCTATCTCCTTCTGGCCCGTGATGACCTTTGGCGCCACCACGGTCTCGCCGGCCGCGGCGTACAGCAAAAAGGGCGACTACGAACGCGCCATCTCCACGTTCGGAAAGGGCGTCCTGGGCCCCAAGTTCTGGCCCCGCGCCCTAGCCGACGTCGACCGCAAGCGCCAGATCGACGACAATGCAAAGGTTCTGTGCCACTTCCTCCGGTACAATTCCATGCCCAAATTTGATGTGCCGGACGCGCGGGAAATCCAGGTCCCGACGCTCGTGATTACGGGGATTGAGGGCCCGTGGTCTCAGCAGTGTATCGATGCGGAGTTGATCCGTGTGTGCGGCGCGAAGAGGAAGAAGGAGGTCAAGATCGAGGGCGCGGGCCATGCAGTACACGAAGATAACCCGGAGCAGGTAGCCAGGGAGGTGGTGAGGTTCGTGTTTGAGGATAAGGCTGTCTAAAATAGGGGAATGGGGCAGCTGGGTGAGGATCGATCAGTCTATTGAAACAATGCTCCTTTACTGCTTTGAAATTGAACCGAGCACTCTGGATACTTGTCTGGAGCGGGGGTCTCCGCCCCATATACACGTCCTAGCCATGCCGCATACTTCGATGCTGTCCGGGTCAACCTCCACCCTTAGTAATCTCCTATCGTACTTCTAGTGGGTGCTAGGGATTGAGTGGAAAAGTCGAGAATTCCCTCTAGCGGGAGGGAGTCTCGCTCGATCTCGGCCGTGACGCCGACCATGTTCAACACTTTCAATATGTAATTCCCGCAATCGGTCAAGCAGTGCAAACTATGCTGATAGATACGCATCTGGAGACTGACCCATTCGGCATTAACATGGGAGACCCCTCGACATCGCCTAGCTGCTTGACTTTCTCAAACACAATCCGAGTGTACCCCTTTTGTTTGAGCAGGACCGCGAGGACTGGACCAGCAACGCCACAGCCGATGATGAGGACGGTAACAGGCGCCATTTTCTGTTTTGTCTTTTTTGACTCAACTCTTCAGTCTCCTTCTTTGGTGGTTGATGTCTTTCTTTGCTTGCTTGTCGGGTAGATATTGATCGACTTCACCAGCGGCCATCTTCCCATCCTTTACATCTTCCATTGACATGCCGTATCCATAGATTGATACGCTCTGTTACTGGACAGACAGCAAGCATTCTCTGGTCGCGAGGCGAGACATATCGAACCACCTTTGGCATCGAGACACCCACTATGTCATCATCCGCCAAAAGTAAGTCTAAGGTTGTTGCTTGCCAGAAGGATTATCCGACCCTTTTTGGACCTTGTATGGGCCCTTTTGGAGCGAGAGCCTAAGTGCAGGCGGCCCTGGAGCTGAGTAACAATAGAGTATGTAACAATACCTAGTGGGAAAACTCTAGGCCAACGTCACTCGGACAAGCTCTGGCCATCGCCGTCTCGCGCCCTCGCGCTTTGCGTGATCCCGAGGCTTCCCAGCTACGGCTTAGAGGCTTGTGACAAGACCTACTTTTTCGGGGATCCTGATTTCTCCGCCAACAGCGGGCTGGCGGCGCGACTCCCAAAGTTGTTGTAACAATTTCGTCGAGAGTTACATGCTGAGAGGTGGGTGTGACTCATTGCGAGAATCTGGGGGAAATACACGCAAGGTACAGAAGGCCGGGAGGAGGAACGATTTGGGTCTCGCGCTCTCGCGCCTGGGTTTTCTGCCGAAGAGAGAAAACAGCACGGGAGCCTCGGTATTAGTCCAAAGTGCCTTCGTCCAAAGGGCATCATCGCATTCCAATCATGTCCACCTTGCACAGCTATGGAGTTACTCTGCCCAACGGCTGCACCATCGTGCATGGGCAGGGCGCGAACATCAAACACCCCTTCAGCGACATCCCGGTGGAGATGCATGAGCTCGATCCAGGTAGCAGAAGGGCCTTTTCAGGGCAGATGGGATTCATCGAGTTCTCGACCGACTTCAGACTGCCTCGCCATGTGCATATCGCTGCCTCTTCTTCTTCCTCTTCTTCTCAGCCGGTGGTGGCGGTGCAAAAGTTCATCGCCGAGCGAATCGTCGTCCTCAACGGCGTCGCCCTCGTCGAGCTCAATGGCGAGATCTACGTGATCCCGCCCCAAACCCTGGTGACTATCGCGCCGGGTGTGCCGCACACCTGGACGGCGTGCCCACCGGGGGTGTCCGTTCCGGTCTCGCAGGGGCCGACGATGACGACCGGCGACCCCCTGCAAGTAATACAGTCCGAGGGGACATTCCTCATGCTCTACGAGTACGAAGAGCCCACCGCGTTCTTCCCCACGAGACAGACCGCGACGCTGGCGAGCGTGGACGACTATGAGCGATGCGATGATCTCGAGACCATCAGGATTCCGAGCTTGAGCGCTGACCAAGTCCGGCAGAGGTGCTGGTTCGTGTGCGATAGGACAGTGAGAAAACCCGGATGAGAGGAGGGTCGATCTTGCAGGTGATGGCATCGTTTCCTTTTCTAGATGAAAACAATATATATACATAATGTATGCCTCGTGTAGTTTGATCCTGTGTACGTCACAGACACATGTGAAAACTGTCACCTCCAGATTGCAGCAACTTTGCTCACAACGGCAGTTTTTTCTTTGGTCGGAAACAGTGGTTCCTCATTTTTTCCACCATATAGTGAAAACTGTTCCCGGAACAGCGGCGACTTCAGCATGGCTGTTGCTGCAACGGGCTCGCTTGTCATGGTATCCATGTCAGACAAAGGTGCTGTTTCAGGGTCGCGACCTAGCCATCAGAGCAAATACCTTTTTTCAAGTTGCCCGGCGGTATATTCTTGATATGGTTTTGATCGTTGCAACTTGCAACCGGGTTGAATTTGTATTCGCACATAGATGCTCAGAAGCACTTTCGGCCGTTACCTGAAAATCATCTTCCTGGGGCGAGCCGGTCTTTCTGGCTTTTGACATGATAGAAGGTCAATTGCTGACAAGCCAGCTTGGCGTTCACAGGCCCAATTGTCTTGCTTTCCCTTGAGAGCGCAAAAACGCGAAGGTGTGGTCCGTTAGCACAGAGCTGCTCTGAAAGCCAGCATATTTTACATAACCGGCAGTGACAGCTCCGAACATTATCAATGTGGCTCACTTATCTCTGATGCAGCGTCCGGGCGTTTGAAGAAAAGCTGATCGAGATACACCTCCCTTTCTCCACCCATGTCCATTGCCGAAAGGCCCTTGGTGGCCCATTGCCATGAACCTGTCCCCTGCGGATTCGTGTCTCTGATCATCAGACAAGCCCAGGCGAGAGCGTCCTCATCACAATCCTCCAGATCGGATTTTTGGTTCAACGAGGCAATTTGCATCGTCACGTTGTGTTCCGACGAAAAGTTGCTCCAGCGGCGCACAGTCCTTTCCAACCAATTCACATAAGATTGAATTGCCACTGCAATCACTCGCTCGGTAGTGTTCAGACCCGACATTGCCAGGACGTCGTGAGCCAGCTCGGTCATAGAATCGTGGGGACCGGGAGACGAGCTGTTATTCGCGAGCCACTGGCAGAAGATCTCTAGGAAGTTGATGCACTGGAGGCTGAGGCGGCAGTCGAAAGCCAGGCGAGCCAGTCCCGGTGGGTATTTTGATATTTTGGCTCGCAAGGCTTGAGGGAAAGGTTTCGATGGATACTCCACAAAGGAGTCATTGGAAAGCTGAAGGCCTTGCGCTTCGTCCTGGCTGCGTTGGGTTTGTTGACGATGTAAGACGGCTGCAGATTCGAACATTCTGGCATTCGAGGCCATGTTAGAGAGGTATAAAAGCGTAGCTGTGCTTATGATATCTTACCCAACAGCCGATATTTTCAGAAAGCCACTCCACCCCAAGTAATCAAGCCCTCCACGCAAGGCGACAATGCGCCGAACGCCCTGGACATGTGCATCGAAAGCGGCATGATCGTTCAACATACGCTGTGATCATTCTGTCAGCAAGCCTACGAGTCGACTTTCGGGAATCTCAGGGTTGGTGGAGGGGGTGAGTAGCCATACATAGACCACAGCCATGGGGAAGATGGTGGCAAGAACGATATCGCTTGTGCTGGTCTCCGGATCTTGCAGTGCTTCTCGCAACTGAACGACAGCATTATTCAGGTGGTAGAGAGCAGCTCTCGAAAGACGTGCTGTGCTGTCCATGTGTAGTCTCTGCATTGTCAAGTTCAAGGCGATCATTGAACTGCAATACATGCCCGTTTCGAGCACATTAATCCTCATGAAGTGATGCTGAGTATCGTTGTAGTTGCCCAAGCGCAGTGCAAGCGGGCACAAGACTTGGAAATCTGTCCCATAAGCGTAAAAATACACAGGATGTCTCTGAACAGCACTTACGGTGGTCAAACCCCGTCATTGCATCGCAAGTGTTTTTCACGGGGAGAGTCCAGAAAGGGTCATCTCGCAAGCCCCCAATTTGATAGAACAGCAGAGGTGGAGATGCATCGGATACCTCAACGTAGCTTAGCAGCTCGGCGTTTCGCCTGCGAGCTGCGTCTCTTATTGCGTGGCGTCTTTTCTCATGTTTGATGTGGGCGTGGTGAGCGTTTATGGCAGCCAATTCGCTGCTACGCTCGAAGTTTCTTATGTTTCTGTTGATGAAAGTGACGGGCATAGCGGTTTGCTGGGGGGAGATCGAGGCATGTTATTGACAGAGTGTGATGAAGGAATAGCGAGCAGCGTTCTTTCTGCCTCCTTCACCGAATTCAGGATGTGGTAGAGACCACGTCTGCCATTCCGTTTTGGTATGCGAGTGATGCCGCCTTGTTCTCATCCTCGGCTAGCCGTAGGCGGTAAGTGTCCACACCCTTTCGTGCTACCCACAACGAAGTCGTGTTTCCATTATGGACCTCAGCTTTTAACATCTTCAGTATTCTCCATACCCAGGTATATACAAGTCAACACTTCTTCGAAAGTGATGGAGGCTGATCACACATTCAACATAGCCAAGGATTACCGTCACGACAGCAGCTAGTTGTTCGGTTTCCCTGCCACGCTTCTTCCGAAAGCGCGACACCAATTTTCAAACGTGCTACGGTTAATCACTTCCCCGTCCAGGAAGCGTTGACTACTCATCCACTCGTCTCTCGTCTGTATCGTCGCATTCGCGACCCACCAGGTCTGAGTGACAAACAGTCCACACAAAATTGGCTGATTCGAGGCTTCAATTTGACCTCCAATTCTCAGGACCTTCTCTGCCATTTCCTGACACCCGGACTCCAGCACGCTGAACCTAGCTGGAGCAAGGGCAATTAGAAGCCTAGACATTAAAATTACGCAAGAGAGATATGTCCCGAGCAGTTGTACACGGCGCACCATGCTCATAGAGAAGATGGACGGTTCGCAACGAAAGATGTCGGCTTCACGGGTGTCATCAAGTGGCACCAGTGACACTTTATGCTCGGTGTACCATCGGAGGAGGGCTGCTCTGGCGTGACAGATCCGATCGATGACAGAAGAGACTGTGCCTCGGGCGACCGGGTGGCGCGAGCAGATGAGCTCTTCTGCTGTTTTGAACATACTTGGTGCTGAGACTAGATGGCCCCAGAGCGACATGACCAGCTCAGTCCTCTCCCCCCACAGATCGTTGGGCAGGATGGCGGAACGAAAGACTTCTCGCCAAGCTTCCTCGGCTAAAAAACATGGCGTGCCGTTGATCAGCGCTTCCGTCACCTGCCAGCGAGCTTTTGTCAGCCAACCTACTGTCGAATTGGCGGCGCCCGTTACAGTACGTTCCGTCAAGAAAAAAAGATGGCTTACAATTGGCCCTGCTTGAGCCACAAAAAGAGCCTTCTCGAAATCTGTATTAAACCGATCTGGTCCGCGGTGTTCGATCAATCGTGCCGCACCTCCAGCATGGTGTATCCAAGACTTCCCTCTTTGGGTATCTAAAAGCTTGACGGCTGTGTCAGTCGTGGCTCAGAGACGCATTATGTGGCTAGGTCACCTCAAAAATACCCAATAGCTCTGTTGCGCAGAGGGTCTCGGGTTTCATGCACAACTCTCTGTCGTCCAGTGCCGCTTGCAAGCATTTCAGTGCCTTAACATACCGGGACGCCACGGTCGGTCCTCCACTTGGCACACGATTGCTGTCGACAATCCCTCTGAGTCTCTCGACAACACAGTCGGCCGCATAGGTCAGGCTTGGCGTCTGCCCATACCGGCTGGGCACGAACGACAGTAATGAGTTTCCCCCATACGGGAATATGAAAATGTCTCGCATGTGGACGGGGTCCGACGTGAAGTGGGAGACCTTGGCAAGACCAAGGTGGAGACTCGCCAGGGGACAGATATTGAGGATAGAGAAATGGGCGGAGACGATGAGGTGCGAATAGTCAGCCTGTAACAGGCTGGGCGGATCGAGATCACGCAGTCCTCGGCGGTCCATCTGCAAATGCTTAGACTGGCTGTGCTCCTGATCTTCCGGGGAGGAGGACTGTGTTGGATGCAGAAAGTTCGGGAGCTGTCTGAGATTGTGCTTTCCGTAGGTGCCTCTCCGTCGCCGTGCAGCCGCCACCTTTTTCATTGCCTGTTTCCGGATGCGGACACGAGTAGCCTGGCTCGGCGACAGCTGCGCCGGAGTGGAGTTGATGAACTCAAACATCGGGATTTGGGAATTATGCCTGTAACGTCGTGTGGCAGGCCCAAGGTGTACTAATCGCGGCGTGGGAGAAAGTGCTCCCTGACGGGCCTTTCTGTGAACGATCTTCAAGGGTGTTTCGTCGCTTACGACGGAGAATCCGGCTCAGAGCTTTCTCGTCGATCATGTACGTACCTCTTATCAACCTCCCTTCCGTTGTCTGAGGATTGGCGAAGGTGAAATTTAATTAAGGGTGAGATGCTCGAACGGAGCCGCCAGATTTTCCCGACTAATATATAACGTAGCGCGGTCCCACCTGGATGAGGCCGGGGTACTGGTGTCCGTACATGGTTAGACTATTATGGCTGGGCCGCTACCGAATCAGCGGGTCAGTCGAGCGTCAGCGTCCCATTGACTACTTTCATAGATAACTAATCATACAACATCCTCCCACAAAGTGTGTTCCTGTTGAAACGGTGCCTCGGACCCTGACACATATGATGATCCTAATACTGAAACGGTAAGCGCGGAAAACTGACCTGCTGATTTCCTTTGGCAAGGGAGGATCTCAACCCCTGGATCAACAACACTGGGGCATGGAGATACATGTGCCACTCTTGGAGAATTCAAAAGTCTACATGGCGAATTCCAGGAGACCGCCGTAGGACGTAAACGGGCCTTTCGTCCTTACACATAGGAGTAAGTGATGATTAAATGCCTAAGATAGCTTTTCCACTAAGTGCTGCTATACTTTAGGATTACCACGGCCCCTGCTGCTTCTTATAACCATAGTAAAAATGGACCAGATGAACTTTCGGATCTTCATATCTCTGGTATCTTCTTCGGACTAAGGCCTTGGATTTTCTATACCAAAACAAACGAGTGAGACTGGCCGCCCTGAAAGAGCTAATATCCAGCAAGGTACTTGTGAGACGGCAATTGCTAATAGGTTGACTGCGGGCGGTGCAGTCCATTATAACATGTCCCAATCAAACTGCCAGCCTCGTCTGTATCTGCGGCAACGGGCTTTCAGCCATTACCCAGTGGCATCAAGGGCTTTCCACTCGATCTTACTCAACTCGAGTCAGCTCTCCCGTGAAGACGTCAAAAATGAAACCCTGAGCGTTCTCCGACAGCTCCTTCCGAATAAGGGGCGACTGCCTCAGCTCAGCGAGATCCTCCCGAATGCTTCCCTCGAGGCTATATGACATGTCAGCTTAATCTAGATTACTCTTTGGACATATTCATCCTAGTCTTAGAGATGAAAGGAGGTAAAAGAACGCACTCTCCGATTGCCGCGGGATCCAACTCATCAACAAGTTTGTCACAACCGGGGCCCGCACGTTCCTTGATCTGCTTCCGCATCGAGTCATCCGTGTATCTGCTGGCACCACAATCCGTATGATGGATCACTGCAATTTCATCGAGCCCGACGATGATATCGAGCACAGCGATGTCTTTAATCGCGTGTCTAGCGCGTCCTCCTCCGTTGCGGTGGCATATAACCTCTGTTTGAATTAGAAACTCATAGTCTTGGATGGTGCAGGAAATCAGGGTGGAGGGCAGAAGAAGAGAGACGTATGGAGAGAGCCCACAACTGAATATCACAATTTCAAGCAAGGATAAGGGAAGAAGATAATGCTTACCACCACCCTTCAAGTTGAAAATCAATTCAGGGATACAGCGTGGATCGATGCACGATACTTTTGGATGACGCCGAGCGGGTTAGCTACCTGTCCTTGTCGGTAGATGGGAGAAGGCCACCAGCATTCTGAGTGAAACATACTGACCAGAGTCCCACTCATCTTGATGCCTTTCGCGCGTCGCTCGGCAGAAGAGAGCAAAGGTGTATGGGTCTTCTTCGTCTCCCTGCAAATTCGTTAGAGAAAAGAAGACAAAGTGACAAGCACGAAGCATATGGAACAAAGGAGAGTAGTTGACTGACTTGCTCCGCTCAACGAGCTCCGCAATCGTCGGATATGGCATTTCTTTTGTTGGTGATGTGGAACAAATTCGATGATTCCTGCTTCTCGAGATTTCGCATATAGATCGACTACTTGTACAACAGTCTTGACTCTCTGTTCCGGACGGCTGGATGTGTCTTTTATGTCCATGAGTCCTTCAAATACGATAATGATCTGGATCTATTTTCTGGCGAAGGAGGGAGGAAACGTCGGTCGATACCGTCTTAGGTCATTGGTACCCCGGTACGGATTGCGTTGACAAGTGGCCGTGTGACTCCTTAGAATGCTGATCGATGTCTTGAGCTTGGGAGCGTGGTCAAGTCTGACTAGAAAATCTGACCATATCAGAAAAAGGCATGCACTGGAGCCTTCAGTGATCCACCTTCACTTAGGCGTGTAACACTGTCAGTCAGATGTGATGGAGTGCTCAATCGGGGTTACGTGCGAGGAACAAAAACTCATTGCATAAACACCGGACTAGTATGCAAGCGCTAAGCATATTCGGAAACTGGTACCCTGGCTTGCACAAAGCTTGTCGCGTGAAGTCCTCCTAACTAGTCGCTTACAGGCGTCACCTAGACACGCTGCATATTTGAGTCCTAAGTGTCAGAAATCTCATTGGCTCTGCTTCGAGGTAGTATGGTGGTGCTGTCACTACCCCCATACAACGAACTGAGGCGCGGAGGCACCGGGCATCAAGGCCGGGCCATAACTGCGTTGAAGGATGCCATACCGAAATAAAGAGGCTTGAGACCAAACATCGGGACTGACGTAGTATAAAAGGGGAGCAAGGACCGAACGTAGGAAGACCAAGGCGTACGGCAGTCATACAACAACACTTCAAGTACAAACATTGAGCTCCTCAGCCTCGCTCTCACCTCGTTCACAATGATAACCAGCATCCCTGCCCCTCTTGCCGGCCGCGTTGCCATCGTTACTGGAGGCTCTCGGGGGATAGGAGCAGCTGTGGCAATTGACTTTGCACGAAAGGGCTGTTCGCACATTGCCATCACTTACTTGGGCAACATCGACGCCGCCAACCAAGTGGTCTCATCCATCCGTGACATATCGTCCGACATCAAAACGGCACTTATCAAAGCGGATGTTACGTCGGAAACGTTCGGGCCGGATGTGGTCAAAGCAACACTTACCTCCCTTGCCGTGGACCATATTGACATCGTCGTCTCGAATGCGGCTTTAACCGATATGAACACGCTCCAGAATATCGAAACTCACACTAAGGAGGCCTTCGATCGGTTCATGACAGCAAACGTCTGGACTCCGCTCCAATTATCGCTCGCTGCCATTCCGCATATCCCAAGGGGGGGAAGAATCATCACCATCTCCAGTGTCGCCAGCAAGCGGCCAAACGTGAGTTTCTCTTTTGACAATTTCTTTTGTTTTCGAGGTGTGCTTGCAAGTTTCGGCCTCGCCTGAACATGCATTTTGTTGTTCGCGCTCGTCTGGCTACCTTAAAACTGACTCATAATGTCCGAGGTGACCTAGGCCGACCCATTGGTGATATTGGGCGCGACAAAAGCAGCATCGGACTCAATCACACGCGCCCTCGCAGCCAAGTTCCCGCGTCAGACAGGCATCACGATCAACAGCATCGCTGTCGGCCCGACAAATACCGATGCCATACGTCTGGGCATGGCAAAGTTACCCAAAGAGTGGGCACAAGCGTTGTACGAGAGAGCCACAGCGGAAAAACGCATCGCGGAGGTTGATGATATTACCGGTGTGGTTAGTTGGGTGGCTGGTCCGGATAGCAAGTGGGTGAATGGCAACTTTGTACCTTGCAGCGGTGGGAGTATGTTGGAGCTACAGGGTTGAACAGGGCGCTTGGTGGAAAGTAAGTAGTTGTGCGGCTCAAAAGGTCGCACAGGTACGAGGTACTGGACGATGAATCCGCTGTACTACATTTACTGGATTCACTGGTGGACAATTCGTCAGCCTATAGAGGATCCGCTAGGGCCAGCAGCCCATACTGAGCAGTTCATCTCCCACGGAAAGGTAGCAGCGATTGCGTTGCAGACCTGACAGCGGCAACCATTTACCCTTTTGATCTTGTTCACTTAAAGGATAGGCGAATACGATGTAGTGGAACCAAGCACACCAATAAAGAGCCCTAAAGCCGTCTTTGGATGGCTTCGTCGTGACCACTTCTCCTAGGACATTTACAGCGTCATTTTTCAAGGTTGAAATAAGACAGATGTTCTCCTTGGATCACCGACCGCTGCTTCTGAACGATTTTCTCTCACAGCCTCGTGAACCTGCCATGCATACAATACAAAGGCGCTGAAGTAGCCGCGATGAATATTCCCTTTAGCTGCAAACCCGTTCGAGGGAATGAGATCATCCGCCGTCACACCGACAGCAACGACTCTGCGGAGGTGACTTTCTACTCAGCTCCTAGCGGATATTGACCGCTGACTGAGCTGCATCCTCTGAGGCGTGTGGATAGCACGAACCCAATGCCCTTACCACTCCCGCTAACGGAGTCGCTTTCAAAGAAATCTCACCACGTATTCCCCTCACAGTCGGTACGGGCAAGCCAGTCATACCTTCTTCAATCGTCTCATCTCATCTATATTTCGCAAGTCAACCTTCTTCCGGCACTTAATGTACATTAGGTAGCTCGACCTTGGAAATAGCGTCACGTGCGCTGCACGAGCCCTCTCGACAATACGAATACGTCGTATCGCTACCTAGGTAACCTGTCCCGTACCTAGGTAGAGCATTGTATGGTTACGAGTGGACAGCCAAGAGAGGCTAGCGGGCTTCAGTACCAGCCAAAAGTTAGACCGCGAGAGGAAGCGTCGCCTGTCTCCTGTGGCTTTTGTTGTGGATGGGATGCGCCTTGTCGTTCGTTCTGGGCTCGGGCAGGCGATAGAAAAGTCAGGGTTAGGAAAAAGTATATATCGAGGCAGTCAGTCTTCTTTTCTGAGGTTGAAGAAGAGGAAGGTGCTGCAGCAGCAGCAGCAGCAGCAGCAGCAAAGCCCCCAAAGGACTTCTCCAACATTATTCATCTTCCCTCTGCAAAGTCGACTCTTTCGCTGAAAAAGACAAATCCATCTTTTCAAACTCTTGACTACCTCCCTCGAGTGCGCGAAGTGTTACCAAAATGGACTCAAAGCTCGACATCCCCGCTCCTGGAGGACATTACGAATCCGACGTCTCTGAGGGCTACGACGATTGCCCCCCAGCCTACCGCAGGGACTCGGAATCGTCGACCGAGCGCTCGCTGTACGACGAGAAGGATGAAGCTCTATTCGCGAGTCAAGCAATCTCCAACCACGCCGTCATCCGGGAGTACGGATGGTACCACCCGCGCGTGCTGAGTCGGGGCCTCGTGATCATGGACGATGCCGCGTCGACGCCAACGAGCAAAGCGCCACTGTACTACGTCGAGGTATCAGAGTTTACGCCCAAGAAGCCCGATGTGATCCTGCACGCTTTCCCACACACCACCTCCACAACTACGGTGACGGGCATAACGCACGATGAGCTCGACCATCTAGCCAGCACGGGCGAATCAGGCCCCGTAGTCGGGGTCGCGCGCTTCCCCAAGCTCTCGCGCCATATCACGGTCGGGCTGGGCGATCCGTCATTCAACAACTCAGCGATGACATACATCGAGGTCCGCAACGCCAACCTCATGACTCACGGCGAATACCACATGACGCTGGACGGGCGGTCGTACGCGTGGAAGCGGACGCACTCCGCCGCCGCGGGGGTCGAGGGCAGCAGCAACGCGGCGCGACTCATGCTGCACCGCGATAGCTTCCAACTCGTCGACACGGCCACCAACGAGACCATCGCTGTGTTTCTGGACAATCGCTTCAAGAGCTGGCGGAAGAAGGGCAAGTTGCGCATCCTCAAGGACCTCGACGTCGACGGCCCCTATGGACCCCATGGACCACAGCCCGGCGATGGGACCAGCACCGCCCAGCAGCGGCTTAAACTACTCGTGCTCGTCAGTATTGCGGCGATTCTAGAGAAGGCGAGACGGAGGAGAAATCGAAGAAATAATGGCGGAGGAGGCGGTGGTGGGCCGTAAATCTTTTACTTTATCGTAAGGATACTGGTGCTGACGTGGTAAGGAATAGAGAGGATACGTATATAGTCTCCCTAAGAATTATCTACTTCACTAGTCCGATAATGTTATACCGTCCAAGAATAAATATGGGAATTGTCGAAGCTCGCTATGGTATCGCACTCAGATATCGTCTATTTTTACAACGGCTCGATCGGTCTTCCGCCCTTTATAGCTGCCTTTCTGCCGCCGGTCGTAACTTGCCATCCTAGCCTCGGCCAGACATTCCTTCTTGCCTGGAGACTCTTGCTCATCGTCATAGGAAGGCCAAGTTTACGAATACATCCTTTTTGATCAATTGTTTGGTTGTCCACAGCGAATTTTGACGAAAAGAGGATGGCTTGAAGAAGAATGCAAAAGGACTCAAAGCTTCCAAACGGCATATTTATCGAATTTTTCAAGACCTTTAGATCACGAATGGGATTCTAAGTGACCGACAGCATCTGTGGGGTTGGAAGCCCGAGTTACAGCAGAGGATGAAGCAAGCCCATTTTCCACCATCCACTGGGTCCAATCTACCGCGTCGTCCTGATAAACTTCAGAGTCGCCCAAGGACAACCCAGATGGCAAGGTGTTAGAAGATTTCTCAGCTGCTGGAGCTCCGCTTTGGTCGAGGTCCTTCTGACGCTCGGGGGGTTTGATCATCTCACCGCTTTCGGTCTTGTTCTCGGGAGCGTCCTGAACTGCTGTTGTCAGGGTTCAGCAAACGAAATTCCACCTCAAAGCAATGTCTCAATTCAACGCACCAAATCCATTTCCTAGCTCTGCATTCTGCACCGCCTGTCTGGCTAGCTGTGAAAGCTCGGCGTATGCATCGAACGCTGCTTCCGCGGGCAAGAAGAGTTTCATGTTCTGGAAGTATGCGGCTGCAATGTCTATCAAAGCAATGTCATCGTGCGCGGAGCGCGAGAGTGAATTGGCCATCACATATGCGAAGAGGGTCACCAAGGCAGCCGATGGCTGATGGATAGCCAAGCTGTAATGTTGCAGTCCAGTCAATGAATATTCAGGGCCTCGGTCTGCTCGGTTGCTACCACAGCAGGTAATTAGACTTACCAGCTTGGTGTAGACGTATCCACGTGGATGTGTTGTGTAAGTTGCAGCGACTGCCTGGTGGCATCCAAGAACACTCCGATTCTCCTGTCGATCTCCCTTAGGGCTTCCTGGGTTCCCTTTCGACGAGCCTGAAGTTTGGCGTACCCTCCTCTCTCGCAGATTATGGGCTCGACAAGTCGCCTCTCAAGAGCGAAGATAGCAGTGTTATAGAGAGAGTGGAAGATGACATTCTGAAAGGTGGAGTGACAAGGGATTGTCTGTGTCGATCTGAAGGGGTCTGGAGTCTTGAAGGCCGGGATGGTATCGTGCCATTGTGTTAATTGCTCTTCGATTCTCCTCATCGCTGTGAGCATTGAGTGAGTATTACGGGTCAAAGCTGCTTCAGAGTGAAATTCTCGCACGATGTTGGAACATATCTGTGCGTAACGGCAGACTGCGAGGAATACATCGAAGCTTGATTCCATGTGAGCGGGAGGAGTCATTGACTGCACAATCCGTGCACCCCGAGGTAATGGGCGACTAACGTGGCAATCATCAATGGCCTATGCTGTTTGATGAGCAACAAGGCCAACCGAAAAGGGTAGGATCCGGGCATACTGATGGCCTTCCCAATCGTAGCACGGCAGTCTTTTCAAGGAAATAGACAATCCAGAACACAAGGGCCCCCTGGTCGATGCCGGAGTCTTTGTCCTCACTTGAATTCTTATGCATCTTCAAGCTGAATGCTAATTGAGCAGCATGTCTGCAGAAATGGTATTCGTCTTGGAAACAACCAACTGTTCGGGCTAGAATTGCCTGCTCAGCCGTCATCAGCTCTGCCACAGTCTCATCCTCTCCTAAGGGCGGCACGCACAATAGCTGCAAAGGCCTGTGCAAGAATTTTAGCTTGCATTCAGAGATGACGGCAGCAACGATGTCAATAGAAGTACTTGGACAGTGGTTATGCTGGGAATGGCGTGACGGGCCCTCCATGCATAATTCAAGGCATTCTGCAGGTATCGACGGGCTCGAATGACACGACTGTTTGCTCCAGTGATTTGCGGCCTTTGCGGTTTCTGTGGGGAGTCTGCTAGACTTCCCAGTGCTGCAACAGCATAAAACAGCGCGAGCCACGAATCGTCGGTAAGGGTGCCATGCTCAAACCGTTTGATTGCAGACTCAAACACTGGCCGGTCAAGAAGCGGCAGGACCCCGCAAAGCTTTCAGTGCTCCACGACATGTTCAAATTGGAGTCTGTACTTACACCTGGATCCTCTCAAAGTATGCTATCACAATACGTCAACAGGGGCCTTGAGTTGCAGAAAAGAATGGGCCTACCCGTGACACAGCTCGCCATGTTCTCATGTACTGCAGGGCCCCCGGCAACTCGATCAGACATTATTACCTCGGATAAGTCTTGTGCCTCCACGGCGTCCCTCGATGCCTCTGGCGAGCGAACATCAGGTGCAACAGGCAAAGTGGTCGTGCTAGTTGCAGGTAGGCTACCCGTCTCGGAGATATTCCCTGGGAAAAAAGTTGGGCCAGAAGAGAGGCCTATTATCGGTGGAAGGGAAGTGTTATCAAGGTGATTCCAACTCAGGGATAGAGTGCTAACAACTTGCCGACGAGCTCGCCATTTCCCTGGATTACTTAAGTCTCTCCTCTCGTTAAATCTTTTGGGTTTGTAAAAAGTCCACTTACTCCATCTGGTAATGGCATTTTGCTCATTTTCCCACAATTCTCAGCTGGTGACGACGAAAAGCTACCGAAACGGTCTGCAGTCTCCGGGTCCTGAGGAGTAGCCTGCACCGCAGAGCCAGTGCGGGTTGGATCGTATTTGGAATGCTGAGAGGGAAATTCATCGCACACAGAAGTGCTCGAGGAAGAGGACCCTTGCATCGAAGACGTCTCGAATCTGCCGAGAATGTCGGCCACCGCGGGGAATAAGGACTCCATATAAAGAGGACGAATGGTCGACGACGTTTGGTCGTGGTCGGCACCTTCAAGCTCTGTTTCAGATACACAATCACAAAATGTGGTGACTGAAGTCGATCTTCAGTTTGTTTTCTTGGAGAATCTTCTGTCTGAACGGCGTATTGGCTCAGAGTGGTCTGGGCCTCTATCTGGAATGATGTCGATACGTTTCGCCGATTTGCAAGGCTCTTATGGCGTCCCTTTCCTACATTCTAGGCTCAAACGGATGGTTACTCTATCATGCCTCTAGTCGGAGCGCAAGAAGCTACCATCTCCCCGTAAAGCATCCCGCTAGATGTATGAAAAGTCTCCACAAGCCCATAGACCACTGAAGACTTACATTTGATTTTACTGAGCCAGAGCAGCCATTACAGACCCTCTTCATCCAACGCAGTTGGAGGGACTTCCCAGAGAAGGTGAATTATTAATAACGGGTCGATCTGGCTTGAATGAGTGCCGATGGAATTCCGCGTTCATGTGAACCGAGCTTCATCCGGGGAAATGATGCTCTGTGGCAAATCATCTACGAGGAAAATCGCCTGACAAGACCTGATCGGCATCACATGAAAGCCCAGGGTGTCTTGACATTTCGGAACCTTGTCCAGACGTCTTCGGAAATTGTGGGCGCAGCGTATGAGCACGGATCAAGCCCCACCTCACCCTGACCGATGCCTACACGGACAACCGGTGCCCAGCATCAGCGGCTGCGACACTCTGTTCCATCTGGTCTGCTTCAATCCTCGGTCCGAAGCACGCGAGAAGGGAGAGGTTGGGGGGAAAGGATAGGTGGAGGCGGTAAAATTCTGCAGCCCAGGTCGTGGTCGAAATGGATGGCCGGCCTCCGGAGAACGGTTTCCTATTCCCTACCGTGGTTACCTAGGTAATTTTATATATACGCTTCGACCTAAACTCACCAAAAATGTTAGCATCCCATTCAGTTTGGCTTTCCATTGAACCGTGAAGCGGGGATCCCGTGGACAGCCAGCTGCCGAGATGAACGGGCAGTCCAAGGCAAGGGGCGCGGGTCTTGACGACCTCACCATCGACAACCTCACCCCCCATGTCATCCGCATGAGCACTGGTATCGACAATATTCGAATCAACTATCTCATCACGAAGCTGATTCAATACACCCATGACTATGTGCGTGAGGTGCAGTTGCAGACAGAAGAGTGGGAAAATGTTTGGCAGTATCTCACAAGGGTAAGTGTGGCATACCACATCTTTGGATCTTGCTCGGGCGTTTGCCTCGCTGAACATTGTCTAAACCTTACCCCAAACATGTAGGTTGGTGCAACTTGCACTCCCGAAAGACAGGAGTTTATTTTGCTCTCCGACATCCTCGGAATATCTGCCTTGGTCGATGCAATCAACAGCAACCAGACCCCGGAAGCAACAGAGACCTCGATTCTAGGGCCTTTCCACAACGACGCCGCCCATCTCCTCGAGAATGGGCAGTCCATCACGTCGAACCATGGAGCTGGCGAACCAATGCTGATTCGAGGCAAGATCATGGACACCGCGGCGAATCCCGTGGAACACGCCCTGGTCGATATCTGGGAGACCGACGGCAATGGGTTCTACGACATGCAAAACCCAGAGTACGCGGGTCCAGACTGCCGCGGGAAGTTCTATACCGACCGAAATGGTGACTTCTTCCTCACGGGTGTCCGACCTGTTGATTACCCGATCCCCAGTGACGGCCCGGTCGGCGACCTGCTCGCCTTGCTCAACAGACATTGCTTCCGTCCGGCTCATGTGGTGAGTTCCACACGCCGTCCCTATTCTTGGTCGGACGGGAGCAAAATCCACGTACGTGGCTGATCTTTTTCACAGCATTTTATGGTCAACCATCCTTCTTACGAGAAACTGACTACCGCGGTCTACTCGAGGGAGAGTACATACATCACAAGTGACTCTGTATTCGGAGCCAAGACCAGTCTGCTGGTTGACTTCATCTGGACCGAAGATCCCTCGCTCGCAAAGCAGTACAACATAAAGGCGATTTCGAAAGAGATTGATGGCGAGATGAGAGAGGGTTTCTGGCTGCTCGAACACACTTTTATACTTGCACCGCGCCGATCGCGCGAGGGAGCCGAGACTACACAGCCAGCGCAGGCTTGACCGTTAGATTGCTAACCAGACTCACGTCCTGCATGAAAAATCAATAGAATTCAACTGTAATTTCGGGATTAGAGCAAACACCGGCTGTTACCTCCTTTCAAAGATTGTGCTTGAGCTACTATGGCTCTAAATGGTGACTAATTATCATGGGTTTGATTCTGGCCGAGCATTGTAACCCCCCTATTTCCCTCCCAACTTTTTTTTCTTCTCAAAATGAAGAGTCGAATAACGTGTTCATGCACGTGTGGGATGGACTTGGGAGTTTCATAGGTATTCTTGAATTTTGCGAGGTATTTTGAAACTGATGTAAACTCGGTTTCTTGACGTGTAGATAAAGTTCTCCTATGGCATGATCCATCTACTAGCCACCTCGAGGGCATGTGTGTTTCCTAATACTCACCCACCATCGTCTTTCTGTCTTGTATGACTGCTTTCCAGGCTGGAGTCTCAAAGGCTCGCTCTGCAAACCTCGCCACCTTTGGCGGGAACAAGTTGTCGCGTTTGACATCTTTCATGCGCGCAAGGAAAACAACGAGATGGGCGTCGAAAGCGGTGGGAGCATCTCCGAACAGCCAGATACAAGGGGCATCAGGAACCATGGATTCCACTTCAGCTAAGAAGTTCTTTGCTCGTGTAACCATGTCCTGGACGACTTCCGGCACGATGCCGCCAATTTTGTCCCTGTCAAGACTGTTCACACATCGCATTTCGAGTCAGCACGGAAGTGACCTTCGCAGGTTACGAGACATTGGGCCGGCTTACACGGTGAGTTTAAACTTCAGGGCCTCTCGATAACGCTCGGAGATCCCAGGCATCTGCAGACGTCGAACGACGGCAGCCTTCATACCTGCGGCCACCGTCGGCCGCCCGGGGAAGGATAAAGAAAAGAAGTTTAGGGCATGCAAGTCGACAAGGAGACGCCGGATGAGCTGTTCGTGCTCCTTCGGAATCAGACTTGGATACCTCTCCGCCATGTATTCGGTGATTTCCAGACTATCAGCAATTGGCTTTTTCAGGAGAGCTGGGCTGTAGAGGACGGGAACCTGATCAAGGATAAACATCAGCAATTGCGCCAAAAATTGACGGAGGGCCGGGATATCAGGCAATGGTGGTGTGAAATTAGCATAACCTACCTGGCCCTCTGGATTGATGTCACAAAGGTAATGCTCACTCAGCTGGCCCTCGTGAAAGATATCTATCACTTCCGGCACAATGGCCATCTCGGAAGCAGAATCTTTCGCTGAGCCTCGCGTCTCAATGGTATGCAGCACCATCAGCGAGCAGATCGAAAAGGGATTATAATAGAGCACATAGCTCTTCGGGTCGCTTGATCCGTCTTGAGCCATGGCAGCTGGTGGTCCGAACAAATTTTGATTGAGAAAGGCCCGGCTATCAGCTGGTGTCCAGACTGGATACTGGTCCTAGTGGCTCGAGTGTAAGGTCTGAAGACTCGAGAAGAGCAAAAGTCGCACGGAGGGGTAAATTGCCTTATGTACTTTAGATCAACATGGGCTGGGTGATGCCACCCTAACTCTTAACTCAATTGTTCTGGGCAGAGAGGAGATAATGAACAAGGAAGCTCCCGATCCAGCCGTAGTGCTCTGGGCCGCCGTCTGTGGGATGCATAGCGTCAGTCTGAGTCTGTCTGTCATTCAGCCCATTCAGGGCACCATGTATGGCCGATGTTCCCACTCCCGATAGTGTGAGCCGTCTGTTGATTCGAGGACAAAAGGGTCTCGGCTATCTCCCATTCATTCCGGTGAATATAATTCGGTGAATACCTCTTTCATGATCACTATAGTGGTGTTCATAATGCCTACCTTCGGAGGACCAGTGCTCACTCTTTCAGGGCAGGTGCGGAAAATGTGGGCAGCGGACCAGGCCCACCCGCCATCCAGGCTCAGATCAAGCACCTCCTAGGTCCCGCGCCTCGGATGCGGACGCAGAAAGGGGGGGGTAATGGGGGTTTGGGGGAGGGGGAAAGGGGGAAAGGGGGAAGGAAGTTGGAACATGGTTCTATCTGACCTGTAGCTCCTTAATACACACTTTTAGATGTGGAAGCAAGGCCTCCGAGTCAGAAGGTGGCTCGAACAGGGGCACGTATTCTAATGGAGGAGACCCATAGCACAGCCATTGGTCTTAAATCAAAGGCAAAGTCCCCTTCCTGCATACCTATCAGTCTTCACAGACACCATCACAAGACCGGAATCCAAATAAACAGAACCTCAGTTGGAAAGTAACAGTTAGTTTGTACCTTTGAGCAGCGATGTTGTCAAATCAACTTTTCCACTGACAATTACTATGGCATCAACGGAAAGGCTCTCAACATGGCACAGACTCCAAAGATGGAGACGACAGTCGTGGTCGTTGGAGGGGGCCCAGTGGGCCTGTTGACCTCTTTGCAGCTTGCGCACCATGGAACAAAGAACATCTTGCTCGAGAGGAACTTGGAGACGACCAAGTGGCCAAAGATGGATTTGACCAACGGGCGTTCCATGGAATTGTTGCGCCGAATGGGGTTGGCTGCAGACCTTCGCAAACACGGTAGAGGCTTCCCACCCCAGGCAAGCTTTCCGACAGAGACTGATGGTCATAGGGGTACCTGGAAACTTTTCGTTCGACGTCATCTGCAGCACGGGTCTTGACGAAGGTGGCGAGCTGATCCACAGATGGGTACACTGATCAGGCCATGACCAGCCTCATGAAGTTTCACGGCTAAGTCCGAGTTGTAGGAGATACCTTGTCCCGATGAGGTGCGCAAGTCGATACAGGAGAAGAACGACGGCACGTGGCCCCGAGAGGCTGGCCAGCGGATTTCTCAAGTTATCTTGGAACCCTGGTTAAGATCATTGTGCGATGCGAATCCTCTTATCCAGACTCACTATGGTCATAAAGTCGAATCTGTCAAGGAGGAGTCCGACAGCGTCACCACCTGCGTGACCGATGTCAAGACCGGCGAAGCGTATAATGTGAAGAGCCAGTACGTCGTCGGTTGTGATGGAGCAGGAAGTCGAGTCAGGAGATCGGTGGGGATCAAGCTAACTGGGGGCCCCGGGTATGCCATGCTTTTCCTTGAAACGAACAGGCTTCACTTTCTAACAATACGTGCTAATCCAGTCCCATGGGAATGCTACTGGTCCATTTCAAGTCCCGAGACACTACTCGACTGCACGTTCAGGGACAGTGGTGGCATATTTTCTTTACCAACGGTGCCATTTCCATCAGTCAGGATGAGGTTGATACCTGGACCTTCCACATCCCAATCTCCTTGGACACGGATGTGAGCCAAATTGACCCAGTCGAAGCGGTACGCAATGCCATCGGAGGGGCTCCTTTGGAAATCGATGAAGTCCTAGTAAGCAGCACCTGGCGCGGAACGCTGGCCGTTGCAGACAAGTACCGTTCGGCAAAGGGTAGAGTGTTCCTTGCCGGCGACTCAGGTATGCCGCTTGAAATAAACGGTGAGACACACGAAAAGTTGGGCTGGGAGCTGACGATTGCTAGTGCACCAAAACATCCCAACTGGTGGATACGGCATGAATACGGGACTGGGCGATGCCTTTGACATTGGCTGGAAGCTCGCTGCCTTCCTCCAGGGCTGGTGCGGAGAGGCAATCTTGGATTCATACGAGCTCGAACGACGTCCCGTGGCGCTGCGCAACGTGGAGAGGTCGGGCGTGCACATGAAAGTCCATCTTACTGTTGTTGAAATGATCAAACAGTCGAACATCGATCCTCGCACAAACACAAAGGAAGCCGAGGAGCTCAAACTTCGGATATCCGAGCACTACAAGCTTAACGACGGCGAGAACCGAGATCGTGGCATTGAGATGGACTATCGATTTCCAGACTCACCGGTGGTTATCCCAAGCCCGTCTGACGTCCCTCGTCGCTGGTCTCCGCGAGAATACGTGCCTAGCACTGTGCCTGGTTCGCGAGCACCACATGTCTTTCTGCAGGACGGCAGAACAAGCATATTCGATCTCTACGGGCCTGAGTACACGATAGTAAACTTCACTCCAAACAAGAGCGCCACGGAAGAGTTTCAAAGGCTGGCGATCGAGGCGGGAATCCCCTTGACAGAGGTCCATGTGCCGAACGAGAAGCATGCGCGAAAACTGTGGGAGAGAGACCTTGTTATGGTGCGACCAGATGGGTTTGTCTGCTGGCGGTCTGATAGAGATGCATCTCCGCCAAAGAGCGACGAGATCGCGAGCATCCTGAGGACAGTCACTGGCAAGGGGTGGACGGATGCCACAAAGACCTCGACGCTCCAACAAAGAGAAAAGTTCACGTCCACGATTGGAAATGTGGACATGAATCAGGCGGATGCAATTCAAATGCTGGGCGAGTTCCAGAAGTAGTCATTCTGAATACTTTTGTGGTGGTTCAATGCTATAGATCTTAGCTCGATTTGCTCAATCTCAGATCTTTTCCAACGATTACGCCGCCAGCATAATTCAGGCCCGCCGCAGCTGGAAGCTGAGACGGTCTACTGTGTCTACCAGTCTAAGGTACCCGAGATCACAACAATGTCGCTGTTCAATGAGATAGTCTGGTTTTATCTTCATCTGGAGTTGAAATGGTATTTGGGACACATTGAACACCGACAGGAGCGTTCATTGCCACATCTAACCTCAAGACTGTACAGTCCCCCTCTACCAAACAAGCTGCGAGGCGCACGGACGAGAACCTCTTCTCGCTCGTAACCATATCCACGGACGCCAATGAGACTTGAACGAAGAAGTAAGGTGGTTTAGGTAGAGGATTTCAGCTGTTGGACCCGGCCCGGCGTTTCAGCGAACGTTTGGTCGACTATAGAGAGAGCCACCACCACCATTTTGCAAGGACGCCTCCAATGTTGTCAACTTGGCTCTTACCGGGTAGAGCCCCATGTTGGTCGCAGCAGCAAACTTCGTACGTCCACGACCTCCGCGTTTGTGGCCAGAAAGAGTTAGCCTGTCTAGGGGCTCTTGGGCACCCCAGATGGTGGAGAACGGAAATAGCGGGTAAGGACAAGGTATTGCGACGACAAGACCAACAACGGTGATCAAAAATAATATCTTGAAGCCATGGAGAAGAGAGGACGTAGCCGCTGCAGCTGCTCTTTCCCCGGATCAAGGTGCCATGTACCGCAATTCCCCAGGCTTGCATGGAGTGAGTTCGTCCTCCTGGAAACAGATGGCTGGTGGACGTCAGTGGAGGGAGCCAACTGAGTCAACTCGTCCTCGTCTTGGACATAAAGACATGAAAGGGAAAATGTGGCGTCCCTTTACGGATTCCCTTCATTCTTCTGTTCAAGGCCTCCAGGCGCGTTGCCAGAATATAGATAACGAACCTCTCTTCCACCCCCACCGTCGGTCCTATTCGCATCTCTTTCTTACGACCACCCCTTTCAAGAGCTCATAGCGTTGGGACTGATTCGCTCCATTAAGCAAGAAATGGCAGCCTCAGATGCTCTGTTGTTGAAAGTCTTGCTAACGGCAAAGTCTCTATTCACTCTCTCTCGGCTGTTGGGCATTTTACTCCTACTATATGGAGGTTGGATCGTGTACGCCTTGTACTTTCATCCTCTCGCACGAGTACCGGGACCATTTTGGGCCCGGATAACACGAGGCTGGGCAGCGGTCCAGGTATGGAAGGGGAAAACCCACGAGGTTCATCGGGCTTTGCACAAGATCCATGGTTAGATCCTCGTCCTATATTTATCTCCTTTTTCCTTTTTTCCAATGATGTTCAGCTCTCCGGGCGTATGAGAGGGGACGTGAGTATTCGTCGCTCCTAATACGGCCCCAACCTGATTGCGTTGCAGGAAAGATGGCTGAGCTGACAGTTTCCTCTCCGCACAGGAAAAATCGTCAGGATCGCTCCCGACGAAGTCTCCATATCGGACCCAGATGCCGTCAAGGTAATCTACGGTATCAAGAGTGGCTTCACAAAGGTACGGGACCCCCCTCTTCTCTCGGGAGGCTATATGCCTGGGACCTAGCAAGAAGGCCTGTCAGAAACCTATGACCTCGGCCCCCGCTCTGATGTAGAAATGCAATGTGTGTGGCGCTAAACAGAAGGCCTTGACGAAACAGACTGATTTCTACCTTCCTTACGCCCCAAACCTGAGCCCCAACGGCGACCACTTTGCTCAATTGGACGAAAGGCAGCATGCCGCGCGACGCCGCTATGTCAACAACATCTACTCCATGTCATCGGTACTGGAGTCTGAGCAGTACTTGGACGCGTGTACCGAAGTCTTCATGGCCAAGATGACCAAGTTTGCCGAACGAGGCCAAGTGGTGGACTTGGGGAAATGGATTCAATGGTGAGAGAACAGTTTTCGGGCGTCTTATTCACCCTATAATACTCAACGCACTTTAAGCTGCCGTTTTTTCTGGAGTCAATTCCCCCTTCTCATCCTCCTCCCCCCCGACCTGACTTTCTGAAGGTGAAGTTGACAAGGACCAATTTCGTCCCTCCTGTAGGTACACCTTCGATGTCGTTGGAGAACTCTTCTTCGGACAGCGTTTCGGGTTCATGGACAACGAGAACGATCACGACCACTACATCGAATACCTCGACACGCTGATGGGTCCACTGACTGTGGCTGCCGTGCTCCCTACCTACATTCGAATCCTGCTGCCAGTTATCGGAATTGCCATTCCGCATCTACGGAGGGCATTCCAAGGGTTTGACAAGATCCGGGACGCAGCTAATGAGCAAGTTCGACTACGCCAGGCTTACATGAAGGAGGGCAAAGTCGACCGCTCCGATATCTTGGACAAGCTCTTCAGAGTCCTTCAGGAGAAGGAGGGCTATATCCTCCCTGACATCCACAGCGAGTCCTGCGCGGCTATGTAGGTGAAGTCTCAATCTTTGGCTCCCCTCTTATTTATTGCTCCCCCGCTCTGCTTCTTCTCCCGCGGGCAGAGACTGACGCTATCTGCATACAGCTTCGCCGGCAGTGACACAACTGCAATCGCCATCCGGTCCATCTTCTATCACCTCATGAAGAACCCCGAGGAGTACAAAAAGCTCCAAGTGGAGATCGACGCTGCCCAAGCTGCAGGCAAACTCTCTCCCAAAATCCGATATGCCGAAGCCACGGAACTGCCCTACGTTGTCGGCGCCTGCAAAGAAGGCATGCGGCTACACCCCAGCGTGGCCTTTACGCTCCCGCGCCACGTCCCTCCTGGAGGGGCCATCATTGCTGGCCGATGGTTCCCCGAGGGCATCCGTGTGGGTATCAACCCGGCAGTCCTGCATCGAGACCCGTCCGTGTTTGGCGCGGAACCCGACGAGTTCCGGCCTGAGCGCTGGCATCGAGGTCGTGGTCAACACGATCCTTCCACGATGGACCGATACATGATCCAATTCGGGTCCGGTCCAAGGACATGTTTGGGAAAGAATGTAAGCGTGCTGATTCTCAGAAAAAGAAAATTCCCGCACCGCCAACCTTGTCCAGACGCTTCACGCTTGTCTCTGCGGAGCTAACTGCCATCACTGCTGAAATCAGATCTCCTTGGCCGAGATGCACAAACTAGTCCCCCAGTTTCTGCGGGAATTCGACGTCGAACTCGTGGACCCAAACAAGGAGTGGACTACGCACAACGCCTTCTTCGACAAGCAAACCGAGATCTTTGTTAGGGTGAAGAAGAGGGTTCATGGCTTCCTGAATGACGGCCCAGCACAGGAGCATGAAGTTTCGTCGCAGCCAGCCGCGTAGTCGTGTGGAGCCGGGCAGTGGCAAGGAAGCTGGTTATGTTGCGAGAACAGGGCAACGAAAGGTGCCAAGATAGTGCATCTCGAAGAAAGCCTCGTTGAGGACCTGCCGAGCAATCTTCTTATCTGTTGTATCCATGTGCCTCTCGGCCTTCGCAGTACTTTCGATTAATCAACATCAGTCCAATCTTTCGTGGTCAGATTAAGTGTATGGAAGGGGTTGCAGAAAGTATATGGTTGCCGCCGTCGTGCTGGTATCGACAGACTGGCAGTCCCAAGAACGCACATGGACATGGACACAAACATCTTTTCAATTTGCAAGTCTCAGTTCAGTGCCAGTATTGCTTTCCACAATCGCTTTCAGCTCGCTCAGAAATCGGGGTTCGATGTCTGTCGGAGGCCCGACATCTTCTTCGATGATGGATGTGATTTTCTGGACTTTGTACTGAGATACTGCGCTGTCGCAGTACAAAAAGGGATACTCCTCGAAGAAACGTCGGTCTAGTTTGACCGATGACAGATCCGAGCACATGAGGTCGTATATCTTCTGGATCACCTGCACGCCCTCAGAAACAGCGTTATACGACTTGTGAAAAGGTTCTTGGCCTTTGGAGGTGGCTTTGGAACGTGCGCCTATTCTGCCGCCGCCGCTGCTGCAGTCTCTACGCCATTCACGCTCAAGCGTACTACGTTTGTCGTTCCTTGGCGATGGCGTGATGCTTCCATTTTGTTTCTCGAGAAGGCAAAGGTCCCAGACACGGAAGCTGACATTGCATTCTGAAGAGGGGGAACCAGGGCCGTCACTGTTACAGTTCAGGCTGTCTTTCTTGTTTCTTACTCTCCCCATTACGGATGACTTGACTCGTCGGGGCGAGACCACATTCAGCAGCGCAGTACGGACGAGCAAATCAATGTCGATGTGGTCCTGGTGAAGAATGATGCGATCCCGAAGTTCTGGCCATGGCATCCAATCGATGAATGCTGAGTGAGGGACGTGCAGTTGGGCCCAAGTCGGCCGGAAATACGGAGGGAGGCGGGAGTACCTTTTTTTGGAGGGGAAATTCCTCCAAGCCTCAAGTTGGCTGAAATAGATGCATGCGCCCTGGCAAAGGCGTCAGTGAAGTGTCCGTTGCAAAGTGGCCAAACGCCTAGTCTGGAATGAGGCACAAGAACTCAGCAGCCTTGGACTTACCGACATCCTCCAGAAGATCTCCGAAGACGGCCATGACCGCTCAATTACCCACCGTATCCCATGGATGGTAAGATTTTGACAGAGTCGGTCCCTGGGTGGTGTATCAGAACATGTTTGGATCTGAATGCGGAACTGGATCTGAGGCCTAGACTTACCGCCCCCGTGAAGGGTTTAATCCTTGCCTGAGAAGAATGCCTAGGGCATAGATGAATTTGTCCACTTTCCACTGCGGCGGCACCCCGTAGAAGCCCTTTTCAATCTCCTTGAAATTTGGCTCGATTGGTTGAGGTAAGCGAGGGGCTGCACGGTTCTCTGTTTTTGCACCCGACTCCATAGAAGAGGGATCTAATGAATCCACGCTACTATTAGAGTCTTGAACCGCTAGATCCAGGGCTGAAGCGGATGAAGCTGATAGCCCTTGTGGATGTTCATCGACGTGATATACAGCGAGTGTAGTCCCAGGCTCTGAAGAGGCCATTTCTTCATCTTCTTGTGTAGACATTGGGCCATGGAAAGCTGCCGTGCCGCCGGACAAGTCAGCACCAACGTCAAGGTCCACGGGCAGGTTTGCGTCGGCCAAAGACCACAGATCCATATCTTGAATTCCCGTCATGTCATTTCCAATCGGTCCTGTGGAATGGGGACCACCCTGAGGTTCGCCGGTGCTGGGTATGACAGCTTCGTAGCTTTCTCTAAGAGAATCCCATGTACTTTGGTCGTCCAGTGGGACCGAGGACAGATCACAATGTTGAAAATGGCATGGCTCTTGCATAATTATGGCATCGACATCGCTACCTGGGGGAATTTGAAGGGACCAGGGCTGCTGTTCGTAGAAGCTTTCAAGTGCCACGTTGAAGTTTGTAACCCCAAGATCCGAGCTATCGATCATGCCGAATTCGGATGCGGACTGCACTTGTGCTTGTACTGGGGTGTCCCATGAGTTGGTGAAATGGAAGTCCAACGGGAACACGGACGACGCTTCGTCGGCCTCTATTCGCGGAGAGAGACAGTCCTGCGTGGTCACTGGAGGTTGCGCATACAAAGCCGGCCAGCTATGTAGCCCTTGCTGGGTGTCCGACGGCCAATGACTATCAGCAAGCAGTTCGGCTCGCTCGTGCCACGGGCAAGAATGTCGGACGAGACTTGAGCAGATGCGTTCCAGTTGCTGGACTCGATAGGATAGCTCCTTCTGACTCCGCGTCATTGCCTCGAATCTCATCTCTAGGCTAGCCAAGGGGCATTCGTGTGTATGCGCATCCCAATCTGCCTGTGATAGCCTCGGCCAGCCCGTGGTGCAAACGTCGTGCGAATATAACGGCGGTAGATCCATCCCGTGGAAAATGTGCTCAGATGAGGTGTCTAGACAAGTCAGTCTTTCAAAGTCGTCGGACTGGCGTCGAGGAGTTCGGTGGTGCTCGAACCGTCATTCTAGGGAAGGGGAAAAGAGGGTCCAACGGCAAGCAAAGAAGTTGAATTCGGGGGTCGAAGTCTTGGAAGAAAGTGCGATGATTGAGGTCAGGTAGCAATGAGCCAAGTCACTCCCTGCCATGGTGCAGTAACTCCATGTGGAAACCTCTCAATGCAGCGCTAAAGACCTTGTTGTCGGGGGCCCCGATTTGCTGCCTCGGCCGCCTGCGGAAATCTGGGGAGCCTGCGGAGAGGCGGGGCAATCTTCTTCCTGTGCCTCCTGTGACTGGGGACGACTCCGTTTGAGCTTCGACCGGACTCTAAGCGTCCAGTGGAAGGCGACGCCCCCACTGCGGTGACGCCAAGGTGGTACCTTTACGTGCCGGAGAAGAGGAGAACCGACGAGCTGAATACGGGGTGGAGGGCCGGAAATTGTGGGTGCGAAGAGTGTGGGTGTAGAATGTGAACCTGGTGACTGCCCGCTAGCGCAGTAGTAGCAGGAGGCAAGCGGGAGGTGAGCGGGAGGTGAGCGCCTCAATAGTACCTGGTAATTAGTAACCATCTGGCTCGCTAGGTGCCATCATCATCTGCCAAGTCCTGAGCCTCGCCGGCCTCGGCGGTCTTGGGTACACTGCCGGTGCCCAGGTGCAGTGCCATACTAACTGCTGTGCCCCTGCCTGCACTGTATAGCTCATCCTTGCTTGCTCTCTCTCACCCGGAATGCCCTGCTGCCCTGGACTTTTCATGGCAAGCATACCTACCTAGGTAGTGAACGGAACAGCTGGCACAAGAAAGAGCAGTGCAGATGCAAATGAAAAACCCCATCTGCGCATCTGCACCTTGCCCACACTTGACCAACATCGACACCAATATAACCTGATGTCGTTTCAATGCCCTCAATGCCTCAAGATCTACTCCAGGCAGCGCTATCTCGACCGCCACAGTATCGCTCATAGTCAAGAGAGACCCCACGTCTGTCCCATCTGTTGCTACCGTTTTGGCCGCAGGTTTGTCACCGCCATTGTGTATGAGCGAGACCCGAATACTATGTACAGGCACTAATGCACCACGTTTGGAGGGATGTTCTTGTGCGGCACATGCGCTTTCATGCTCGCAATCAGTCTCTGGAGGATTCCCGGTCCGTTTTCGCCTGCGATGCTTGCTTCGAGTCCAAGTCACGCTGCACCAATGAATCCCCCTGCCCTCGCTGCTCCCATATGAAAATCAACTGCACCATCTCTCGACAATCCAAAAGGCAAGGCAGACCCACGTTGGGCAGAATTGTTGAAACCAGGGGTGCAGAAGCAGAGGCCATGCCGACGAGAATGATCTCTTCAACAGAATCCAATGTTTCCAGTTCTCGTCACTCATCTTACATCGAATCACGAACGGCACGGACAAGGACTCGAGATAACGCCTCGCCTACGAATGAACACCTTAATGAACAATTACCTTCTTAAGCAAGATACGATCATCAGGCATTAAGTCGATTGAATCTCACAGTATAGCTCTTATCTCGGGCCAGTCTGGCGAGTTGCGAAAGACCCGAACAAGTCTTGTGAGAGAGGCTGAAGCTGTCTTCCCGCACATCTCTCTTCAACAGGCTCTCTCACGGGTAGAGACCTCATTCAATTGATGCTTGTAGTGGATTTGCAAGTGCCTCGACAACGTATCCTGGCGGTCAAAACAGATTCGTACTAGAATCCTGCAGGACTCGAAACATAATCCCATAAGAATCATACGGTCTCGTATTGGCATCCATGATCGTACAGTCTTCTCTAATAATCTACAGTCTCGTATTAGAATCCTGCATCCTCGTATGAGAAGCTCGTATGGATGCAGATTTCCCAGGTCAAAGTCTTATGATCCTGTATACATATTGGTAAGAGGGGAAAAGTTGAGTGAGTTCCGCTGCGGCGCTCAAAGCCCCGATGGTTCAGAAACATTCACCCCCTGCTCGACCGTAAAGACCTCGTTCATCACCTCACCTATCTGTTGCGACCTCTGGCGGATATCCTGTGTTGACAGGGTGCCGACCTCGCAGACGAAATAATCAATGTGTTGCGCGGGCACCCATTCAAAATAGACGTTGCGTACCGTCACCATTTTGTCCCACAGGGAGGAGGACTCCTGCTGGTGCTGCTGCTCCTGCACGTCCCAGCTGCCGGTGAGCTCAGCCGTGTCGTTGTCCTCTTCCGCATGATCCCCCGCCGCTCCGGGGGCCGCGATCTTTTCGCTCTCGCTGACGCACACGACCACCGCCTTGCCGTTCGTGACGGCCTTGCTGACCAGCGCGGCTGCGAGGGAGCCGGTCTTGTTGCTCACGTCTCCGGCCTCGGAGATGCGATCGGCGCCGATCACGACAAGGTCGACGTCCCGACTCAGCACGCCGACCGAGGCGTCGCTCGCAAGAACGACCCGCAGGCGCTCATCAAGGGGCGGCAGGCCTTCGGCGCGGCGTCTCTGGGCTTCGTCGGTCAAGAATTTGGCGAAACTCACGCCTTCATTCAGCGGGCGGGATTCCAAGATGCGCAGTTCTAGTGACAGCGTCTCGTCGGCCTCGAGGGCATGGATCACCGCAGCTTTGATGGTCGAGGACGAACTCAGGGTCAATATTTTGATGTGCCGCCCCTTTTCACCTGCGTGGGCCTGAGCACTTGAACTTGACCGGAACCTCTCCTGCAGGAACTTCGAGAACTGCAGACTCACTTGTTTGGATATCTCGGCCCTGTTGGCGACCGAGGCCTCTAGGCTTTGTCTTACTTTCTCGATAAAGTCTGGTGGAGGAGGGTCAATGTGAGTCTTTGCTTCTTTCAAAGCTGCCGCGACAGCATTGGATATCGCAGCTGCCATGCTTGGTCGTCCGTTAAAGGCGAGATGGAATGCCTGTCGTTGAAGACCCTTCCACCACTCATCCGCGTCTTTGTGTTGCTGCGGGGCTTGCTGGTCGTGTTCCACGATCCGGATCAATGACTTCACGGCCATGGTGGCCAGTTCTCTCGCTCCGTGTGAATGATCCAGTCGCAGCTCTTCGAGTCCTTGGTACAAGACGCTGTCGGGTTCGACCCAGACCTGCCCGAGCGTCATCTCCAGCCTGGGCACGCAATCATCCAGTATCCTGCCACTAAGGACGTCGTCGACATCCTGCCACTGACAGCCCAGATGCTCAAAATTCATCTGGAGGCCCAATTTCTCGACGTCATTGTCGTAGTCGGCCGTCTCCGCGGTCAGGCGGAACGCAAAAGGCCAGACCTTCCAGATGCGCCCTTTCACCTTACGCTCACCTTCATCGCTAACCACGGCTTTCCGGTCCGTAAACTCGAACCCGGCCCCTCGTCTCCACAGCTCGATCTGCTGTGGTCCGAAGGAAGTCTCTTCGCGCAGTTCGCGCCAGGCGGCCTGCAGCGGCGACTGGTCATATGTCTCGACCGAGCCCGCAATGGGCGCAAGCTTCCTGCGGTATGTGCTGACTTTATCAGAGCGGCGGAACAATAGAACCCGATAAGGTTTGGACGCGTATGGCTTGTGGGGAAAGAGGAGGACAGACACAACTGTACGTCGCTCGAGGTTCTGTCCGGCTGCGGCGAGTGATTGAGCCATCCTCGCGTAGCTGGTTACAATCACAAGGACTCGTGTTTCATCGTTTGTGATAGTTTGAGGAGTAGAAGCCTAGTTTGTGCAGACCGGGCTCAATCATCCTAGATTTGTAGGGAATTACATCAGATGCTCAAGACAAAGAGCTGGTCTGGTGTCACACCATCGGCCACATGTCCAGATGCGAGTTTCCCGCCCGTTTTCCGACACGATCCGAGTGGAACACGCAACTCGCCAAACGATAGCGGCCGCACCTACGTGTCTACGAGGTACAGCTCAGCGCAGGTTGGTTGCTTGATTGATTGAATTGATTTACATTTGGAAGGTTTCTTCCCTTGATGCCAGTATTTCTTTCTCAAGTTCCTGCGCACATCGACCCACATCTAGTCGGCCGTTCTCCCCTTCGCGGTCTCTTACTGACTTGACTGCTCGTCCACCATGCAACCCATGCTACTATTACCGGGGAACCGAAGCGATCACTCTGCGGAAACATTACCTTAGCAAAGGATGCGTCCATCTCCTCGAAAACGATGGATGGCTTTAATCGCGCTACCCTGATTAGGGCGCCTCGATTCCTAGAAGCAGGGTCCCTCTGGATTTCCTCACTGTTACTGTCTATCATTACTCAGGAACGCGGACATTACTGCATAATGCCTCCTCCCCGAGGTTGTATCTATATATATTGGGCTGCCAGCCGCACACCAGATTCTCCAGGACGCTCTGAAACTTCTCGTTATTCAATAACTGTAACGGGCAAACGCTGTTTGGGAATCGACGGAGTTTGCAGAAGTCGGTATCACTCTGAACAAGCCCCTAACGTGGCCACCGAGGATTGGTCCTGATTTCAATAACCACAATGACTACAACTGCCCAACTCCTGTCACATCCTGAATCCGTCCACGTCTATGGTCGGGCGGCGTACCTTCATCTCGTCGATCCCGAGATCAGAATCTATTACATGGAATCTTTCCCATCCGGCATACAGAAGAAGAAAGGCACAATCCTTTTGATTCATGGATTCCCCCAGACCTCATACCAATTCCGACACGTAATGGCGCCCTTGGCCGAAGCCGGGTACCACGTCATCGCCCCCGATCTGTTGGGCCACGGCTTCAGTAGTAAGCCCATTGGTGACATTCACCAACAGAGCCCATTCACGGCCAAGAGTCTGGCAAGAGACCTGTATCGGCTCGTGACGGAGCACATTGGCGTCAAGGACAAGATTCATCTCGTCGGCTACGATATTGGCGGCATCGTCACGCACCCGTATGTCTGCCAATTCCCCGAGAGCGTCGCCAGCGTGACCTGGGGGGAGTGCCTGCTGCCGGGATCCAAGTTCTACGAAATGTACAAACACACCCGGAAGATGTGGCATTTCGACTTCCACAGCCATAACACGGAACTCGCCGTGGCCCTGGTGTCGGGCAAGGAGCGGCTGTACGTCAAATACTTCTTCGACCGGCAGACCCAGAACCAGACCGTGTTCCCGCCCGAGGCCGTCGACTTTTATGCCCAGCAGTACGCGGCGCCGGACTCGCTCCGGTGCGCATTCCTGGTCTACCGCGCCTTCGACGCCGACGCCGCGGATAATCTGCAGTGGAGGGAGGAGATGGGCAAACTCAAGGTCAAGAACATGATGCTGTCCGGTCAGAGGAGCTTCCACGCGGACGAGGCCGTGGAGATGGCGCAGGAGTTCTACGAAAACGTACAGATCGGCACGGTGCCAGAGGCCGGACACTATCTAGCCGAGGAGAATCCGCGGGGGTTCATGGACGAGCTGTTGAAGTTTATAGAAGCTTGAAGAGGGGAACACCCTCCAGTTAATTGTACGGATCTAAACCATTCCTACAGCTGACTCTTGGTGATGACCGTCGGTTTTATGATGGATATACGGTGGGTATCTAGGTATTTACTGGGACGGATATATGTCTGGTAGATGATAGTCATTGCACCGGCTACATGCACCCCCTTCCTACCCACCGTCCACTGCGGAATCCCGGGCGACATCATCATCAAAGTGAGATATCGTCATACCATTTACATTAAGATGTGGGGTACCCCCCTAACAACGGGGCTCCCGCTATAAAATTACCCAAAACCAAGCCCCTCTTCTGGAGTAGTCCGGGGCCGGGGACACTGCGCAATCCGGTATCATACGCGCATTGTTGACGAGGAGTCACGGCCAGCAAACCCCCCCTTTGAGCTATTCAAAGTGGACATGTGTGAGAGGTACACAGTTTTGCACGCTTACAGCAGCCATATCCTGGAATATAGGGAGCAGGTTTCTGTGTCATTGCATCTACTGGATAGATTAGCCCTGTATTTCTTGCATTGCTCTGTTCTCTTGCTCTTCGGAAGGGTTGCTTGCCATCTATATACAACTTTGCCTCTGAGGAGGCTTTCTCCTTTGGAACTTGATGGGTAGACGGGAATCCCTGGAAGTGACTGGGATAGGGTCGCTGGATTGTCACACGCTCTTTGGAGGCTGGAGTTTGGGTTTCTTAACCCGCCTTACTCCTCCTTATCAATCGAGTTTGATGTCGTAAGGCGTCGAGGGATCTCTGATTCTGCCGAAGTTCAGCAAGTGCCCAAGGGGCTTGACCATAAAGTCAGGGGCTTAAGGGCTTACGGGCTAATCAAATGGCGGCGCTGGATATGACTGGGTCCATCAGGATTCCCTGCTCGATAGATATAGACCGAGGTTACCCCAGGAGTATTAGGCGTCGTCATCTGCTCCCCACTAAGAGGAGGAGATTGTCCTGTCTACAAGCTGCCTGTCAAGCACACCATCTAGTAGCTTGCCCTTGAATGTCTCAAGGCACAATTGAGGATCATACTGATTGAATAGAAGGGCATACGCGTCTCAATCCAATCCCAAGTATGAAATCTTGCCATCCAATATTCTTTCAACTAAATTGCCAGGATGCCTATGCGCTCCTCTTTGCGAATCTTGAGGCTCCCTTGTTGTTGTACCACATTTTGTACCACAAGTGCTTTCGTACACGACAACTAGGCCAAGAAATTGTTACAATCTCTAGTAAACTCAATGGCGACGTCCGAAGCTCGACCCGAGTTCGTGGCGGCTCGGTTTCGCGCGACCAGAGCGTGTTACGGCTGCCGACAAAAGCGAGTCAAATGTGATGCCATGGATCAAGGCACCCCTTGCTCCAGATGCGTCGCGAGCGGGCACACCAATTGCCTCTTGTTCGAGTCGAAAAGGGGCACTTATAAGAGACGAAAGAAGACCACCAGTCCGGTGCAACCAGTAATTCATGGCCCTCACCTTTCAGACCCTGATGTACAGCAGACATTTCAACAACCTACCACGTCAAATGCCTTGAAAGCGGGCTCAACTGAAGAGGTCCGACGACAGCCTGTCTCACCACAGCCAACAAGCCATGGGTCCAGGTTTTCGAGCGAGGTTCTCGCAAGACACGAAGACAGAGGACAGGCGGAGCTGCCATCGGCGCCCTTGGTTGGGGGAAGGAGCGTCGCCGAAGCCGTAGCCATGTACTCTGTTGCAGTTGGTGGGCCCGGAAACGTCACGGAAGACAGTACAGGAGAAGCCAGTGAACCTCAAAATCAGCCGACGTCTTTGGATTGTTCGTCGCCAGCAGACTCGTGCACCACACTTTCGCCATATCCCGATATTTCGTGGGCCTCGACCTTTGACCCCTTCCTCAAAACCAGGACGACCCCAGGGTTTGCCGACAGGGCTAACAGATTCTCCATTACCCATCTCGACGAATCGTTTCCTCTGTCCCTTGTTCTTCAGAATCAAGGCGAAGGCAAGAAGCCGCAACTGCATTATCTCTCTCCAGCAAATCCCGAACCATCAGCCCACCGTCAGTGTTCGGGAGAAGGCCAGCATCCCGCCCACATTCCGACTGAAGACATCAAGTTCCTTCATGCACGGGGCTGTTTCACCCTCCCTGACCCTGACGTCCTTGATTTTTTGGTCAAGACATTCCTCGACCGAGTGTACCCTCTGTATCCTATCTTTACGTCGCGCGGCAGCTTCCTCAAACCTTACAGAACTCAGCAGATCCCCTGGCTCCTGTTTCATTCGGTTTGTTTTGCGGCAGTGACTTTTGCAGACGAGGACGCTCTGTTCCGCGCGGGCTACAAGGACAGGATGGAGGCGCGGCTGTTATTCTACAGAAAGGCAAAAGCCCTGTTCGACATGGGCTATCACATGAACAAGATCATGGTGCTTCAGAGCGTCATTCTCCTGAGCTTCTGGGGCAGTGTGCATAACAACTATTGGAACTCGGCGAGCTGGATTGGAACAGGCGTCATCATCGCCGAGTCCCTGGGGATCCATCGATCCATGAAAGAGACAAAACTCGCTCCAGAGGACAAGAGCTTGTTGAGGCGACTCTGGTGGGTTTTGTTCGTACGGGACACCGGAGCGGCCACCTTTTCGGGGCGTCAGTTCCGCATGAACACCGTCGACGTGGCGGACGTGGAGATGTTAAGTCCCGAGGACTTTGTCACTGATGCGCGAGATGATGAAGGAGAAGAAGAAGCAGGAGAAGGCAGCGTGCATTATCCTCTTGACAGCTCTTTTGGCCTATTCCACGTCGAAAACACCAAGCTCGCCGTCATCCTGCGACGGATCGTGCTCTCGAAGCGTACTGGACACGGCCCAAACCATGACCAACTGTGCCACGAGCTCCAGCAGTGGAGGAACGACCTGCCACCAGAGGTCGCTTGGGGAGAGAACTGTGGCACAACAAAGCCGGGTCTACTTCCGACGTGTCTTGCGCTCTCTTACAATCACAATCTGATTCTCGCGAACCTGAGCAGCCGCCACTTCCTACAACCGGCGAGCTCTGTCCGCCCAGATTACCCCAGCGTCAGAAGCCTAGATACGGCCTGCGAGAACGCCGCTCATCAGATTCTTGACCTGGCATGCGCCATGGCGACCAAATCAACCTTTTCGCGCCTGCCGCACGAGGCCTTCCACGCACTGTTCCTGGCAGAAGCAGTCTTCTACTCACAGGTCTTGTCACCGACGGACCCGGTCGGGGCGAAAATGGGCCGCATGGCCGTCACTACGTGCCAGGTGGTTTGGCACGGCGTTCGACGAGCTTGGGATCCCGCGCGGTGGGCCATGAAGCTGTTCGAGAATCTCCTTGACGCGGCGGCGAGACAGCGGCAGTCATCAGACGACGCGCAGCAGATGCTGGTAAGCAATACATCCAATGCGCAGGAAAGCAGCCTCTTGGATGTGCCCATGAATGACTTTGGGGGGATGGACTTGGTGTTCTCGTCCATGTTCGACATGTCGACTGGGATGGACGGCATGACGGGCGACTCGTCACAGATGATGTTTTCGTTCGATCTCACAGACGAAGCTCAGTGGTGATCGGTGATCATGTCAATTCAGGTTGATCAACGAGTTGTCATTTCACAAATAGCTACAGACACCGACACCTTCGTGATGAACACACCTTTTGCCTCAACATGCATCTTATAACAAGGTAGTCAGCTTGCAGTTGCCCCATTATTGCCGTGCGATCTTCCAGCATTGAACGACGGCGCTCACGGCACCTCCTCCCTAGAAGGCTGAGCCGCGTCGCGTGACATCGTCAACGAGCTCCTTCTCCAACACGCCATCCCTAGCTCTGCTTTGCGCAAACGTCGTGGTTGGCCTCCACTTGCTCGATGTGCGTGGTGTGGACTCTTCCATCATCCTGTCGACCTGTTCGAGGGTGAGGCCTTTTGTCTCGGGCACCAGGAAATAAGCGTAGACGAACGCAGCCGTACAAAGGCCGCCCCAGACGAAGAAGACAGAGGATTTCAGGTCGTCGTGGTCTTCGCCGACCATGTACGGTGTGATGACAGCGATGATCTGTCCGTGTCCTGTCAGCTGTGGATATCCCTACCAGCTTTTAGACTCCAGAGGCGAACACCTACCGTATTCCACAACCAATTTGAAGCCGTCGACAACGCAACGCCCCTGGAGCGAACCGGCAGAGGAAAGATCTCTCCGATCACGATCCATGCCCCAGGACCCCATGTGGACGCAAAGAAGAAGATGAAGATGGCAATGAAGGCGATTTGGGCATTGACCGCCGGCACATTGTCTGCAAGACTGAGATCCGCATCAACCGGGTCGGGATGGGTGTGGTTAAATCCAACCGTCACACCGACAATGGCGACGAGGAATTGGCATATCAACATGCCCAGCGCACCCCAGATCAACAGCGGACGACGACCGAATTTCTCAACGGTATAGAACGACAGCGGCGTGCTGCATACGTTGACCAAGGTGAAGATGAGCGAGATGAGGAAGGTGTTGTCGATCGCCCCTGTGCTCTGCAGGAAAGGGGTCGAGTAGTAGAAGATGAAGTTCACGCCAGTCCTGCCAGCAGGCAGTCAGTATCCCAGCCATGGACTGAGGCTCTCAGGGTCATACCATTGTTGCATCATTTGCAGAGACGTGCCCAGAATGGTTCTCCTCAGGTTCGATTTCTGCACTCGCAAACCTCCCTTAAAGCAGTTCGCCCAGCTGGAGAACCATCCGCTCGAGGGAATGACAGACCGCTCGTATTCCTCATTGGCAACAATCTCAGCCAGCTCGATTTGTACATACTCGGAGTCGCGTGGCTGCCCGCGTAGTTTCGATAGCGAGATAGTGGCATCCTCGAGTCGGCCCTTTTTCACAAAATAGCGCGGCGAGTCAGGAAGGGTAAAGAGGCCACCGGCCAGGATAATGGCCCACGCGAACTGAATGGCGATAGGGATCCTGTAAGAGCCGGTGTCCCGTCTGTCTTCGGTTGCGTACACAACGATAGAAGCAAGCATGATACCAATGGTAATGCAGAATTGGTAGCCTGCTACGAGGGCCCCGCGGACTTTTCGAGGGCACTGTTTGAGTATTAGCACAGTAATCAATGAAAACACTCTCAGACAAGTACTTACGATCTCACTCATGTAGAGGATCACAATAGCGCTTTCGAATCCAACCCCGATGCCAGCAATGAGACGGCCAGCCACTATGGCACCTAGGGCATCTCCCTCTCCGGTGATCATTTGGATCACAACACCGAACATATAGATCATGCAGCCCATGATGACGGTCCATTTACGGCCGATGAAGTCCGCCATGTCTCCACCAATGAGAGCTCCGAAGAAGGTGCCAGCCGACAGTATCGAGACAACGAGCGATTGGTGCGAGGAGCTAAGAGCATCCGCAGTTGGGCCTTCGACTGCCCGGATGAAGATGTCTGCTCCAAGTACTCCGTTGATGTAGCCCGAGTCATAACCAAAGAAGATTCCACCGAACCTAATTGTCCGTCAGCACTGCGACGTATAGAGAAGGTTTCAGAACGTCGCTACCATATGGCAACGCTGCTCGAGGAACTTACGAAGCAAAGGCGCACATCAAGTACGCTTTCCATGTCACGGGCGCCTCAACATGGTTGACATCGTCGGTTGTTTTCAGGGTGATGGAGCGGGAACGTTCAGCCCCCTCGTGGACTTCTTTGGGATCAGACATGGTCATTCACTCCGATTGTCGCGAGAAGACGCTCCAAATGTACGAACACACAGATATCAAGGGTCGCTGCTGAATGCCGGGGAAAGCGCGTATGACTTATATGCATTCGTGGCCCGGACCATCAAGCCAGAAAGACACAAGATTCGCAAATGTGGCACATCGCGGATTTGCGGAGATTTCACAGACAGCACCAACGGCCGGGCGAAATGTCTCGTCTTGCCTCATCTAGATGCGCTACCTGGTGCGGATTGGCACTGGTGTATCTAGAGGGTGGATGGGTCTCATCTCCATTGACCAGGTTGGAACCCAAGACAAAAGAGTGCGTCCCTGAGTAACAATATTCATCATCGATTGTAACCCATCAAAAGCCACTGTAACATTGAAGGCATGACATGAGTCTTGAACTGGGACTTGTCGTCGTGGCATCAGGCTTGTCATTGACCGATCGAGTCTTGGATTCGTTCTTGGATGTCGTTCCAAGACCAGGACAAGACTGGCAACCCCCACAGCTTGCTCCAGCAATCCGCACACCGCACAAACGAAAGAAAATGTGCTTCTTGAAGGGATAAATGGCCTTCAGAGTGCTTAAGCCCTTATGGGAAAGGGGCTTAGTTGTCCCGAACATCGTCGGCGTCGAAATGCTGCCCAAAAGAGACGACGAAGTTCCGACGAAGTTCAGCTGGTTTCTCCAGACAGAGGAATGCTCCGCCCCATGCCCAGACAACAGAGATTGCTTGGCATCCCCAGCTAAGGGGTAAGAGGCACGTTGCGGGGTTTGCTTCAGCAAGGATATGCGAATTGTCCATGAGATCATGCCGAGACAGGGTTCTGCGACGTGGCAATGGGACCTCTGCACTTGCTTCCCTGCTGCATGTACTGGTGTGGCGAGCAAGGGAGATGCGATGCGAGTATTTTGCATTGTGGTGTTCGGCCAAACCCTCAATTGTGAGTCGGTGGTCAGCCGGTATCATTAGACAGAGCGTTCCAGTCTTGTGTCAGGATATCCGCCAAGCGTCGCATTGTCCCATTCCTCGTCATCTTCCAAAATGCCATGATCTTGTTCATTAGCAGGTCTTGGGTTTGTGCATCGTTAATGCAGACCCCCAAGCAGTAGAACGGCCAGGCATAGTATTCTGCAAAGTAATCCACGGCCGGCTCAATGAAGCGAACAAGAAGCATGAACTCTGAAAGCAAGCTCGAGAGGTGTTGTGAGAGATGTTGGCCGCGCAGTCCCGAGGAATGTGCTATCATATACTTCAGGAGGAGCCTCGCAGCGAGGGAATAGAGTTTTGGACCAAAGAAAGATTGGCTGGCATTCTGCGGATCAGTGAGCAAAGACAGGGACAGACTTGTGTCGGCGGTATCGGCGGCACCGACTATATTGACAGTGTCTGAGTCGGGAATATTCTCATCACTCCACCGTCTCAGATCGTGGTCCAAGCGATGACATTCTCGCACATCAAATCTTTGAGCGCGATATTGTGAATACATTAACGCAACCTGACGCACGTACGAAAACAGCATCGGGGGTGCGCCGAGGACCGGAGAATGCGGATAGTCCACCGCGTTTTCCAGCCAGAGACGTTCCAACATAAGCTGGGCATTCAGAAAGGCTTCATCCACGAGGGCTGACGATGTCGGAAACGGGTATTGAAAAGGGATGCTTGTGGCCACATGGAACATAAAAGATTCCAGGGTGAGAATGCTGGTGGCGGTCCAGTCAGCTGGCATGCTCCTTGATACCTCCATTCGCTTCCAGCATGACTTGAGTAGTGCGGCGGCACCATACAGATGGGTAGACACGCCTTCAGAGTGGTGCAGCCGTGTCCTCTGTAAAGTAGTTTAGTGATCTCAAATAGAAGATTGCATTGAACAAACACTCACCTCATAGATGCATAGAACGAGAACAGTGCGTAAAGCGATGATTTCTGCGAGTGGAGACTGGTCCTGGGCGAGGTAGGCTCGCATGCCTCCTATAGCTTTGATATAGTGCGTTTCAGCTAACGTACGATGGAAAGGGTCGTTTTCTTTGATCTCAGCGGCAGAACAGGCCAATAGAGCCTCCATGAAGAACGGGATGTGGTTGGCAACCTGAAGACTCCCGCTCGTAAAATCTTTGATGTATTGGCCGTCGGTCGCAGGTCGAACAAGCTGCGGAACAAACACCCTCCGCATGTAGTCGAATAGAGGAGGGCTGTGTATTCTTGTGTTTAAGGAGAAAGTGGTGAGTTGAGGAGACACTACCAGGGGAAGCTCGTCGTCGTCGTCGCCGTCATCCCCCTCCACGCCACGGATGGCCGATACGGGCGAGAGCGACGCCGAGGTGGGTGATATGTAGGGGTATATCTTCTCGTCTTCATCTCCAGTAGTTCGGAGTCCATCACGGTCACTGTGAGCGGACTCGGGGGTGATACTCAGACCTGCACTCGGGCTTGGCACGTTGGACGTCGAATCTGGTTTCGCAGGCCAGATGCAGTCGATCTTCCTTCTAACGCAGTTGTGGCAGACAACAGGATTCTCGTCACACTTTTTCTTTCTTTGGCGACCTTTGCCAGCAATCAGCTGGTCATTCTGATGGATTGACAAGATAAAACATCAAACTCACATGTCAGACAGCCAGTCTTGGTGCGCAGATGTGCCGGCCTCCGCCGCGGCTTGCGATAGTTCTTGACCCCCTCTAACGGCTCACCCATGGTCAAGCCGGGTCCAGTGTTCATGGGAAGAGGTGGGTTCTCAGAAGACTTGAAAGGAGCTGCTGTTTGAGATCAACTTCGGCTAGCTATGACGGACAACATCCAATGCGGAGGATGCCGCCTCCACTGTTGGAAGCGGGCTACCCTTGCCGACCTGGTATTAGCGAGAGGCCGCGGCTTACAAGGGCATGAGCAGACAATCTGACCAGTTGCAACACGTTCCGCAGGTGTTATCACTGGTGGCGGACCAGACTTTGCAGGCCATGCACTAGGAAAAAGTCGAATTCACGGATTCGTCGAGCATCAAATGCACCTTTCCTTCTTCAGCTTTGCTTCGCAGATAGACCATGAAGGAAAACACCCTTGCTCGTCGACAGCAGACTGCGATCACCAACATGACCTTTCGTTATCTGTGTCCGCGGCAGAGAAAGGGCTCGGCCAGCGCTGGCCAGAGATATAAAAATGCTCGAGCACCGTTGAGGAAGGGACAAAGACTGTCTATCCCTGCTGTGGCCTACAATACTCGTTCGAGACAATGTCGTTGACTCGCCGCTCTATCGATTTGGCCTGGCCTCCGGGCACAGTTCGCATTGAAGGTAAGACGATTTCCTAATCTCTTGTCGCATGTCACAGGCTTACGAGTACTCACCACGTGTGCAGATCTTCATAGCAAGGACGCCGACATTATTCTACAGCCCCAGCCCACCGCCGACCCAAATGATCCCCTGGTAGGTTATCTCCAACTTCTGTCGGTTGAATGGGCGAGGCTGACTTGAAACAGAACTGGCCGACATGGAGAAAGCACCTCAACTTCATCCTTGTGAATTTCTATGTGCTCCTGGTTTTCGCCTTGTATGTATTCCTCCCCGACCACACTACGAAGTTGGCGCTTACACGTCTGTCCACAGGATAAATATGGTGACGGTCACATGGGCGTCGATGAATCTGGAGCTAGGCTTCAGCTACAACATTCTCAATGACAGTTACGCTGCTGGCTGCGGATCCCTCTGCATAGGAGGCGTCTTCCTCCTACCATTCGCGCTGAAATATGGCAGGCGCCCTGTGTACATCCTCAGCCTGGCTGTACAGTGCGGAGTATCTGTCTGGTCTGCTAGGGTACAAAACGTCACGGACCTCATGATGGTCAATATCTGGGGATGTTTTGTGGGAGCCCTGTGCGAAGTCATGGTACAAATGACCGTCGCAGATGTTTTCTTCGTCCATCAGCGTGGGTTGATGAACAGCATTTATATCTGGACTCTGACCGTCGGAACCACACTCGCTCCGCTCGCCGCTGGATATGTCACTTCCTCTCAAGGCTGGCGTTGGGTCTGGTGGTGGACCGCCATTTTGATCGGGGCGTTTGTGATCCTGATGTTCTTCCTCTACGAGGAGACAAAATACGAGGGGCAGACCATCAACGGTATTCCCACTACCAATCGCCCTTCCCAGGATCATTTCACGGGCCCAGTCGAGAAGACCGTGGATGAGAAGTCATCACCCTCAAAGGACGCCGGTGCCAATAGTGTTGAGTTAACTCACCAAGAGCCTCAACTTACCAGAGTCGAGATTGATCCTACAATCCCCATCAAGCCGTACTGGAAAAAGCTGGCTCTCTGGTCTTCCTCACCCAAGTCCATTCGATCCTTCGTCAGACACAGCTACCAGCCTTTCCTCATTCTCTGGCACATCCCCGCTGTGCTGTACATGTCACTTCTGAACGGCGCCATGACGGCTGCAGGAATCATGCCCATCACGGTGTATTCCGTCTACATGACGCTGCCGCCATACAATTTCGGGCCCCAACAAATTGGACTGTTGGGGTTGCCCGCCTTCATCGGCACATTGGTTGCCGCCGTCATATGCGGACCGCTCAGCGACTGGATGATCCTGCGGATGGCTAGGAGCAATGGTGGGATCTACGAGCCCGAGATGCGGCTGTGGCTGATTTTGGCGTTTACACCGTTTGTCGCCGCGGGCTTGTTGATGTTTGGGATTGGCCTCGAGAGAGGTCTACCATGGCCGTTCATTGCCGTCGGGCTTGGGGTAAACTCGTTTGGGATGACCCCGGCGATGAGTCTCTCCCTGACATACTTGACGGATGCATACACGGATGTGAGTGGCCCAAAAAGCATCCGAATCCTTTAAACTTGAGCAGTATCACTGACCTGGCCCACGTACAGATCATCTCCGACTCTCTCGTGGCAGTCACTTTCGTCAAGAACCTGTTCCCCACCATCCTAGTCTTTGCATTGACGCCGTGGATCACGGCGGTTGGGCTTGGGAATGTCTTCATCACCGCCGCCGTCATCTTCGTTGCCATACTGTTGGGGAACATCGTCTTCATCCGCTTCGGCAAGCGCTTCCGAACGCGTTCGGCGGGTAAATACCGTCTTTACGCCGGCAACCCCTTGGAAGAGGCTTAGGTTCGTCCTTTGAGGCGTGGAGCGGAGGTATCTTGTCTATACTATGCCTGGAAAGGGCACAATAGTTGATCTCTCTGTCTGTCTCCATGTGGCGGTGTCCAAGAATAAAAAGTTTGAGTATTTTCGGCGACGACGCTCTCGAGTCCTAAACTCAGTTTTTCTAATTTCTCATCGAATAATTGCTCAGAGCGCACTTTTTTCCTTATCAGTTAAAGTTCGCTTCCATGTATATACCTAGGAATACATACTTGCTCAGATGGTGACGACTCGAGAGACTTGAACGCCTCCCCAGCCCCCCTTGGCTCTCGCCTTGGCCCTTGCCCTCGCATCTCTGTCCGTGGCTCCATACACAGACAGCCCAAATCTATCCCCGGCTTCGAAACGAAACGAAACGAAGCGAGGTCGCGACGCAGATAGACCGAGCTGGGCCTCTGAGCGACGAAATCCTCCCTTCCAGGCTTGGGAGCCCGATGCGCAAACTAGACTCCTAACTACCTTATCTCGCTGCGCGTAAAAGACTTTCCAGGATCAATCTTTACGGAAAAGTAATTATAGGGAAAGTCAAATGCCAATACAATCGGTAGCAATATGTCCCGATGAACCCTGGACAACTTGTCAGAGCCAATGGCGGCACTTTGCGCGCTCAGACTTTAGGGGGAAGAAGCCGCAGCTGAATCTGAGACTCTTGAGACTTTCATGGAAGCTGTCCGTGCTGTACTCTCATTTCTCCGCCCATGCAACACACAAACTCATCGTTTGTGTTTTGTGTCGTCACCAATGGCAACTTCCAGACCCGAGAATAGTGACTCGAGCCGAGCATGCTTCATGCTTCCTGGCTGGATCTCAGCCCGTTGCCACGTTGGCAGTCAATAGGTGTTTCGGGGGCCCGCGGGAGCCCCCAAGACGATTACAAAACCCCGGGGAGGGAATAACATGGAGGGGAAAAAAAGGGTCGTTCTTGCTGCTGAGAAGATCCGACGAGGATAGGGCTAGTTCTGGGCCGTGTTCGGGTTCCGTGAGTACATAATTACAATTAGATCTTAGATCTCTTCATTTTTGAACGTTCACGACCAAACACAACTCTCCGCCAGGGACTGGAAAAGTATCTCCAAAAAAAAGAAAAATAAGAAGAAAAAGGAGAAAGAAAGAAAAAGGAATGGCTCCAACGATCGTTCGAAACGCCCGTCTCTTCACGAGCACCGACGACTGCGAGGATCTCGTCCCGGGATGTCTGGTCTTTCAGGACGGGGTGATCGAATACGTCGGTCCGGAGGAAGGGTCGTCGACGCTCGCTGAAGCGATGGACCCCGGAAACGGGATCGCAGAGGTCATCGACGCCGGCGACCGCGTGGTGGCGCCGGGCTTCATCGACGGACACGTGCACCTTCTGCACTTCGGGTTGTCGCTGGGGAAAGTGGACGTGCAGGTGTGCAAGACACTCGCGCAGATCCGGGACAAGATCCGGGTGTTTGCCCGCTCGCACCCTGCCGATGCCACTCCCCGGATCCTGTGCAAGGGCTGGATCCAGGCCTCGACCGGTAGAGAAGCGCTGGCGAGCATGCTGGACGACCTCGACCCCGATGGGCGGCCCATCTACGTCGAGGCTCTGGACCTGCATTCCGTGTGGTGCAGCTCGGCGGCGCTGGCGGAGCTGGGCGTCAATTCCCCAACAGTGAAGGATCCTCCCGGGGGGACGATCCATCGCGACGCGCAAGGGCGGCCATCGGGACTCCTGGACGAAGGGTGTCTGCTGTTGCTTGTGTGGCCGTTCCTGGCCAAGACACTCACAGGCGATCACAAGCAGGCGGCCCTGCACCAGGCGGTGTCTGCTTATGCGCAGGCGGGATATACAGGTGTAATAGATATGGCCATGGAAGAGGATTTGTGGACTGCCTTGGAGACGTACCGCAACCGTGCAAATAGTCCCCAAAACAACAACGGTGGATTACCACTCCACGTCGCCGCGCACTGGCTCATACCCTACAGCGACTCAGATGAGGAAATCCAGAGCGCACTCGACCGGGCCATCTCGATGCACCGAAAATTCCACCCGTCGACATCCCCATCATTCTGCGTCGTCGGGATCAAGCTGATCGCCGACGGTGTTGTCGACAGCTGCACTGCGGCGTTGAGCCGGCCGTACAATACCAAACCGAATGATCCCGTCGAACCCATCTGGCCAGCTGACAAAATGGCGAGGGTGATTCGGCAGGCCGACGCCGCCGGTCTGCAGATTGCCGTGCACGCCATCGGCGACAGAGCCATCACGCAGACCATCGACGCCTTCGCAGCCCTTGAACAGCCGATCTCGTCGCGCCGCCACCGCATCGAACATCTAGAACTCGCGTCCGAGCGCGACGCAAAGAGACTAGGCGAGCTGGGGATCACCGCGTCCGTGCAGCCCGTCCACTCCGATCCCGCCTTGTTCAAAGCCTGGCCGTCACTAATAGGCACGCACCGCTGTGGCCGCGCCTTTGCGTACCGCGAATTCCTCGAAAACGGCGCCCCCGTGGCCTTTGGCACCGACGCCCCGACTGCTGCGCATCTCCCGCTGCCGAATCTGTACACCGCCACCACGAGACGCTCGGCGATCGAGCCGGAATCAGCGGAGAGAACGAATCCGCAGTTCGCGGTGTCTCTGGCGGCAGCCGTAAAGGCCGCCACGGCGGGCGGGGCGTATTCGCGGCACGCGGAGACGTGGATGGGTAGTTTGAAGAAGGGGATGAGTGCCGATTTTATCCTGCTCGACACGGACTGGGATCCCGCTGGGTTGTTGGCGGCAAGGGTGCGGCAGACTTGGTTTCAAGGGCGAGAGGTCTTTGATGCTGTACAGGACTTGAAACTGTGAGATTGAGGCGGTGGGTTGGGAGATTATTGTCCCCCACACACCCGCCTCAAGGAGTCAGGGGGGAGTTTGGGCAATCCTTCAGAAGAATCATTTCATCCTTTTGCTAGAGTAGTCTAAGGGCATGGAAACTCGTTGAGTCGCTTCGTTGCATAATATTACATAGGATCTACTGAATAAAAGCCAGTTCCTTCTCATTCGTTTGCTCATATGGCAGTGGTTCTCAATGAACGATACTGCCTACCGGTTTGTTTCATGCACCGCACTCGATGGATATACGCTACCGCTCGCGACGAGCACTCTCAGCGAGGGGCAACGAGAACATCCGCTCACAATGCTGCCTGGGACTGGGTAGACCCCCCATTCGTGGTTGAGGTCGATGTTGGTGCAGCACGTTGTACCACGCCAAATCTCGTGTTACCGACATCAAAGACACTACTGACGGTCAGCTTGAAACGAGTTGGTGGAAATGAACCCTTGACTCACGCATAGACATTCTGCAAGAAGGCGTCTCCGAAGATGTCAAAGTTCTGGTCGCCGCGAGACTGGATACTGCCGTACACGGTGCTGCCATCAGCGCCACCAGCAAAGGCGAGGTGCTGTTTCTCAATGGTGATTGGAGTATCGCCGACCATGAATGTGACAGTGGGAAGATCACTTTCAGCAGTGTTTGCAGGGAATACCCAACCCTGCTGAGTGCTGTCCTGTTTGGCGCCAGGAATGGCACTGTAGATTGCCTCACAGACCTGGTCGGACGTGAGGAGAAGGGTAGTGCCGGTGTCGGCAATCGCCGTGTTCCCGGAGAGTTGAATAGTCTGGCCATTGACTTGCGCAGAGGTCGAGGCGAACGACCAGAAGCCCTGAGAGTTGTCGACTGGCGTGTAGGCGATGCTAGAACCCGAAGGGACGACAGATTGATCAATCTGGCCGAAAGTGTCTGTATTCACGTCAGAGAATTGAAAAACCTAGGACCACGACCAATAATTACAGAAAGACTCCTCATTCGCGTCCTTGATAGACCCCAGATAGACGGTAAACAACTCCGCAGTCTGAGGGATATCGTCTTGGGCAATCATGTTTGCAACAGGTGTCTGAACCGGTTCCGGCTTAACGGTGTTGATCGAGCCCCAGGCAAGACCCAGAAGGCCATCGGAGGAGGTATCCTCGGTGAACTGAGACGACAGTTTGTTGGCGAGCTCAATGGCCTGGTTCTTGACGGTGATATTACCAATCTCGATGTTGTCGGTCCCGACGGTGCCAGATGCGGATGATTGATCGCCATACTGAATCTGCCAGGTGGAGCCTTGAGAGGTCTGGAATGTTGATGACTTGGAAGGATCGAAGATGGTATGACCCTTGCCAGCAGAGAGGGTGCTCTGTGGCAATTCGGTTGACCAGCACCAGAGGTCAGAGGATCCTGAGTCGAAGTCCTTGGTGGTGGTTAGTAACGAACTTGGAAGTTGTGGAGACACTCACCAAGTTCAAGGTCTGAGCCGGGGTGCCAATCTTGACTGGAACTGTGTAGAGGGAATCATTCTGTTGATCGCTTGCAGTACTGGCAGAATGGTCAGCATACGGCCTTGTTCATCACAGATGCCAGACGCCGTCCATACACTTCACCCTGGGAGCCGTCGTCGTTCTGCTTGACCAGTTTGTTACCTTTGGCGGCAAAGTAAGGACCCTGGATGGTGGGATTGAAGCGGTACTTGTTGAGCAGGTAGACGTAGGACTTGAGACCGTTGCGTTTGTAGTGAGGGTTGCGTCGAATGGGGATGCGGACGAGGGAAGCCATGTTGGGCGGAGTGTAATCAAGTAGTTAGAGAGTGAACAGTGTTGAGGATACGCGGGAGAGATGAATGTCTAGAGGAGAAAACAGAGAAGAAATGAAGTGAAGTGAAGTGAGGTGAGTTGAAGTACTTGTAGTCAGTGAGTTGACGCTGTAAAGGATGACGCGCGTTGTTGTGACAGAGGCCGTCAAACAGGGAAGTCGCTCATTTGGTGCAGCGACATCCCAGCAGCCAGCAGCCAGCAAACATCAACCATGGGCTCAAACGGCCAAGTTCCTTCGTTGTGGTTTGTGGTTTGTGAATGTCTTCCTCGAGGCGAGCGAGGGTCATTGAGCCATTCAGGTCAACAGCTGAAGGTCAAGGTGAACTCGGGCAGCTGTTGGTTTGCCGTGTTTCAAGAGGGTCGCAGTATCGCCCTTGTACAGCCTCACTCCCCGGCGGCTCTACATTCCATTGGCGCCCGTCGTGCCGTCCCTGTTCTCGGATGTATACTTGCTGCGACATGCCCATCCGATTGTGCGATAGACGGTGCCACTTGTTCCATCCTGAGAAGCCCAACCCGACTTGCGGGGCGTTGATCAAGACGTCGATCACACTGTCGATCAGGGCATCGTCATAATTTTCGTCATTTCTTGAGCCGAAACAAGCTTTGACACCGCCGCCCCCTGTGCCCTGCCGATATGGCTGTACCTATTGTACTACTACTACCTAGTATGCATCAATGCACATATCCGTGCCTACGCAAAAGTGATGAGGCAGACAGTCACAAAAAGGTCAGAGAAAGGTAGGCAAATGGCAGCGGTGTTGGGTGCTCTAAACTCTGGGTATGCGCAGCTTTGTTACCATGAAGCAGGATTGCATTCACCGGCTTCAAACATTCATTACATCATACTGGAGTCCCTCATGGCGTCGGCATTGCTGAGATTCGTCGAGGCTCATGTGGATGAAATGATGAATGTGGAAGGTCGAACAAGGAGACCCCGGTCAACCCTTCGAGGCTATACACAGAAGACGCCAGTCTTTTGTTGGCTCCAGGTACAAGTCTCAAATCCTCAACTGGGCATCAAGGTAGAACATTCGGCGCAGATCAGCATCCGACGTTCCCGATCGGCGATACTTGGACATTCTGCAACACTGCATCCACAGACCAGAAACCAGAGCCCAGAGACGCGTGTTGGGGTAGAAATTGTGGAGTGGAAACTCTGCTCTCGGGGGTGGAAATTCAACCAACCAGACCGCGATGTATTTGCGACAGTCCAGATCAAGGTGCCTTTCTTGCTCTAGGATGTGGTGACCTTTTGTTCTCACCATGCCGTACCCTCATGTACGCCTTTTCTACCCCAAGGACCAGAACGAAGAAACCCATGCTCGTCGAGTCAAATATATTAAGATGACAAATTGACAACAACTGCTCCTACATGACTTTGCCTCAAGCTCAAACGGGTGCTGAGGGTCAATCGACGAGCATCTGCAAGAGAGAGGTTATATAAACTACATGGTAGGTGGTGATGGATCCGAGAGTCAGTTCCAAGTCCTTGCGACCATCCGAAGATATATCCCTTTCAATCGCAACACCAGTGACATCCCCCATTACCCGTTGTCTCCGTCATGTTCCCCCAAGAGCAGACAGTCTTTCGGCTCACCCTAGGCAAAGGTCTCGACGGACTCCAAGCATTCAAAGAGCCTCTCACGGCCATCGGCGACTATGAAGTCCTCATCAAGGTTCACAGTGTTGCCATCAACTACCGCGACATTGCCATCTCGCGTGGAATATATCCACTGGCGGTCAAAGACAACGTCGTGCCGTGCACCGACATGGCGGGCGAGGTTCTTCAGGTCAGCAAGCAGGTTGACAACCTCTCGGTGGGCGACGCCGTGGTTGCGGCCATTAGCTCTTCAACCTTGTACGGCACAGTCAAAGACCAGGACCACACCCTTGGAAGTACCCAAGACGGCGTACTGCGAGAATATATCGTCCTACCAGTGCATCAGGTCATCAAGCTACCCAAGTCCTCCCACACCTTGACTGAATGGTCTGCCATGGTGGCGACGGCTTCAACAATGTGGAATTGTTTTTATGGCTCCTCACCCCTGAAACCGGGCCAAACTGTACTCATTCAAGGTATGATGAAGGGGGTTGTTGCCGAGATCAAGACGCTGATAGTCGCAGGAACTGGTGGGGTAGCATTAACCGCTCTCATCTTTGCACGAGCCGCGGGTGCAACCACGATCATCACGTCGTCCAGTGATGAGAAGCTGGCAGCCGTGAAAGCCAAATACAGGCCCGACCACACGATCAACTACAAGACTCATCCGAACTGGGCTGCCGAAGTGCAGCGCATCACCAATGGCGACGGAGCCGACCATATCATCGAGAATGGCGGGATTGGAACAATTCGACAGAGCATCGAGTGCGCGGCAATGGGTGGCAGCATATATTTGGTTGGCTTTCTCACAGGCGTGCCACAGGGCCAGGTGCCTGATGTGGTTTCATTAGCACTATCAAAGGGCCTCCGGCTCCAGGGCATTCTAGCCGGATCCAAACAGCAACTCGAGGAGGCCGTGCGATTCATTGGTAGCCGCAATCTGCCTGTGCCAGTGGACAGAACCTTCGCGTTCAACCGGGACGACATCGTTGCGGCTTTGCAGTATGTGGAGTCAGGTCAACATACTGGTAAAGTGTGCATAACCCTGAACTAAGCAGCGTCTGCCAGAAGTCGAAGGCCAGAGCCAATGAACCTGTCAATCTCAAGCACATGGACACCTTGGAATATTTGAGCCCATAGCCTTAATATTGTCGTTGCCATGCGCTGGTAGCGCGATGAGTCGTCCTCCTGAACGTCCAGCGTGTCTGCCAGAGATGTCTCTTTGATGATTCCACTGACGATGTCCAGAAGCTTGCGCTCCGTCTTGCGCAATGCGTCTGGACCGCAGGACCTGGTAATTGTCGCAACCATGACAAGCCAGTCCCTCAACAGTAAGGCGCATTCGAGGCTGCTCAGCGAATTTTCGATGCCTCGAAATGGTAACCGGGTATGGGTCACCAGTTCAATGCCCAAACGCACTGGAATACTCAAAGCGTGCGCGGCGTGAAGAACGGCTCGATCCACCTGAGCTGATGGGCTCTTCATCCAGGTTCTTTGAACCACAAGATTGCTGATATCTCTGGTCAAAAGCGCCCGGCACGGGGCCAGGTTGGAGCTTAATCGAATATAGGCCAGCCGAAGCAGGGCAGTTGCGTTGAGCCCTAGCGGTCCTTTCTCTGATAGAGGATCAAGGGTGGACTCGTGGGTGAGCTCCCAGGATGATTGCCACGTCCGCAGGGCCGTCTCAAAGGCGTTCGCCGTCTCTGGCTTAGCGAGACGTCCAACAGTCACATCACCATTCCAGATGCTTATTTCTTGAAGCAAACTGTGAATGAGGACATAGTTGGCAAACGAAGAAACCGGAGATACATTACCATCAAAAAGCGAGCGGAACGCTTGTTGAAACAGACATTGAGGATAAACATTGCTCCGGTGCCACTGTGTCGGATTGGTGGCCTTCCATGGCTCCACGCAGCTGGGGAGCAAGACGCCCATGTCACGGTTCAAGAGCTGCGGCGGGATGTCGTAGGCGATACTGTGCAGGCTGAGAAGCACATACGCCGAGAGCAAGGTCCTCCTGCGCTCCTCAGCAGTCACCCACTCACACCAGGCCCCTTTTCTCTCAGCGACATCCATCAGCTCACCGTCAACGTGCGTCGAGTCATGCATTTCCGAGAGCCCATGCTGTCTCACCAGCACGCTCAATCGTCCTCCCAGGGAAATTGCGTCTGGTAGGATGTCCTTTCCCGCCCATGACGCATAAGCAACGAGAAGGATGAGCGATTGGATCTTCCCAAGTCCATTCCTCCGTTGAAGAGTGGCATGATCTTGTCCTGGTAGCATGAGAGTGGACAATTCCAAGTCCTGCCGACGTAGATTCTCCAAAAGTATCGCTTTCGCCATATTATATAAGCAGTAGGAACAGGATGTCTCAAACCGGTTCAAGGCTCCCATAGCGGCTGCAGCGAGCAGCAATTCGACGTCCGTCTTTGCAACGGAGAAGGTCGCGGAGTGAAGGAAAGGAAGGTTTTCTTGAGCACAGCGGAAGTATGATTCCAGATTGCGGCTCAAGGCATTTCGTGACGGTACGTGCCAGTCATGTGGAAGCACTGCCGAGTAGGACTCGACTTCGAGACAGAAACCCTCGTAGGCGGATTCGGAGAAAGACCATGGTGTGATAGTCGTATAATCCGAGAAAGCTCCGCTATGATCCTCGTCCGTGTTCCGTTCGCGTTCTGCGCGGTCTAAGTCTGGTAGACGGGAGCTGAACCGGGGAAAGTCGTTTGATCCAGGTGATGGAGGACGCGTTTGGGCGGAGGGGAGAGGGAAATTAGCGTCCAAGTCAAACAGGTTTGGTGGTAATATGTCTTGCATGAAGAGCTGGGGATCGAAAAGGAGGTCCGGGTCGTCGCCCGTCGTCTCATCCGTGTGCAGCCTGCTCGGTTCGGGATGGTCTTCCTCGTCCCTGCCTGACAGTACATCACTGAGTTGAGAATGCGATAATCTGAGATGACGCGAGAGCAGGTCCCTGGGAAGAGAATTATGAGCGTGTCTTCAATGACGGGATCAGAAGCTGGCTCACTTTCTGGTGAACGCCTGGCCACATTCGCAAGCGAAGGGTCTCTCACGCGTATCTATGTACCCATCGTCAGTATTGTCCTTGTTCTCGGACCACGGCATTCATACGCGTGCGCTCATGTCGCACCAGATGCTCGCGCCGCTGGAACTGCTTCCCACAGTGGCTGCAGGGCTGCACCACATTTCGCGGCCTGCCTCGAGGCATGCAAGCAGCAATTGCTTTGATCGGAGAAGGCAGGAAACAGGGTGGCACCGAATGCTGGGTCTTTTATACTGTAGAGGGGAGAGCAGCCTCATCAATCGAAGGCGACAAAAAGACCAGCGAGTCGTTGCACAAATCTTGCGCTATCGCAGCGACGGATGAGGCTGGGGGGTTTGTTTGCGACCGCTTCGATCTCAAACCCGGTCGGTCTATGTGTGTTCGATCTCCATACCCATTGATGAAAACGCCCTATGCGAAATATTGTCGGGTGTTTTGTATTTCTAAACAAAAAAACAATCAACAATTAGGATTCCCACCTAGTCACCCACGGTGGTACTAATTAATCGGCATGCGGCTTAAGTACGGCTGAGCGAACGGGAAGCCCTGTTTTCCACATCCTGTGGTCGATTGCGAAAGACTATTGTCAATAACAAATGATAACTTGTTTTTGTATTGCGTCCAAATGTCCCTAGTATTAAAGGTTTATCAGACTGACAAGGCTGAGATCCAACCCCACGTGAGGCCCCCAGGGCGGCAAGGCAGTTAGCGAGGCTGTAGCGCCAGCGCCATGCATCTTAACGCCCGTGTCCGGGATCTAACCCTGGTCAACAGTGTTGGGTATGTAAGTTACTAGTATTTTACGGAATATTCGAGGCCTGTAATTTACGTGTTACCTAGGTAATTATCGAATCTTCCAAAGTGACACGGAGCCAAGGAGCTAATTTATTAGCGTCCTTCTAGTAAACTAGACCACGGCTTGTAGCCTGATCTTCCAGTTTTGCATGCTATTGACCGGCGTTGAAAATGTCAGGATTTGCGATTTCTCGATCCGCAGATGGTGTCGCAGGAAGCAAGCAAAGCTCAATGCTTGGGTTGGCGGCATGTCTTCATGCTCGAGACTCACTCCGACCACATCGGTCAGCACCTCCACGATATCGCGGTCGTAGTCGACGACCAGATGGTCTTTGGCAGCCTTGGAAAGGGATAAAATCGCATACACCTTGTCGCGAGCTTCCGAGCACTCTGCGGTCTCGTGTGTGTAAAGTAAGTCTGCCAGCGACATGTGTGTATCAACACCTGTCCGCCGGGCTTGGAGAAATCGGCGCATAGGAGACGCCGCGAATCGAGATTCCCACTTTCCTCGCGCATCCCTTAAAAGGCTAAGAGGAAGCATGTAACCTTCGCAGCACAGAGTCACGGAGCTTGCCAATAGTGGTTCTTGGATAACCCATCTTCGTTCAAAGTAGCGGTTGTTAAGGAGTAATTGATAAAGAGGGGAAAGGGCTTCACCATCAGTCAGCAGGGGGTGTTGATCATCGTAGATGTTATCAAGGAGGAAGGTGGCAACCTCCTCCCATCTTCCTTGATTCGCGGCGTACAGGGTGTATGTTGCGTGGTGGTGAGCGGGATCCTCTTCCTGGCGATGGAGGTAATTTCGAAAGGCCTTCGCAGATGCAAAGAACTTCGTGTGACTGGAACCGAGCTTTTGGCTTAAAGGGACCCCCGACATAGCCTGGGTGTAGGTTGGGGACGATTCTTCGCTTTTCACTGTGTAACTTCGGCTGTACTCGGTGTCTGAAGCGTCCTCAATGATTCGTTTGTACATGCACTCCGTTGCGCGTGCGAAAAATCGCCATCAGCAGCTAGCTCAGTTGTAAGGCAAGCAACCACGTTGTTCGCGCTGCTGTAAATTCTGCCCATCATCTGCACCTGATGATTGCGTTCCTGGGTGCTGTGTTGGTCAATGCAAATGGCATCAACCCACAAGGTTCGTGGGTGATCTTCCATCTGAAGCTGTGCGAGAAACCTTGCAAGGTGACCTGGTATCTTTTAGTGCTTGCCCATCGATCTTGTAGGTGACTTCATTCGTGCTGGCGCCCCACATCCACGAAATCGCTGTATATAATGGCCAGCTTGAGAGACGGGCATGGACTATTCTCGCGTCTGCTTCTAGGTCAATCTCTGATTTGTTTCGTGCCGGAATGATAAGCAGACGAATCTCATCGGTCTCTTTCAAACGTGCGTATTTGTAGGATTGAGAGCCCATGACTGCGCTTGACTGCGCATATGCAGTCAATGCTCTTACACATGCAATCGAGAAGGACGGTGGAATGAGGTGGTTGAGATGGTTGCATTAAGGTTATGAAGTACTGCCTTGCCAATGTGCAAGGCAAGCAGGCAACCTGGTTCTCTTTGGGCTTGGAAACAATCATGACTCAGTGGCGTTACAGCCTAGGTCGAAAGAGGTGGCGGAGTACGCCGTGATTCAACTCAGCCTCACGGACTGTCTGCGAGAAGGAGTGTGTATCATTCATGCGGCTTCTTATCAGACTGCACTTGGTAGCTCCGGAGCTGCGGCCAAGGCAGATCAGGAGCAGTGGACGCATGAACCATGCCCTACACCGGACCTTTCTCGCGAGCCAGGCGAGAGCTAAAAGAGGCTGCCAGAAGACAACAAGAGGAGCGTCGGGCGTATGAAGACGCACAACGGGTTGAAGAGCGTCAGTGTGCGGAAGAAGAGCGGCGGCGCGTGGCGGAAGAAGAGCGTCAACGCAAGGAAGAAGAAGAGTTTCTGCGCAGGAAAGAGTATCGGCGCGAGCACGAAGAGAAAAGAGAGCATCGGCTCAGGGGGAAATTGGAGGAATGTGCTGCTCGCGAGCAGCTGATGAAAGAGGCTGCCCAACGCGAGAGAGAGAGAGTGGCCAACCTGGCAGAACCGATGCGCAATCCGTATAGAGAGGGAGTTGAAAGGAAGGAACCAGAGCAATCCATCGTTATTTGAAGAAAACATGTGATGGATCAATCACAGATGTACGTGGATTAAGCAATACAGATACCTAGGCAGTCTATGTACGCAGTATCTACCACATTCAAGTGGTTACCTAGGTATGACCGTGACATGGACACAGATGGCTGCTACGAGGGCTGCTTGATCGACTTGACAAGTTGACACGCGGGAATCTCACCATCTCATCTCGCCCCGGTGGTCCACCGGTTTTCGGCTGCGCTGATGCGGGTTGAGCCGACTATCTTCATACCTTCCTACCTTCCTACCTAGTAACCTTCCTACTTTCCTGACCCAACAACGCTCTCTTCCCGCATCCTTCTTCCTTGCCAGGCCTGCAGGTGGGAATTGGTATTGCTTGGACGAGGTATAACTGAGTGCTGTTGTCGCGACTGCAAAAGGCTACACTGCTCTCCTCTCCAATGATTTGAAACCATCACTTCCCTCCCGCATGAGCGGGGAGAGACACTGACACCATGGTCTCGGTTGAATCAACCGCAGCACAAGCAGCCTCTGCAGTCGCCCATGGGCCCATCACCTCTGCTTCACCTGCTCTGCTGAATTTGACCAACCTCAGAACAGCAGCTGCGAATGTAACATCCTCCTTCGCCCTCCCATTCGCCAAACACCCGATTTTCCGCTACCCTCTCCGACTTGCCTCACGGATCGATCGAGCCCTTCTCCACGTATGGGACCAATTCATTTTGGAAGGACTCGGTATCAATAGCCTGACAAGAGCTGGGACGGTCACAGCCGCTGGCACTGCCGGAGCCCAAGCCATGGCAGATGCAGCAGTCCAGCCAGGTGTAGCCCAGGCGGTCGGAGATGCGGCCGCAGAGAGTTGGTCGACCTTCTTTACAGAGGTGTTCCAAGCGACAGGTTTCAAATCTTATTGGGGCATGTTGCACTATCTCACTTCAAGATGGGCCTTCATATGTTTCGTGGTGGTAAGAGCCAGTGTCGGACACAACAGAGGCATATGCTGACACACATAGGCACTGATCCTAAATCGTATCAGTGTTTACGGGGCATCGAGGCAACGAATACAATTGACATGGACGAGGAGATTGGCTCTGCGGATCGTTCCCATTCTGTTGTTCGTATCTCAGATTCATCATCTCCTGCAGGCCATTCGATGCCAGACGTCGCCGGACTTCTCGCTTCATCGGCACGGAGACAACAACAAGTATAGCCTGTTAGATTGGTCGACAGACGGGGGCTCGCTGCACACCCTGGCTTCCACACTGCTGTTCCAGTCGACGGATGCCCAAGCCTGTGCTGCAGTGGGAATGAGCCGACCAAGTCCCGATGTTCGAGCACCTTTCGGTTCTTTCTCACTTCTCTGGCCGTCCTTCTTGCGGCTGAGCCTCTCCCATGTCGTGGAAAATCTATCTTGCTCGCTGCAACAGATCCCGACAACGGCAGAGGTGGGAATGTCCGTGTTCGAGCATTCTCTAGCATTCGCGGAGGCTGAGACGATGATCTCCCACACCCTGGGTCTAGGCTATTATGGGTCAATGAGATCTTCCGGCGGCGGTAAAACAAACAGCACGTCTCCTAGCCTCGAGTCCCACCCTACCATACCTGCATCAGGTACAATATTAGCTCTTGCCGACGCCACGACCGCCTTGACAGGTCCGCATCTGCTTGATCGTGTCAATGTTCCGGTGGAGGTTCTCGTGGTCACCTTGCTCTCGTGCTGCAACTCGCTTTCATCTCATATTATTGCTGTTTTGGGAAAGCAGCGCCAGTGGAGGCTGGTCAATACCGGTATCTGGGCGATGGCTTTCATGGGGGCGTTTGTCTGGGGATTCTGCACAACCAGTGTTATGGTTAGGAGCGGTGACAATGGAGACAATCGTCCTGTCAGCAGCCTTTTACACTTCCCTACCGTGGCGATCATAGGATTTCTTCCCCATATGGTCATCTTGGTCGGGATCGCAGTCTGTCTGCTCATATACGCCGTTGCTCTCACTTTGACGGCAGTCTCACTGGGCACAAATCCGCACATCCCACGGCCAACCACTCTCAGGGAACGTTTCATGATAGCTCACGACAATCTGCAGGTTGCAGTCCAGACCCGGGGGATTGATATCCGCTGGCATGAGGACTTCTACACATCACTCCTCCGCACTGGATTTGCTGCACTGACGGCGGCATCAGAAGCGGTTTTCTTGAATGAGGGCAGGGCTGTCGAAGTCCGCCAATTCACATGGCTAGAAGAGGACAGATTAGATGAATTCGACACCGCAATGCGGGAAATGGGAGCATTTCAAAATGCCTTCCCAAACAGTCCACAGTTCCAGATTCTGGAAGAATACGGCCTGCCTCCTTCGAGTCCTGGGGCCGCGGATAAGGGCGGTGTTTGGGAGTCGGGCTATTCCAGGGAACGAAAATTCGACAAGAAGGATAACGAAGCCAAAGGTTCATTTGTCTATCCTACTCCTCGTGCTGGCGGAGTCGGCGCTGTACAGCGGACAACCCGATTTTACCTGATCATGATTTATCTTCGGGGTATCATGTTTTTAATAGCCGGATATATTGGCTTTGGGATTGGCGCTTTATTGGACACGGTTGGCATTACGGCGCGCCCTCGTTGGCTCAGACGAATCGTTGGTCGGTCTCTGAAGAAGTTGAACTCGAGGCCGAGCGGACCAAACAACGAACGGACGCTTGACTTTTGGATTCTGACAGAAGACGGAAAGCTCACTATAGCGAGCAGCGATGAAGTTGACATCGAGCCCGAGATGAGGAGGCGGCTGATGACCGAATTTCCAGAAGAGAGGATTGATGAACTCCTCGACACAAAGCTGTATGAGTGGTGGAAGTCAGGTGGTTGGTTTGGTGCGAAAGACGACAGCGGAGATTATGAGCCGTCAAACACAGACGATCTCGACGACACCACGAGTATCATTTCGATGGCTACTGAAGCCAGCACACACAACGGCGAGACCGACGAAGATGCCTGGGAGTCTGAGCCCGATGGGACACGAACACCCACTCAGTCGTCAACAGGACCGTCGTGGTCATTCTCCGGCGTCCAAAACAGAGAATCAACCCCAACACCAGCATTCACAGACTCTCCTTTGGATGCGGCGACGCTCGCAAGACTTTTAAATCCACCAGACAGAGAATCTCGCGAGGAAGCACGGATTCTTGCCTCGCACCTGGCTACTGTGGCCTCCGACTCTCCCGGCGTCATGACTCGTTCACGCTACCGTCGCGAGATTGAAGCTGAACGAGCTCGAATCCTGCTTGCAGGACGCAGTCCGGATCCCTCACGATCAACTCACCACAGGGTCCCCACGGTCTCGTTGTACAAAGAACCTTCAAGCACGGGTCCTCGACCGCTTACCTCGCTGGAGGAAGCAGAGGTGCTTGAATCACTAATCCTCAGCCGTCGACAGAAGAATGCACCCCCACCACCGACGCTGAAGAGTGAATCGTCAAGCACAAGCAACCCAGAGGAAGACCGACAATACGGTCCGCCCTGCGTTGTTTGTCAGATCGCGCCTCGAACCATTATCGCTTGGCCATGTCGATGTCTATGCGTATGCGAGGACTGTCGAGTCAGCTTGGCATTGAACAACTTTGGGAACTGTGTCACTTGTCGGCGGACCGTGCAGGGGTTTGTGAGGCTATACGTGCCGTGAGCCACCTACCCAGTCAGTTAGTGTATGATTTTGTAAGATCCCAAGGCAGGAGAGGAGACATTGCAAGGCAGGTTGTTCCATTATGGTTCCTCTATGAAGCTGTATGTAGATCTGACTCTAGCTGAACAACAAGCAAAAGTTCCTGTCTATGGGGGATTGTTTATCTATTGACTCGTGTCGTTTTCTACGTCCCATTCGGCTCCTTGCGAAGATTTTAGGTGATTATGTTTCCATTCTGAGTGACCGAGATCAACTAAAACGCAATACAGCAGCAGTAGGAGAGACCAGTAGACAGCAGCAAGACAAGTAGAAAAGCAACACACTGGGCCTCGTACAGTCATGAAATACTTACTACCTATATGGGTTAATTTCTAGAGGCCCTAGCTCCAGCAAAGATCTCTAGAGAGACTCTCACTCCCATGGCTCCAAAACAGCAAATGTCCATCATCCATGATCATAAGTCATTATCGACCATCCCGCATCTGTACACGAAATTTCCAACAACTCGGCAAACCATAACTCAGCAGCGACAACGGCAGTACAGTCGTGGAAGAACACACATCACAGAACACTGTCCACGACATCCATTTGTTGGGGGTGATATGACTCGGTATATGGCTTTGTTAGCCGCGAGTAGCAGTAGTGGCGTAGAAAGAAGCCTCCTTTTTTTCCGAATCCCACGAGTCCAGAAAGGACCCCAGGTCATCCATGGCCGCATCGATGTCAAAGTCGTCGTCATTCTCGACCAGTTTGAGCAGCTTTTGTCGTTGTGCATCCTGCTGCTTGGTCGATGACGAGTCGGCAGGAGGGTTGGTGGTGGTGGAGAGGGACGGCTTCACTTTCTTCGTAAGACTCTGCGCGGAGAACGATCTGAGAATGCTCCTTGGGCCGCAGGACGCCAGCAACAACAGCTTTGCGGAATCAGAGTCATAATTCGTTGCTGCGCCATCTCCGTCATCTCCACTACCAGGCTGAAGTTCCTCTTCATGCGGCGGGATAGCTGTCTTGGAAATAGCCGTCTCTTCCTGGATCACAAACGATGGCTTCGCGACTTTGAGAGTCGATTTTATCGATCCTCGAGTCGATCGACGTCGTGCTGTGTCTTCCGTTGGAGACATGTCTCGTCTCTTGGCTCTGGTTGCTCTAACCTTTGTGATTCTCTCCGGGGAGGCTGCATTTTGGGTACCTCTGCCAGGTTTCTTGAGTGAATGGGACACAACTGATGCATCATCAGTCATCAAAGGAGATGTCCCAATACCGTTGACCTGTATCGGAATTTTCGGTTGGATATCTTGCGCGGCTTCCGACTTTTCCGTCAAGAGGATGCACTCGCGATCAGGGCCAACACTTGCATCCGATTTCGTACCTCCAGCGGCGGTTACATCAACAATTTCTGCTCCATTCCGACCCTCTGTGTCAATAGCTTCTGCATCACCACCGTCCAGGGCTTCGTCAACCATTTGGCGGTGACTAGAAAGATTTGAGGGCAGAGACGCTAAGAGGGCAAGGGGTGGCATCTGCGCAGATGGCAAATCGGTCGTTATGGTTGATTTCGTTGTTTCTTTCGCCAAAGACTGAGGCGCAAGTTCAGAGGGATATGGTGAAGATGTCTCTTGTGCATCGGGAACTGTGGCAGAAGTATGGTTCAATGCCGATGTCACAATTTCCGCCAGCTCGGGTTCTTTCTCCCTCTCCTGCACAAAAGGCTCTAATCTGACGCCAGACTGAGGTCCGCTCGGAGGAGACCTTTTGTTGCAACTGGCTTGGGGGTCAAAGTCAGGATTAGATGGAGCGGTAACGAACGAGGTACGATGTTTTGCTCCACGTTGCGGCCTGATAATAGCATATTCTGGCCCGGGTTCGTTTGCGCAGGATTGCTTCGTCGCCTTGTCATTATCACCGACGCAAACTTGTTCGTCTTTGTCCCTTTTCCTTTGTGGAGAGGTCCAGCAGTTACGTGGTCGCGGAGCAATTTGCGGAGTCTGCGGACGGAGGAGGGATGAAATGCTGCTCTTAAATGACTGGGATTGCCTCGAGCCTGATGTGGTGCCAGAAGGGAGACGCTGATTACTTGTGATGCTGACACCGGCGTCTTCTGAAGCAAGATGATCGACGTCCAATTTTGATGCTTCCCACTTCTTTGCCTTGCCTTCGCATGGTGATGGAGGTGACAAGGACTGCTGGCTGTGCTCTGGCCGCTGATATACTGCACTCCTCCTCAACCAATCCTCCACCTTGTTGTTCTCCGGGGGAAGGTCATCGTCGTTGCAAAGAGGTGGGCCAGTGCTCTTCTCTCGCCGCTCACTTCTTATTGGACCCAAGTTGTCCTTGGGTTGCTTCGTCGCACGTATGCTTGTGCCTGCAGCTGACCGAGCCACACGATCCGCCTTTGAGATTCTAAGGTCCTGCTTCTTCCCTTGCGCAGGCTCGGTAAATGCCGGAGAGCTTTTTCGGGTTATTGCAGTCTCGTTTCCTTTATTATTGGAAGTGTCCCCCCAAGGATCTTCCCACCCTTTGCCAAAGGGCCCTCTGAGTTGAGCCGTGAGAATGAATAAAGGCTGGCCTCGCAGATATGCTGTGGCATGGCTCTCGATTCGTTGTTTTTTCGCCGCTCTCTGCTCTGCATATTCCTCAGCATCCTTCGCCGGCTCATAATAGACAACTGTATCATCACAGGTTGGGATCGAGTCGGCAGAAACAGGTGACACCGGTCTCGGATACTCGGGTACCCTAGCTCTCCGTGTCTGAACGGGCATGGCCGAAATAGAAAGGGTCAGACATCCAGGTTAGTAGCCAGGAAAAATAGTTATACTTGATGAAGAGCAAAGACCAGGTGAGAGGGACAAACTAACAAGGCTGCAAGACAACGGGCTGTACGAGGTATGCGCAGGAGGACAAACACCCAGGTACAGAGTGCTGATGTAGGCGGTCCAGTGGCTGGATAATTAGCAGCTAGTCACTACCTACTAGTCGCGTCACCCGCCTCCGCGTCACAAGCCACGAGTGCGAATGGTGCGTACATACAATCGTCATCATGCGGAGGAATCACTGTATCAGTCTAAACACCCCAGGGCATTATTTGATGTTTTCTGCTAATCCTCGAGTATCGACTATTTAGCTATCTGTGTTCACCTACAGAGACAAGGCTTGTTGTTGCAGAACTGCAATTGTCAACGAAAGGAAATTCGTCAAACCAGTCGACAGGACGTTTTTCTCCATTACCATTCTGTTAACCTCCACCAGCAAAACTCTTAGAAGGGTATCAAAATAAGCAGCTGCATTCACGGACAATACAAGGATCCCGCTCCAAGACACTTTACTGGGAAGTAACGCCGTCGTAGTAAGTCTTGTTGGTGCTGCCGTTGGTTGGGTTGGCAATGTCCTTGTTGGTGTCGAATGCTCGATCAACTTGGTTGCTGAAGCCGGTGGTTCCCGCAGGGTTGCTAGTAGCAGTGGTGCCAGTCACGGTAGACAGATTGTCTTCGTTGGGGTGATTGCCGCCACGGATAGTCGCAGGTGCAGTGTCGTGAGGCTTGCGAGTGACAGATTTCGACTTGGGGAGGTCAGACGATTCCTTCGCGCTGCCAATGCTGAAGATTGGAGATTCCCAGCGGTCGCCCTTAGCAGCCAGTTCCTTGTACTCGGTTGCTTTGGTCGAAACACCACCTGGCAGGTTGATATGCTGGAACATGGAGTCTTGTTTGGTCATCGCCAAGTTGACATTGGTCTTGGAAGTAGCCTCTTTGGCCTTCTCCTTCTTCTCTGTCAACATCTTCTGGTAAGAGTTCCAGTATGATTGCCAGATATTCGGAGCGTTCTCAGGATCCTCCAGAGCCGCCTGCTTGCCGCTTTCCACATCTTGGTGAACCTTGTACGCGAAAGCATCAGCCTTCATAAAGGCATCCTTGATCTGTTTCTCCAACACCTTTTGGATAACAGGTTTCATGGTCTTGAGCAACAATGGCTTGGCAATCTTGAACAACAATTTGTGGTTGGATTGCTTGATCTTAACGTTCAAATTCTTGATTGTGACGTCAACCTTGTCAACCGCGACAAAGTGGCTGCGGTCTCTGGCGTTCGCATTTCGCGCAGCGATCTTGAAACTGAAGCCTTCGCCGCCAAGGAAGATGTCCATGACACCCTTGTCAGTGATGGACGGGAAACCTTGCTTCTTCTTGATGTAGTATGCAACATCCTGAAGGTCCATCTGAATTCCAGACCCCGCGATTGTGACCTTGTTCTCCCTCTTATTGGAAATTCCCTTGCGACCCATGCGGAAGTAATTATCACTACCGAACTCGAAGACGTTGGGGAAGAGGTTGTCACTCTCGATGACGAGGTTCTCAACCACAGCATCGATCATGGGATCGGAAACTTCAATTCTGGGGATTGGAATGTAACGAGTGTTTTCAAAGATCTCAGGAATAATGACCTCGGTAAGATCTTTGATCAAGTGAGGCTTGAATGTGGCCTTGCCATTCTCATCGTTTCCGAGGTCGAGGAATAGCTTCTGAAGAGCATCTCCGAAGGCTCTGTTCTGTGGGTCCTGGTCAAATTGATCCGCGATGAACTTGATCTCGTCGAGAATGCGGTCGGTGTGGTTTCGGTAACGGTCGCGAAGGAGGAAGCGGCCCTTGTCTTGAAGACGGTTGTACTCGTCATTGGCTTCGTCTTGAAGGATATATCCTTGCTCCTGCAGACATTTGCGGATATATCTGTCGACAGCTTTGAACCAATCCTTGAGTTCTGGGTCACGGTCGGCGTCGCGATAGATTTGATTCAAGGCGTCGAAGAAGTCATCCGTGCTTGTGTAGTTGGCAAAACGTTCAATCAGCGTCTTTAGCTTGGTCAGCGCGTCCTTGTTGTCACGATAGGTAGCTGTACAAACCTTCAAGTTAGCCTCTGCACTCTGCAATCTATCATCTTCATGAGCACCTTTGAGAGTCCCTTTGGACTGCGAATGCAAGTCGGTGGCATGGCCACCATAGGTCTCCGCAAGGGAGAGCAGTGTGTCAATAGCTTGGCGATCTTTATGGTTGTCAGTCCATGAATGTTGGTCTCATGATGTAGCAACACTTACAGTCAGAGTGGCCTTGAATTTCCACCACCATCTTCTTAAGACGCCAGATAGTTTGGTCACGACGCTCTTGAGGAACCTTCTTGTTCAGGTAATTCTTGGTATGTTGGGATGTGGCTTCCTTGGCCTTCCTTACGTCTTCCTGGCGTTCGTCGGGGATATTCTGCTGCGCTCGGTCTTTCAAAGTACCTGTCGCATTCTGCAGCCCCACGCGTCCGGCTTCTTGGTTATCCTCAGTGGGGTGTTGCTGAGCGGTGTCCAGGCCCTGTTGAGCGGCGTCTTTGGCTTCGTCTCTGCTGAAAGGCTTGTTCTGGTTGTAAGCGTCACGTGCCTGGCTCTTTAGGTTCTCCTTGGACAGGTCAGGAACGTCGTGCCAGGTGTTGTCTTCAGCAGGGTGGTCGATTTGGTTCAGCTGATCTTCGGAAGGGTTAACCTTGCCTGCGACATTCTGCGCGGCGTCACCAGCCATGTCCCGCAGGAGGATGGTGGCATCGTTTAGAAGTTTGCGGAATTGGCCGTTGGAGAGGATGAGTCTGCCAAGGGTCTTGAGGCCTTCGAGAGCTTCATCGCCGTGCTGTTGAGCGGTAGCCTTATCCGTCGGGGCATTGGGAAGGTTGGCATTGCTGGCGTCGAGGTGTTGGGTGTCCCAGATGAACTCCTGAAGCAAGTTTCCCTCATTCTTGGACAGCAACAGATATTTGGCCTGTTGAATGACCTCCTTCAGATCTCCAACAAGTTTGCGACCCTCCTCAGAGAGCTTTGAGGATGGTGATGAGAGGGCCTTGGAGGTAAGAGCACTGTTCAGCGCTACGTCAATCTGCTTGTTGGAGGGGACTTTGCCATTGGCAAAGGCTTGATAGATGCCGTAGAGCTGGAGTTTCTGGTTGATGTCCTTCTCCTTGATGGCGTTGTTCGTGGGGCGGTTAACGGAAGCCATGATGAAATTTCAGTCGACACGGTAATGGTGCAAAGGGGGTATCACAATGTATGAAAACAAAGAACAGATGCGGGTCAAGCCCTTGAATCGCAACGCTGAGGATGAGGTTTCCCAAGCAGTTTTGGATTCTGTGGAGAGATGGATATGAGGTGTGAGGTTGGTTGAAGGGTGATCAAGTAATAGTAGTAGTGGTAAGTATGAAAGGTGGTCTGAGAAGAAGCACGAGGTCAGAGACGGAGGAGGGTGATGTAGTTATGAGTGAAAGGTGGGAGCAACTGGGAGGGGGTTTCGGTGTGTATTACCTCACAGCCAAGTTGGTGGCACAGGGCGTCACTCGAGCAGCAGGAGGCACGCGCAGCAAGACCTGCTTTGTTCCAAGTTTGGGGAGGGATCTGGCCGTAACTTTGCCAGAACCTTGCCGCGATCGAGGAGGGATCGACAGCGGTGTGGCTTGATCTCAGCAGAACAGGACAGAAAGAGAGCGTGTTGAGCATCAAACTAGCATGGCATAGCATCACATTTGAGCGAAACAATGTGGAGATCGCGGGTCGACGAGCCAGACAAGCCAGAGCTGAAGACGATGCGGACTTCAATTGCGCGCGCCAGTAAAAGCCAAACAAAGCGTCATGACATCAGTGACATCACCAGCCACCTTTGACATTCCTTCACCTACAGGGTGCCTACAGCTTTCAGCTTTGTATCATTGAACCTTTACCAGCCAACTTCTCCCTGGAGGCAGGAACATGGGCATTAGACTTTGCGGGTGCATTTGAACTCCCTAAGCTCCCCCTTCAGCCATGTCAGCATCCTTCATACGGAGTACCTAGACACCTAATGTAGAACGAAGCAAGAAGTTCACTGCCAGTGACCACAACAGTGACCCTCTCCCCTACAGAGCCCGACTGGACGTTCGCCGCCACTGACGCGGTTCTCACCAGTCAAGCCACTCATCCTCCGGCCAGCAACGTCGACGCCGTCGCTTACACCCAAGACCCTGATTTCTGGACGTTTTCGTCATTGCTGGTCCACCACGAGGGCCGATCACGATCGAACGAGGAAATCATGTTGGCAGGGCATGGCCTGATCGAAAGAACAGAAAATTATCGTTGCTTCTCCACAACAATGACGTTTCGAAGGCTCTAGTCACATCCAGATTGCGCAAGGCTCTGGAGCCCGCTTCCCGCCAATCAGACGCAAAGCCAAGAACTGCGATCTCGGCGGCAATCCATGTGGCTGAGCACGGCGTATTATGTAATGAATCACCAGCCACACCTCCAAGACTTTCTCGTCACGTGTCAACGCGCTTCGTTCTCCAACGCGCCCTCCCCCGCTTATTCACACCCGCCAAACTGCGCACCGCCTGATCGCTTCCTGCAAACACTTCCAGTTTGCATTCAATGATTTCATGCCTTTGATGGCCTCCCATTGTATCGGTCTGGTCGTTCCATCCAAGAACTTGTGTCATTCTTAGCCAGTTGAATTCTAAAAGAGCCTACCTACGTTCTGCCCCATGGCAGCCAGATCCTCCAGACTGAGCGCTCCAAAACGCCCATTCCGCGATCAGAAGCGACAGACGAGGCTGCAATTCTCATCTCTCTCTTCCTCATCTCCTGCTCCAGGGGACTCCACTCCACGAGAAGGCCCCTCAGAGCTGACTCCAGAAGGAGCTGAAATGCCACCCCGCACCTCATTTCCTTCGTCGCCCACAATCCACCGAGTCCTCCAAATCGATTTGTCGGATGACACTGACGAGGACGATTTGATCTCTCCGGCTCAGAAGAGACGCAAGCCGTCTTCTACTGTCGACGCTGCGCACCCACACAGTCTACCTCCGCCCAGGAAGTCAAAACGTCTGAACCCCAACTCATCTTCTCCTCCCAGGCAATTCTCAAGCCCCGGTGAGCATGATGACACGGCATTCCCAAGCTCTCCGCCTCCACGAAGATCAGGGAGGTTACATGCTGGGTCTCCGCCACCACTAGCATATTCAACTCGGTCTGGGAGTTCTCGCTCTATCCGGTCCGCAGAAATCCCCTCCCCACCCAATCGACAGTCTACCTTTTCTGATCTCGGGTCGCCGGAGACGAGTGACGATGACGATCATGTGATGGTAACAAAGCCTACACCTCGGAGGAAATCAAGACTGGACAGGGACGATCCGTTTGTTGTCAATAACGATGAAGAAGAATACATGTCAGATCGGGAGAGCCGCAAAAGACCGACACCAAAGAGGAAAAAGAGCAGAGAAGATGACTTTGTGGTTGATGATGATGAAGTGGAGTTTCTCTCTTCCGATGACGAGAACGACAGCGTCAAGGTACGGCCACCCACGAAGGCACGAAAATTGATGTCGAAGCACAATTCATCCAAAATGTCTCATGGCCGAACCAAGGAAGAACAGGATGAACTTGAGGAAGATCTGCAGGACTTGCAAGATTCAGAGCAGGAAACAAGTGAGCCGAGAGCGCGAACTAGAGGAGGCCCTGTCACCACTCAGCGAGATAAGACTAGAGAGCATTTGGAGCTTTTGAAGCGGAGGCGTGCGGGCGAAAAAGTGCCACGTGTCCCTGACTCCGATGAAGAATCAGACGAAGACTCAGAAGGTGTGGACATTGATCTTATCGGACAGCCACATTACAGCATCTCCGGTGACCAGTCTTCGGAGTCCGCGAATGAAACGGACCAGGCAGCTGATAGCGACGAAGAACAAGAAGAGGAGGCAGACGATTTTGTTGTTGACGACTCAAGAGGGAGACTCGGTCGACCACATCCAGATATACCGCTACAGTTCACCAAATTTGCTTCGGCTAAGCCAAAAGAGCTCTTCCCTCACATCATCGAGTGGATGGTCAAAAACAAAATCGCGCCGGCCTTCAATCGCGAAGATCCAGTGTACAACCTCGCCTTTGATCGGCTGGATGACCAAGTCAAAGCTCAAGCAGGAAGCAGACTTATCTCGGCAGCATGGGGTACCGTCTTCAAACGAGCGATACTGGCGAGACCGAACATGAAAGTTGTAGCATTGCCAGGCGAAGACGACGAACACATGCGAAACTGCGATGCTTGTAACCGTACCAACAACCCTGCTCGCTATGAGTTTGTCTTCTCTGGCGAACCGTACCACAAGAAAACACTGGAACCCGTCGACAACTCGGAGTCGGACGAGGACGCGGATGACGACCATGACGGGCACAACGGCACCACCTACGACGAAAATGGCCACGCCATCTCTTCTGAGCAAACACGCTTCTATCTGGGTCGATTTTGCGCTGCCAACGCGGAGATGGGCCACAAACTCACACACTGGAAATACCACCTCAACGAATCCCTCATGACGTATCTCCAAGCACAAGGGGTTCTCTCGGCAGAATCCATCGTCTCGCGCGAAAAGATGAACAAGAAGAGACGCGAAAAGGAAGCAGAGAACATTGTGGACGGCATGGAGGAGACGGGCGTGATTGCAGATTTCTGGCGTGAATTTGAAAATGATCTCAACGATGCGAGGTTGGGGATGGAGGACTTTGACAAGCGAGGTGGGCGGTCAAAGGGCAGAGTTGGGGCGATCCGAGTAAAATCTGGTGGACTTGTCAGGGAATGGAATAACGACAAATATCGGGCGATGAAGGCCATGGAATCGGACTCAGAGGGAGAGTAAGAAGACGGATCCTACACCAAAGGGTATCTAGCAAGGGGGATGGGCAGGCATTTGGACATCAAGGATCTTGCAAATCACTCCGGCGAGCTATTAGTGGCATGCTCCGGGGGCTTGAAGAGAGCGATCTTCATCTTGGACTTTTGGGATATGGAAGAATTGTGCTTGGACATGAAAATACTGGAAACTAGTCTGACATATCCCTCAATGAGCAAGTCCACGCCCTTTGTACCTCGACCATCTCTCTGAATATCGTGAAGGGAGACAACTACTGGGGTCCTGAGAGCGCCATGGGTGAGTGAGCCGGGAACCGTCCTCTTTTCTGGGTTGATTGATATAACCCGGTATATATATTCCCAGGATCAAAGCTCTGTTTCTTTTTCCCACCATTATCAATTCCCCCCTTAATCAACCACAGAGAACACGAAGCACGAAACAGACGGACAGACAGACACGGAAAAGAAACAAAACGGGAAGAAAAGGAGCATGGGGCGACTAAAGGAAGGCCCTTCAGGGGAAAGGGCGAGGACGAGAACGAGAGTTCTGGCTCTTGTGATTTCTCTCCCTCGTGTGTGTGTGTGTTTTGAAAGGGGTTCTTGTTCTCCCCTTGATTCTTTCTGCGTGGGATGAGGATAGGTAGATAGATATTGTTACAATTCGGTTTTTTTCGTGATTCGGTTGGTGGTGACGGGGTGGGCAGGGGGAGATACATTTTCCTGGCTTCATCCCTCACCAGACCACCCTTCTTTCGCCTCTTTCTTGGTCTTTGCTCAGAACGACGTGACGCACCGTCAAAAGATGCTGTGCTGTCGTCTCCAACAAAGAGGTAGAGCAGAGATCATCCGTCCCATTCACATGTCAGTCTTCCAGGCTGACGGGTTGCTAGTACTCCCCAAATCTGGATCTCACAAGCCAGGCAAGGCGCAAGACGTGGGTTTTCGCACCGCCGCCTTTTGTCCTCACAACGTAGGCCAGCGCCAGCAAGTCAGTGTATGCCCATTTCCCCATCACAACCCAATCCCAATCCCTCCATTTCCCAATTCCGCTCTCTCGACTGATCTCGTCTTACAACGCCGGCTTCGCGTCCCCTTGCCCACCAGGCTGGCCTTGCTGAATGATGCCCTGCTGTCCCTGTTCCATCATCGTCCGCTGCCTCTCCTCCTCCATGTACTGCTGTTCCTCGCCCAGCGCGAGCGCATAAGGGATGCCCAATAACAGGATACTGGTCGCGATGACCCACAGGCTCTTTCCGCCGTAGGTGATTGAGGCGTTGGCCGCGGAATAGACGGACTGCGTGGCAGAGGCGAGTCTGGCGCGGGTTTTGGGGGGCACGATGTCGCGGAGAGCGGCGAGACGGTCGAGAAGTGTCTCGTCTAGGGGAGCCTCGATGGCGTCGTCTTCGGAGATCTCGGAGTCTGCATACAGGAGATGGAAATTGTTAGATTAGGATCTCTCGGTTCGCTGATGGGGTTTCGTATGGACTTGAGGGGAACAGTAGGTAGGGGAAATGGAACGAGAGCGGTGGTGGCGCATCAAGCAATAGAATGCTGCATTAGAGAGAACAGAGAAAGGATTTCTTACCGGTGTCAGTGTAGTCTTCATCGTCATCAACTAGCAGAGCGCCGTCTTTGGTAGTATCTGGCTTGTTGATGAAGTGCTCATCTTCGAGTTCTTCAAGCTTGACCATTTTGATTTGATCCCGGGAGCACAGACGTGGCCTGAAATATCAATGCCGACGGATATGATGAAGAGTAGTCCCTAAGGTAGAACAACAATTGATGCAGGCGGCAGTGCTGATGAAGTGACTGCAATGATGGAATTACTTTGCTACAAGAACTTGTAGCTCGCATGCCCATTTCTCCAAAATGCGAAATTTCGGGACCCAGGATTTCGGCGGAGCAGAAAACCTCGAGGCGTATATTCCTTCTCAGCCTCGTTGCGGGAGAGTATATTTGTTTACGAAATACACGACCCTTTTAATCCTGTTTAAAGGCCTCTTCACGCTGCTGCACGACCTAGGTACTGAACATTTGGGTGTTGTTGCGGCGGGTAGAGCCTGACTTGTGGGTTTAAATAACCTCATCCCTAGATGGAGATAGACATCGCATGCTCAAGGCGACCTGGACATTGGCAATGTGTTCGTTTTCTTCGTTTTCTAGCTCGTTGCATGCTAAGCTTTATTTGATTTTAGGATTTGAAACGATGCCTGGACCATTGCACTCGTCCGGTGCAGAAACTTGACTGTATGCTAACGGGAACAGGCTTGCTTGTCTCCCATGGGCCAAGAATTTAACTGAAGGCGTTGATAATCTCGACGACTGTGGTACAGAAGTGTCAGCATTTTCTTACGTTCACCATGAACCTGTTCTCCAGACAACTTGTCGACTTACAGGCAGGTTTCAAGCTAGCACCGCCAACCAAGAATCCGTCCACATCGGGCTGTTTAGCCAATTCTCTGCAGTTCTTCTCGTTGACGCTTCCACCATAGATGATTCTCGTATTCTCAGCGGCTTCGGAAGAGACAGATTCGCTCAACCATTTTCTGATGGCTGCATGAACTTCCTGTGCTTGTTCTGCAATGAATCGGACACATTAGTCACTTCCTCTCAACTTGTCATCAATGAGCTTTTCACCATACCAGTCGTTGCAACCTTGCCTGTTCCAATGGCCCAGATCGGCTCGTATGCGATTACCACATTCTTCCAGCCATCCTTTCCAATAACCTTGTTCACTGCCTCCAACTGTCTCGTGACCACGTCGACCGTGATTCCCTTCTCTCGCTCCTCAAGACTCTCACCACAGCACAGAATGACGCCGATACCGCCATCAAGTGCGGCTTGGGTCTTGCAAGCCACGAACTCATCTTCTTCCCGGAGAATGGTTCGGCGCTCCGAGTGACCCAGCAGTGTCCATGTAATCCCGCTGTCCTTCAATTGCGCCACTGAGATTTCACCGGTGAAAGCGCCATTGGGCTTGTCAAAGACATTTTGAGCCGCAACTTCGATATTGGGAGAGAGGTGTTCACGGGCAAGGAGGAGGTACAGACTCGGTGGTGCGACCACGACTTCAGTGTTGGGGTCTGGGAAAGCAATCGTCAGTCAAGGTCTTTATGCAATCCATCTACAGCAACATAACCAGATGACTAGGGATGTAAGGATAGACATACCGAGCTTGGATGTGGACAAGTTGTGGACAATCTCTTTGATGGACTTGATCGTCCCATTCCTGGCGGAGGTGGTGCGTCAGTAAAGATGCTCTGGCCGGTCACAGAATAGCAGACTCCGGCCTGTTTTGCCCTTCCATACATTTTAAAATTGCCGCCCACGAATGGTTTCCGACCCATTTTGAAAGAATAGAAGAAGCCTGGGGAGAGGAAGTAGTAGCCCGGCTGTCAATGGAAATATCCTGCTGCAAAGCTCGGATCACAGAAGGATAGGACGAGAAAGAATAGTCTCGAGAGTGTAGAGACACAGAAGAATGAGTATTCAGGGGATATGAATATCTCGGAGAGCGAATGCTAGCTATAGTCAGTCGGAACAGTAGAACAGCAGAAATGCTTTTCTTCCTCCGAATCTGTTGACATCGGGCACAACGGAGGCGGGGCTGCCAATGACGGTCGGTCGAGGGGCAGTTGGGCGAGGGAAGTTTTTCCGAGCATCTCGGTCCGTGCATTCTTCCGTTTTATTATCGTCCCTTTGACGGATGGAAAGCAGCACGATGATTTAGTTGCTATGGCTGGTAGGGCTAGATGTTTATAAGACCAGATGCTATCCTCTTTCTCAATGTCAAGGCATTGTGGCAGCAGTTAATTTCGGCCATGAGCGCTCGATGCCTACTGCTCCTAACCAACAGAAGGCTTTCAATGGCAACTGGAGACAATACATCCCTTGAACTGTGCCATACTCTCCGTCGCCATCACAGAGGTATCTACAGAAGTAGCGAGGGCAACATCGCTGGGAAAAGGCTTGATGGTATATGAATGCAAGTACAAAGTTGCGACCCGACGAGAAGAACAGAAGATGGAAATGCATTTGATATGTTAAATGGCTCACCGTAAATACTACGTCGCGGTATAGATTTCTCCGAGACGCAAATCTCAAAATCTTTTCTACTTTGCAAGATTGAAATAGGCGGCGCTCCGTCAAAGTGCACGCAGTGGAAAGCAACAAGTACTTGACAGCGTTTGCACTGGCAGCGCTTCGTCTTTAAACTGTCCTAACTTCTCTCCTACCGTGTTCACTAACTTGAACCGTCCCACCGACCGGTCACGCCTTCTGATCTCTCCTTCATCCCTCCGCAGTTCAGCGGCGATGGCAGCCAAACGCCCAGAGAACCCTGATGGGTTGCCCGCAAAACGTCAGAAGACCGCTGGCGGGATGGATCCCAAGGACAACCCTTACCTTGCTCATTGGTACGACAATGAAGTGAACGGACACACAAATGGCTCGTCAACCCCTCCCACCCGCAGTGACGGACCCCTCGCCGACTTCCAGCGGCACAAGACTACCGCTGCGCTGGCTCGAAAAGCCGAAGACGCCAAAGTCAATCCTTTCACAGGGCGTGCGCATTCCGATCGATATTTCTCCATCCTACGTACCAGAAGAGACCTGCCCGTCCATGCCCAGCGAGACGAATTTCTGCACTTGTACCAGCAATCCCAAATCCTTGTTTTCGTCGGCGAAACTGGTTCGGGAAAGACGACACAAATCCCCCAGTTTGTCCTCTACGATGACTTGCCACAGCAAGAACGGAAGCTTGTCGCCTGCACACAGCCTCGTCGAGTGGCTGCCATGTCAGTGGCGGAACGTGTCGCGAACGAGCTGGACGTCAAACTTGGCGACGAGGTGGGTTACAGCATAAGATTTGAGGACATGACAAGCCCGAAGACGATACTCAAATACATGACCGACGGCATGCTGCTAAGAGAGGCCATGAACGACCATGAGCTCAGCAGATACAGTACCATCATCCTCGACGAAGCCCACGAGCGGACATTAGCCACAGACGTATTGATGGGTCTCTTGAAAGAGGTGGTTCTGCGCAGGCCAGACCTCAAACTGATCATCATGTCTGCAACCCTGGATGCTCAGAAATTCCAGAGATACTTCAATGACGCGCCTTTACTTGCCGTTCCAGGTCGAACACACCCCGTCGAGATTTTCTACACTCAAGAACCCGAGCCGGATTATGTTGAGGCAGCAATCAGAACCGTTCTGCAGATACACGCCACGGAACCCGAAGGCGATATCTTGCTATTCCTCACCGGAGAAGAAGAAATTGAAGACGCTTGCCGAAAGATCTCCCTGGAAGCCGACGAAATGATCCGTGAGGCTGATGCAGGGCCCATGAAAGTGTATCCCCTCTACGGCACACTGCCTCCTGCACAACAACAAAAAATCTTCGAACCAGCCCCGCCACCACGGCGAACTGGTGGCCGAGCGGGACGGAAATGCATCGTTGCCACCAACATTGCAGAGACGTCCCTGACGATTGACGGGATAGTGTACGTGGTTGACCCGGGCTTTTCCAAACAAAAGGTGTACAACCCACGCATCAGGGTCGAGTCGCTTCTCGTTTCGCCGATCTCAAAGGCTTCCGCTCAACAGAGAGCTGGTCGTGCTGGTCGTACTCGCCCGGGCAAGTGTTTCCGGTTGTACACCGAAGGTGCCTTCAAAAAGGAGCTCATTGAGCAAACTTACCCCGAGATCCTCCGCTCTAACCTCTCGTCCACCGTACTGGAGCTAAAGAAACTTGGAATTGACGACCTCGTGCACTTTGACCTAATGGATCCTCCTGCCCCGGAGACCTTGATGCGAGCACTGGAGGAGTTGAACTATCTCGCTTGTTTGGACGACGATGGTAACTTGACAACTATGGGCCGGCTTGCGTCCGAGTTCCCTCTTGATCCAGCACTGGCAGTCATGCTCATCTCTTCACCCGAATTCTACTGTTCGAACGAGATTTTGAGCTTGACTGCTTTGCTGTCTGTACCTCAGATCTTTGTAAGACCTACGTCGGCACGGAAACGGGCAGACGAGATGAAAAATCTCTTCGCTCACCCTGACGGCGATCATCTGACAATGTTAAACGTCTATCACGCTTTCAAAGGTCCTGAAGCCCAGGCGAATCCGAGACAGTGGTGTCACGACCATTTCTTGAGTCTCCGAGCTCTACAATCTGCCGATAATGTGCGTCTACAGCTGAAACGAATCATGGAACGAGAAGAATTGGAATTAATGTCAACACCGTTCGAGGACAAGAAGTATTATGAAAACATCCGGCGAGCCCTCGTGTCTGGTTTCTTCATGCAGGTAGCGAAGAAGGAAGCCAATGGCAAGACGTACACGACAGTCAAAGACAACCAAACTGTACTTTTGCATCCGAGTACGGTCCTCGGCCAAGAGAGTGAATGGGTGGTTTACAACGAATTTGTGCTTACCAGCAAGAACTATATTCGGACCGTCACGAGTGTTCGAGGCGAGTGGCTACTCGATATTGCACCGGGTTACTACGACATAGAGAGCTTTCCCAAGGGTGAAGTCAAGACGGCGCTTCAGAGAATCGCAGAGAGGGTAGCTCGGCGGCAAAAGATGAAAAGTGGACGATAGATTTGCAGCATGCGCAGATATGGCTTAGACCACATGCCAAACATGGCCACATGGCACTGCAGAATCAAGCGAGGCAAGTGGCTGGTTCTGCCCTACAAGGGGCAGCATAGGCGAATGATCGAGTTCACAGATGAGAGGCTGAAGACGCCATTAGAGGTCCCCCTGCAGCGGCGACAGATCTGGACCCTTGTTCGAGTCGGAAAGAGTTTTCCAAGCGGTGAAGGAGTCGCCTGCAGCATGTCAGCATTTCCTAAGCCATTTCTCTACGATGTTTGTGCCACCAAACGCACACCACATCGGACAGGTCCTAGTCGGACCATCGAGACTTTCACCGCATTCACCAGGATACGATTTGTACTGTACGATTGATAGAAGACACGGAGGCGCCACAAGGCCGGGGGAGGGGGGCAGTCGAAGTGGTTACGAGCAGTGTTCCGGAACTGACCCATGGCCCCCGGGCCGGTGGTCACTTCAGCCCAGTGGCATTGATTCCGCCCTCACCAGGAGCTGGCGGCCTTGCCGCCCCTTAGCAAACATGCCAAGGCAGATATGGATTAGACGCAAAACACTCTCGTTGCCAAACTCGCTGTACAGCTGTATCTTCCCATCCCAGGTTCGGTCCTTCTGCCCACATACTGATCTCTCGAATAGGACTTTGCCTGTCCCCCTAGTCAGTCCAAGAGCGGTCTGAAACCTATGAGAAGGCAATTGCCTTAGCTGGAAAGTCGCCATTGGGCGCCGGATCTCTGGGGACCCTGGACGTCTCACTTTGCCGAACCCTTGTACTCAGCCTCAGCAGCTTTTCCTGACTAGTTTGCATGCACTTCCTGTCAGTCTGTCTCGCCGAATGACGAACCACGGGGTTTGAACGCCCTCCTTCACCACACAAGTGTTAGATTCGACCTACTGCCTATTCGACAGCCTGGACCGCTTACCCAGCTGGAAGCACGAGCCTTACGAACCCCGAACACTGCGCGCCTAATCCCCTGCTCGTTTGACCGTGCTCGAAATAGTGGGGGGGCGATGCAATAATGGACGACGAGATCTACGGCACCGCCGTCGGTCGACGACCTTCCAGTCGCTTGTGTATGTGCGCTTGCAAAATTGCTCGTGTTTCTTGGTTCCAATTGTTTACTTCACAGCTATCAGATCGTTCTCCAAAGGTCTGACGGCTATCCTTTTAATAGTTGTCGTTGGTTGTATCTCCCGAGCTTGGCCTCTCCCGACGTGTCTTTGTTCTTCCTGCACTTTGCAACCCTCAATGAGAAGCCTAAACAATGCCCAAACAGTCGAATTGTCACTAAAGAATTCAAGAGATCATGGTCTCCGACAATCACTCACTCTACACATCCGATCTCCTGATGGCGCACCTCCGAAGACAAGAGGCCTTCAATGATTCCGACTATGAGTCGTGTCCGGTCGGAGGCGAGTGGTGGAAGTGTGAAGATGTCAACTATCCGACATTTATCGGATGTTGTTCAAGCAATCCCTGCTCTGGACAGTTGTGCCCTCAGAGCAACTTGTATCCTATGGGTTTTGGCCCGGTCACTAGTCCAGTGCCGGACTACCCGAATCATTCGTGCCCATATGGCGGACTGTGGTATACTTGCGCCGACAATTCTGTTCCCTTCCAAGGCTGCTGCGCCAGCAATCCGTGCAATGGCCAAGGATGCCCCGCCTCTGATTTACGACCTGCCGGTGTTCATACGGTGGTCCTGGCTGGAGGCTCGACCTACACAGTTCCCTCCTCGGTTGCAACGACGGCTTCAGCTTCTATCTCGCCGGCATATGCTACGACAACATCGAGCACGGCGTTGCCACAACCAGTCTCGAAAACAGTTGATACAGCTGCTGTAGCAGGCGGCGCCGCTGCCGCTGCAGTAGCCTTGACTATCATCATTGGGCTCGCGGTCTATTGCCTCATACGGCGCAGAAGAATGAAAAAGGCTCTACAAGAAACCGCTCAGCCTGGACAAGGGCCACAAGAATACAAGCCATTCTACAAGGATCCTTTCGGTACAGTGGCCTCAGCCTTAACACCCCTTCCTCGATACTCGGGAAGCGCTTCCGCTATTCAAAGCCCTTTCTCGTCTGTACCTGCTTATTACTCGCCCCGAGCACCCAAGCCTCAAGATGGAGAGCCTCAAGAGATCATGGGCCTCGGCCTAACCGCAGATGAATTCAATCGACGCAATAAATCCAGATCACCCGTCAACCACATTGTCGACGGCCCTATTGAACTTGCCACCCACCGCTTCTCGGCCAACCAACCCGATGCGGAGGCTGCAAGCCCTCTTTTAGAGTCAAAACCGAAGGACAGACCGACCAAAAGATTGACGAAAGCCGGAGAGCCAGATTCGCGAGCGCGATTGCGAAACCGTGCAGCAGTTTTTGACTTGCGCGCAGAAGTGTCGCGGAGTCCTTCAAGAGGGCCGGCGCGAGGTTTCGAGTCCGACGACTGAGCATAGGGAAGATAGCTGTCGCGCATCTTCAGGTGCGATCCAGCCGAGAAACAATTTCCGAACAAAATGTGTGACCTTCTTGCTGTCTCTTTAGTGGGACCAGCGAATCGAGGCCTCTTTACACTTTCCCAATGCAGTCCCAAATTATGGTCCCAAATCCTGGTAGCGAAGTCAGGTATCCGACTGGTCTCCCGACAACAGCCACCTGCCAACCGTTGTAGTCGACAAATTGCTTGAAAAGGTCCAAGTACAGTCTCGACTCTTGCGGTCCCTGTCACCCTGACCCTTCTAGCTTATATTGAACGGATTTCTAAATGCAGTTTGTTGATGCGAGCCGCACGCAGACGGAAACCAGCAAGATGCATCCTTTTGGCCCGCCACCCTGAGTCAGATACGACGTCGACGTGGCGGCCCAAACTAGCCATGACGGACGCAGAGACATTTCAGCCTATATTTCAGGACCCTGTGTAAAATCACGAGCGCTTTTGCTGTTTCGGCTGAGCATGCAAGACTTGGGAGTTGTGGAACACATACAGGCCATCGATCTTGGGGGGTATACTCTATAGGCTATTATAGGTTTGCGTTCTCGAACCGTCTGGGCAAGGTGGTGGACATTCTCCGTCGCGGGGGGGGATGAGGGCTGTCTTTGGCGCCAATGGATGGGTTGGATAGCGTGTATAAAGACTAATGGGCCCAGTCCTAGCACATAAGAGCAGAAAGTGAATGAGGCTGAAGAGGATCCAGGAAGAAATACATAGCAAGGCGGCCACTCTGGTTCGTTGCATAATCCGCGCTATCTGATTGGTTCCCGGTATTCCCTTGGCGTTATTATGTAATCGAATTTTTTCTGAAAGCCTCGAATAGCGCGACTCCTTGTTCATTCTCTGGAGGTGATAATCAGCAACGAATGTTAGCACCCACTTGACTCTAGTCTCGTTGCGGTGGCTCTGTTTGAACGGAGGGAGAAGATTCTATGTTTTGTCGCCGCTCTTTCTCATGCGCATCACCGGGGTACTCATCTTTCACTTCATCATCTCCCATTCACCAGACCTCTGCGGTCCGTAGATTCACCAGCACCGCACAGCAATCTTCGGCAACATTCCAACCATTCAATCGCAATCGCAGAACCACGCGCAGTCTATTATCCCCGGGGGAGTACAATGCCGCATCGATCGCGGCGAGGATGGAGAAAACCAACGGTTTCAAAGGGCCCTTAGGTCGCGCCAAGAGGCTCAGGCTGGAAGAGCAACAGCGTCGATTAAAGGATGGCACGCCCGAGCAGGTCCTGACGATCGAGGCGGACAGTCTGCTCTCGAAAATACAGCATTATCAGCAGCAGCAGCAGCAGAATGATGAAAGGGAAGACCACGATGAGGTAATTTCTCGAGATGGTGGGGAAAGAGGATCCAAAGAAGGACAGGATCAGTATCTTGCAGGTGACCAGGACGACAAGCGCCGCCCAGGGACCTCGTCGTCGCGGCCGCGAACCTCCCGTCCCGACCCGCACACAGAACTCGAGCTGGAGATCGTCGAGCTCTCGTCCACCGGCGACGGACTCGCCTATGCACCTCCTTCCAAGGACTTCATCTACGTGGTCCCCTTCGCCGTGCCCGGCGACAGAGTCCTGGCCAAGACGTTTCCCCAGCGCGAGGAATCCCCGCTATGGGCACGCGTCGATTTCGTCAAACTCGTCCGCCCCTCGCCTCGTCGCGAGGGCGTGAGTCCCCAGTGCCCCTATTTCGGAGTCTGCTCCGGGTGCCAATTGCAAATGCTTCCCTACGCGGACCAGCTCGCGCACAAGAAGACAATCGTGGAAAAGGCGTTCAAGCACTTCTCGAACCTGGACCCGTCGCAGATTCCCCCGGTGGACGACACCATCGGATCACCCCTCCAGTACGGCTACCGCACGAAACTCACGCCGCATTATAGTGGAGGCACGAGGTCGAAACCTCTCAGACAAGGGGACGACCCGCCACCGTTCGGGTTCATGAAGAAGAACACGCCCCATATCTTGGACATTGAACAGTGTCCGATCGGCACGCCGATTCTCAACAAAGGTCTCAAGATACAACGGAAAAAGATGCACGGGGAGTTTTGGAAGAGCAAGAATGGCGCGACGGTCCTGTTGAGGGAGTCGACGAGGCGCGAAATGATCCCGTCATCAGCACGGGGGAAGATATCGACACAAGACACCTTGTCAGGCGACGACGATGGGCCCAAGGAAATGGTTGAATCCGCAAACGCAAACATAGGCAAAAACGGACAGACGACACCCTCCGCCTCCTCCTCGTCTTCTGAATCGAATACTCAAGATCTGTCGTCCCTACCGCTGGCCTACGCCGGCGAGCCCCTCTCAACCGAGCTTTCCTTCCCCTCCCCAACCACCCCCGAAATCACATACACGTACCCCCGCTTCCGAGACATCAAGACCTACACTTCAGACAACAAAGCCCTGACGACAGAGCATATCGGGCCATACACGTTCACCACGCGGGCAAACAGTTTCTTCCAGAACAACAACTCCATCCTGCCTACTTTCTTGACCTACATCCGTGAGAACCTGCTTCCAAAATCGACACCCCCCCAAAAATCAGTACCCACCACGCCAACACCAGCACCAGTAGTGTCTTGGGTGGGCTCTGGCGTCAACGTCAAGTCAGAGTCTGAAGAAGAGGCCCCTGGTCCCACCAAGGAGATCAAATACCTGCTCGACGCATACTGCGGCTCGGGCCTGTTCAGCATCGCCCTGGCGCCGTACTTCTCGTCGGTCTTGGGGATCGACATCGACGCACTCTCCATCTCGTGCGCGCGCGACAACGCCAAACTGAACCACACCGCCAATGCCAGAGAAAACGCCGCTGGGGAGAGCAACACGGGCTTCATCGCCGCCGACGCCCAAGCTTTGTTCACCGACGTGCCCTTCCCGCCCTCCCAAACCCTCGTGGTCATCGACCCGCCCCGCAAGGGCGCCTCGCCGGACTTTCTGCAGCAGCTCTGCAATTTCGGCCCCAAGCGCGTCGTCTACGTGAGCTGCAACGTGCACACCCAGGCCCGCGACGTGGGCATGCTGGTGGCCGGATTCCCCGGCGGGAGGTGGCGGTACAGGATCGAGAAGTTGGGCGGGTTTGATTTTTTCCCGCAGACGGGACATGTGGAAGGCGTGTGTTTCCTGAATCGGGTCGGGTGAGAGAGAGATCTCGATTCCCCCTTCTTCTGTTGCGCCCCGGGGTTTCGAGGGACGAAAAGCATACTACTAGATTGGATTCGGTCGGTTGGATAGCTGAGGCATGCGTAGCAGGCGGAGGAGGAGGAGTTGATAGAAGAGAAAAACCAGTTGAGAACGGAGTCGTTGCTATCCAAGATTGTCTTTTTTGGATGGCATAATTGTATGATTATTAGACGGCCTAGTTCTTCTTCTTCTCGCAGCTGGTCTTGGCCCAATATTAGATCATTACGGCGGATCTGGGCTTACTTGGGGTCCGTCCTCCGCTTTGTCGGTCGAGATTGTTCCAACATAATTACCACGTCTGGCGCCTCCATATCATGGGTGCAGGATCGGTCGGACAGTCAGTCAAAGCGTCAGAAATCCCCTTGACTCTTGGAGTCCTTGTCCTTGTCCTTGGGCGTGTGCTTATCCTCGACCTCATCCTCGTCCTGCTCCGTGTGCTTGGTACGAAACGCATTCTCGCCCTCGGACCAGGCCTTCCGCGCGGGGCCATCTAGGTTCTCAAACCACAGGTAACAACCCATGGCGGCCTTGAAGTCTTGGAACTTATTGAGGCCAAGCTGGGCGGAGCGCTCGTGGAGCTGGCTCACGAACCAGGGCCGGTCGTGAGGTGTGTAGGTGGCGCCGATGCAGCCGAGCAGCAGCGTCCAGAGCACCAAGGGACGGTACTCCTCGCGGCCTCCCCCCGGGGTGAATTTGTGAAACTTCTCGGTCAGGGCGCGGCGCAGCGCGTGCGCTAGGCGGGGCTTGATTTCCGAGGAGTCGATCTGCGGGTACACGACCATGTCGTCGTAAAGTAAGGCGCCGAGGCGCGTAATAGCAAAGATCAGCCTTTCTTCCTCGCTCCCGGCCTCACTCACCGGAATCTCGGTCGGCATGTCCAGAATCTGGTGGTGGTTCGCACGCGCGACAGCCAGCAGCCGCCGCCACTCCCGCGTCCGCTCGTAGCCCGGTTCTAGGTGGCAGAGATCCACGGTGATGGCGGCCGTGACAAGCAAACGCTCGCGGAGGCGCCCAATAGCGTCCCTCGCTGGTAGCACCAAAAACCCCGTCCCGAGTCTTCCAAACGTGCCGTTGCGGAGGGATATCTTGACCCTTTCGGTGTACTCTGTCAGAAGTTTCTCGTAGCTTTTCAGAAGCGGGAAACTCGGGGGTTGGATAAGGGTTGTGCAGTTGTTCAGGCTCCATCTATATTGTGTTCGTCCAAATGTTAGGATACGGGGATTAAAAAACGGGAACATTTTCCCTTTTGGGTTCCGGCAGACCACTTACAGCCATATCATTTCTGCAATGCCAATAAGTTCGATTTCTTCCAAGCCGCCCTTGGCCTGGATGAGGAGATTCATGGCACGGATATGTTCGGCATGCGGTACTTTCCTACCATACCGGATAAGGAAGCGTGCACCAAGCGTCGGCGAAGGGGGGTGACTCTCCGGAAACACCCGCTTGTCCCAGTCCAGTCCTTGGTATGAAAGATTGTATACCGCCATAACGAGCGAATCGGTCGGGATGTCGTTGGGTTCCATATTCTGGATAATTTGCCTTACCAGTCGAAGTGCCTTGGTGTGATGAAACAGCCTCAGCCGATCGAACATGGCACTATATCCGTAGGCGCTGTACATGGCTTTGCCGAAATCTGCCACGCTCGCGAGGTGGACATGATGAACGGCAGAACACTCCTGTGCAGCCAAGCGCCATTGCCGCCGCCCTGGATGGACGGCTGGCTTTCCTTGGACCTCAATCAGGTCAGGCCATAGCTTGTCGTAGGCTTTGAGAACGAGAGATTTTTGGTCAGCAGGGCTCGATGCATCGCGATTTTGTCTTTTTTCGGCAAGGGTAGATTGAATGGCATACTGTACTCAATGAGGTCTTGGAAGACTGCCGGATGCTCTGACGCATCGTAGGGAGAGAATGGATCCCTTTTGCTCTGCGTCAGAGCATTATGGACAACCACCTTGGAGGATTCTGGTGTTTGATCCTCTGTGCCATCATTTGCACCATCGTCTGCGGTGCGCTTCTCTTGTTCGTGTCGTTGGGATGATTCGCACTCCATCTCCCGGCGGAAACTGCAAAGCCTTGTCAGCAAGGAGATCTAACTGTGGGCTCTTTACGCCCCCAGTGCTATCTGTTTACCTCATCTGCCTTTCCCAGCGAGCGCGTCGACCGACATATTTGGCTGCATGGCTTCGGGCTTGTGCGATTTTGATGGTCTTGTCCTGCCCAGTTTGACGGGAACCGGGATCTTGGATCATGAAACGGACCGTTATTGGAGCCGACGAGGCGTTGGAGGACGCCATGGCGGAGTGGGTGGGAGGGTTAGAGAAGGCAAAGGCACCAAAGGATTGACAGGCCGGACGGACAATGGCCCTATCCCTCTGTCAAGTGCTTCCATTTAATCTTGCTGGGGCACAGGATGTTTGGACCATGACGCCCTCTTCCACGCAATCTGACAGCAGGCCTAGTGCTCGAGCCGAGTTCGTCTTCTTGCAGGGAATCGGAAGAGGAAAAGCGCTCAAGTTAGTCTGGTGGCACAGTACCAAGGAGATGGAAAGGATCAACCCCTGGCCTCAGCCCTGACAGGAAGGAAAAGGATAGACGGCCAGTTGCTGGTGAAGCGAGGCACCCACGCCGTTCTGCCGACGGGGATTCCTCTACCGACAGTGGGCGCAGGGTGGGCGTTGGGTAGGCGTGGAGTTGGGCGAGCAGTGGGCTGACTCTGGTCACTCGATTGGGCGAGATTATGTAATCGCTCTGCTGGAACCATCCAACGTTTAGCCACTTATAAGGCTTTACACAGGTTTGGCTTCGTCCTCATTGTCTGATGTCCAGTTCGATCACAAGTCATTACCTCGATCTTCCAAGGAAAAAGGGAGTGAACGGGTACCAAGCCCCGTCGTCAATAGCACAGTTTCAGGGACTTTTTCTCTCAATTCGTCACGTTCTATCTCGTCAGATCTCGGTGTCTAGGTGCTTCCCGGACCTCCCAGCAAAGCGAATCTCCTGACAATGCTCGGGCCTATCTCGTCATACTCGGCCTTGGTGTGGCAGTAACTTCGGAATTCAGGTGTCTGACCAAGGAGACTGCCACCAAACCAAGGTCCATGCCTCTGGCGCTTGTGGGTTACCACTTGGACATCCAAACCACCACTCTTGGCTCCACCGCTTCGAGCCTCCGATGCTCGGATGCGAGCATCAACCAAGTGTCTGATGTCTCGCTGTAATCTCCGACCAAAATCCTTGTACAGGGTCGAACCGCCCGACAGGACAATGTTCTTGTAAAGACCTCTTCGAACGTCTATCGGGGACGATTGGATCACTCCATCGACCACGGTGGGGAGCGGAGTGAGGAAATCCGAAGAATAAATTTCCGGATTGAAGAAGATCTCGGGGGCCAGGAATCGCTCGTAGCCGACGTCAATCGTGATGGACCTGCCGTTAGGTTGGGTCACAGTGTGCTTGAGAAATCGATCAGGTTCTTTGTCATAGCGTGCAAACTCTTTGACGATGTCGGGGCAGACATAGCAGTATTCCTCCTTGACTTTCTCTGCTGTCTTGAGACTGCTGTCTGGCTCTCCTCTGTCTCGCAGCAGGCTTTGCACAAAGTATGTAATATCCCGTCCAGCGATCGGTATGCTCTTGATCGACGAACCAATAACATATCCTTCAGCAACGGGAATGATATGGGTGACACCGTCTCCAGAATCGATGACCGTGCCGGTTAGAGATCGGTCCGTCACTTTCGAAGATGTCCACGAAGCGGCCAATGCGAGAACGGCTTGTACGGCAATATATAGACCCGCGCAGTTGAAGGACTCGAACATGATCTCGGCGGTGTTCTCGCGGTTTTCGGGAGGGTTAAGAGGCTGCGAGCTAGTCAACATTTTGCCATTGGCAGTAGATCAACAACACTTACGGGCTCTGTCAGGAGAAAGTAGTGGTCTTCCGGCTCAACTCGCAGGTATTTGAAGATAGAGTTTGACCAGAAACGTTCCATATAGTCCCAGTTCTCGATCTGACCGTGTCTGATGGGATAGTTGATGCTGTAGCCAGGACCGGCCGAAGCAGCGAGCGCTTCATCCCCAATGAAAAAGTCGAGATCTTCTGTGCCCCGCTTGCCCGCCAGATTGGAACTTGGTCCTGCACCACCAGTGAGATATGAAGGTTTGTTGGCAACTGCCGGTCTTCCCGAGCCTGTTCCTGCAGCGCCGCCGCCGGCCCCTTTCATAGCAATGGCCGTGGGAAAAACGAAGGAAGGGGCATCATTTCCGGCGAAGCCTAAGTCGGGACAGGTCAGAAATGCAAGAACTCTGGAACGACGACGAGCGTACCAAGTTTGGAGAAGCCAGTTCCGCTGGGTGACTGTTAGCAACGAGCGCCGTAGGCTGGAGACGGAGTACATACTTGTCCATGACAACGGCAGGCGTTTGGGAGGCCATCTTGAACGGCTAGTTGCGGACTAACTCGAGGAACAGCAGCGATGCGACGGATGGAGACGGGGACGATGAGGAGGAGGTCGCTAGGATGAGTCGATACTTGTCGGAGGGATCATTGCCAACGAAGACCAAGCCTGAAGAGAAGAAATATGCAGCAACTCAGGCACCTTGTTTCCACCCACCGAGGTGTGCAGGCAGCTTTCAATTGTGGGCAGAAGACGAGTCAATTGAGGGACAGCAGCAGTGAGACGAAACAGTATTACTAGTGGATGGCAGTTGGTGGGCTGGCACCCGCCGGGCAAAAGTGGGCTGTGGATTATGTCATCCACGTGACCGTACTTTGCAGTCAAACCAACCTGCACGAGAAATTCATCCCTTCAACAGGACCATAAGGGACATCAATATTGGCCAGTATGCTAGAGGTGTTGATCTCACGCAGCTTCACTGCTATACCTCTTTGCCAGCATCGGGAAAGTTGCTTGTGTGACTCAAGGTATATCATTTGTGAAGGTCGCATATCCCCAATACTTCTGTAGAATTCCAGAGCCTCGCACAGCCGCCCACCATCAGTACCTAGGTACCTAGGTATGTAGAACACATTCGTTTTCGCACCACGCGAGCTTGTATGGGTTCTATGATACTAGGTAGACAGTTGACACACAACTGAGGCTGTTTACCGGAATCGGGTCCACAATTTTCCGACACCGGGCCAGTCTTCTCTTACAGCAACCTGCCAGTGCTCTCTTTCCTTCCTTCTTTCCTTCCCTTCGCTTGTCCTTCACAAGAAGGGGATTGCGGCGGTAGGCAGAGCCAACGTTCATATTATGACGCTGTGCTAGCAAGTCGCGACTCCCGATCCTGAGGTCGCGGCTCAGAAACGCCAGGCAGGTTGTCGACTTCCACTTGACTTTCGTTTTCCGCTTTCATATCTCTGACTTCACTTCACTCCTTCATCCCATTCAAACATTCTTTCACTTATTCAGGCGGGCTTCCTCACGCCCCAGGCCCATTCTTTCTTCCGGAAGTTTCTCTTCTGCCACAGCCGTTTTCACCAGTAGGATTAACCCCTTCAGTTCTTTTCACACAGTTCTCCCTCTCTGTGCCTTGCAATCCGCGCCCCGTTCCGCGTCCACCGCCTGAGTTTCCTTTCACACGAGTACTGCGTCTACCTCACTCTGAATCTGGGACGGCCTTCTCTTCGCAATTGAATACCTTCTCTCCATGCTGATTAGAGTTCACTCCCTTCTGCTCGACTAATCTCGCTCAATGCCCCGTCGGCCACGAGCAGCCGGCGACCTTTGTGCCATTTTCATCCACGCTGGCGCCGGGTTTCACAGTCTACAAAATGAGAAAAGTCATCTGCTTGCAGTCAACGATGCCGCCAGGGTCGCCATGGCCGTATTGAAGAACGGAGGTGATGCTATTGAGGCTGTGGAGATGGCCATCCGGCTGCTGGAAGACAAGGAGATCACCAATGCCGGCTATGGGAGCAACTTGACCATAGACGGGCAGGTCGAATGTGATGCCACCCTGGTCGATCACCTTGGCCGGAGTGGCGCAGTTGGGGCGATCTCTCTAGTCAAAAACCCGATTGCCGTCGCTCGCCTTGTTCTTGACGACACCACGAAACCTATGTCACTTCACCGTGTACCTCCAAACCTCCTGGTCGGTCCTGGTGCCACCGACTACGCCGCCGATAAGGGCGTCCCAATTCTCCCTGCGGACTTCTTGGTCTCGGCCACTGCGCGTGCTAGATGGAGCAGATGGCGCGACGAACTTGAAGACACCAATCGGCGGCAAGGTCAGAGCCAGTCTTTTTCGTCGACAACGCCACAGGATGACTGGGGCCGTACTCCAACGCCGGCCGCTCCTCCCCTTAGTCCTAATGTATCCCCCTTAGCTCCCGGAAGACACGTCAGTCTCTCAGAGATGCGTCCCATGGTGCGTCCGTTGATGGCCTCAACAGCTGATGTGCCTACACTGTCACACCCAGGCGGAGGCAGGGACCCGGGATATCCTTCTTCTGTCTTCCCCTCTCGATCAGCAACTCAGCACAATCCACTAAACGGAAATGCATCCCAGAATCATGTCGAGGCTGCCTCTGACGATAGTGTTCAATGGCTAGCGTCAGCCCCCAAACGTCAGAAAATCAATGATTCCTTCGACGGCCCGGCTGAAGAGGATCCCCATTTTGTTGTTCACCCTGACGACAAGCGAAAGGATGACATACAGGACACAGTCGGCGCCATTGCCATTGACTGCTTCGGGCGCATCGCTGCGGGCTCATCCTCCGGTGGAATCGGCATGAAACACAAGGGCCGATGTGGTCCAGCTGCTCTTGTCGGCGTCGGCTCTGCCGTAATTCCAATTGACCCACAGGATCCTACTCAAACTTGTGTAGCTACAGTCACCAGTGGGACGGGAGAACATATGGCTACAACGACTGCTGCAGCCACGGCTGCCGATCGGATCTACAGCTCGGTGCGCAAGGAACGTGGACAGCTCGAGTCGTGCAACGAAGACGAGGCGATGCTATCGGTCATCAAGAACGACTTCATGGGCCATCCCGGTGTGAGCAGCAGCCCTTGTGCTGGCGCCATCGGGATCCTGGCCGTCAAGAAAAGTTGTGACGGGATCTACTTTTATTTCGGCCACAATACGGACTCGTTTGCCCTTGCTTCGATGCATTCAGAAGAAAAAAAGCCGGTATGCACCATGTCACGCAGCCGTGGCCGCGGGTCGATCGCTCAAGGAGGCAGAGTCTCCCGAGCAAAAGGCGCGCGGCGCGCTGACCCCCTGGAGAGGCAATCATAGGTGTTCTGGAACCCTCGACGGGCATGGGCATTGGTCTTTGCAAAGGTTCACCGTTCAAGACAGGTGCAAGGGCAGGGTGGAGACGAGGATGCTGTCAGGGGACGAGTGGCAGAGGTGGAAGACTGGGGTCAAGATCAGACTGCCAAAGAATCGAGAAAAGACTATGTGGAAAGGAGGCGGGGATAATGATAGCCTTTTCTTTGCTCGAGCCTCGAAACATCAATGAGCCCTAAATTTTCAGACTAGTGGACGAACAATCCGAAATCCTATCCTATCCTATCCTAGACAAATATTGCATCCCTGTGCGCTTGAGATGCATATTTGCCGAGTCTAATCACGGTCAATAACTTTTATTTTGTGGACGATTATTGTAGACGAAAGTCCCCCGGGGAGATGTCCCTGTTATTACAATTTGAGCGCACTCGGTGCCAAGTGGATCACCTTGCGGCCGTCGCCTGCTGCTGCGGCCTCTTCTTCTTTGATTTGGAGGCGGCGACGACCACGGGCGTCTTCCCATAGCCGCGCTCGTCCACAGCGAGATGGGTGCCGCAGGTCAGGCAGTCGCCGTTCTCCGGGGGCTCGCAGAAGATGCTCAGGCAGATGGAACACACAAAGCCGACAGAAACCACATTGCGGTGGCAGAAGCAGGCGGCGCGGAAGTCGACGTCGATGCGCGTGGGGAGGATCAAGTGCGCGGCCCGCGTCAGGGGGCTGGAGAGGAAGCTGGTCAGGAGGTAGGTCAGGAGGGATTGGGAGGCTGTCTTTGCCGGGTTCGGGCCGTTGGGGGAAGAGAGGTGGGCGGGGATGAAGATGCCGTGGGTGGCGTCGGCGGCTTGTTGGAGGAAGACGGTCGAGTTGGAGTGTGCGTGCGAGCGGGAGTTTGGGTTTGAGGTCGACGAGGATGTGGATGTGGATGATGGGTCAGTGGTTGAAGAAGTCGCTCCGGTGGCTTTGGAGGAAGAAGAGGAGGTGGGGAGAGGGAGTTGCAATATATCAATGGGGATGGAGAGTCGCTGGCATGCGAATATGGCGTTCATGATGGGGATGTATTGGTGAGCCAGGTCGGTTGAAGGGGACGCTGAGATGAGGAGGATGCGTGATTGAAGGGACTGAGTAGCTCCTTCTCCAGCCGCCGCGGCCGTCGGGTCTCTGGCACTGCCCGCATTGGTGCTGGATGATCCGACTAGAGATTCGGTGAGCAGGATGGATTCCCGGTTGATATAGGAGAGTGCCAGGGTGAAGGCTCCCGCGATCATGGTGGATGGAGAGCCGGCAACTGCATCTGGAGAGGTGCTGGAAAGCAGCGAGGTCAGGTTGCGAAGGAGCTCTTCCTCGACGAGGCGGAAGGGCCGGTATTTGCTGCCCGTGTTTGCTGAGGACGAAGGGGGAGGAGGATCCCCCGCTGGACCGTTAAGTTTCAGCCTTTTGGCGGAGTCGGAGAGGTTGTCGTCTGGAAGAGAAGATGGATCTTGAGGTTGTCGCTTTGCCCGAGTCGAGATGGAGCGAGGGAGTTTCTGTTCGGTCGGACTGGGATAGAGCCATGTGGCTTTGTCGCAATGAGAAGCGATGACGGCGACTTTGTTGGTGTAGTTTGCGGCCAGGTGGGCATTGATGAAGACGAGGAGGTTTGCCACAGCGCTGGAAAGAGGAAGGGTTTGGGAGAGCAGTGACCATGCTGCTGGGTTGGTGTCGAGGATCACTGCGAGGAGCGAAGGGGATTGTTCTGTTGCTGTGATGTGTTGGAGGAGGAGAATGTCAGTTCCATGGCAGCCTTGTGATATCGAGCGAGCCGACGAGCCGAGTATAGATAGTGAGGATTTGACAGAGCCTTGAGGATTGATTTTGAGGAAGATGATTGGAGGGGAGCCGTAGCTTGAGCCTTTGAGGGCTGGGCCTTCAGGGGGAATCTTGGGCCCGCGTACAGCGGAGTGGCGGATGAAAGATTGCGCGATGAGGAATAGCTTCTTGGAACTACTTACAGTGGGATGGCTTGTCAAAGTGCTCGGATGCATCAACCGCATTCATGATGGGGTGATGGTGATGGTAACCGTGATGACGACGACGGGACAACGATATTAGAAATCAGCAATCAGAAGGTGGAATATTTGTGGAATGTGCGAGGCGAGAGGCGAAATGTGAGATGTGAGATGTGGGATGGTGCGCGGCGTTGGAGATGAGGATGAATGATGGGTTTGCTGAGTTGATGAGTTGATGAGATGCCGGTTTGGATGGATGGATGAATGGATGGCTGAGCGTGTGCTGCGTGTAAGGGTCAGGTGGAGGGATTGAGCAGCACAAGCACAAGCACAAGCACAGCACAAGCACAGGGCGCCTAGGGGCACAGAGATAGGCGTAGAGGAGGCGTGAGGTTAGGCGGTAGGCACCCACCGATAAGCCTGAGGTACGAGTAGTAGATAAGTACCTAGGTAGGTACTTAGTAGGCAGCTACCTGCGATAGGCAGCCTCCGGTCCAACAGGTCAACAGTGCCAACAGTCCAACAGTCCAACAATCCAACAGCCCAGAGAACGTGTGAGAACTGCTGGATGCCGGATGCTTGCATGAGCCAGACAAGACGATAAGCACCTTTTTCTCGCTGGGCACTTGCTCTCACTTCTCACTTCTCTCACCTCTTTCTCTCACTTCCAAGGTTCTTCGGCCTTCAGTCAATGATGCTGGATACAATGTAGATACTGGCACCATATCAATATTTTTATGGATCGCACATGTTAATTTTGTTAATTTCCGTCTGGCGTTCGCGTTGCCATTTTTACTCTCTCGCTCGCCCCCCCTTTGGCCCTTTGAGACGCAGGCTTCCTGGGCTTCCCAATGTTTTGACTCATTATTTGTCCGCCAAACACATCCCCTTTTGGCACCTGTTGCTATCGTTATTCGGCCCTTCTTCCCTCGTCTGATTCCTCCCTCCATTCCCTTCTTTTTGTACTCGGTACTCCTCCAGCTACATTTGCATGTGCATGTACCTTTTCCCTCCTCGTCCTCCTCCCCTCGTATTCCTCGCTACTCTCACACCAAACCAAAAAAACTTTTCATTCCTCTCGCAGCAGTAGCCTCTTGCATCATTTTTTCTGCATCCCACGTGGCCCGTACTTGGGTCAAACGGCTTGTCCAGCTTGGAGGCACCCAGAAGCAAATTCAATTCGCTGTTCCGCCAACATCCCTTCCAATAATTGCGACAATCCGCGGATCTGTTTGGCCATTTACAAAAACAACCAGCCTTATCCTCTTGCTTCACTTTTCGAGTTCGACATACATACATACCTACATACGCCCCAACGCCCACCACTGAGGACAATAGATTCACAACACTGGGTGCGTCTCCATCAGCTGACCAACACACCCATTCAACTTCTCGATTCTTTTTGGTTTCTCCTCGCTTCTTCGCCGCCTTGCTCGCAGCTCAAAAACAGACCGCCCATCCTCCCATCCTCCCGCCTGCCGTCCGCCTCCCGCCTTCCGGCTTCCGTTCAAATCTTTCGCTCGCTCTTCACGCCTTTATAAACGATGTTCTCGGCCTCTTAATCTCACGTCATTCTCCCTTGAAGAGCTCGACCACTTCAAACCTCCGAGTTCTTCATACCCTCTTTTCGTCTTCCTCTACATCACTCTCCCTCACCGCTCTGAGGTGTGGAGTTCCACCCTCGCCTCTTTGGTCCAATGTCTTCCATGTCGACCGTCCAGCGGATGAACCGAAAATTATCCGAAGAACGCGATGCGGAACGCGCCTCTCAGTTGGCCAAGGAAGCCGTCGAACTCTCCAACGCCGGTGACAAAGTGGTACGTTTTATCGCCTGGCTACAATCTTTACTTTTAACTTTTATCGCTCACATTTGCTCCATCTAGCAAGCGTCGAGAAAGCTGAGGGAAGCCGCTGCATTGGGTCATGCCAACCCGGATGTCCAGGCGGCCTTTTTCGCCATTCACCATGATGACCAGCTCAATTCGCCCCTTTTGGACCTGGTCAGGAGGTATGCCCTCTACCACGACAACTCGGCCGGTGAAGATGCTATCAAGTATCTGAAGAGCTCCGAGGCTTCTAATGCTGCTGCTGTTGCCCTCGAATGCTTACAAATCATCCTCGAATGCCGCCAGTCCACCATGTCCGACGCCCAAGATTTCATCATCGCCGAGCTCGCCAAACGGAGTCCCGCAGTTCGAAAGTATCTGGCCACTGAGCTCCAAATTTCGACGACCTCCTTCTTTGAGAATGTTTACGAAAGGGGCGATGACGCCGCCAATTGCCTTCGCTCTGTCGTGCTCGATGTCACATTATGGCCATCCGAGGACGTCCGACTCCGCGTGGAAGATGATCTATTCCAGCTCTTCCTCGCCAAGTTGATGGAAACTGGCCACGATCATGATGGCCGAGCTCTCAAAGGCATCGCCCTATTGTTGATCGCCGACACGCAGCGACTTCATACGTTCATCGACGAGGATGCATACGAAGCCCTCATGGGCTCCCTGGATTTGAGACTCCCTCCGGATGTCCGAGGACAGGCGACCCTCGTCCTGTCCAAGTACTTTGAAGTGGCGGAACCCACCGGTCAAGAATATCTGTCCAACTATATCACAAGCCACGTCCAACGCAAAAAGGGCGACGACCTCGTTTTGGCTTTTTCGGCTGGGGCAAGTCTCTTTCCAGTCATCCCTGCCGTCGTGGCTCCGCTCTTTTTGGTGGATGGCTTTCTCTCCTCGCTCATGCCGCTCCTCGACAGAAGGTTCAGCAGTCCTCTCGTCCATGACGCCTTCCTCTTTTTGCTCAATGCTGCTTGCATCGACAGCGCCTGTCGGACAGCGATCGCACAGCACTGTGCATCTTGGCTAGCGGATAAAGTCAGCAACGGCACCGGCAAACAGCCATCGGTGGCGGCCACCGTGTTGGCTAAGTTGAGAACTTCGGGAGTCAAGATCGGGGATCAGAGAGCCAGCAAGGCCGATGATGATGTTAGTGAACTCGTTGATCTTTTCAAGAAATCCCTCACCGTTGTTGAAGAAGGAAAGAACATTTCTGACTCGATTGAAGGCCTTGCGTATACATCTTTAAAGCCCGAGATTAAAGAATCGCTCGCAAAAGATAGCAAGTTCCTCAAATCTCTCCTTCAAGTCCTCGACGAAAACCACACTACTCCGGAAGTCGTGGTGGGGGGATTGAGTATCATTTCGAACCTCACACAATATGCGCCAACCCTGTCGGAAGAGCAGAAGAAGATGTCGCAGTTGAAAGCATATGCAAATGCTACGAAACCTGTCGAACCGAACCCTTTGGAGGATGACGAGCATGTGCGGGCACGTTGCACAGCGGTGGTCCAGGCGGGAATCGTGGCCTCACTGATCAGACTAAACAAGGGCAGGTCTCCGGCTACAGCACAGCTGAGCGATAAAATACTCCTGTCGCTATCCATGAATCCAAAAGATAGGGGGAAAATTGCTCAGCAGGGAGCCGTCAAACTTTTAGTTTCTCACGCACAGAGAAGTCTACAATCATCCGAGAACACTCAAGCCAGCCCCGATGCCGCCCACGCTCTGGCGCGGATCTTGATCTCCTTGAATCCAGCACACATCTTCACACCGGGTTCGACGCCTGATATCACGGATGCTGTCCCACCACTAGTGGCGTTGCTGAAGTCCTCGGGCGGAGCAGGCCTTAACGACCAGCCGCGAGATCTCCTTCCAGTCTTCGAAAGTCTTCTTGCCCTAACCAACCTGGCATCAGCCCCTACCTCTAACGCAGCTTCTTTCATCATAAAATCTGCCTGGGACGACATCGAAGATTTTCTCCTGGGAAACAATGAGCTCGTCCGCCGTGCAGCTTGCGAATTGATATGTAATTTGACAGTGGTTCCCACCGGCGCCGAGAAATTTGCCGACGGTTCGAAGCGTGCAGCACAACGATTACACATCCTTGTTGCGATGGCCGATGTTGAAGATTTACCCACAAGGCGCGCTGCGGGTGGGGCCCTAGCCATGCTCACAGAACAATACGTTGACATCATAACCGCAATGCTCGAATTCAAACGAGCGCCAGAGATTCTTCTAGAGCTATGCCTCGATGAAGATCCGGGCGTGGTGCATAGAGGCTTAGTCGTGGTCAGAAACATGTTATGTTGCGACGAAGCAGATGTGGAGAACAAGACATTGGCTCTCAGGGTTAAAGAGGCGTTCAAGAAAGAAGGCGCCGTGGAGAAATTGAAGACTTCTCTGAAGCAGACCAAGGATCCGGAACTGCTGAGCATCGGAGTACAAGCTTTGAAGGTCTTGGTGGACGATCGAACGAGGTGAACGACCAAGAAAACACCTTCACGCGCTAGCCCCACGGCGCTGAAGGCCATCTGTGTGTGCGATACTGGGCGGTGGTCTGCGCGCCGGAGCCGGAGTTATCACCGGCTTTCTGAACCCGATTGATGTTTCTTCCGTCTGGCATCCAAGCTCAGAGACACGACCGTGGACAGAGATTCGTTTCCTATCTGGAGGATCAAGTCGGCATCAGTCCGCCAATACCAGTCAAGTCACCATTCCGGGGACAACATGTGCATAATAATGAAAATCTAGCGGCTACTTGCGTTCGTGGAGTTTTGGAGTCTACGGCCCTCACAACCGGCCCTTGGGCGGAGCAGCGGAGAGCTCCCGGTCTTTTTGCTTTTTGGCACGCAAGTCCTGGCACGGAGTTCCGAAAGAAGGGATTCTCTTCCTAGAGGGTGGTCATTCATTCCTGGGCATGGGTTTTTACTTGCTTATACTCTATTCTTAGTCTCGAACTTCGAGGACGACCACATCTGGGAAGGGGATCAAGTTGGGAGGTGTAGCTGGGCTACCACTAGGTAGCTAAGCTACACATCCCTATCGCTACTATTGCTCTTGCCCTCCCCCGAATCACTAGTTTAGCTTCAGGGCCTGTTGCGACGGCCATGGGCTCAAAAGCAGAGGGGTCTATCGTTACGACTCAATCGCGTTACTTTGAATAGAGTCGATATCAATACCCACTATTTATTAGTATCGATATGGACTTTCTGTCGTTTGAATCCGAGCCCCATCTATTGATGAAAAGTATGATACTGAATAAGAGAGGATCATGTAGTATGCGGTCGATATAGCTAGCTATCCACTATCCGCTGGGAGTTCTTATCTTGTCCCCAGATGCATACATACATATTCGCATAGTATAGAGGTACACAAACATGTGCCATGTGCACGTACATGTACCGCAAGGATCCATGATGCTACCTAGATTCTTCTGCCTGTTCGTGCCTCCAAGAGGGATTGATGAAGCCGCTCTTCTCTAGACTCTTTTTCGCAGAGTACCCGGTACTCGTGTGCTCTCTTTTTTTTCAGCCAAAAGCTATATTGTGTCGTACAACGAACCATTTTTTCTTCCTACTTGTAGTTTCATCACGAGAAGTGAGATCACAAAGAGGGAAGACTAGCAGGGCCAACGGGGTCGATCGATAACTTGTTCGGCCACGACGTGACCCAGAAGATAACTAAATCGACGCCGCGAACCCAGCCACGTCCATAGATATTGAGCTGGGCTTCTCTGGTCGTGGTCTGATGTCATTTGGGCCACGGCATCTTTAGGGAAATAGCAGCCATATTTCAACTAGCTCGTCGGACCTCGTGCGGAAGAGGCTGTCGGCTTCGAAGCGTCGAGCGTTAATGAGGGCTTGACAATCTGCGGCTGTTTAGGTCGGCGAACTCGCGGCCGGAGCAGAGAAATTTCAAGACTTCTCGAATCAAGGCACCGAAGATGAGGTTGTGGCGTGTTGCATCTTGACCTCAACCCGTTTGAACGTCCTTGGTCTAACATCTTTGTCAAAGGCTTTCGAGTAGGTCTGAATTCTGACCTCTCCAGAAGCCGTCAGAATGGGACCAATCTTGGGACGATATTTCCGAGCTTTGGAACTTTCGACTGATTTCGTCGGGGCTCTGGTCTCTGGTGAGTTTTGTAACTGAGTTGGTGGTTGTTTCGGGTCGGGCATAGTCGACATTTCTTCCACTAACCCTGTCTTCCGTGGTTCACTTTCTATATTCTTCTCTCCCGATAACTGCTCCGTGGCAGTTGAGGTGTTCTGCTTCGGCGGCTGTTGTCGTTGTTGCATCAATTGTTCAGCAACAGCTTTCAGAGCTGACATCTCCGCTCGCATGTTTGCGCGCTCCTCCTCGTAAAGTTCATTCAACTTCTGAAGCCTTTCATAGCCTTCTTTCGATTCTCGCAGCTCCTGTGCCAATGCTGATGTACTTTTCATCCATCTTTGTGCCCTTTGAGCTGCTTCTTCTTGATAAGATCTTTGTCGTAGTTCCGCCAGGTCCAGTTTCGTTTTCAACTGAGAAATAATGGCTTCCTGCTGGGTGAATCTGCTTTGCAGTTTGTCCAGCTCGGCCGAGGAATATTCACCGCCACCGGTCGCAGGGGAACCTGACATCGGTCTTCGCACAGCATACCGGAGACTCGGGCTTTGAGCCGTAGGTGCCATCAGCACCAGCTCGCTATCCTTGTTCCCTTGAGTACTCTGGACTTTTTGCGGCTTTCCGGAAAGCTCCTCCATTAAAGACCTGCAAGCTAGTTGAAATGACCTTGCCTTTTCCTGCGCAGGGCACTCTCCGACATTGTCCGGAAGAGGGAGCGATTCCCACTCTAGAAGAATGCTTCGAGTCCGTGGGTGAAATGTCCTGCGATCATTCTGAGTTTTATCGACAAGTGGCGGCGCAATGCCTGCATCAACTGCTGCATCGAGAATCGTGGTATATTCTGCGAGCTTGCAGCAACGCACACACAGATCCAGCATACGGTATATCACCCTTGCTAGCCGATCAATCGACTGATTCGCGATCGTCAAGGCGTGGTTCACAGAACGCTGTAACCATTTCTTGCCCTCCTCCCAATTCCCGTGCTGAGAGTAGTAGGCTAGAAAGCTTCTGAACAGGTCATCCTTCCACATGCTCCCATAGTCCGCTTCGCGGAGGAGCGTTAACCAAGCTTCAGCCCGCGTCGGTTGCTCGCACCTCAGGGATGCATAGACCAAGACCATCAAAAGGCGTGGATTCAGAGTGGCGGGAACAGGAAGGTCCATTCCATTGACACGTGTCTTTTCCCACTTGTGAATTACGTTCAGCGGGTTATCCGACTTTGCTATGAAGTGCAGCATATGATTCAGAGAGCGGGAATCGCAGGCTCGACCAATTTGCAATAGCATATAGAAGATTGCAGGGTCTGAAAGTGGTAGGGTGCTCCTCTTCAGTGCGGCAACGGCATGGTAGGCTAAGCTGTGGCTTCCAACCTTCGAAAGAGACCGAATGAGCATAACGTAAACGGAGACAGAAGGCACTTCGTCCGTGTGAAGAACCGCTTTTCCATAACCGTCAATCAGCCCAGTCAGTGGTATTCGGCCAGCATCGAACTCAGCCGTTAGCTCTTTTATGGCTTGTTGAAGGCCACCCCTGGCAGCCTGCGCTTGAATGCGAGGTGCCACATAGAAAAGGTCTTCCAGGTTGCCCAAAGAACGCATCTGCTTTCGTGTCAGAGCCAGCATCTCGGCTAAGCGATTGGTGTCTGGAAGAGGGCCGTTATCCTCAGAAGTTTCAGGGACTGCACTGTCTACTAGATCGTCCGGTGGAACGATCGAATAGAAGTGATTGGGTCCGACGCGTAGATGCAGGAGCATCCTAAGTGCCAAGGTGATTGCGTTCAGACGATGGTAACGCTGGAAGTTGGATAACTGCTCAGCAGAGAACTCGCGTGCAGAGAGCACTTGCCGAATCGGTATCTTCTCGTCCTGCAACACTCCGTCTTCCTGACCCAAATCCGCCGGCCAAATTGGCATCTCAATTTCCCCCGGGATTTCATCGTCTTGCACCCGCGCTTGCACGGCTGTAGCATAATATCTTCGTTGCTGAGAAATTCCAGACAGGGTGTTACGGAATTGGAGACTGCTCCGGAGCTGCCGCTCCCGCTCCTTGAGCGAATCTATTTCATTGTCGATGGCAGCGAGCCTCTCATCCCAATCCTTCCGCTGTTTTGCCTTCCAACTAGTATCGACGAAGAGGGCGGCCGCAAGGACAGGAGTCAAAAGGACGGTGAATGCGTCACCGAAGCCTGGCCGGCGCCTTGGAGGTCTGGTGGTGGTCTTTCGAACAAGGGTAGAGCTGAGGGACTCGGTCGAGGAGAGAGAGTGAGAGCTTCTTAGCCTTGGTCGAGACGCTTGAGTCCATAAGCCTCTCATTGCCTCGGTTGAGGCTTCTCCACCGTTGTCGCCAGAAGTCGGTCCTCGATGGGCGAGAAAAGTTGATTTGTATGTCCCAGAGGGAAGTGGGCTGATCGCAGTGAAGTTCAAGCACCTAGCGAGGCTAAAAGGACGAGCTGCATTGGAGCTAAGAATCGATTTGGTCTGACGGAGACGTCAGCCTCCCAGAGCTGCTAGGAACTGAGAAAGCCTCCCGGATTCACGGTTGTCAGACAAATATTTTCCCGGCCGCCCCCCTGCCACCATCGCGTTCCTGGTCGCGCATTCAATCTCACAAAGACACAATTTGCATCGATGTGAAACCGACTCTGCCCTGCGGCTAGGCTTGAATGGCTGCCAGGAGCCGCTTTCATTCAGAAAGCAAAAGTAATGACCGTCCAGAAACCTTCGAACTCCGCCGGTCGAAAACCTACAATCTCCTCGTTGGCCGGTGGAAGTCGTTTCGGCGCAGACGCATAATCTTGGTCTTGCTCGCAGCATGGCTCCTCTATCTCTTCTTCAGGCACATGCCAACAGATCTCCCACCTGTCTCTGAACGATATGACACTCGCTACGGTCGCTTACACCCGGGGTTACATGGACCGTATGGGGTCGATTCTCAAGATGCGTTCCGAAACTCCGACCAGGGTTATGATGGTCCTATAAGGTTCTACGAACTGGCCACCACGTTGCAAGAGCATGAATTGATTCGGGATATGAAAGGCAATGTTCTCTTCGCCATTTCGGACTTGAAAAGCGTACCTCAGGTCCTGCCCATGGCATGTGCAATGTCACAGCACAACAGGAGTCGAGTTCATCTGGCGTTCATGGGGCGTCACGCCGCAGCCTGGCCAGACATTCGTGCAGCGAATGGGCTCGAAGATTCAGGGTGTAATATATTCTTGCACGATGCTCGACCGGACCATGCAGCTCAATCGTCCGTGTCGAGGCTGGAGGTCGGTGCAAGTGCGAGTTTGGGACATATCCATTCTGCCATACGCCTGTCTGCGGTCTTAACTACAGCACACGAGGATGACCACTTGATGAACGCTTTGAGAGGGAAAACGTCGTCGCTTGGTCTCCCTCTCATAACGCTTCCTGCCAACAGCCAGCACAGTCTGTCGTGGATCTCATCTCTGGACGCTGCATCGCTCTCGCAGCTCAAGAAAATCCAGATTGATATTGTAATTCAAGCGCGGCCTGAGTCTTCAGCTTCTCTGATGCGGCTTCTGCGATCGATCAAAGACGCCGACTACTCGGGATGGCCGCTTCCCAGAATGACGGTGGAACTCCCCAATAACGTTGACCCGTTCCTTGCCCGATATTTGTCAAACTTCCGATGGCCTGCCAATGGCGCTGGCAGTGAGAGCAGACTCACAATCAAGCACAGGCTTGATGCAAGGCTCATGACTCCGGTGCAGGCGTCTATGCGGACGGTCGAGTCCTTCTATCCTGCAGACCCCAGCACGTCTCATCTTCTGCTGCTCTCGCCCAACACCGAGCTCTCGCCAGACTACTTCCAGTTCTTGATGCACACTTTGCTCGAGTACGGATACGGATCACAAAGTACAAGTCTGATTGGCAACTTGGCTGGCATCTCGCTGGATCTACCTCGATATGGACCAGACCTGAAAACAAAAGCGCCATATGGAGGACAGCTTGCGAAGCCCTTCACCCTATGGCAAGCGCCCGCATCCACTGCGGTGCTCTATTTCGGAGACCGGTGGGTGGAATTCCACACTTTCCTGTCTTATAGACTCCTCCTTGATCCGAAGCTCGCGTCGCAGACAAAGTCTACACCTATGTTGTCCCACGAATATCCCGCATGGATGGTACCGATGCTTGAAATGATGCAAGCGCGTGGTTACTATGTTTTGTACCCGAGTTTCCTGGAGAGGGAAGGACTATCAGCGGTCACGGTGCACAGCGAACTTTCTCAATCCCCTGAAGAATACTTGGCGGAGGCAGAAGACCAAGCATCCGATAAGGGCGCATCAAAGATCAACTTGGCTGATGAAGCGCTGACGGCGGATGACGAGATCGCTCGACTGATGCGCCAGGAACAGAAGCTCTCCCGGAACTCGCTTACCACTCCTCTTTTGGAAGCCACGGTCCAACAACGGGAAGATGACTTTACAACAGAGCCTGGTATTCCATTGATGTCCTTTGACGGCGAAAAGAGAGAATGGGCGGATTCCTGGATCCTGGCGTCGAAGTTCGCCGAGGATTTCGCAGTTTCGGTTGGAGGATGTTCGAGCTACAACAATGACCAAGAGACTAACACTGTCGGGTCACTGTTCTGTGTGGCAGGCACATGAGTTTGAGTCCTCGCAATGCTTCAATGCTATCTGCAGGGCGTTTTCGCACTTTCCAATGATGTAGTCTTCGGCGCTACCGGATAGAAAGCACTGCTCCCGGTGCCACTGTGTCTATTCTAGCCACAGAGAAGACAAATCCGACTTGAAGAAACCCGCCAAGCAACCACCGAATTCATGCTAATGTTATCATTTTCTCGTGGCAAATCAACAGGCGCGACTGGCGTTGTAAGATCGAGTTGGCTGACCAAATCGGTGCGGGAGGGGAGGGAGAACTAGAAGACCAGGGTGGTGGAAAGAAGTGGTGGACGATCATTTATGATCGAAGATCCCAGAGCACCAGAGTCGATTCGGAGGAGCTGCACCCTGAAGTCAAACAGGGGCGCAGAAGTGATCGACGGTCTTTGTCTACTCGGTACTGTCCATCTTTTCCCTGCGTAGGCCACACGCCACAGACTGATCCCGACAACACCATTTTTTGGTTCTGCACCTGCAGTCACCCAGTCTGTCCATCAATGTCTGATAATTGATAGTGTTATCGGATACCAGATGAGGGGCTGTGGCATATCCATTGAGACCCGCTTGTGCTTCCCCAGACTTGACAATTGGTGACACTGGTGGCTCCCGTCTCTTACACACCATGGCCAAAACCCCTCGCTGGCCTCTCGCTGGTCTCTCGCTGGCCTCTCACCTCGGCAAGGCCAAAGGCTGGATCGACCAGTCGACGGTTTGAATTGGGAGCAGGGATCTGATGCTAGAGCAGGTGGGATCTTGAATGGGGTGCCAATTGGTGATTGCGGTGCTACGGCGTCTCGACCTGCGCTTCAAGCCCAACCCCAACCCTGGTTACGCCGGATGCTCACAATGCATTCCCCCTCTGGGCTTCCACATGTTTTTGCTTGAGGATTACTCAGGATTGGCATGGAGCACACCCGTACTTTTTCCTTCTCGCCGTTATCACAATGCCAAAGGAATGCTCTCGAGTCTGAAGCTCAATGAGTTCGGCTAATGCATGGCTGCAGTGGTCGAAGCCACTAGCCCACCGAGCCCACTAACCGTGAACTAGCCTTCCCTCGCGATGTGCCTGCCCCGGAGCCCATCAACAGCAGCTAGCACTCCCTAGACGCCATTCTTGGGGCCTTTCCACCAGTCAAGTCTCCGGGGGTCCCCCACCACGAACCGCCCCCTCGCGTTCCCAAGCATCGCTAGTGGACCATTGGCACGGAAGAGTCTGCCTAGCCCTGGCTCCCCCCGAACATTCGACAATCAATGGGCTGATGAGCTGATGGACGACATGCTTGGGCTTCGTTGTGGTGGCCAGTGGTGGCCAGCGGTGGCCCAGGCCCGTGCTTGCAGCATGATGGAACCCCACCATCCTTCTGTTCCGTTCCCCTCTCTACCCACTGGCACCCACTGGCACCCAGTATTCGTCCCGCCCTTCAGGAAGCACCATCACCTCGTCTACAGTGGATCTCCTCCTCTCTTCCTTTCTCCAGACTTTCCCGCCCGCTGTGAGCATTCCACCACTCGACACAACTATTTCCATTTGAATGCTTGTGAATACTTCCATTGCTCTTGTTCTTGTGAGCCTCCACGGTCCGGATTCAGAGTCGACCTTCAATCTCTTCTCTATACCCCCGCATCTACCTCGACGTGCCTGGCACCGCTCGTATCGAACTATATCCTGCCCTCCATTGGCCCCAACCTCTCTCTACCTGCACCTGTTGATAACGTTGTGAGGGCGGCCCAGCGAGGAAATACATCGATCTCGTCCCTCCTCAAACCTAGCATTCTGGTCGTTGCCAACCGACGAAGAGCTACTGAGCAGCACGTGTTCTCCTCTTCCCTCGATACCTGCTGTTGTGCAGGACCGGCTAGGACTCCTGTGGGTGCAGGACGAGCCTGGGAGGGGTTTCCTGCTCAGGATACCAAAACACTTCATATTTCACCTCATCTCCGGTCAATCAAAAGAAGATGGCTACAGTTGTGGTCCAACAACAACCCCAAGTTCGCCAGTCGACTCCTCCACCCCTCGGTCCGACCATTTCATTGAATCAAGCTCGATCCTCGACACCCATCCCCAACAAACACATACCTTACTGCCCACCAGGACCGGTGCCCTCACAAACGCAACTCACTCCTCCCAACTCTCCTCCTCTACGAAACGTCGCCCCCAAACCCACCTCGCTCCTGCATCCCCCAAGCAACTACCAGAGGCTGTGCAATTCCCCGCCGATATATGGCATCTCGGCCAAACAGCTAGCCGAAGCCCTCGAACACTACTCGCGTCAGCCCCTTCCACACCCGTCGTCAGTCTTTCCATGGCTCCACGGGCTCCATCCCGATAACCATATTCAGTTAGCCTTCTTTGTCGCAAGGAAGAAGTCGCTGCGAAGAATACCAAAATGCTTGCGAGGGATAACCATCATCAAGGCCGGCGGTGACCTGAGTCGCTCGAGGATCAAAGGTGCCCTTGCCCCAGATGAAGTCCTTAACCTGTCAGAGAGCAATGGTCACGGCTTTGTGGAGTGTGATCCTCGAGAGGGCTTCTCGGTGCGCAATTTCCATATACAAGCGGCCAAGATGGCACTGGTGTCCGATGTCATCGTGTATGGCGACGAAGATACAGACCACCGTATCATCAAGTCTGTGGCGGAGAGAACAGCCTCCGTGCAGAAGAAATGGCGGAGGGAGCTAGAAAACACCGGCCAATGTCCAGAAACTTTCAACACCTTCGTGTTGACGCAGTCCTTTGAGGACTTTGAGCAGTCATATCCGGAACTGGTGGCCGTCGACTCCCAAGGCAGATATCAGGACCATAACCTTGACTTCCTCCAACAAGAAAGGCGAGAAATGTGCGCCATGTCCAAGGCTTCGGAAATCTCGAATGCTGTTTTCCAAGGCCCGTCACCAGGGCCCTACACTGACCCGCCATCAAGCCTCGACGACCCGAGCTATGATCTTTATGTCGAAGCTAGCGATCACGCTTCACTTCCTGACGACAAACTTCTGGCTGCGAAATTGAAACAGCTTGAAGAACGCGAGGAAGATGACGATCCTGTCCATCTGACTTTCCCTAGCTCGGGAAGTATTCTACCGCCATCATGGTCGCAAGTGGAGGTCGACGGCATCCTGCGTATGTGTCGATGGCTATACAACCTCACCCACACCATGAAACCTGTCAGCAAATGCAAAGACGAGGACGGCGACATTCAGATGACTGAATTTGCACCTCGGCGCCGTCGGGTCCTGTTGCACTGTGCAGATGGGTACACCGAAACTTCGATGCTCGCCGTCGCGTATTTCATGTACGCTGAGGGTGTTCCCTTGCACGAGGCGTGGATACGCTTGCACTGTGAGAAGCAGCGCAATTTCTTCGCCTATCCTTCAGATGTCTCCCTGTTGAACGCCATTCAAGGCCGCATTCTGACAGAGTCTCCAAATTTCGATTCCTCAAAACTAGCCTCCATAGAAGCCCCGGCCTGGCTGGCCAAACTCGACGGTAGCCTGCCAAGTCGCATTCTCCCGTACATGTACCTAGGGAATCTGACCCACGCGAACAACCCCCAAATGCTCAAGCTATTGGGCATCCGGCGGATTTTGAGCGTCGGTGAGCCCGTCTCCTGGACGGAGCAGGAAGTCAACGACTGGGGACGAGAAAACCTGATGATGGTGGATCGCGTGCAGGATAACGGGATCGATGAGTTGGCGTTGGAGATGGAAAGATGTCTAGAATTCATTGGTAAGTTTCCCATTGAGGGACAACAGAATTGCACAATGTGGGTGACTGACACCGTCCAGAACGAGGAAAGCAGGATGGCACAGCGACCCTAGTCCACTGCCGTGTTGGCGTCTCTCGCTCCGCAACCATTTGCATTGCCGAAGTCATGGCAAGTCAGGGGCTGAGTTTCCCCCGTGCATAGTAAGTCCTCCGGTCACTCGCACTCCGTGTCAACACTCACATCCTTTGCAGCTGCTTTGTTCGCGCCCGCCGCCTCAACGTCATCATCCAACCGCACCTCCGCTTCGTCTACGAATTGATGAAGTGGGACGAATTGCAGCAAGAGAAACGCGGCGTGATCGTCAAGCGGGAACTTGAGTGGGCGACCGTGGCAAGGGAGATTGCTGCAATGAACCGGCCTTACGCACGGTCATGAACCCTGAGTGTCCCAGATCGCGCCTGCCCACGTTGCTGCCCCTGGTTGTTGCCGGACGCAAACGCAAACTTGGGCTCCTCTGTTGACTCTCCCTAGGCAGGGTGAGCGAGTGCAGGGTCAAAAAGAGCTGGAGCGTTCCTGATGCTCCTGTCCTCCTGGTCAGACAGGCGGACTCCTTTGATACCCATTGAAGTAGTCGTTGTTGTGACGATATTGTGTTGATGTACGATGAGTCAAATGTGTCACGACCACAGCTGTTACGGATTGGATACCTCTATGATGGATGAGGGATGTTGAATGACTGTTATGAAGACCTGATGATGGGCGTACTGTATGTGGATCCTGGACAGGATAGTTTTTGGACAAGCCCTAAGACCTCGAGAGGGAGGGCACGCAATGGGAAGTTTTTGGGATCCATGTTGATGATGTCCTATACCTTCATTGGATACAGGAGCTCAGTGGGAACTCAAGCCGTTGCGATGTCGCGCTGCGCTGCGCAGTGCGCTAAGTGCCCCCTCCTCCCAGTCTCGATTTCTGGGAATTTGTCATAAAAGCTGCTGGTTGTTGGGGATACCGGGGGTTATAATACCTATCTACCTACCTATCTACAATCTCTGGGAATCCCGGCTCCAAGGGGGGAGCGCGAGCCATGAAAGGAAAGGACAGGACAGGACAGTGGGAGACCTCGATTGTAGCTAACCAGTATCTGGGTTTCAAAAGAGGTTCTTACCATTTTATTATATATGACAGCGAGCGTTTTTTATTTCCCAATCTTATCAAAAACATACCTACCTACCTACTAGCTCGTTAGGTACCTAGGTAATATATCTACCTACAAATGATTCCGAGCAGGGTAGGGTGGCAGAGAAAACCTCAATTATAGCGAGACGAAAAGGTTCTGCCGGTTCTACCATTTTATTTTCCGTTTCCCGATTGATTAAATATCTCAAACATGTTATCGAGTACATATGCAATTATTCCTGGGGTGGCCAGGTGGCCAGGTGGCAGAGCAGAGAAAGTTGATTCCTCCACCCCTTTTCTCCCTTTCTTCCCTTTCCCTTTTCACCTTTTGCCCTTTGCCTTGTATATGCGTCATCCACCCAGTATGCCGGTATTTATTGTAACTAGGTAGTAGGAATTTACTACAACTTCTCCGCCCTCTGCCTCAACTCGTCAGCCAGCCTTTCCAAATACGCCCTGACGATATCCCTTGGAATCACGCCCGTGTCCAGTCCAGTAGTAGGGGTTCCACCTGTAGAAGTTTCAGTTTCAGTTGCAGTTCCAGTTCCAGTTCCAGAGGAGGATTCCGGCCCCTCAGCGGTGTCAACCTTCAGAAACCGCCGCACAATCCTCTCCACGTCGCGGCGCCCGTCCTCATACGCGGCGAGGTCGCGGTTGCCGTACACGTCTCGCCCAGCGGCGTACTTGGTGGAGTGGAGAGTGCGGAAGAAGATGTTGACCGAAATGTTAATCCTGTCTTCGGCGGTGGAGGGGTTAGTGGTGGTTGAAGGTGATTCGGGTGTAGGCTGGGATGCGGCTGTGGCTGCGGCTGCGGCTGCGGACGTTGAAGTAGAAGTGGATGTAGAAGTGGACGCTATTTCTGATGTTGATAGTGAGACCGGCTGCTGTGCCTTCCTCGGAGCGCCTGCAGGCAATGGTGTCCCCGTGTGCGCCCACAGCGGTGGAATGTACAACGCGTCACCGGGCTGTAAAATAGCAATGTGAGGTTTCGTACCCGGCACGACCCTCACCGTGTCTTCTCCTCCCTCTCCTGACTGTTGGGTCGATTCAAAAATGTCAATACTGGACGTTGTCGACCCAGGCGGGAAACTTAGGTGTTTCAGATCCCCCGGTGGGAACAATATCAGTTTCCTAGTGCCCCGGATCTGGAAGAGGACGTTGGCCATGACATCGTAATGCAGCCACATGTTCACATTTGCGCTGATCCGCAAGGGACTGCTGTGTTGGTTCCTCACGACAAACGAGAGTTCCCGCGGAACGGCAAAATCGGGCGCGAGTTCGGGCCAGTCGCTGGCAAAATCGGCGGGTGACAAGGTTGGATTCGTGCTCGAAATCGATCGGAGGTACATGTGTGCATTTGGGTCGGAATCGAGTTGGTGGATGAATTCGTGGAATGAGGTCGTCTTGTAGGCAAAGTCTTTGCGTTGGAAGTTCATCGTCCTGCCGGGAGCGGAATGCACGACGACGGATTTTGAAGGTGGAATCTTGGAGAGGAGATATGCTGCCGTCCATGTAGATGTACATTGGCCAATATCCAGATCCGAAAAGAGTTTGGGCCTGCCCTCGCTCAGGACACGGGTAAAATCTTGCTCTGTTTCAATCTTGATATGCTCGATCGGAGTTGAGATGCGTGCTGTCGGTGCACCGCCCTGCGGCGTCGACTGAGGGGCAAGTTTTCGGGTTTCTGGCTTCACCATCGTCCAGTGTGAACTGAGTCCGGCCTCTCGGTCATACAAAAGCCAACAGCCAGGGTTCCAGTACGCCCCAAAGCTGAAACAGGTCGCCCCTCCGCCCACAATCAAAGTAGTCTGTCGTGCGGTGTAATGTGTCGAATGACCAATGAGAAAAGGCCGTGGGACATTCGGGTCTCTCTTGGGCAACACACAAGCAACCCGAAAATCCATCTCCTTCTCGTAATCGTTGAAGGCAGAGAAACTGCCGACAATGGACAAGATCTCGTAGTCCTTGGGTATGCAGCCGTGCTTTGCCACTCCACCGATGAGCAGAAGCTCGTCTCTGATCACGCTGTAAGAGGCCCCGAGGCGATTCATCCACGGCCAGATGCCCGCGGAGGCGTCCAGAGCCGTGGATACCCTGAAATTGATTCCCATGACTTTGTTGTCCCGGATGATCAGTCTCCATTTCCACAGCCCTTGACAAATAACTCCATCCTGTCGCATTCCGCCTAGGAGCAGACCATGATTAAAGCCCAGGCGGACAAAAGACGCCCCAAACCGTGGCATAGGGTCTTGTTTGAGACTGCGGAGCACTTGCCAGCCGTTTTCCTTGTCCCATAGCAGGCAATCAATCGCAATCCGGGTTGCCGAGGTTTTCCCTCCGAATACTACCACGCCATATTGATCGTAAGGAAGTACCACAGCCGCTGCTCGATGCCGAAAACGGGGCTCGGGAAGATCATGGACTCTTTCCCATTTTGAGTCCGTTTGAAGCCAGCAATCTTTCATGGGCGAGGACGGTGAACCTCGACCGCCAACGAGAAGGTTCTGTCCATTGCTGAGTGTTGTGATAGTATGGCAACACCTAGCGCCTATATCCTCTGGTGGAGCGGAGGGATATGGAAGTGTCGAATCTGTCGATGTGTAGACGGAAGTGGTCGACAAGCGACCTCGGAGGCCAACGCCACCATGAACAGCTATAGCATCTTGACCTGGGACTATAAAAGCCGAGCCGTGATGGGTCCTTCCTTCTTGCTCTGGATTTGCGGAATACTTGTACGCAAACCATTGGGTATTGTCTCTGTGGGGCGAGACGGTCCTTGCTGACATGTCTGATGCCAAACTATCAACTGATGCCCTTCTCGATCTTTGCTGCTCTGGCACGAGAGGTTCGGGCCCTGTTTGTGCAATCACTAGGCAGTAGTGAGATGCGAACAGCGCAAATTCTTCCCTAAGTCCAAGAATTAGTACTTCAGTGATTCTCGCGATCTGCGTTCAACTCACCACTCATCGAAGGGCTCAACTTCATCCAGAGAAATTCTTTGGGATGGGGACAGGAACCTGGGATCAGCCCAAAGCTCCCATAAATTTTGCATCTCAACATGAGGGAAGCCGGCGTCCTGAAAGCGTAATGTCTGCGTGTGGCAACCGGGATAAGTGAGTACAGAGCGAAGTGGTGTTCCTAGTTTAGCAAAATGTTTCAACATGGCCGCCGTGAATGGATTGTCCGGACGGTCCGGTGACTGCTGTTCCAGCAGGCAGAATGTGACGTCTGCGTGTGTTAGTCATTTTGTACGGCACTAAGAAGGCCTAGATATACCTGGAGATAACGTAGAAGTCCAAGCGATCAGCGCATCGGCGTCTTTTGTAGCCATGTAGGTGATGCTGACTTCGGCGACACATAGTACAAGGCATTGGTCGATGTCCACGACGGACCTCAGTAGGCGCTCCAATCTTGGGGGATTTCGTAGATCACATCCGATTGCGACGTAGACATCCGAATCCAGCACAACACCCTTCATTGAGCCCCTGTCCGGCGTCGTCGAGAGCATCTCGCTCATCTTGGGGGTATTCAAGATAATCTCTCGCTTGCTGATCATCAGCTCTTCGAAGTCGACGTCGATGAACTTGGTGTTGCCACACAAGTCTGGATGCTGGGCCATCCATTGGAACGGAAGTGGATCGCTACAAGAGTAAGTCGCGCTTGATCCCACCAGGCAGGCTATTGGCATCCTTACTCACTAGCCACAGCCCAAATTGATGATGACCTTGTTTAAGTCAGAGGGCTTTTCCAGGAACTGCCTGACCACCCAGTCGATTGCTCTCATGCGGAGCCAGTATCCGCGGTTGATGGTGGGAGACCGACGGATCGGCTTCTTGACAAAGTAGCGATAAAAGTGCGGTTGTGGAAGGTACAATCTCTCGACACTTCTTTTGGAAACGATGCTGCTGTTATTTGTCTGTACATGCCCATCTGTTAGTTAGAATAAGCCAATTGTACAGGGACTGAGTCCTGACGTACGCCCATCACGAGCCCGGCGTTTTTCTCCATGGGGATCTCATCGTTGGCGTTGCCTTCCTGGGGAGACATTGGGGAGGCCATATTGATCTCCGTTGGCCCATTCGCAACATCTCCGAGAGAGACAAGAGAAAGAGGCGAGGTCAATGGAAATAGAAGGTCAGCAGGGGTGAGTCACTGGCTGCAGGGCATGAAATCGTCACTTTTAGGAAAAAGATTCAAGTCTCGAGCGATATTCGGCCTTGGCACTGTATGCATTTCTGATTGGTGCGAGTGAATCGAGTGAATCGCCCTCTGGCCGGTGATATTTGCCCCCGGATTTCCAACCTTTCGCTAAGCAACTCTTTCACTATAAACCGCGATCAAACCGGTGTGTCTGATGCAGCAAGCGGTGGATCAAGTGTAGAAAGCATATTCCACCAACCCAACAACGCGCAGTGACCCTTCATCCCACCAAAAGCAGGACTTGGACTCTTCAAGACATCAAAGCAAACAAGACGACGGTATCATGGACACGCCTGAACCATCTCTAAAGGCCCTGTTCAACCAAGCAAAGAAACAGCAAGAGGACTTGGATAGCCTCGACCCTCGAAGCGCGACGTTCAAGCACTCGCTTCAATCCATCATCGATAACCTCGAACAATGCCGCAAGTTGATCCAAGATCTCTCTTTGTTCAGCACGAATGAAGAAGTGGAGGACATCTCTACACAAGACCTGCAGTATGTAGAGAGAAGGGCAGCGAGCTCACTAGTCCCAGTTCTTGGCTGACTTTGTCTTTCAGATACCTGACGGTCGACTGTCTACTGGCAGAAGTCAAGATCAAAGGATATGGTGAAAACAGGCAGTCATCATTACGGGATGCCGCGGAGCTATTCGAACAGTTTTTGACCCGGATAGATCAATATGGTCTACTGGGTGCCTCGGATCGGGAGCTCTACGAACGCTACCTCGAGCAGCGCAGTTCATTCCGAATAGTCTCCTCTAACAGCCCTGAGGAGAAACGGAGGATCAAGATCTCCCGCTTCCAGGAAGAGAAGTCTTTGAAGCAGAGGCTCCAGGTTTGTAACCCCTCGATCGCTATCAAGGGGGCGAAAGTCACTGACAAAACAGTATTTGAGAGATGAATCGAAGAAATCAAACGTTGACGACGAGACCATCAGGAGCCTGTACGTGGCCGAGATCGCTTTCTTAGTCAACAAGGCGTTTTCATCGCTGGACATGATAACACAGGAGCTGGAAATCTTGTCTCAAATGCGGCATGCTGAGCCAGCCAGGCCAGGACCACCACCTCCAGACCAGAGAGCTCCTGTGAGACCGGATTCTTATTCGGAGCGTCTAGATGGACCCGCCACAATGGCAGGCCTCGGAAAGAGAGGAGGTCCTCTACTCAGCTCCAGTGGAAAACCTCTCCAGCCATTCACTCTAACAGACAAGAGAACCCAACTGCGACAGGGCGTGTTTAGGCCAGGCCACAACCTCCCCACCATGAGCATCGACGAATACCTCGAAGAAGAGCGGCGGAGAGGTGGCATTATCGACGGCGGAGGAAACGCTAACGCGCCTCAGCCCGAGCCCGATGAGGACAATATGGAGCAAGTTGATGCTGCCACAATGAAGGCACGAGAGTGGGACGAGTTCGTCGAGGCCAATCCAAAGGGAGCTGGAAACACGTTGAACCGGGGGTAGAGTTTGACTGGCTTCAATGCTACTACTGAGCATTTGCCGTAGACGGGATTCTTGGGACAGCAAGTCGTAGTTTCAATTCCAGCTCTTCCATTCGCCGCTCATCACTCAAAGCAGAAGCGGCGATGCCGAGCGAGTGAGGCCCAAACTGTTCCTAGATGCCTTCACTCACGTCTCTTGAAGGTCTGCGACGGTGGTAGGCCGCTTCGCTTTGATATCTGCGAGAATTTTGTCCGCACCCCTGCGAAGCAGTTCAGTCGCAGCATTGATTCCGAACATTTCCGCGTCCTCCCGACTCTGGACCTTCTCGGTCATGTCGATTTCGGCCTTTTCTTTGCCGTCTGTGCTGACCACGAGTGCTTGCATTCGAAGAAGGGAGCCACCATCTTCCCATGCCGTCTCCACCCCCAGCGGAGCACTGCATCCTCCTTCTATGGTCTTCAAGAGGCTGCGCTCGGTTGCTGTAGCAAGGTGAGTCCGTTGATGATCGATTAGGTTCAACATGCCCTGCACCCGATCGTCGGACGATCTGTTCTCGATGCCAATAGCTCCCTGTCCAACGGCATGGAGCATTCCACCGTTTTTGGAATCTAAATACTGAGTGATCCGATCGCCGAGCCCAAGGCGAATGAGTCCGGCAGCGGCGAGAATTAAAGCATCAAAAGGTCCATCCTCAGCATCGAGCTTAGCTAAGCGAGTTCCCACATTACCTCTGACGTCGACCACCCGAAGATGTGGATATTTGAGTGAAATCTGGGCAGTTCGTCGGATGGAGGAAGTTCCTACGACTGACCCAGCAGGGAGATCCTGTATGTTGCAAGCTTTTCTTCCAGCTTTGATGACGAAGGCGTCTCTTGGATCTCCTCGCTCCAGCACCGCGCCTACCTCGCAACCTGAAGGTAGCTGAGTGGGAACGTCTATTGGCATCAGTTAGTATATCGGACAATAACTCATATATCTGTATCGGGACAGCGCAAACCTTTGAGTGAGTGAACCAGGAAATCCAACTGTCCCTCCATCATGAGTGTCTCCAATTCGTGGGTCCAAATGTTCTTGACGGGCATATCCTTGAAGGGCGTGATTTTGTCAATGTCCCCTGCTGCAGTATCTCGCGCCTTGATGGCGTAGACGTACTCGGGACAGGCCGCTGCCAATGCCTGAACGACCATATCTGTCTGGACCAGAGCGAGTTTGGATTTTCTAGTCCCGACATTGAACGTCGTCTTGGAGTCTGACTCGGTTGGGTTGGCCGCGGCATTTTCGCCTGACACAACCGCGATGGTCGTCATGCTTACCCTGTAGCAAGTGTGTATAGTGAAACTCAAGGCAAAGCAGGTCAATTAAATTTTGATGAATGGCAGTTGTGGTGGTGGTTCCACTTTCGTCCGATATGCGCGGAGCCTTGCCGCGCCGAAGAGGGTCACGTGCTGCGGGTGACGTGCCTCGGCAAGCATCTTGGATCCCGAGTGGAAATGATGATCACCATGGACCTCGACTCCCGATGTGCATCGAGCATCTTCCATGCGGCTGCGGCCAACAACCAAGTGACGAAGTGCTGCCGAATCAGTAATCTATCCCCAGCATATCAATAACAACCTCATTCTCCCCTTCTCTACCACCTTCTCTTCCTTCACTGCGGTCCACCCCGTTGATACCTCAACATGGGCTACACAGCCAAGGCAACGATACCTCTTATCCCGCTGGCGAAGGATTCCGTCCTTCTGCCCGGTGTCACTCTCCGCATCTCAGTATCCAACCGTGCCGACATCCCTCTCCTCCTATCATCGGCCTTCCAACGGGCCACCAAGTCGAGATCCGGCTCAGCTCAACTACCCGTCGGCTGCGTTCCTGTGAATTCGCCGTTTCTCAGCCCCGATGGCAAGGAACTGCTCGACAGCGCGGCAAAAGAGAGCAGCCGGGACTATGACTATGCCGACATAGACCCAGGCAAGGCTAGAAAGAAGGATTTATATGGATACGGCACCCTGGCCAAGATTGTGAGTGTCCAGGGGAGTCCCAATGCGGATCCGTATCTACTGGTGGAAGGAATCCAGAGATTCAAGATCGACAAGATTAAACATGAAAGACCATATTTTGAAGCCGAAGTTACATTTTATGAGGATGAAGTGCCCGACCTTAACGACGGTGACCTTCGCGCCAGTTTCACCCGGCTCAAGCAACGATCTCGTGAGCTTCTGACCCTGCTAAGGCTCTCATCTCTCTTCCGCCCGGCATCCATGGCGCTGTCCCCTTTAATTGTCCGCCGTTTCGAGCTGTTCATCGCAAAGAAAGACCTCTCTCAAGCTGGCCAACTGGCCGATTTCATGACGGATATTGTGGAAGCAAGTTTTGAGGAGAAGCTTCGAATTTTGAGCACACTGGATTTACATGAGAGACTAGAGCGCGTCCTTGCCTTGCTCAACAAGCAGATCTCAGGCATCAATGGAAACATCAAAGTCACCACAATAACCTCAACAACCCTGCCATCCAATATGGGTGTTGATATTTCCGACTTGAACCAAAAGCAGCGCGAAGCCCTAGCGAGGCGAGCAATGTCTAGTCTCAACGGCATGACGCCGCCCGGAATGCCTGGTGCTAATCGGGGTGGTGACGACGACGAGGATAACGAAGTTAACGAAGTCGATGAACTCAAGAAGAAGGTGGCCGAGGCTGGCTTGTCGCCTGAGGCTCAAAAGGTCGCGGAGCGCGAACTTAGACGACTGAAGAAGATGAACCCGGCCAACGCTGAGTATGGTGTGATTCGCACTTACGTTGAGAATTTGGCCGAGATACCGTGGACAAAGGTCACCGATGATCAACTTGGCGCTGATACCCTGAAACGGGCTCGTAAACAGCTTGATGACGATCATTATGGACTCGAGAAGATCAAGAAGAGATTGCTCGAATACCTCGCGGTCTTGAAATTGAAGCAGTCTGTCAACGCCGATGTCGATCAACAAATTGCTCGTCTCACTAAGCAGCTTACTCCCACTCAAGATGGGGAGGACAGGGAGGTCGAGCAGATCCCAGACAATGAGAAAGATGCAGCCACTGCCAAGCTCCATGTCCTCAAGTCGAAGCGCATGGTGGACAAGTCTCCGATTCTCTTGTTGGTTGGACCACCTGGTACAGGCAAGACCTCTCTCGCAAAGTCCGTTGCACTTTCTCTTGGTCGAAAGTTCCATCGCATCTCCCTGGGCGGTGTTAGGGATGAAGCAGAAATCAGAGGCCATCGTCGGACGTATGTGGCGGCTATGCCAGGTCTGATTGTTAGTGGCCTGAAGAAAGTCGGCGTGGCCAACCCAGTCTTCCTCCTTGACGAGATCGACAAAGTGAGCACGAACAATTTTCACGGTGACCCTTCAGCTGCCATGCTTGAAGTTCTTGACCCAGAACAGAACCACAGCTTCAATGACCACTACGTCAACATTCCTATCGACCTAAGCAAAGTCCTCTTCATCGCCACGGCCAACTCTCTGGATACCATTCCGCCGCCTCTCCTCGACCGAATGGAAACGATTCGCCTGGCTGGCTACACGACAGTTGAGAAGCGTCACATCGCCAAGCAACATCTCATACCCAAACAAATCCGCACCAATGGTCTCTCTGAAGGACAAGTCGTCATTCCAGATGATGTCGTGGATACCATCATCACATCTTACACACGTGAATCCGGAGTCCGCAACCTCGAGCGCGAAATCGGAAGCGTGTGTCGCTACAAGGCAGTCCAGTACGCCGACGCCCGTGACGCAAATGACACTTCGAAGTATGACCCTGTTGTACGTGTCGAGGAACTTGAAGAAATCCTCGGAATAGAACGCTTCGAAGAAGAAATCGCCGAGAAGCAATCTCGTCCCGGTGTTGTGACCGGATTGGTCGCCTATTCGTCTGGTGGGCAAGGAAGCATTCTCTTTATCGAAGTCGCTGATATGCCCGGAAAGGGACGGGTGCAACTCACAGGCAAGCTGGGTGACGTGCTCAAAGAATCCGTCGAAGTCGCACTTAGCTGGGTGAAAGCCCACAGCTACGATTTGGGGTTGACGCACGACCGAGACGAAGACATCATGCAGAAACGGTCCATCCACGTCCACTGTCCCGCCGGCGCGGTGCCCAAAGACGGCCCCAGTGCTGGATTGGCGCACACCGTCGCGCTCATCTCGCTGTTCTCCGGAAAGACTGTGCCCCCGACAATCGCCATGACGGGTGAAGTGAGTCTGCGGGGACGAGTCATGCCCGTCGGAGGCATCAAGGAGAAACTCATCGGCGCCCACCGCGCCGGCGTCAAGACGGTCCTCTTACCCAATGGGAACAAAAAGGATGTCAAGGACGTGCCTGACGAGGTGAAGAAGGACTTGGAGATTGTCCATGTCAAGTAAGTTTTCCATCCTCTACTTGCTACCGGTGCATTCTTGTCGCTAACACTTTCTCTCTGCAGACATGTCTATGAAGCTCTTCGCTACATCTGGCCCGACTCGCAGTGGGCCTCGGATCGACACTTTGCGGAAGTTGAGAGCAGATTGTAATATCTACCTAGGAACGTAGGGATTCAATGCGCGCTGAAGGTGGTCTAGGCGTGGAGTACGAGGTAGTTCTCTGTTGTTGGACTCACGGGTCGTTGTTTAGCAAGCGTCAACGGTCAACCTCTCTTCCCTAGGTATATATAGCTTCTTTCGGTCCTAATCGAATCTGTTGTATACCATACTATCATTCCGTGCTCATTTGCGTTTAAACGGGTGCATTGGTGCTTCACGTAGCCAACAGGTGCCCAATCGTACAGTATTGTGTGCATCTGACGTGCAGTCCAATCGAAAAGCGTGCGGACAACCCTCGCCATTCCTGGTATGTAGCTATACAACGCAGAATTTCGTCGTGTTAATGTACAAATATTCGGGTTATTCCGGCTCTTTCTCTCCCCAAAGTACTGTAAATGCAATATTGTCACGAAGACGGTGGCTGCGAGTTGGCGTCGGAGGACCCCAATCCTCGCATAGCCCGCCAATCGTCGGCAAAATTCTGCCACGTCGGCGCCCATTTCATCTTCCCCTTGAGTAATTGCTGCGCTTGCAGGGCGATTGTCTTTCTGTGTTTCCGGTCCGGGTTCATCGTGCCCCATTCGGATTGCTCCCGGTTCCTCTCCACGATGGCTTTCATCGATTCCCAGTATCGTTCGTGTTCCCAGCTACAGTGGCAGAACTGTGTTAGCATATTATCCAAAGGACATGAGTTAAAATTGGGGTAAGCTCACGGTTCGAGGTCCTCTGGTTCTGCGGGATACACAAACGGTTTCGCCAGGAGACATGTCATTTTCTTTTTGCTGGGTGGACGAAATAATTTGCCTTTGGAGTATTGATTTCTGCCGTCTTCTCTCTCTACCTTTTGTTGAACTACCACGCTGCGGATGTGGAGGACATCGACGCCATAGACGTCTTTCAGGTAGGCTCTCAGGTCGATTTTGTTGAAGTGGAGCGGTACATCGAAAGCGGCGTAGCGAGGACCTAGATGCGGTGTGCGCATCAGGACCACGGTATCTTTGGGATCGGGGCTGGAAAAACCTTGTTAGAATAGCTCTCGTGGAGGTGGTAGACGAACTTACAAGTACACCTGCCGGCGCATGCTGAGAGGGACATTATGTGGCTGTGCAAAGTATCGGGGAGGGTTTGTCAATAGTCGAAGAATTGTCGACCTCTCGAAATTGATCGAACCAGCTGCGATGAACGACTTGACATCGGCGGATACCTCGCGCAGGCTCGGGTGGGTGTCCATGAACCTCTCGAGATTCTTCCTGTCCAGCTTCCACCATTCCGTATTTAGGCCGTCTTCGCGAAAAATGGGAGTAAATGCTTTTCGCTCCTCGGCATTGAGCCTCTCCCATGAAGACCTCTTCCACTCTTGTAGCTTTTCTTTACTGACCAGAGCATGTGCTCGGAAAAAGGGTAGACCTTTGCTGGTCTTGATGCGTCGCTTTGCGTTCCATAGTCGTGGTCCGTCGCCGCTCTGAGGATGGACTCGTTGTGTCAAAAGAAGAGGGGGAGTTCGCTTGACGTGTATCTTCGCACGAGGGGCTGTGGCACGGGGCATCGTACTGATACGAGTTCAAACGTAGAAAGGCAGTGTTTCCGGTGGTCAATGGAGACATCCGCTTGACGAACTTTTGGGAAGCTGGAAGCACTCAGTAGATGGGGAAGGTGCGCCGAGATTTTAGAGCCTCGTCCAACACATCGACTGCGACTCTGCCACGGCGGTGCCACCAGTATTGCCCCGGAGGCGCGCTGCCGGACATTATTTTGTGGATCACCAATTCACCCTTCAACCTATTCCGTAAGCTTCTTGACGCCTGCATCTGCCCTGTCTCGACTCTCTCCAGCTCGTGTCTGCAACAAAAGCGATCCTGCTCTTCAAAATCCTCAGAACACTCCCGTTCACCTCCTCACGCCGCGTAGCCTCACCCACAGTGTACCTCCGTTTTCATCCAACTCTTAGTGGCCACTGAAGGCCCTGGTGCAAGATGGCGCAGGACGAGAAGAAGCCCACCGCGGCAGAAAAGGGCAAAGGGAAGGCGGAGGATGTGCCAATGGCGAACGGAGAACACACAGCGGTACAGGAGGATAAGAAGAAAGCAGATGGCAAGCATGACGAGCCTGCGGTCGAAGAATTGAGCGAAGAGGACCAACAACTCAAGAGCGACCTCGAAATGTTGGTTGAACGATTAAAGGAAGACGATCCCTCGCTGTATAAGCCTTCGATTGACGCCATCAAGAACTTCATCAAAACATCGACCTCCTCCATGACGGCTGTCCCCAAACCTCTCAAGTTCCTACGCCCTCATTATGACGAGATTGCTGCTCTTTACGATAAATGGCAAGCTGGTCCCGACAGAGACTCACTTGCCGACATGCTGTCAGTGCTGGGCATGACTTATGGAGAAGAAGACAAGCTGGAGACGTTGAAATACAGGCTGTTGTCAAATAAATCGGACGATCTGGGGTCGTGGGGCCATGAATACATCAGACATCTCGCACTGGAAATTGGCCAAGAATACCAGAATCGCTTAACGGACGAACGAGAGGTTGGCGACCTGACAGAACTCGCTCTCTCTTTGGTGCCGTATTTCCTAAGCCACAATGCTGAAGCGGATGCCGTGGACCTACTGAGCGAGCTCGAGATGATTGAAGAGATTCCCCGATTTCTGGACGAGAATACCTTTGCGCGGGTCTGTCTGTACATGGTCAGCATGGTCAATCTCCTCACGTACCCCGACGACGTTGCCTTCCTCAAAACCGCACACGATATCTATGTCAAATACAACAAGCTTGCTCAAGCAATGGTTTTGGCAATCAGACTGAATGACCACGAGCTCATACGACAAGACCTGGAATCGACAGATGACGTTGCATTGAAAAAGCAACTGGCCTTCCTGATTGCTCGGCAGAGAATATCGATAGACGTCCCATCCGAGACGAAGGACGAGCAAGAAATCGCCGAGTGCCTCGGAAACACCCAGCTACCGAACCATTTCAAGACCCTTGCCAAAGAGTTGAACATCCTGGAGCCCAAGGTACCAGAAGATATTTACAAGACACATCTGGAGAGTGGTCGAGGAAGCTCGGCGGCTGCAGATTCGGCTAAACACAATCTGGCGAGCGCATTCGTCAATGCCTTTGTCAATGCAGGATATGGTACGGACAAGCTAATGCTGGTAGAAGGTGAGCAGCGGCCGTGGGTGTGGAAAACCAAGGACGATGGCATGCTCTCCACCACCGCATCCCTGGGCATGCTCATGCAATGGGACGTCGAAGGGAGCTTAGACATCATCGACAGATTCCAACAATCGTCAGAAGAGCCAATCAAGGCTGGTGCACTCCTCGCGTATGGCATTGTAAACTCTGGAGTCCGAATGGAGGGCGACCCTGTCATTTCACTTTTGAGCGACGACGATATTCTCCAGAGCCCGAAGCCATCGACACGCATGGCCGCCATCATGGGTCTGGGTCTGTCATATGCTGGTTCGAACCGAGAAGATCTGCTCGATTTCTTGTTGCCCATTGTCGAGGATAGCGGCTCGGAGATCCAATTGTCTGCCATGGCTGCCGTGTCTCTGGGAATGATTTTCGTGGGTTCGTCGAATCATCAAGTGGCCGAAGCGATCGCAACCCAGATGATGGACGACGACCGGCAAAAGCAGCTCAAGGATAAATGGGCAAGGTTCATGGCTCTCGGACTGGCCCTGCTCTACTTCGGCCGACAGGAGGAAGTCGACGTCATCCTGGACATTCTCAAAGCCGTCGAGCATCCCATGGCAATGCCAACAGCCACCCTTGCATCTGTTTGTGCTTGGGCTGGAACTGGAGCCGTGCTCAAGCTGCAGGAGCTTCTCCATATCTGCAATGACCACATTGAGGAAAAGGAGGAGACCACAGGCGAGCAACTCGTGCAGTCCTATGCAGTTCTCGGTCTGTCGTTGATCGCCATGGGTGAAGACGTTGGGCAGGAGATGGTCCTACGCCAGTTTGGTCATCTGATGCATTACGGGGAGGCCAACATTCGGAAAGCTGTGCCACTCGCCATGGGCCTGATCAGCCCAAGCAACCCTCAGATGAAGATCTATGACACTTTGTCGAGGTACAGCCACGATAACGACAACGACGTTGCAGTCAATGCCATCTTTGCAATGGGTTTGGTCGGAGCAGGAACAAATAATGCTCGTCTTGCGCAGCTACTGCGACAGCTCGCCAGCTACTATCACCGGGATCAGAACTCGCTCTTCATGGTCCGAATCGCTCAGGGTTTGCTCCACATGGGCAAGGGCACCATGTCCCTCAACCCCTTCCATACCGATCGACAAGTTCTGTCGAGAGTAGCGGCGGCAGGTCTTCTCACAGTTCTCGTCTCCCTCATCGACTCGAAACAATTCATCCTCGCCGACGCTCACTACCTTCTCTACTTTTTAGTTACCGCAATGTATCCCAGATTCCTGGTGACCTTGGACGAAGAACTGAAACCACTTACGGTTAACGTACGTGTGGGTCAAGCGGTGGATGTGGTCGGACAAGCTGGACGACCGCGCACCATTACTGGCTGGCAGACTCAGAGTACGCCGGTTCTGTTGGCGTATGGCGAGCGAGCTGAGCTGGAAGACGAGGAATACATTTGTTTGAGCAGCACGCTGGAAGGACTAGTTATCCTGCGCAAAGTGAGTAATACTCTGGACATCGATTTGTTCTTTGCACTGACATTAAGCAGAATCCGGAATGGGAGTCCACCAAATAGAGGGTCTGCTGTGGCATTCTTTTTCATGCATCCCACACATTGGCCCAGGCGTAGGTGGGGGGAAAGGTCCTGGATGGATCCAGAAGGGTGCCTCTGTACCATAGATAATCTAAGAGCAAGAGGGCAAACGCTCAGGGTGTGTGTCTGTGTTGCTGTCGGGCAGCTCGAGCATCTTTCCTGGCCTGCTTCGCCTGACACGGCTTGATGGTTTCACAACAAGCCTCGCGAGGCTCGAGTCACGTGCCGCATCTAGTACCTCGTAGTGAATGGCGTCATCGGCCATTGGCTGCGCTGGCCGCTCAAGTCCCGAGCATCTGTCCGTGTGTCACGCATCTGCCATCACATCGTCTAAGGCCTCCTTCAATCCCCCATTTCACCCTGTATCCCTTGTTGAGCTGGCACTATCCACGTGTCGAAGATGGCGTCGTCAAGGTGATTTGAGGGGCCTCATCATCATGACCCTGCAGTTCATTTCTATCTTACATTGTTGAGCCTTGCGGACTAGAGGCTCACTGTTGCCTCGACTCTGCCCTTGGCCCATCAGAAGATGCCGCCCTCCGATCCTCGCATCGCTGCGCTCGACTTCGACGCCAATCGAAAACGTGGACGGCGCTCGTCAGGCTCGCGTTCTCGAATTGACGATGATGACTTTGATTTCATGGGCCAGGTTGCTCAAGAGATCATTGAGCGAGATCGCATAGCAATGCGCAGAGAGGTCATCCGAATCTTGAGCTTTGTTTGCGCTGTGCTCAGTTGGTACGATATATACACAAGACTTTGAGGAGAAAGTAAGAGCTCACATTTCGCGTATAGTCTATGTGCTGGATCAATCACCTCCTTCTCCCTCTACGGCGCTCGTTTCCTCCAGGATCTGCACTACTCGCAACTTCGAGTCAATGCAGTCTCCATCACCGCCGAGTTGGCCATGTACCTCCCAGTCCCTCTCTTTGGATATCTGTGCGATCGCTACTCACCACCACCTCTGTCGCTTCTGTCCTCTATCCTCTTTGGCGCAGGTTATCTCCTCGCCGCCTATACCTACAAGTCAGGCCCTCCCCCTGACGCTACAAAACCCGGCCACGGGTGGCCTTTTGGGTTGATGATTATAGCCTTTATCGGCATTGGGGCAGGGACCAGCTGCATGTACCTCTCTGCCGTGGCCACCTGCGCCAAGAACTTCGCCAACGCAAAATATCGAGGTTTCATGCTCGCCGTACCTATCGCGGCATTTGGGTTAAGTGGCATGTGGGAATCTCAGGTTGGCGCGCACTTGCTATATGAAAAGCTGCCTAATGGTCATAAGGGAGAGGTCGACGTGTTCAAGTATTTTGTCTTTCTGGCCGGGACACTGGTTGGCGTCGGTCTTCTTGGGACATTGGGACTGCAAATCGTCGATGAGGAAGAAATGATTGATCACGGTGTGGAGAACCTTGAACGGAGTGGCCTTCTGGCCGAGAGTGAGTTCTATCGCGACACCTCCCGTGCTCCCACGCCTGTCAACTATGGCACAATTGGAGATGACGAGGAGTCTGCCGAGGGCTCTGGCTCCTTCTCCGACGACGACATGGACTCCGAAGCTGAACGGAACCTCTCCGAATCCCAGCTCCTCAAGAAGCACGAACAAGACCGCCGCCTTCGCAAGAAGAAGTACTGGCTACTCAATCATGCCACCCATACATTCCTCACCGATCGTACTATGTGGCTCCTCGCAGCGGGCTTCTTCTTGCTCACAGGACCCGGTGAAGCATACATCAACAATCTCGGCACAATCATACCGACTCTGACGCCCAAAAATTACAACTATATCGACGGCGACGGTATCAAAAATCCCCCCGCAGGCCACGCAAGCACGCATGTCTCCATCGTCGCCCTCGCATCAACCTTTGCCCGCCTCTTCACCGGAACACTCTCCGACCTCTTCGCTCCTCCCTCAAACCCCGACTCCCCACCCAGCAACCGGTTTCAATTTTCCCGCCTTGTCCTGCTTATCCCTTCAGCGTTCCTTCTTCTCCTCGCGTTCCTCAACCTGGCTATTCCCGGGCTCACGCTCCAGCATCCCAGCTTATTCCCAATCTCGTCTTCCTTGGTGGGATTGGGCTACGGGGCGTGTTTCAGTCTCGTCCCCATCATCATATCTGTGGTGTGGGGAGTGGAAAACTTTGCGACGAACTGGGGCGTCGTGGCCATGATGCCTGCTGGGGGAGCTGCCGTGTGGAGTCTTGTGTATTCAGCCGGGTACTCAGCAGGTAGCTCTCATTCTTCTCCTGATGTCGAGGACGGGGAGTGTCGAGGATACTTGTGCTTCGCGGCGTGGGCGTGGGGATGTGCCGCGAGCGTGAGCTTGGCGATCGTCTGCTGGTGTGTCGCCTGGAGGGTATGGAAGAATAGGAATGTGGTCGTGTAGCGTGCGGCGGGAGGAGCGGAAGTTGAGGTAGCGGTAGCGCACGGGAAGCTGAGAGTCGATGTGAATGTTTCGATCACTGTTCATTCCGAAGATACAAGAGCTCGCAGCCGTCACCGCGAGAACGGGAAGGGGAAGCATCGTGCAGATGCAGATATCGGAGCCCCAGAGCGAGAGCAAAACGAGCAGGCCGTTGAAGCTGAAGAGGAGAGGACCTCCCTCTCTCGCACGAGACAGCCCTGCGACATTCACGTACGTGTGCGCTGACCTCAAAAGTTTGAGGACAAATGCACCCATCACCCATCACCATTGGAATTGATGACCTGGATAGCGGTTTTTGGGGGGATTCCCCTGCATTTATGTACTTCACGGCCTTCTTTTTCTTCTTCCATGGCGATGGCGTTCTTTTGTCTTGAATTGCGCTGCTGGGCTGGGATAAGCCGGGCTGAGCTGCGCTGGACTGTCGAGCACCGAGCGTTTCATCATTGTATAGGGCGGGCGTGGGCGTAGGGTGTGTGAAATTGCATACATCCATACTAGGAACATACCTAGGTATATACATACAGATACATGATCCGAGTGAGCAAGGATGAGTACCGTACAAGGGACGACCGACCACCTGCCACCTGTAGCACGGCCCTTGCTTTTTCTTTCTTCGAAAGGGAGGAGGGGCCACAATTCCAAGCGTCCTTGAATTTATTTGCCTGGCAATTCCTATTCTGATCGATCTCTCTCTCTCTCTGTGTCTCTCTTTCGCGCCTTTCTTCCATCATGGAAAAAGTCCTTGCCGTTCCACGTTCCACGTTCCACGTTCCACCTTACTTTCGCACATGGGTATCTTTGTTTGTTGCATGTCATTATCGTTACTCGATGTCACACCCCCCTCCCTCACTTCTATCCTTCCTCTCTCATTCATGATCTCTTCGCCCCTTTTGGGCTCAACGCCCATGATATCTAACTGGGCGGGTTTCCTTGCAGCAGGGAGTTTTCCGATGTTCATGCCAGGACTTGCCTTCCATTTGTGGCTCCCAGTGCATGCCAACTGCAAACGACCTGCAGTGCATGATTCCCCGGCGCCTCATTCCGACCAGTGTTGATTTCCCCAGCGCCATGCCAATAATACATACCAAGTCTAGGATACTGAAACCTGAAGACCAGCAAATCAAACCAAATCCCATGCCGCGACGCCAGTAAATCCCATTCCGACTCTGCCCTTCCCTTCCCGAAACTCCATCACTGTCAAGCCTCGAGCGTCCTGCCTATTACCGAAAGTCGTAACCGCGAACAGCGTGATGGTCTGCCCGGGAGCCCCCAGCTGGCGAGCTGGGATATCCACCACCCACATATCACCACCCTGTCCCATAGGCCCGGGATAGTAGTCCATGGGGACAAGATCCTTATCTCGGCCATCGACTCCATTGATTGAGACGATGAACACAGGGGGTGGTCCTTTCCGCGTGTGTTGTTCCAGCGTCCAGTGCGCACATCTCAGACCGAACTGGAATCGGACATTATCAGGTTGCCGGACGTTGATTTTCCTTGCTCGTGGATAGACCGTCTTCTCACCAATAGAGTAATCTTCCGTGGCGTTTGTAAATATCGTAGGTCCTTCAACCATGTCAGGCCAGCAGGCAGGGTCGATCACGATATATTCTTCCCAGCTCATGCGCCGTCCTCCAGGAAGGAAAAACTGGTCTTTGTTGCCTGGGAAATGCTTGACCGCAAATTCCTCGTTCGACATGGTGAAGAAATCGGGGTTGAATTTGGCCACGTAGGGCCGACCTGCACCTTGGACATAACCAGCTCCCCAGCATGTATCGATGAGTTTCCACTCTCCATTGTCGATTTTAACAGCATTCCATGCATGGCCTGCGTTATACGGCGGAAGAGGAGCTCCTGGTGGTAGAGGGTTGAATCCATAGCCTTTTCCATGGCCTGAGATAACCACAGATTCTAGGCCAGCGTAGGTAGCTAGGTTTGTGAACAGAGCAGCATAGCCTTCACAAACTGCCAGCCCGCTTTGTAGAGTTGACTGTGGCGTTGAACCCCTTACGTTGTTATTGAAGAAGCTGACAACGTCGTAGGCAATATTGTGGTGCAGCCAAGTAAAGATTGCTCGCGCCTTGTCGGTGGGAGACGGAAATGGAGAGGTCAGTTGATGGGCTAAAGCCTGTAAAGAGGTAACCTGGGTTCTAGGGAAAAGAGTAGCTTGATGATCCGGGCCAGAAAAGTCGCGGCAGACGAGACAGACACTGGAAGCGGCAGATAGACTGCCATTTACTGAAGTTGTGCTTGCAGCAAATTTGGGCTTGGTTGCCTGTAGGGCCGAGAGATCTGGTCGAGAGGACTTTGGCACCGGCGGCGGAGCCGACTGGGCGCCTCCCAAGTGGCCATTCAAGGTCTCTCCCATTGAGATAGGTGCATTCTCTTTGGCTGGCAGTATGACTCCATGCTCTCGCAAGGGCAAAGATATGGTTTCCTTCAGCGGCAGTTGGACTGGCTCCATGACGGGGACCGGTTCCTGGTGATTAGATTGTGCTTTTGGAGTGTTGTACAAGAACGCAGCCTTCTTCGCCTTTTCTATTGATTCGACCGAGGGGACGGGAGGCATCTTTCTAAGCGTAGCCTCTCCGGTATGTTCCCGGTGTTCAGCCTCATGCTTGCGGGAAGGGAGCCTCGGCGGAAGGGAGGGACGCGGAGGAGGAGCAGGTCTGGCTTCCGCAGTGGTAGTTGTTGAGACAAGTGATGTGCTTGAAGGAGCTCGATTGACGTATTTGGGGCGGTCCTCCGAGTATTTCCTGGTGGCCACATGCGGATTACCATTCCGAGGAGGCAGAGAAGGCAGTTCGCACTCGCCCCATGCAGGTGCTTTGATGCGGCTGGCCGAGTCTGTAGACTTCGTACGAGTAGTCGTGGCCTTTGAGGAGGCTGTGTCATTTGTACCACTGGAATTGATCGATGTCACCGAACCCCTTCTCTGTTCTTCGAGCGAGTGATTTCGAGAGGGAAGAGGCGGAGGCTGTTTCCTCGCCGGAGGTGGAGGAGCAGGTTGATTCCCTGGCCGTGGGTCGGTAATTGAGCCATTGACCTGTTCTGGAGGGATATTGACGGTATTCTGTTTGAGTATAGGGGGACGCCTGGAAGGGACGGGAGGAGGAGGGTGAGACGAGGCCCGGGGCGGCTCTCCAGGTATTCGACCAATATGGGCAGCATTCAACGCGGCGATACGCTGCTGGAGCGTCAGAGTGACAAAAGAGGGATCTTCGCTCATAGCTGACAATCAACAATGTTGTAGCCTAGAGTGGAGTGTAAGGAGGACAAGAGAGTGTGGTCGTCATCTCAGGATGACCATGATTGTAAACGAGCGCAAGGTCGAGGGTAACAGACTGAGGATCAGAGCGTGAGAGAGTGAGAGAGTGAGCGACATGCGACACGAAGCACAGCCATAGAAGCACAGCCAGACTGCGTACGAGGCACGCGGCGTTGCGCAGGATGACGGTTGGCCTGCCAAATGCCTGCGCACCTGCGGCGAAAGGGGCTGAAACCGCACGTGACCTGCACGTGAGGGTCTGGCCAGGCTTTGTCAGGTCGAGAGGGTATGTCCTTCTGTGCAGTCAAACAAGTTACTTGTGCCTGTATCAGCGGTTGATGGTGACACTGAGCATTTTTGTGTACGAACACCAACGATTCTTTCTCCGCTATGAGCTTGGGATGGGCTCAAAGCTGTGACTGAGGCCTATTTACCTATCCAGTTAATCCTCAGCCTTGCCCGGGCGGGGCTCTAGCCCCTTGCGGAGGTGTCGACAGTACACCGTAATCCCAACATAAGAGATTCAGTGCCTACCGAGACATGAATAGACAAGATTCTTCGTAGTTCAGGACAAAGTGTCGCATACTGGAAACGACAGCCTCGAATTCAAGCTACGGGTGTTTGGCGAGCTGAAACCCGAAATGTGCCAAAACGTTGTAGCGATATCCTTCAGCCTTACGTGTCAAACAGGTCACGGCCAGCACACGCCTTCAGAGAGGAGTGGATGCAAACTGCGCATTTGCTGGGCGAAAAGTCCTGTAGCGGAGAGGGCGAGAAAATTGGTTCCATGACAGATCAAGCTCCTCAAGATCCTGTTGGACACACCCTTGCTATCCATGCTTCGCTAACCGTTTTCTAACCTAAGCAATCCAAGGCCCGCATGTGGCTGAAGTTTGTTCCGCCACTGCCATAAAGGTCGACCCCTACAATGTGAGGACTCAAGGTAGGCCAATAATTCTTTCCTGAGGTCATCCTCCTGCAGGTTCCGTTCCTTATTGGATCGAACTCTAAGTGCTTCTTAATGTTGTTGCATTTCAACTCCGCCAGCCTTGTCTCGGTCTCTCCGCGCAAGGCTGCCCCCCTTTCACCTCTTGGGGGCAGTGGGTTTGTCACAACAGTTGGCTGGACAAAGAAATGGACTTTCCGTTGGTCCATGAAGAATCCATTTTGAGCCTCGCACCAGTTCCCGTGTTCGTGTTCGTGAAGATTGTTCAGCACCTGCGGATTGACCAGAAAATTTTGAGCTTCTCACCAGCTCTCGTGTTCGTATTCGTGAAGGTTGTTCAGCGCCTGCGGAGAGACCAGGAAAACCGCACAGCTCCCCTCGATACAACAAAGTGAGCGTTTCCGAGTCTTGCAGCATCAGGAGCGCTTACATCTTGAACATGGGACACGAATCTCCCATGGCACCTAGACTAGGAACATCCAGCTGACACTGCAGGGGAGGAAATGCGATAAAACAACTCCTGGAGGAAAGGCATGGCCTGGATTTCTTTCGGGCTCTTCCAAGACTCTGGCTGGCTACGTACATGGGTCTTTAATGAGCACGCCAGAGCTCGATGAAGCTGACCTGCAGTTGCCCTCCCCTTTCGTGTTTCCGAAGCACCTGCTTGTCTGCCCCGACCCGACTTTTGTGTGACTCGAATTCCTACGTCCAATGCACAACAGCAATACCAGCACGGGCTCTGGGCGTGTGGAAATGGCAGGAGAGTGTGCCAAGAAGCCATGGGGTTCAGCTCCGGTCTCAGTTATCCGGCCTCTTTTGTGTCCGTTTGCCCTTATTGAGTAGGTGGAAGGGTTTTTGCTCTTCTTCTCTGGAATCGCTCTTGCCTGTAGTTCTGACAGGATTTGGAACCTTCAATTCAACGCAAAGGGACATTTATTCACTATTATTGTCTGCAGTGCCTCAACCCGGGAACATTCACGCAATGAAGACCCTTCTTCTTACTCTGCTATGTCTTGCAACCAAAGCATTCTCATGGGGCGAGCTTGGCCATCGTACCGTTGGCTATCTCGCCCAGACATACTTCACCTCCGAGGCTGAGAGTCTGTTCAACGAGCTCGTGCGTCCAAGCGAGTCATTTGACATCTCGGACGGTGCGGTTTGGGCCGATGAGTTTGCCACGCACAGAATGCCCTGGTCCAGGCCATGGCATTTTATCGATGCAAAAGACAACCCGCCGGAGGAATGCAACGTCAACTTCAACGCGGACTGCGACCCGGACAAGAAATGTGTCATCGCGGCCATCGCTAACATGGTGAGATTTGCCAAAGTCCTTTGTTTTTCTGTGCAGATTTTGTAGAACTCAGCAAAACATTTCATGCCCTTTTGTCTGACAATGGAGAAATCAGACCGCCCAGGTCAACAATCCACGTCTGAGTGCAAAAGACCAGAGCGACGCATTGAAATTCCTCCTGCACTTCCTTGGCGACGTCACCCAGCCCTTGCACACGGAGTAGAAATGCCGCGGAGGTACCAAGCTGATGGTGCAGTGGGGGAAAGCGAGCTCCAAAGAGGAAGACCTCCACCAGGTCTGGGACACGCTCATCATCCAGAAGCTGCGAGGTTATAGGAAGCCGCATGAGAGGAGCCACGCGGACAATAATGAATACGACAAGCAGCTCACGGCGCAGTGGGCGACAGAGCTCAAGGGGAAGCTCGACGAGGACGGCGGCATTGACGTGTCGGACGAATGCACCGACATTGCCATGCCACAGAAGTGCGCTCTGGCATGGGCGTCCGAGGCCAACGCCTTCGTCTGCAGCTATGTGCTTAAGGACGTCGGGACCAATCTCGGCCCGGACCCCTGTGACGAGTGCTGCGAGTGGGACTGGCAGGGTCCCGAGGACCTGTCCAAGGAGTACTACCAGGGCGCCGTGCCCATCGTCGAGGAACAGATTGCCAAAGCCGGGTGGAGACTGGGCCAGTGGATCAACGCGTTGGCGGAGCAGCGAGTGAGCATGAAGAGAGCCGGCGTGGTGTTCGTTGGCGACGGCAACCACTTGCAGGTGCAGCCGAAACTGGAGATGTAGGCGCTGCAGGCACAGTATGGCAAGGATTGCAGTCCACCAAGTGTCGATGAGGTCAGACGAATTTGCTGTGTTCACTGGCCACACAGATTGGGCGCCTCTTGATGTGCTCTGCTTAAACAGTCGTTTCATGGACCTTGAGAAGTCCCTCATCCAACAAATGATATGTAACGCATTGCAGCTGAACGAGGATTCTGGAATGAGAAAGGATAGTTTCGCGGCTATAGCTGTGCCGATAAGGTGCTGTTGATAGCATTTGTTTTGTTCTGTGATGTTCCAGGTAGGCATATAGAGGTAAATACTTACCTAGGGAGGTATCTAGGGGTGAGGACAAGGCTGATGCCCCCTATTTCGACACCCCACAGGGTGGTCAGGTGGGGTTGGCTCTGTCTGACAGCCTCGGTTTCTTTCTCATTTCCACGCACGAGGTACATTGTCTCGTCAGACGGACGACAATGAACAACCATTGCCCCACGCTCTCCACATCCGGAATGCGAACAACCCATTTTCATAAATCTGCCGAAAAACACTTGTGGTGGAGTAAAACAGACGAAGCTCGGGCTAACAGAGTACGAGGTACATTAACTCGACCCCATCCCCATGACCTAATAATCCTTGGTCATGATACAAGTTGGAACTTCCCATCCCTAAACAGCATCATTCCAACGAAACTGCACAATGGCCTTCGAACGGATCTGTCTCATCGGCGCCTCGGGCAACCTAGGCCGCCTGATCCTCAAACACCTTTTGGCGTCCCCGCAAAATTTCCATGTCAGTGTTCTATCACGCAATTCGTCTCCGGCGAAATTCCCAGATGGTGTAACTGTGGTCCGCGTCGCCGACGACTACCCCGTGGCAGAACTCACGAGGACATTCAAGGACAATAGTATTGATGTGGTCATCTCGGCGATATCCATGATGGGCATGCACGAACAGTACAAGTTCATCGAGGCGTGCCTGGGCGCGGGTGTGAAGCGGTATTTCCCCACAGAGTTCGGGCTTGATGATCTGCCGGATTGGTTGTTGCAGTTACGGGACATGTTCAAGATCAAGCACGACGTGCGCGACTACTTGATCTCCAAGCAAGACACGGGGCTGGAGTGGACCAGTATCTGCTGCAACGCCTTTTTCGAGATGGGCATCGCTTCGGGGTTTTTCCAGCTGGACTGGAAATCTAAGAAAGCCGTGCTGGTCGATGGTGGGGAGCCAAAGTTTGTGGCCACGACGCTGGATACGGTTGCGTTGGCGGTCGTCAAGGCAATTGAGAAGCCCGAGGTCTCAAAAAACCGGATTCTGTTGGTCCAGGATTTCAGGACGAGCCAAAGGGAGATTTTGGACGCCGTGCAGCAGAAAGTTCCTGGGTGGCAGGTGGAGAATGTTGAATACGGATCGTGGCTGGAGAAGGGCAAGGAGCAGGTCAGGAGCGGCGATAATAGCGCACTGCCAAAGTTGACTTTTGGCACGTTCGCTCAGGGAAATCAGTACGAAGGGAGGCCAGAGTTTGGGAATCAGGTGTTGGGTCTGCCGACCAAATCCTTCTCGGAAGCCATGGGGATTTTCTGGGACGAATACGGCGGTCAGCTGAAAGTCTAAGGTCTAGACTGTGTCCGACGGCGTGCGGTCTAAGCCAGGTCCCCGAGGTATGCGGCAGGTCAAGACGACCTTCTGAAGAAAAGGATCTCTGTCTCAAGATCCAGTATCTCGAACTGGTGATATTTTTGTGGATGTCGATTAGATGCTCAGTCAATCCAGTCGTTGGAAGAGGCCACAATCGCAGTCCGGTTGGCCTCCTGCCCAGACCTTCCCACAACGGTAGCAGAACTCGGTGGCGCAAATGCATGTCATGTGGTTGCATCCTGCCCTTTTCTCCACAAGATGGCCGCACCAGGGACAGAATTTCCATTTCTCTTTCCGAACGAGCGCTTGCAGCTTCTTGTCGCGCTTGCATATCCCACCGTGTTCCTTTCCCCTACTGGCCATACACATCCTCTTCTTACAGACGTGGCATTTAGCGTAGTCTCCCATGCCTGAAGCCCCTGGAATATACGCAAGGCAGTCTTCCCATGGACAGTATATTGGGTTCGCAGTGTGGAGTTCTTGAAGCCAGAGACCCAACGCATCGAGCAACTCCGCATCCAGGCCGCCGACTTCGCGGAGCGTCTTGAGTGGTACGCTCTGGCCACAGCATTTCAACTCTTGTCTCGTCTTGAACATGTTCTGTAGACCGTCTGCAACTCTCATTAGCCCCAAGACTGCCGGAGGGTAAGGATGATAATGACTTGCCGTTGAGGCATTCGACACAGAACGCATGGCGACACTTCAAAGTTACGAGGTCAACCCTGAAGAACGGGTCCATGCAAACAGCACAGTCGACTACATCAAAAGACGGGTCCGCAGTGACACTTTCCTGCCGTCCTGTACCTGCCTTTACCTTGGCTCGAACAGCCAAGCGCCTTAGAATAGCAGCTCTCTGAGCAGACTTCCGTTGAGAGTCCTCCTCTGTATCTCCCGGCTGTTGGATATGTGCTTGCAGGGCTTTGTGCACCGTGTTAAACTCCTCGATGGCGTCGTACAGACAGACAGTTCCAGGGTAATGCACGGCGGGGACGCAAGCGCCCAAGTAGACGGCATTCTGTTGGACTTCTTGCTTCCTGCTCTCCGCAAGGCTATCAACTCCCAGGACCTGCGGGGATGATTGGGGATAGTCATCGAAGACGCGGAGCAGGAATGAATAGTTGAAGCCAGGGAGTTTGACGGACACTGTGGTGTGGTTGGCGTCGGAAAAGGTGGCGCTCATGGAACCCTCGCCGTAGATGGCGTTGAGGGCGTAGATCTCGTCGGCCAATGAGGGATTATGGATCAACATGGTGAAGGTCACATTTCGAATGGAATTGCGATTGGTAGGAAGATGATTAGGCGAGTTGGTTGAGGTGAGAGTGAGGATCTAGCGAGGAGATGCGAGACCCAGGCGGGGTGATAAATCGGCACTTCTTTCAACATTGTATGGCTGGTATATCATCTCTCACATGCTTCGCAAGGAGCCCTAGCAATTAGTCAGTCAGGACCAGGTAAGTTCACTACAGTCACAGCCAGTGCCGTGAAAGGCTGTAAATGAGTCATGTCACGTCGCGGCTCTCACACTGTCGCTGCCTGAGGCTGTGAAGCAGTTGAGGCTTAGACGCCTTGGCACCTTTCTGCTTTTAGAGTGCCTACCTACCTTCTAGTAGGTAGATACCCTTTCAGAGTTCTTGTTCGGTGTTCCCACAAGTCACCGCGAGCATCAATCCCGATAATGCTTTGTAATGCTTTTCGTCCTTCAGCTCCCTTGTCTGCTTCAAGTACTGCCTTCTCTGATATCCCCTTGACCTGCACATCTATTTCATCTCGAACGTCTCCTGAGCGACCTCCTCTTGCTCCTCAACACCACCCTTTTCTCCTGCCTCAGGGTCACCTCGGAGTCTCGCTTCCAAGACATGTTTGTACTCTTTCTTCGCAAAGAGCACATCGATCTCCTCCAAGCTCAGACCCTTTGTCTCCTTGACACAGAAATAGACGAACGGTACGGCCAAGACGTTGAACACGCAGAACAGCAGGTAAAATTTCCACCCCGAGGCTTGAATCCCCATCGGTCCAAACTTGACCACGATGAATGTGATGATCCATTGGGTGAAGACACCCATAGAAGTACCAACATGACGACTGTAGACGATCGTTAGCTTGTGCTAGACAGTTTCAGAAAGAGAGAAAGGGAGAGAAGGTTACTCACACATGGAGAGGTGCAATTTCTGGAACATACTAAAATATCACAATCAGCAATACCCTCGTCAGAATCTGTGAAATAACCTACGATCCATGGCGCATCGCACCAGGAAGCTCCAAAAACAAACTCGAACAAGAAGATGCTGACCACAGCAAGCTTGTTGGAAGAGTCATTGTTGACGGCGAGTCCGATGGTAAACAGAATCATGAATGTAGAGCAGAAAATGGCTCCCCATAACATGACGGATCGTCGGCCGAACTTCTCCATTGTCCATATGGTCGAGCAAGTTCCACCAAGGAAGAGTAATGTAACACCACCGCTTGTAATGGCAGCTTGATTTTGTGACATGCCGAGAGAATGGATGAAGAGAAAGGTCGCGTAGTATGAGACAATATTATTGCTTTGCATAGCCAAAGAGGTCAAGTCAGCAATAATTCATGGCTTGGCCAGTAGGATACCGGTAGAAACCTCTCCCACTGGACCTGAGAAGTGAGAAATAAGGACGAGGGAAAGATTTCTACCCACCCATCCATTTGTTGGAAGAACTATCAAACGTTAGCCCGACCACTCTTCTCCCAAGAGAGGTTACAGATTGCCTCACCTGAACTAAGACACCAAGCCACAGTCGCCATGTCGTATTTACCGGGGAGTCGTCGTAAAACAAGTTCTTGAAATTGAAGCTGTACTCTTTCTCTGCCTCGAGAGCCGCAAACACATCGGAGCGTTGCTTGGCCACCACCTCGCTGTCAATCGGGACAGAGTAGATGCGAGCCATGATATGATCGGCGTCGGCAATCTGGCCATTGGCGTAAAGGTAGCGAGGCGACTCGGGGAGGAAGAAGATCATGGCGAAGGTCAACAAAATAAAGACGACCTGGAAGGCGATCGGCAAGCGCCAAACAGCCTCTGTATTGGGGTAATTGTGAATCATGCCGTAGTCAAACCAGTAGGCGATTGTCAGGCCCAGGATGACTATTGAAAGTTGAGCTGCGATCAAGGCGCCTCGGGTCTTTGCTTTGGCCGTCTCGGCAACCCAGACTGGCACCATCACGGTGATAATGCCCATACCAAGGCCAGCAATGACACGACCCGAGATCAGGTACGAGGTACCGTGGGCTCCAGCTTGCAGACCAGCTCCGAGACAGATAAGAATTCCCCCAGTCACAATGAACAGGCGGCGACCGAGCAGCTGGCCGACGAAACCGCAAATGATGCATCCGGTCAGACAACCGATGTCGTAGATCGCCACGACTGTACCTTGCAGATCCGCAGCATTGGGATCGATGTGGTTCGCTGACAGGAAAGTAGGGAGGGCAATGAGACCGCCCAGGACGCCTTGGTCATATCCTAGGATACGACACAGTTAGGAGCGAGCACATCTCGCATACTTCTGGAAATGGAAATACCGAAGAGGGTGAAGGCCCAGGCTGAGCACAGGGTGATGGCTGCCTGGAGCCAGAATCCTTTGACAGATCCGGCGTAACCTCTGTTGAAGGCCGACATGTTGTTAGGGGCTGACCACAATGATCACGCAGATCGGGTGTCCAGGAGTTCTGTGAGAGATCATAGCAGAGTTGATGGGTAGTCGCCGGATATATGCAAAACAGCAGATCAGATCTGCTTCGGGACTCGTCTTCCATGAGGGACTGTTGCGTGGGATGGTCTGCATATCCTATCCACTCTGGAGCATACCGTGCTGGAGAGTTTTCCTTGTAGGATCCGGTTATAGGCCTGGGTAACCCAACCACAGATAAAGGAGTATACCTGATCTACTCGCAGAGTTGCCGCCTTTGTGCGGAGATTGTGGAGGCTCTGGTACCATGTTATGCACCTACCTGGTAACCCCATATTGAAGGTTGCGGAGCCGTGGAGTTGATCGTCGCAGGACAACGCACGAGGTCCTGTGACATACAGGGGTTCCTTGCATCTGGCCTCCTGACTCGAGGTTTTGGTAGTCATACGCGAGAGGGAGGAGAACGGTGAACAGTGCGGTAAGTTGTGGTAGCGGCAATACACCCCGGATAGACGATATTGATCGTCGTAGAAGTCCCTGCTATTCAATCATCAATCTAAATGTAGGTGCGACTATTACCGGGCCCCCACATTGGATATTTGCAGAGAAAGAGAGGTGGGAAGCGTTAGAATTAGCTTTCAATCAAAACGAAACGCCCCGATGGTGCTTTCTAACCCGCCGTACAGGGCCGTTGCCAGTTGAGATTGCAGCAGAGGTTCAGCCTACATAAGTCTAGTTGTATCTATAGTAGGAAGTGCGGTCAAGTCTCTATCGTAACTATCTAGACAAATATATGCCTCTTTTCACCGGATGTCGTGGAAGCCACCATCGTTCACCACCAGTGATCCATTCATATAGCTACTCTCGTCGCTCAACAAGAAGCTCAAGACGTTTGCTTGCTCCTCCGCAAAAGCCATTCTTCGTAAGGCAATAGCTTTACTGACCGGAGACTCCTCGTTTTCTTTAGATCCAATCGTCCCTTCGGCGCCCATCGACTTCACGATCATTTGAGTCAAAGTCCACCCCGGACACAGAGCATTGACTCGGATCCCATCAGGCCCGTAGAATTTCGCTCCATTTTTGGTCACTCCGACAGCAGCATACTTGGAGGGTGTGTATGCTGCTAAGCCGGCTGCTTGAAGTCCTGAGATGGAGACGACGTTGGCAATGGCACCTCGTTGCGCTGGAATATTGTGTGCGCACGGTGGTTCGAACGAGACGGGACAAGGATCCTGAGTCTTCATTTGCAACGCCTGGTATTTCTGGCACAGCCACAAACCCTTGGTATTGATGGCGTGCGTCCTGCGATGGGTGTTAGAATGTGCTGGACAGCAGCATCAAGCTTCTTCACACCTTTCAAAGAGCTCGGTGGTGATACTTTCTTCTTCCGACCATATAGTTTCGCAGATTCCGGCACAGTTGGCAGCGTAGTCGAGCCGACCTGTCCACTCTGTCGACGAGGCAATAGCGTCTTTGACCTGCTGCTCCTGCGTGACATCGAGTTTGAGGAACTTGGTCTTGACATTCCATTTCTTGGCCACCTCATCCGACACCTTTGTGCCTTGTTGTTCGTCCATGTCAGCCACCACGACTGAAATACCACGGCTAGCAAGTTTGTGAGCAGTGGCTCGTCCAATACCACCACTTCCGCCGGTGATGAAAGCCACACGCTGTGCCATGCTGGCCATATTTCTCCAATGCTGAGAGTTGAAGGCAGGATAAGAAGCTCATGAGGTCGAATTTGCGGCCTATATCGAGCACCTACCTCACATTAGGAAGGGTAGCACGGGGATCAAGCCGCGAGACCGTTCATCATGCTTTGCACCACCATGGAGATCTATATCTCCATGGGGAATGGTAACCACGCACATGACTGCAGCCTTTTGAGAGATGCGGGGAAGATGGGCAGAGGTTCGTATCGCCGGGCCGAGGGTGAGGATATCCTGGTGACAGGCTTGACCGGGTAGAACCAAGCGAAGAGCCCTTTACAACTCCTTGGCGAAGAGCCAGCCAGTTGGATGCAGTATTGCCAAGTGGACGACCCTCTGCGACGTGCTATAACAGCCCCGCAACGCTGTCGCCATACAACCGCTGCTCTATCCCTTGAGAAAGTCCAAACTCTGGCAGAGTTACCGGGTCCGGTTCAAGGAGCGAGGGAAGAAACACAAGATTAAGTGCTTACCGCGTAGTCTCAGGTCAAAGGGGAACGAGAGTCCCCTTCTTTCCCCCACCATGGAAATTTCCGAAAATCCCCATTCCACGGCATTCAAAACCCGGCGGACTAAAAGATAGATTGGTTTGATAGAGCCTGTCAGAGATACAGAGGGACATCGCTAACGCATCAACCAGCAGCGACCCCGCTTGATATCCGATATCCAGCCCGTTGCCGTCGCTCTAGATCCCCAGATCCCCCTCTGCATGTACAGTCGCCATCTAACCGACCTTCTAGGACCTCTGCGCTCATTCTGTTCTCTCTGAATATTTCCATGTTTTGTGTTGCAATAACCGTCCAATCTCCGCTTGAGCATTGATTCATTTCGATTATCAAAGATGGCACGCGTAGAGACGGATTTCGACGCCCTTATCGTCGGGGCAGGCTTCGGCGGCATCTACCAGCTATATCGGCTGAGGGAGATAGGCCTCTCTTGCAAGGTGATAGATATGGCCAGCGATGTCGGGGGTACCTGGTATTGGAATCGCTACCCTGGCGCCATGAGCGACACAGAGAGCTTCGTCTATCGGTTTTCGTGGGACAAAGAGGATTTGCGAACTTACCCATGGACTCATCACTATGTCAAACAGCCTGACGTTCTAGCATACCTAGAACATGTAGTCGAGCGACACAACCTTCGAAAGGATATGCAGTTCAACACCGAACTCCTCTCGGCCGTCTGGAACGACACATCCAAGTATTGGCAAGTGGAACTAAGCACTGGGGAGAGCCTCAAGGTGCGCTATCTCGTCACCGCACTGGGCTTGCTGTCGAAAGCCAACTACCCGGACATCCCTGGTATCGACACGTTCCAGGGGCTGAAGATTCACACGGCCAAATGGCCTCGAGGACTCGACCTGACGGGCAAGCGTGTGGGCATTATCGGCTGCGGCTCGACAGGAGTGCAGGTCATCACCGACATCGCCTCGCGGGTCAAGTCTCTGACCTGCTTCCAGCGCCATCCTCAGTACAGCGTGCCCAGCGGCGATCGGCCTGTCGACCCGGCCTACCGCGAGTGGGTGAATGCCAACTACGACGCCATCTGGGCCCAAGTCAAAGACTCGACCGTGGGGTTTGGGTTCGTCGAGTCGACGACCCCCTTCAAGTCCGTGACTTCGCAAGAGGAACGCGACACGATCTTCGAGACGCTCTGGGAGGCCGGCAACGGCTTCCGTTTCATGTTCGGCGGCTTCAACGACCTGGCCACGGACCGGGAAGCCAACGAGGCCGCGTGCGAGTTCATCCGCAACAAGATCCGGCAGATCGTCAAGGACCCCGAAAAGGCGCGCAAGCTGCAGCCGCACGACTACTACGCTCGCAGACCGCTCTGCGACGGCGGATACTTTGAGCAGTTCAACCGCGACAATGTCGATATAGTACACCTACAAGAAACGCCGATCACGCGTATCACCGAGCGCGGCGTCCTTACCAGCGATAACAAACTGTACGAGCTCGACGTGCTCATCTTCGCCACGGGCTTCGACGCCATCGAGGGCAACTACAACCGCATCCGCATCCGCGGGCGCAACGGCCTCACCCTCAAGGACTACTGGGACCCCCAGGGGCCGACGAGCTACTTGGGCGTCTCGGTGCCTCACTTCCCCAACCTCCTACTGATCACAGGCCCTCAGGGCCCCTTCACCAACCTGCCCCCCGCCCTCGAGGCCCACGTCGACCTCATCTCGCGTCTGATCGCCCGCGCAGAGGAGCTCCGCAAGGCAAGCTCCCCGGAACCCAACCCGACGACACCCGTCGTCGAGGTGACGCCCGAGGCCGAGAAGGAGTGGTGTCTCGAGTGCGAGCGCGTCGCCGAGGGCAGCTTGTTCAAGGAGACGGCTAGTTGGATCTTCGGCCAGAACGTGCCGGGCAAGAAATACGCCTTGCGCTTCTTCTTTGGTGGCCTCAAGGCCTTTTACGAGCATGTGCAGAGGGTCATTGATAATGGCTACGTTGGGTTCAAGGGCCTGGGAGAAAGCAAAGGAGATGAGCCAGTGACGGCGGTTGAGTCGAGGCCCCTGACAGCACGCTTGTAAGATGGTTGGCTTAGGAACACAAAGACAAGAATTGAGATACGAAATGCACAACAATTTGGAGTAATGTCTTGAATTTCTTTATGGATGCCAAAACCCTCCCTGTCCTGCATAGCCCTCGTTGATTAAACGCAAAAGCAATTTCTGATGCATTCAAAAAGCACTGAATCAAGTACAATGTTGTCGTGAGTCGTGACCAAGTGTTCCACTCTGTATCAGCTCGTTCCAAAAAAGACCCATCCGGTCATTTAACGACCACAAGCAGCAGTTGCTGTTAGTCGGTCGGTGTGTCAATCTAGTATCTGCTGCCACCACCCCAGCTGCTATTGCCGCTGCTGTGGTGCTGCTTCTTCTTATCCTTCAAAAAGTCTTCGGCGACGCTACCGAGAAGAGCGCCTCCAATGGTTCCCAGGAAGCCGTGGCCGGCCTGTTTGCCCAAGAAATGGCCGCCAAAGCCGCCACCGATGGCGCCGAGAAGGCCACGATCGCTCTCAGTCATGGGTGGAGCGTTCGGGTCGTAGTTTGGCGCATTGGGATCGGTGGACTGAGGGGAAAACTGGTGGTTGGCCACTTCCGGTGGCAGCTGTGTGCCCTGACCTTGCTGTTGGCCACCACCCTGAGCCATTTGTTGCTGGTAGGCCTGGTTCTGGGCGTAGGCGTCGTTGCTGCCGTATTGCTGAGGGGCATTGTTGCCACCATAGTAGCCCGAATGACCTTGTGGGTTGCTAGCGTCGTAGGAACCATATTGGTAGCCAGCTTGACCGTGCTGGAAGCCGCCAGCTTGTGGGGGGCCGAAGGAGTCTTGTCGGCGAGGTGGGCCGAAGCCTTGGTCTTGAGGAGGATATTGTTGGTAGCCTTGCTGCGGAGGATACTGTTGACCGTATCCCTGCTGAGGAGGGTAGCCTTGTTGACCGCCTCCATATCCCTGTTGAGGGTACTGGGAGCCGTAGCCCTGACCGCCGCCGCCGCCGTAGGAATCGTAAGGACCAGACATTGTGAATGGAGGGGGTGTGGTGAGGATGAAAGTAAGAGGATAGGAGGTAAGGTAGGTGTGAAGCCTGTAGTGAAAGTGATTCGATGTCTGAAGAGTAAGGAGATGGATAAAGTTGATGAAAGAAGGAAGATTTATACAAGGTGAGAAGGATGTGGGAAGAGCTTGCGCAGCTCGAGGGAATCCAGACCGCAGACTGCAGCGTAGCGATTCGAGGGCTGGGTGAGGGTGAGGGTGAGGGTGATGGTGAATCCGGACTGAGCGACTCAGCAGTTATTCACTCGCATAATGCGCAGCTGAGCCCCGCGGCAAAGGACAGAAGAACCCCTCCTTTCGAGGATCCTTTGGAGGGGACTGGCCCATTTCCGGGTGCCTCGTGCCCTCTGAGTGGTCACCGGGCTGTCCTTTCAGGTGGTTCTGGCGGTCCACATGGGCCCCCCAAGTCCGAGAGTGATGCCTATTACGCACAGTGCCCCAGCCCCTTCGTTTACTCAGATATTCCGGCCGATCACTCATCGATTTCCTCCGGCTTGGCCGACCGTCGCTTCCAACACCAAAAATCTGTGGCGGGTGTCATCACGTGTCACACCGTCATAGCTGAAACACATCGACACCGCCAAAATCCCCCATCGCTCATGTGGCGCAGTCTTCTCTCTCCTGGTGGCGTTGGACCAAAATCCCCTTCTCGGACATCAACGGTTGAATGCACCACCTCGGTAACAAGAATGTTTCCCAATGCCGCCAGTCCTGATCTCAACCAATACTCATTTCGCGCAAGATAGACTCCATCCACTGATTGTGCTAACTCCGAGTTCGCAGCCGACGCCCTAATCCGTCACTCAACTTGCTCGAAATGCTCGGTCGTGTGGTTTATCCAGCTCGACCTTCCTGCTGACTCTCCTGCCCTGCTGATCAAAGGAAAAGATGGCGACGTATGACTACAAAGAAGCCTCGGCAATAGCTCGTAAGAGGAGGGCCGCCAATATCGCTGCCTTCTATAAGACTCCAGGATGGAACGAAGCAGACTTGCCTAAAAATCTGACCGAGTATGCCCTCCAATCTGATTACTACACCGATGAAGAGCGTCAGATAATCCAATCAGAAGCCGACGTCATCCTCGACAAGATCAAAACCAAGCAATGGACCGCACTGGAAGTTGCCAAAGCCTTCTGCAAGGCATCCGCTTTGGCTCAAGAGTTGACCAACTGCTTGACTGAAGTGCTCTATGCAGAAGCGATCGAAAGAGCAAAATATCTTGATGACTACCTTGAGCGCACAGGGAAGACACTTGGCCCTCTCCACGGACTACCGATCTCGCTCAAGGACTGTTTCGTGACAGCACCACATCCTTCCAGCAATGGAATGGCAATTTTCGCGAACGAGCCTCTTGAGAAGGATGCGTTGCTGGTCACCATCCTGCGTGATCTGGGTGCCGTCTTCTATGTCAAGACAAACGTCCCTGTTGCCATGATGATGGCTGAGACAAACAACAATATTTGGGGAGAAACTCGGAACCCTCTTCACAAATACCTTACACCTGGAGGATCTAGTGGTGGTGAAGGAGCTCTGATTGCTCTCAAAGCCTCGCCCCTAGGGATAGGCACAGACATCGGCGGTAGTATCCGTATTCCTGCCGCATGGTGCAACCTGTACGGTTTGAAACCCAGCTTTGGTCGCTATCCGCATTATGGAGCCAAGCCGGGTATAGCTGGGCAGGAATATATCCTGTCAGTCAACGGGCCGATGGCGAGATCTTTGAAAACGCTGCAGCTATACTCTGAAGCCCTTTTATCCGAGGACGTGAGACCTTGGGAGTATGACCACAAAGTCGTTCCGATCCCATGGAGAAAAAATGTCATTCAACCACCAGGGCGTAAACTTCGCTTCGGTCTGATTGGTGCCCATGATGGTCTTGTTCATGTCCACCCACCCGTGGAGAGGGCTTTGAAGATGACCCAGGCTGCGCTTGAAAAGCAGGGCCATGAAGTCATTCCTTGGTCCACCGAAGACCATGAAGCAATTGTAAAGGTAAGTGTTTCCATCATTCTCTGCACGGCTGAATTCGTTCACTGACAACCCTAGAATCTCCAAGCAGCCTTTTTCGACCTTGGTGGTGCTGCAATCATGGACCTCATCAAGCCCTGGGGCGAGCCGGTCTTCCCAAGCATGGAAGGATATGCACTCGCGGCTGCCGCAGGAGAAGGCGAACTTGGACCGACGAAGATGCGAATGATGAATCTCCGGCGGAATGAACTGCAGAAAGCCTACCTTGACCGCTGGAATGCGACTGCCACGGACGAAAAACCACGATTGGATGGACTGATCTGTGCCGCGTCCCCATGGGCAGCTCCTCGACTCGGTCAAACCCAAAAGCAGAGTTTATATGTTGGCTATACAGGCTTCATCAACTTCCTGGGTAAGTACCGCACTTGTTTTGTTTCGTTGCAACCTATACTGATCAGAGTCAAATTAGACTTTGGCGCCTGCACCTTTCCGGTAACCTTTGCGGACAAAGAGCTTGACAGGGCAAGAGATATGAACACCTTCAGGCCATTGAGCGACATCGACGGTAGAATCCAACAGGACTACGATGCTGAATTCTATCATGGAGCCCCAGTGGCGTTACAGATTGTTGGCAGACGACTCGAGGAAGAGAAGATCCTCGAAATGTGCGAGGTTATCGACCACTGTTTGAAGGTGGCCTAAACAGCTGGCTGTACTAGGAGCCAAGGCAACGCGTCTCTGCAGATGTTTTCATCCTAACTGAGACAGACGTCAGCCCCTCCTTAATCAAGCTTGAGCTCGGCCCTCAGCCTCTCTCTTCTGAACCTTGCTTTCACGTTCTTCACTATTCCTTCTTCCTACAAGGAAACTCACTTTTATGCTGAATTCTGCAGGTTGATTTCCTGACAACAGGGACCCGGAGGATTGCCGAACTCCTTGCACGCAACAATTCCTTGTATGGTGAGGCTGAACGGTAAGGTATCTCACTCGCAACGCACAAGCGCTTTCATAATGCACTGTCATGCAGCTGCGGCTAGTTTGAAGACGCAATCACCGCGGCGGGCGGCCTGCATGCGCAGTGAGGCTGCGGTCTTCCATGCGAGAGCCTCAAGTCTTCTTTCTTGCCCATCACTTCCAAATGCAGCCAGAACTCGTACTGTTGTCTCTCATTGACCTGGACACCGCTCTCAATGTGCGATGTCTCCATTCTCACTCTCACGAAAGGTACTCGCCGCCACAGTCCTATCACTCTGCCTGTTGAGTTGCGAGGGACTTGCCTGCTCAACCACTACATTCCCTCAAACCTACGAACCTTACCCAGATTGCGCGACGCCATGTCTTGCCTGCCCGGACGCCGAGTACATGCAAAACTTTGCCAGCAATTGCGACTATGCCAGCGGTGACTGCTGCTCCAGCAAATACCACACCGTGATCAACGAGACCTGGGCTTGCGTAAGCGACAACTGCGGCGGCGATGGAGACCTCGCGCAGAGTGCGTTTGACATCTTCGTGCCGCACTGCAAGAACCACAACGCGACCTTGGCGGCCGCGGATGTCCCGACGGGGTATACTATACTCAAGGACAACGGGGTTGCAAATGGCAACAACGAAGGGTGCGTTGCTTGGAGCTGTTTCTGCATGAAAGCCGGTGCTGAAGAAATGCGCCTTGTCCAACCGCGCTCGAATGGCGGATCGCCATCCCTGAGTGGTGCTGAAATCGCCGGGCTTGTCGTCGCCGTCGTCGGCACCGTCGCGACAATCTTCGGGTCGTACTACGGGTGGCGGGTTTGGAAACGGGAGCATCGTAGGCCGAGCCTTTGCAGGTTTATGTGTGAGGTGTGATGTGCGATTCAATGACGTGGTGTATCGAACCGATATCATAGAGACTGCCGCGGGCCGGTGTGTACTTTAGGGACTTTTTACTATACGATTAAGACCATTCGACTCCTTTCCACTATTCGTGGGGATCGGAGTCAACTTGTCCTCATCGTGAAGCGCGGAACCTATGCTCAGTGGGCCGATCGAGAAATGCTACGAGAGGATAAACCGATGGGCTTCATGCCGCCCCAGGCCTCGTTTCAATACCCCGGCAGAAACAAACAGAAGAACCGATGTTAGGTAAGGAAACGTTGTATGCGGGCATTGTGACGTGCAGCGGCGACAAGAACATGTATACGCCGCAACCGCCGTCTACCAGACCATTCTGCTGTACACTAACCGAGCCTGCCATTTCTCCCGCCGATCTTCGCAATCTTTTTGTACCCTCATCATGGTCTTTCGTAAGTGATAATGAACTCCCTGCCCCGTCTTGAAACCCAAATAACTCAAATGTGGCTGCCAACAGAACTCAACAAAGCCATGGTTCCCGACAGTCGAAGTGGGCTTGATACGCTTTGCAACCCAACGCGGGCACGGAAAATTACAACGATTGCGCGCTGACCTCGACACGGCCTTCGTTTCCAGGAGTCTTTCCAAGAGTGGGGAGCTGATTCGGGTTAGAGTGGAACGCGATTTCGGAAAGGGGGATTCAAACTTACCAGGTATGTGATATCGTCCCAAGGATGTCTGTACAATCCAGTGCGGAGCTAAAAAAATTGTTAGTGATGTGTGCAGGCAAAGGCATCGGTGGCCAACTTACTCTCTTTTGATCCAAGTAATGGGCAATGAGACCGATGGAACGACCCAAAACGAACAGACCGTTCAGGACACCAATGGAGAGGTATTGCTCAGCTTCTTCGGCAGAGAAAGAACCTCCGTCTCGGAGCAAATCGACGAAGCAGACAGCAATGCAACCGTCGACGTTCAGAATCAGGTTGTCTTTCTTCGAGGTGGTCACGGTCTCAACGGCAATAGCATAATCCAAAAGCTTGTGCGACGGGAAGTGCTTGAGGACAAAGTCCTTGACAAGCTCGACACGCAAATCGGGGTTGTTGCGAGACTTGATTCGGTGACCGATACCAGGGACTGTCTAGCGTGAGCGACTAATCTGAGGGCGGTTAGGGGGGTAACATACTCAGCTTGTTCTCTTTTCTCATCGTGTCGACGAACTCTCTGGGAGACCAGCCCTTGTCAAAGGCCTTGGTGAACTCGTCGGCAGCACCATCAAGAGCACCACCGAACCGAGAGCCAATGGTCAACAGACCAGCGACCAGTGAAGAGATCAGATCTTTGCCTGCACGAGCAGTGATGATGGTGTTCATCGCACCAGAAACGGCCGGACCGTGATCCGCAGTCAACATGAGCACCATCTCCAAGAACCTGCTTGCGTAGGCAGGGAGGCGGCGACGGAACCACAGAAGAGACATGACACCACCGATGCCAATTTCCTCCTTGAAAACGTCTGAGATGGGCATACCGGCGTAGAGCAATTCCTGGCCTCTGTCGTCGGAGATGGTGGAGATGAAGGAGGCAGGCTTCCGAATAAGACCAAGTTCTTGCGCCCAGGCATAATCCATGGGGATCTTGGGCACGGCTGGCTCAGGAGCAGGCTTGATAGTGCCTTGCTTGACTAGTTTCTGGTAGAGCTCACTGAGAACAGCTGGCATATCTTCGAAAGTGTCAGGCACGTAGAAGCCAGCCTCTCTCATCTTTTGGTTCTTCACAACCGCAGTTTCGAGCTGAGAGTTGGCCGAAGCACCTGCGTGACCGAATTGAACTTCGGTCTTGAACATGCTGGCGCAAGTTCCAATGGCCCAGGCGACAATTGGTTTGGTGATTTGGCCCTTCTTCACTGCCTCAATGACCCGGTATTCCTCAACACCACCAACCTCACCAAGAAGCAATAGGATCTTGCACTCTGGTTCTTGTTGGTATCGGAGAAGATGGTCAATGAAGGAAGTTCCGGGATATCTGTCACCACCAATGGCGATGCCCTCGTACACGCCATCGGTGTTTTGTGAGACGATGTTGTTTAACTCGTTGGACATACCACCAGACTTGGAGACGTAGCCAACGGAACCCTTGCGGTAGAGCTTGGACGCTACAATGTTGTCCATCATACCGCCAGTGTTGCCAATCTTGAACGCACCAGGCTTGATGCCACCAACAGTGGCGGGGCCAATGATTGTGATTCCCCTCTCCTTTGACTTGACCATGATTTCACGGGCACGTCGCTCAGGCACACCTTCCGCAATAATGGCAATGCTGCGGACCTGAGGGATATCCATCAGTTCCATAGTGGAGCTGTAGACGGATCGTGAAGAAGCGAAGTTGACAATAGTGTCTACGTCAGGGTGCTTCTCGAAGGCTTTCTCGACGGATTGGTAGACTGGTAGGAGAGTCTCGCTGGTACCCCAGTACATCTTGCTGACGAACTGACCGCCGAATGTGTAAATGATACCGGCTACAGACGGGGTCGTTCTCTTGCAGATGAAATCGAAGTCCAGCATGCCCTGGACGGCTTTGGGTTGCATGCCACTGTCGTCGCTGTCAGATCATTCCCTTCTTCTTCTTGTCCAATGGAATACTTACTAGACAAAACATCTGGTCTTGTTGTGGAAGAGGGCATTCTGGGAAGGGCTCAGTCCCCTTGACGGAGGAGCAAATCGACGAATGTTGTCGTTGGCAGAGAAAGGAGTCTCGGAATCTGGCCCTTCGCCATTGGGGATGTCAATCTTAGGCACGCCATTGCTGGCGCCCACGGTAGCAGAAGGCATGGCGGAGGTGTTATTCTCAGGCGAGTTTTCACGGACTGGGAGACCCATTGTGTCAGCAGCTGAGGCAGAGAACGGTTCCAAGAATCAGAAGACAACAGCACAAGCGATGGGAGACAAGAGAAGGTATCCGGTCTTCTGTCGTCTGACCTGGAGAGTATAATAGGAGGGGTGCACACAGGGGAAAAATGATCAAAGCAGATCTCGGGGAATCAATGGAAACTTTCAAGAAGACTTACAGTAGGAAGGGGTAGTAGTTGTTGAGTTGCTAGGGCAAGAGAGAGAGATTGAAGCAAACTGCGGTGGAAATCAACAGATAGATCAAAATCGCCGACGAGGAGAAGAAAAGATCGGTGGTAGCGGTGGTGGTGTTGGATGAGATGGTGTTCACTTTCTCAGGGTACAACAAGGGTTGCCAGTGCGCAGTTGTGGAGAGCAAAGATGATGCTGAGGGACCACAGAGAGCCTGCGACTGGATTGGGGATCGTCTGTTGAGGCAGGTCCGGTTAGTTAGCTGTGCGACTCAACCGTAGGAAGCTCCTGGCCGGGCGCCCGAAAATAGGAATGGTGGCCCCCAAAATTGTGTTGAGTGCAGCCATCAACAAGCCCACCACGTCCAGCACATCCCGCCATCGCCTAGCAATCTCTCCGGGCGGTGAGATTTTTAGTGGGGGGCTGCTGCATGGAGAGCCCACTGTCGCGTCACAAGCCTTTCAGCCCAGGTGCACTATCGGATGCCACTATGCCTCGTTGGGACCCCCGGGACTGGGAGAGGCTGAGGCCCCCTTTACTCAATATCCGCCGAGTCTTCAGTGAGCGGGCCTAAAGGACTATCGAGTTGCCTATCGATTGGAAGCAAAAGATCTTTCTCGCGTGCCCAACTATTCGGAGTCCGGCCCCCGTGCCAAGTGTACGTCGTATCTCGTAGTCCGGCGGAACACCCGTGCATTGTGCAGCCTTTACCCGCTCGCCGCCTTCCTCCAGGGCAACTATCTGTCCAGATTCACCGAAGCCACAATAAACCGCTCAATCGGTGCTCGAAACCGAGCCAACTGGAAATTTGGTGTTGATAGTCGACAATTTTCGGTGTTTGTGTAACCTTGATCCACTGCATCAAAGAGGTAGTCAGGAAATCAGCCGATGAAGGCACTTTGATGGCAGCTCGGCATTGGAATTTTATTCAGTGACCAGAGCAACGTCACAGGGACATTGCTTTTCGATTTTGGCGGTGACCGACAGTTGGGGATTGTCGGTCAAACACCATGGAGTCGAGGCGACGGCGGTGGCGGGCGGTTTGTCCCTGGCGTTGGCGCGGGTTAGCAGCCCTAGCTCCGCACCTAAAGTGCACGCTGAGATGCCCCTCGATAAGTTTAGCACCCCTAGCCTATTAGCCTACGCCCACACTCCCTACCCCTGCTCCCAACAACCCACACTTCAGGGCTCTAGGGGGGATCCACCAGAAAAAGTCAAGGACAGCAATTGTATCCCTCCGAAGGCCAACAGTAAACTGTGTGCGAAGCAGTGAAATCTGGCCCCCAGCGGTTCATACTGTTTCTCCCTACAACTTCACATTCGCACTTTCCATTCGGCAACCTAGACTTTGAATTTCTCGTCAATTGTCTTGCTGTTGTCTTCTTCTTCTCCAGATTTGTCTTCTATCTCAAAAGCCAGGACGACTTTTTCCAATTGACCGTCCCTCTGAGCTGTTCCTGCTCTTACCCCTCACCTCACCGCCGCAACAATGTCAGCAAAGTCCATTCTCGAGGCCGACGGCAAGGCCATTCTTAACTACCACCTCACTCGTGCTCCTGTCATCAAGCCTACTCCGCTGAAGGCTTCTGGTGTCCATAACCCTCCTCCCAAGTTGGCCTCCATCTTCTTCCCCGAAGATGAGGCAGTGAGCACTGTTTTGGACCAAGCTGAAGCCACCTATCCTTGGCTGCTCCAGCCAGGCTCCAAGTTCGTTGCAAAGCCAGATCAACTGATCAAGAGAAGAGGAAAGAGCGGCCTTTTGTGCCTGAACAAGACCTGGGCTGAGGCAAGAAAATGGATTGAGGAGAGAGCCCGCAAAGAGCAAAAGGTCGAGCACGTCACAGGCGTTCTTTCCCAGTTCCTCGTCGAGCCTTTTGTGCCCCATCCCCAAGATACTGAATACTACATTAACATCAACTCCGTGCGAGATGTAAGTTTGAGAGCAATCGTGTGCGTGACTTGCAGCAGCACATGGGCTAATTGCGATTATCAGGGCGATTGGATCCTTTTCACCCACGAAGGTGGTGTGGATGTCGGAGATGTTGATGCGAAGGCCAAGAAGATCCTGATTCCAGTTGATCTGAAGAACTTCCCTTCCAACCAGGAATTGGCTGCAACTCTGTTGCCCGACGTGCCCAAGGGTGTCCACAATGTGCTGATCGACTTCATTGTTCGACTGTACTCCGTCTACGTGGACTGCCAGTTCACCTACCTCGAAATCAACCCCCTGGTCGTCATTCCCAACGCCGCAGGCACCTCCGCCGAAGTCCACTTCCTTGATCTTGCCGCCAAACTCGACCAAACGGCCGACTTTGAGTGCGGTGTCAAGTGGGCCATTGCTCGAAGCCCCGTTGCTCTTGGCCTGCCCGGAGTCAAGACCGACGGAAAGGTCACCATCGATGTTGGCCCACCTATGGACTTCCCTGCGCCTTTTGGCCGTGAGCTCAGCAAAGAAGAGAAGTACATCGCGGACATGGATGCGAAGACTGGTGCCTCGTTGAAATTGACCGTTCTCAATGCCAAAGGCCGCATCTGGACTTTGGTCGCTGGTGGTGGTGCTTCGGTGGTCTATGCCGACGCTATTGCCTCCGCCGGGTTTGTTAGCGAACTGGCCAATTACGGTGAATACTCCGGCGCCCCCACTGAGACTCAGACGTACAACTATGCGAGAACTGTTCTCGATCTGATGCTCCGCGCACCCATGCACCCTGACGGCAAGGTTCTTTTCATTGGTGGCGGTATTGCCAACTTCACGAACGTCGCTTCAACCTTCAAGGGTGTCATCCGCGCACTCAGGGAGGTGGCCCCTGTCCTCAATGAGCACAAGGTTCAGATCTGGGTTCGTCGCGCTGGCCCCAACTACCAGGAGGGTCTCAAGAACATCAAAGGTGTTGGTGAAGAGCTGAAGCTGGACATGCATGTGTACGGCCCCGAGATGCACGTTTCTGGCATCGTGCCCTTGGCTCTTCTCGGCAAGACTTCGACGGTGCCCGAATTTGGAGCTTAGATACAAACATGATTTTTTGATGGTTCCGTGTCTTTTGATCTAGAGCATACCAAGATATATCACTACGACCCTTTTGACGATGGATTGGCATGGGGGCAGGCGACGGGAAAAGAGTGGTAGCAGGCTAGGTATGTTTCTTGACTGGAGTTCTCCTTGGCGACTCTGTTGGAGGAGGAAGCATTATGTGCATGGACGTCGTGTACGACAACGGTTCAGCGGTCGTTTCGCGCCGTGTAGCAGAGATTATGGCAATTCGAGTGGAAGGCCAAGCAAGCGACTTTGTGTAAATGAACAACATCAGATCGAGGCGGTAATGACATTCTGCTTCAAGCAATTCTGTCCCCCAACGTGCGATCGCATTTCGTGCCATAACGGCGAAAGACATCACATCCTTGATGGTTCATATTTGAAGTGCTTGTACTCCAGCCCAATCCTCACAGATGAAGTACAGGAGCGCGCCTATAGCCCCTGTCACATAAAGCCATTTTGTACAAAGATCGAGTGTTCTCCTGAACGACGATCTGGGATTCCACATCGTCAAATCACGCCTGTGGTATTTTCTGGAGTCATTCCCATCGCATGTCTTCAGTCCGGACGTGATCACAGTCGCTAGCCGTCGCATTCCGTCGAATAGGCTGGGGGTTCCGTCCCGTAGCTGAGTCTGAGCAAAAAGCAATGCAGCGGAACTCCCCCATGTGACACGACGTTGCGCATGTTGCTTCTCTGCTTGAAACCCGGGGAGTTGATTCGATGCTTTTTCGTTCATCAGTTGCATCATCCGCTGTCTCTCCCCAGTCTTTCTATTCCACCAAAACAACCCTCCCCCCACTCAACTCATCAATGTATGCCATCTTGCCGCATCCCTGGCTTTTTGAGTGGTCTTGTTCCCTCAGCAGCACCGCGAGGACTTCGACGGGCGGTTCTAGACCGAGGGTGTTTGCGCGCCGCCAGCGTTGGAGACGAGGGATGCCGATGCAAGGCCCGTACTGGGACGAGAGGTCGAAGTGGCGCAGGATCTTTTCGTGGAGGGAAAGGTCGGATTGGTGCACTGTCCGGCGGAATGTAATCAGTATAAGAGTCACGACAAGGCTGGTTGAGTTTGGAGATTTGCAGGAGGTGGTGGACGGTGTCATTGTCGTTTGGGGGAAAGGACGATGGAGAAGCCAGGGCATCGCAGGTGCTCAAGGACAGACAAGACACGGAGACATACCTCTAGGAGCAAGCCGACTGTCCTCCTCCGCCTGCCAATACTTCTTCAGCTGCGCATCCGTGATTTTCTCCGCCGCGATTTCACGTTCGTCCTTTCCTGCAGTCTTGGCCTTTTGCTTCTTCCTGGACCTCATCTTGACCGACACCTCCTCCTCAATCTGTTCTGCGCCATCTGACTCGACATCTCCATCTGCCTCTGCTTTCAAATTATCTGCGCTGCCCTCCTCAACTTCTCCGGGTACTGCTGGAGCTGCTGATGATTCATTCTTCACTTCCGCGACCTCGGGCTCGTCCTCCGTCTTCAACCCGTCCGTCGCAACCTCGGCCAACTTCTTCGCCGAAGCGCTGTGCTCATCTCTCTGCGCATTGGAGCCCGACTTCGTCACTCGTGCGGACTTGTTGTTGAATGAGAGGGTCGACTGGAGAGAGTGGCTAGGCCGAGTAGTGGCGGATTTGCGGGTTCGCGGCATTGTTGGAAATGGTCGTGTGTCAAAGCGGCTTGCTGAAGTTAGGAGGCTGCACTCCGACGGCAGCGGTCTAGAGATACTCGTCAGATGAGTGTGTTCTAGAGATATCGTTCAGGATGAAGTTGTTAGTTAGATGTGAGAGTTATGGCCGAAGGGGAAAGGAGAGTTTGATCGGTAGGTGAATGACGTTCTTCCGCTGCCTCAGCAACCAGCCATAAGGTTCCGTCTTCAGCCATATTTGTTGCCGCCTGGATCGATCCCCTCAATAATCGCTTTTCATTGGCTGCCGAGCGCGCGTCTGCCCAGAAGCAGCATCTACTATACGCGTTCTTGAGACGAGACGTTTGCATTACCGTCGAGCCCGTCCCCAGTACCTGTTCTACATACCTCTACCTAGGCACTTGACCTTGTACCTCGTAGACCGGACAGATCCCTTGTCTTTATGCTAATACCTTCCAAGGTATGTAACCTCGACAATATGATCAAAAGACCTAGTTAGATGCCTCCTGGTCCCCCAGACCCTTTTGTGACCTACCTAGGTACGCTGGCTATATGATTGTAATTTCCTCCACTTGACTATATTCGTTAAAATCCTCCATCCAGTATCGATATAGCAGTGAGTATTCTTCGCCGAAATCTTCTTCGCCGGAATCTTCTTCGCCGGAATCTTCTTCGCCGGAATCTTCTTCGCCGGAATCTTCTTCCATCATCTCTTCAACTATCTCGCCGTCTAATCCTATGTTGCCGTAGGTGCGCCACACACGGGAGGGACGACCAAATAAACCCAACCTCGAGAATCTTTGGCCTCCAAGGTCTCGAAGAACAAGTCCCGAACAAAACCCGGACTTGTGGCCATAAGCTTTCAAGAAGGCGACGTTTATGATATCGCTAGTGTCGAACTCTTTTTCCACAGCATCAAAACATATTGGTACCATCGATCCAATCCCTTCCTGGCCAGGCTCCTTGATGTGACAAAGGCCTTGATAATCATTTTTCGCTGTACTCCTTGGAACGTTGAACAAAAGGGCTCGTCGTAGTCGCCCTCTAATAGTCAGATGGCCACCTTTCACAGCGCCATATGGCGCAGTTGGGGACAGTAATTCAACGTGACAGTCAATCAACTCCAGTTCGCATGGCCGTCCCATGTTCACAAACTTCCCAATTTCTCCGTCGACAGCAGCCCATGACCACGACGGGGCTCTGACTTCTTCTGGTCGAGTATGCTTCTTAAACCACACGAACCAAGAGAGGTTGCGAGGAAGACACGATTTCCACAGACCGGCCAGGTAATCGTCGTGCAACGCAACGCCCACACGTTCAGCAATCGCTCCTATCGCCAGTAGTTTATCGGCGGGAAGGCTGAGTTTCCGAAGTGAATACTTCCGAACCAAGTCGTACCATTGCTCCAGAATCTTTTGCTTGACGCTGTCGTCTTGTACCGCCTCTGTATTTATAATCAGATTCGGTACCTCACCCCGGGGAAAGCGAGGACGGAAAATTTCAAGGCCTTTTCCCTGTTGGTCCTTGTTCATACTCCAATTCGCCAACCAACCATCCACAAGTTCGTCTACAGACCAGCAATTCCAGATAATCTGATCTTGACCATAATGTAGAACTCGGCGGGCCAGCATTTGTTCTTGTAACGCCCATGCTCGGTTATGAATAGGCTCTGTGACCCGATCATTGCCGCGGCCGATGAGTATGGCCGAACCTATTTTACCTCCAGGACATCTCAATGACATGCTGAACATGTTTTCATACCGACTCTTCCACGTTGAAAGTTGGTCGAGCGACGAGGGTCGGTTCTGTAGGAAGCCATCCTCGACGTTTCTAGCCCGAGCAGCAATGATCGTAACACTTGCTTCACTGTATATTGAGGGCATCTGGCTTATTTGATGTTGTTTATCTTCGTCGTTGTCTTGGATGATACAGAAGGCGTCAACAAATAGGTAGCGTAGGCCCAGCTCGTATGTTGTAGTAACGGCATGCCGTATTGTCGTAGGTAGCTTTTTGAAATCTATCTCAACCCTGAATTGGTCAAGCGTGGCGTTTGTTGTCTTGATCACTTGATCGCCCCCCCAACAATAGCTCAATGCAGCATATGGTGGTAATGGATGAACTAGGCCGTTCGTCTCGAGCAGGTGCAACTTGAACTCGGGCTGTCCGTCATCTATGCTGATGACCCTGTCAGGCATGCGTTTGGTTGGCGGTATTGGACATCCTGCGTGAGTTTCTGTACATGTCTGATACCAGCTTCTAACCATCTCGAAAGTCTCACTTGAGCCAGGCTCGACGTTGATCGGACTGCGGGAAACAATGTCGGAAGCAGGATTGCCTGCACGTACTTAGGTGATCAGCCTCTGTAAGGGTCATCACAATTGTTGTGGATAAGTACCAGGAATCGCTATCAGCTCATATGTCTCGATTAAAGCACTGACCACTATGTCTCCTTCATATCGTAGATCATCATCATCATCATCTTTAGGATTGTAAGTGCCGAATTGGATATTCTCCCACTTGCCCTCATGTCCAAAGAGTCTATAGTGGACCGTGCATTTGTCGCGGCGGTACGACTTTGACGAGACATATTCACAGAATCGGCAGCCACTTTTTGCTAGTTTCCTCGCTTCCCCGACGGTCAGATCAGGGTCGAACGAAGCCCACTTTTCGCCATTGCGCCTGTCAACAAGGCTCTCTGCGTCTGGAACAAGAATAAGCTTCTCACAATGTTGGCAAGAGTGGACTGGCGGAAAGTCAGGAGGCAGGGGCGTTTGAATCGCTAATGGCATTGTACGATGGATGTTGGGGTCGGAGAGAGAAGATGGACATAGTAAGTAGGGTGGCAAGAGAATGAAGATGGAGCAAGGATATATATGAATTCGAGTTGCTGGCAATCAAATGCTTGGCCGTTCAAGAGAATGCAAGCTAGCAAGTGAGTGGCCAGCCGCGTGGAGGAGCATGCACAGCACTTTGGAAAGACCCAAGCACTTTTGCAAGGCCAAAGCACAGCCACCCCAATACCCTGGCTGTGCACCAACGTGCTTCAATTGATTGAAGAATGAAAAGAAATGGTGGCGATGAACAACTTCTCGATTGTTGTTCACTGCGCAAGTATAGATCTCTTTGGTCTCCTATCTTGTATCTAGTTCGACACCTTCTTGACCATGCTCAGTCACATCTTCGGTCCCGTCCAATATTTCATTTTCATGACTGTAGTCGTCTGCGAAATCTCGTCGTCTATCGTCTCCTGCCACTCTCGTCCATCCGCTGGCAGTCCGAGGACTCAACCTCAGCCTGCCGCGGGATAGATTGTTGATCTTGTCCACAACGTAGTCGACAATTTTGCCAAGAACATCGAGGACTTGATCCTGCTGTGTTACAGCCCCGTCCCTCCCAGCCGCGGAATGTTCTTGTGCCTCGACCTTGAATTGGTACTTCAAGCAGTCTTTGACTGTGACGAGCCCTTCCAGACGACCATGGTGGTCGACGAGGATGACCCTTGGGCCCATCTTTTTGAAGATTTCCAGCACCGTCTCCAGCGGCAAGCGGGGATGGACAGATATAGGAGTCGCATCAACAAATGGGCTGAAATCCACGCTGCGTACCGCCATTGAGTCAAAGGTAACAGTCGGACTGAGAGGCGCAGGCGCTTCGGTGCCATCCTCCCGTTCACTCGCAAAAATGCATTTGGCATCTGAGGCTAATGCACCCTGCCTTTTGGCTCGATCGATCGCGAATTGGAGCTCAGTCCGCCCAATGTAGCCCATGAGAATCCTCGAGTCTTTGTCCTCTACGATCGGAAACCCAGAGTAGGACGTGTCGTCGAGTAGTTTCCGCACAGCTTTGACCTCCATTCCTGTTGCGGGAAGCATCGCAATGTTTCCGGTCATGACTTGGGATACCGATACGCCAAAGGAGTGTTCCTCTTTGTTGTCGAGGAACGGGAAGCCGCTGAAGGAGATCATCCGATCTGCGATACCCGATTTACTGAATCGGTCTCCCACCGCTTTCGTGACCCCGACGACAATCATCGTTGGAAGTATGTATGTCAGAGCCCCAGTAAGCTCAAACATGATGACAGTGACTGAAATCGTTAGATGCATGATCCCACTGAGTGCTGCGCCCGCTCCCAGAAAGGCGTACGTGCCAGGGGTGATGCAAGGCACATCAGGCTGACAAGCAGAGAAGAACTTTGAATCGGGAAATGTCTCATACAGCCATTGTACAATCATTCCCAGCATGCGGCCAAACGAGGCCCCAATTGCCATTGACGGCACGAATATACCTGCAGGCACTTTGCACCCGTAGGAAATGATAACAAGAAATATGCGCAAGAGAGTTGCAACCAGCAAAGACCCTATGAGGGAGAGTCGATTCTTTGCCTCGCAGAGTCCGTTATAGTCGTAGTCACCCTCACATTCTCGGAACAACATTTCCATCATCTCGGTCATGTCTCTTCGAAGAAACATATTGGGGTAACAAAGAAGCGCGGTGGCACCTGCCAGAATGACAGCTTCTGGAATCGCGTACTTGGACAGGTATTTTTTCCGGAATGCTTGAGCTTTAAGGTTCCACTTTATGACGAAGGCACCGTAAAGTCCACCGAAGATACCAAGGATAATGTAAAAGAAGATCTCGAAAAAGTGCCAGTCTCTATCGTACTTGACGGAGAACATGACAAGCTGACCGGTGCGGAAGGGATTCATTGCACTCAGCACCGCCGTCGCAACAAGCGCGCAGAAATAACTCCTCCACAGGGTCTTTAGCGGAAAATAAGACGCCATCTCTTCTAGGGAGAACAGCACACCACCGATGGGACTGCCGAAAGCGACAGCCACCCCAGCTCCGGCGGTCGCCGTCAATATCTCTCGGGTTTTTGAGGCACTTCGTTTGTACTTGTCGAAGAATCGGGAGATGACGTTTCCGACGCACACAGCGTAATGGACACTCGGCCCCTCCTTGCCAACCGAGAGCCCGGAAGCGATGGCTAGAGGCAAACAAATCGACTTGATGAAAAAGGTCCAGAACCCAAGAAAGCCCTTCATGACGAAGCCGGCAATGATGCATTTGATCTCCGAGATGCCGGAACCGGCAGCGTAGGGGGCGTAGGACTTGACCAAGTAGGCAGAAACGAAGGCCAGTAGCACAGCGAAAACGGCGTAGATGAAGTAGTTGACAATGGTGAACGAAGTCCATCTCTTCCACTCGTCGCAGCCTTCCTCGGAGCCAAAGCAGCAGAAGCCTTCATTGAGATACCAGGCGGTTGTGCAATACCCCATCTTGATGTCCGATAACCACTCGGTGATGATGTTCAGAGCAGCGGCATTGACACCAATGACGATCCCCACCAGCGTTATGACGATCCATGCCTGGGCTGCATCGTAAGACTCCCACAGTCTGCGCCGCCAGCCCAAGACGCCGTCCCTTTCAAAGAACTTTGACTCCTTCCGCCGAGCAAGGCGGCGCAGCTGTTCCTGAGCAGCATCTTGGACCCAGTCGATGGTGGTGAAGTCTTCATATCTTTTTATCTCTGCAATCTCTTCGGTGATGGCCTGTGCCGCCGGTGCGACTCGAGGAGTAGGAGGCTCGCCATTTTCCAGGCCCGAGAGGGACGAGAGCCTCCGGGAGAGTCGCCTGGCTGAGAGGGACGGTCGACGACCAGAGGCTGAGGCGGACGTGGAAGAGGAGACGCGCGAGGTCATAACATCGGATCAATGACCATGCTCGATCGAGGACGATGTAGATTAAGAGAGTCACATTCCGCGCGCAGGCTGGCGATGGTGAGAAGTAACCTTTATGCAGGTAATATGGACTGGAAGAATCCCAACACTGAACCCCATGAGCCTCCAATAGCCGCAACATCCACCAAACGTCGGCAGCCTTTCCTTTTTCGGACGCGCCCAGAACGTGACAGATGAATGTCTCGACGCGACTTCTTGGTCCCTGACCCTCGATACGAATCTGTCTACGTGTTTCAACGGAGGAGATTAGCCTCCGCAAGTCTTGGGTATATCAGGGTTTACCACCGTTCATTCATCCAGCTTGACAGAGGGCATCTACTCTGCTCTATTGCTCCCCGATTTGCGTCTTGCTCTACTCGGGAGAAAAAGAACCAGGGCTGTTCAAAGAAGGCTTTTGCCCCTCGTTTCGTTCTTCGCTTCAGAGGTCGACAGGAATCAAGCGGAAGATAGCCAACTTGGAAGCCACTCTCTACGTCCACAGAAGACACACTTCAGGAGGGAGGGTCCGGTTGTCATTTCCTCGAGACTATGCCTTACAACAATGCTCCCATCGAACCGCCACAAGAGATCACTGGCTCAACCGCTCTTCCTCGTTAGTAATCACGCGGTTTATTTTTCTTTGCTGTTGCGGCAGACAATGCTGACCACTTGGGACCCAGTCGCACGGGTCAAGAAGATCATTGCTCAGGATGAGGACATCGCGCAATGCTCCAACCCAGCGGCTTTCGCAATATCGGTCGCGACAGTACGTTTGCCCTAGTTGTTGATTGGTTAAGGATCTTCAGGGCGAAGACTGATTTCTTCGCCAGGAGGTATTCATCCGTTATCTGACCGAACAAGCACACAACGTGGTCAAATCGGAACGGAAATCCAGGAGGAACATCGCCTATAAGGACATCGGTAAGTAGAGAATCCCAAAACCCCGGGTGGGGTCAAGAAGCTATTTTTACCAAACACCAGCCTGCCTATACACACGTTCCCACCCACCCACAAAAATCTCTTGCTGACCAGGAAAAAGCCACGGCCGTTTCTAGGATCGACAACCTCGAATTCCTTTCCGACACGGTGCCCAAGACCAAGACATACAGGCAGTTCAAAGAGGAAAAGGCGCGAGAGGCTGCCGCCAAGACCACCTCCTCCGCCGGACCGGCTAACGGGGTCAATGGCGGCGGTGGTGAAAACGGCGTCTCGATCGAGACCATGATGAAGAACGAGTATCATCAGAACGGCGTCGTCAACGGGGTAGCGAACGGCACAGCACCGGAGCGGGCCGGCCACCACCACTCGCGCAACCACAGCCATCCCGACCCGGTCAGGGATATTGATATGAGTGGATGATAGACAGACGGACGGACACTCAGACAGGGTATCGACAGCCAGACATTCGAGAGTGGGAAATTGGTTTTAGCCGTACACCACCTTCCACACTCGCAACGCAAACCTCGTCTCGCGGCGTCACGACGACAACCTCGTGCAACGGCGCCTCCTTCGCGCGCATTCTGGATGATTGATCTTCCTTTTCATACATATCTCTATTTTCGCAAAAGGATAAGCATACGAGTATGAAGAATCATGACACGATTATTGCATTGGAAGGCGCTAAGAGTGGTATCTGGAGGAGTACGAGTAGGAAAGGCCCCTTCAGGATGTGGTCGTTCGCTTATGCTTGGCACGCACGCACGCACGTATATATGTATGCAGCAATAGATGGATGGATGCATTGGATGGGCGAGGAATGACCAGGCGAACGTCTTGAGTCTGTCCACGGCGGACTGCCACACAGTGCTTTTCACAACATAACATAAATAGTCGGTCAGTTGCAAGGGAGGACTTGTACTTGTCTTTGTACTTCTCTACACAGCGGTATGCAATGTTGGCCAGCATCGGTGTGCAGTGTGCTTACATATACATACCTACACTGTGAAGGGAATTGGACCTCGCAGACTCTCGAGACAACGCCGGTCATGGCTGCATTCATAATCTCATAGCCCGTCGTTCCAGTTCCATCACTTTCATAGTCCATTCAAAGTTTTTCCGCGTAACCTTGTCAGACTAGACATTTTTCATCAATTATAAGTCAGCACCCGTAGCCGCCCCTTTCCTTTTCATTCCATTTTCGTAGTCCCAATAAGTGGCGAGGTGTGCCCATGTATCGCCGGAGTATCTAAAGAGTAGCCGAGTAAATACTCTGGCTTGAGCGAAATATCTGGGTCCGCCGGACTCCGAGGTGGCCTTGCAATCCTCTTCACAGATCCGACGGGAGCCATTGTTCTTGACGAGACGTGACCTTGCAGTAGAGGCGTGTGGATCGTCCCTCCATGTGCCTAGTATGGTAATGGACGAACAACTGCTTGATTCCATTGGTGGTGTATCAAGCGAGGCCTGATGCCCGGTCAGGGACAGAGTTTAGATGTACGCTGAATGCGGAGGCAAAATTCAAACTTCGGATTGTCTGAGGTTGCCCAGAGACACTGAACCAGTACTTACCTAGGTAGCACGTGATCATAAGCCTTGGCTGACCTTGGCTGGCGAGCTGACTTTTCGATTGTAAGGTTATAACTTATTGCCCAGGTATCCGCCTTCGGTTGAGGCTGTCCTACCGTTTCTGCTATGGTCGCCGGCTAGGCGCGACGCCGCTGTTGTCGGCTATAGGCACTTCGTCTCCCATCTCCAACCCTCTCCCCGTTTCTTCCAACCTACACTTCGTCATTACCCAGATTCTCGCCCTCACCGCATTGAGCCCCTATCGTCGATTCCCGTTCTGGCTACTTTAAAATTTGCCTCGTTATGGAATCCTCCCCTATCACATCGGATTCCCCTCGAATCTCCCTTCGGGGTCCTTTTAAATCTAACTCGTCTCTTCGAGTGCGTCTCGATCAGCCTCCTAACCCCCGATCTTTTTGATCCTTCTATACTTTCGGGGAGGACCCGAATTAGCCCTTTCTCTAAATACTTGCAACATTTTCGCTAGAGATGTCACTCTGACAGGGCGGGAGCGCGCACAAGTTCTTTTTGTAAGTGACAGCCCCGATCTCGGCTCGTCGGCAACGAACGCCAGTCAACTCCGAACCCAGTGTTTTCGCAGATGTGACTAAGAGGAAACTCTCAGGGTTTTCTTCCACCGAAGACGGTGAAATGAAAACAGCGCGCGGTAAAGCAGCGGCCAAGACGAACCAGGAAAATGCCTTGAGATCTCTTGCCTGAAACCTATCGCAGACTGTTTCGAGCAGCTTTGGCCGGCTGGTCGGGCTGGAGAAAAAGGGCCATCGCCTACCGCGCATGTCCTGGGACCTTCAAGAACCCTCTTATTCTCGGGGATAGACTCTGTAAACACTCGGCCTTTGTCCCCCGAGGTGCAGAAGCCGGGGTAATTGTGCCCCACAGCTACATTCTCGATGACCGAGGGGCAGCGGGAGGTAAAGGTAAATGGCATGTAGGTCTTTCTTCCAGTCTCGACTTATAAAAGTAGGCAGACCTCCTGGTTTGCGATCAGCACTGACCCCGAACTGTCTTCCCTGCGTGCGCACGTGGCAGCCATGGCGAAGCTTCTGAGGATTTCTCTAGCTTCGGCACTCTGGACAACTGGCTGGGCCAGCCCAATGGATCAAGAAGATTACTATTGTCTCGGACAAGCACTCTCTGGTAAAATTGGAAGTTTCTCATATGCTATAGACCCTCAGGCATCGTCAATCTCGATCTGCACTGCTGATGGGTCGAGTGTATGGTCGAGTATGCTCCAGGCCCAAATTTTGTCCACAAACCCCGACTGACTGGCAGCAGGTCCTCGAAATCATGCCCTCATCTCTGCTTCATCTGGAGTAGCAAACCTCACAGATTCGTCTGGCAACTTCGAAATTCGAACGAATGATGTCTCAAGCACCTGCAGAGTTCCTATGATCCACAGTTATCATCAATTACCGGAAGGGGTCCTTCAGATCTACGGCAACTTTTCGGACCCTCGCTGTGAAGCTTTCTCTTGGACTTTACAATTTGCAACAGATAACGACACCGGCGCGCTAAAATTCCATGCGAGCATTGATCCTGCGGTGGACGATATCGCTGTTGCGTTTGGAACGCCGGATGATGAAGCCTTCTTTGGTCTCGGTGAAAATGCGGGACACGGCAATCTTCGAGGTGCGTCGATAACCCTTTGGCGCAACCCGTGTTTCAACGCTAATCAATTCCAACTCCAGGCTTCAAAATTCCGATATGGTCTCGTGAAGGTGGCGTCGGACGTGGGGAGGAACCAATCACTTCATATCTGAATTCGAACGCATCGATATCCGGAACTTTCGCTGGAGGGTCACCACTGACGTCTTACACCGCGATTGCCAGTTATGCCACTTCTCGCGGGCGTTACTTGGTCCTTGACGGGCTAAATTTTGCGATTTTCGATCTTGCTAGCGCTAGCAATGGGGCGTTCACTGACACGGCCACAGGAAATGTGACTTATCAGCCAGACTTGTCATCGAAGGCTGATTTTGTGAGTATTCTGTACGAGGGAAGCTCTGTCAGTGGGCAAGTCGGTAAAGAGGATGGCATGTTGAACGCTGTTACCGCGCTCACGCGATTAACCGGCCGTCAGCCTCCACTTCCAGACTGGGTTAACGACGGGGCCATTCTGGGTATTCAAGGGGGCCAATCGAAGGTCGAGGGAATCGTGGAGGATGCGTTGAGTTACAAGATGCCACTCGTAGGAGTTTGGCTACAGGACTGGTGTGGGACACGCCTCCAGCAGGGCCTCTACAATATCTCAGTCAAGCGGCTCTGGTGGAATTGGGAACCTGACCAGTCACTCTACCCTACGTGGTCCTCTTGGGTTCCGGGGCTTCTTGAAAAGTACCAAGTCAGAACACTAAGTTACATCAACACCTTTTTGGCGAATGTGACCAACAAACCGACTGGATACACCCACAACTTTTTCCTCGAGGCGACTTTAACCGGACGATTTGTGCGAAACGCAACTGCGGGAAATGGTTCCACGTGGATCATCACAAGCGGTCCGGGCATCGATGCTGGCCTGCTCGATATTTCCAACTCAACTACAGTGGAATGGTTTAAGGATCTTGTCAAACGGCAATTTTACTCTGTACCGGTAAAAGGGATGATGCAGGATTTCGGTGAATACCTTGCCGTTGATTCTTCTGTGGCACTAACCAATGGTGATAATGTGACGGCTCGTGAGTTCCATAACCTTTATCCAGGGTCATGGGCACAGCTACTTCGAGAAGTTGTTGAGGAGCTCGCAATCGAGAACGACACGCTCGGCTTCCATCGGTCGGCTAATACATTCTCGGCACCTCACACCAACCTTTTCTGGGTCGGTGACCAGAACATTGATTACAGCCGAGAAGATGGAATGCGTGCGGTTATCAGTTCGGCCATCCACATGGGGTTCTCCGGCTTTGGCCAAACTCATTCAGACATTGGGGGATACACCGATACACTCGCGCTCAAATTCAACATTACACGGTCGTTGGCACTTTTGGGACGTTGGGGCGAGATGGGTGCCTTTTCCGGAGCCGCTTTCCGTACTCATGAAGGGAATATCCCCAGTGTCAATGTGCAGACATATACCAACAGCACCAGCTACAAATATCACACGTACAACTCTCGAATGTTCGTCGCACTGGCTCCTTATCGAAGATACTTGGCGCAGGAGTATCAGCAGAAAGGGTGGCCCATGGTTCGCCATCCGATTGTCTATGCTCCTGACGACCAGTCGGCCAGAAATATCATTGATGAATATTTCTTCTTCGGTGATGCTCTCATCGTGGCGCCGGTATATGACGAAATATCCCAGAAAGTCAGGCTTCAATTACCCAAGGTCAATGCCACCGGGCTCACTCATCTGTGGACTGGGCAAATCTACCAACCTGGCCAGAATGTCACCGTACATGCTCCTTACGGCAAGCCAGCCGTCTTTCTGCGACAACCGTTAAGCTCGCAGGAGGGAATCCTCTTACGCGAGCTTATGAATTTTGCAGGGGAAGAGAATGGGACTTCGTTGACGTGGTGACGCCCCCCTGCATGGAACACCTGTTGTGAATTGATGGAATGAAAACCCGCTCTGCAAGTGGTATCCCGCAGTTTGGTGTCAAAGGACAACTCAGTTACCAGACACATCCAAATAGCTCGAGATGATACTTTGCAATTGGTAACGCTCGTAATGTAAGCGATATCTAGCAAGAAAGTGGGTAATCGAGTAGTTTATATGTCAGCTTCACCATGAACGAGAGTGTCACAGAGCTCCTTGACGGGGGATACCCACAAAAGACACAGGAGAAATCGTTTACTTTACTGCTGGGCATTTTACGCCTCGACTTGTCGTTGGCAGATGTACAGGCTGCATTTTCGACCATAGAAAATTGATCGGTGAAGGCAGGAGAAGCCTGAGCTCCGAGGCGGCTGGAGACATTTTTGGTACACTCGGGGAACATATCGATTGGAAATTGGCATTCGAGCCACTTTAACTGTGTCGCCTCGCCGTATCTGATCGAACGACCTCTGCGACATCATTTTACATTTGCCAACTTGTTCATGCAGACTGGCGAGGGGAATTCTTCTCATGGAATTGTAATATAGCTTGGCTTTATATTTTTTGAACCGGAGTACGAACTAGGGTTGATTTTTTCTGCTATCAATTTCCCCCCAGGCATTCATCCTTCCGTTATTGAATTTGGTGCCGCGAACAACATCGACCATTATTGGCTCTTGTCGGGGAATCCAAAGTCGACACCGAAGTCTGGATACACAAATCGTTTGACACATGCACTTGACAAGGCATCTAACTCGTCCATTTGGTCCTTGGTGAGCTTCACTGCCTTCATGTTCTCTTCTATCCTGGACAACGTAAGAGATTTGGCAAGCACAGATAGTCCCCTTTGGGCTGCGGAATGGTCAGTATTTTACCGTGTAGTAAGAGTCAGATATGCTTACTATGATAGCTTAACAATACGCTTGCTGGTGTTGCGTCTGTCTCGCTGGCAATCTTGACCACACATTGTTCTTGCGTTAGTGGGCTCCCAGTGCTTCCCAGAGGGCTGTACGCCGTTACGTGGATGTTGTTCATCTTACAGAACTCCACAACATCTCGCTGTGGCAGCAATGGGTGGTTTTCAATCTGGTTGACTGCTGGCGTAATATTGATTTGTGGTAACAGTTCTTCCAGGAATTTCACACTGTAGTTTGCAACGCCAATCGCTTTAACCTTTCCATGTGGAAGCAGCTGTTCCATCTTTTGGTAAGTTTGAACGTGCGTCCAATCCGTGAGCAGATCTCGTCTTCCGTCGGGGAGTCTGGGGATTGTGTCATGATTGCCATTTGGATTCATAACCAGGGGCCAGTGCATGAGGTAGAGGTCGACATAGTCCAGACCTAGTAGGTTCAGGCTTTTGTCCAAAGCATGCTCAACTCGCGTGTGATATGTGCACCATAGTTTAGTGGTGACGAAAAGGTCACTTCTTTTGATCCCAGCTGCCTCAATGCCCGCCCTTATGCCTTCGCCCACCTCTCGCTCATTGCCATAAGCATAAGCGCAGTCAATATGTCGATAACCAGCTTTGATGGCGTGCTCGACTGCCTCGCGGACTTTTCCTCTCTCTGCTTGCCAGGTTCCTTAACTCAGTCAGATAGCGTGTGCTAATATTATACCGAAGACCTTCCTTACCAAATCCCAGGGCTGGTATCTCCGCCCCAGTGTTCAGCCGAAACCGAACGTCTACCATTTCGTGAGGTCTGGTCAAATCTCCAAAAGGAAATAGGGTTGAATATATTAGTAGGGCATTGGATTGGACTTTTGAGCAAGTAATGAGGGTGGTGTGTAAGAGAGAAAGACACCCCGACAGGAAAGAGAACCGTTCGGACTCCATCTTGCTACAAGCTTATACGCTGAGTACTGTCCAGCTCTCCCGGCATGGCGGGCAGGACACTCTGCTCACTTTGCAGGGCTCGCTTGCTCATTCTCGGGAAGGTTATCAAGAGTCCGGGACGGAGACCAAATCGGTTCTGAGCGTCTCTATCCGACTGCTAGTAAACCCGTTGTTTCGGCATGTCGGCAGGGTCGCCGGAAGTTTACCCCAGATTTCAACCCCACTTCTATCCCCACCAAAAAGACATGTATGGAGTACGGAGTACATATCTGCGAATGTCAGGAATATCCTTTCCCAAACAGCTCACAACTTATCTCAAGAACCGAGCTGTTTCTTACCGAGAGTGCGTCGTATTAAGTTCCGAGTTACAATTATCAATTACTGTTTTGTTAGCCATAAATTCTTACAGAGGCAAAGGCGCTTGTACGCCGTATTAAAATCTATTGGAACAAGAAGCCTTCCCGGAAGAGACAATCGAAGACTCTCCGACGGGCCTTTTGGTGCGCTGACGTATGTTTTGGATGTATACACCCAAACTTCCAAGGGTGTGGCCCAGCAGTACTATATGTCCATAGTGTAATATCCGAGTGCCCGGGAAAAAGTATGATGTTCCAGTACGCTGGAAACCCACGGAGCGTTCATTCATCTGCACCGGCATGGCCAATCTCCTCATCATGGCGATAACAACTCATAGTTCATAGTTCGACGGATAATGGAACTGTTTCATCTTATCCCTGGGCGTGCAGCCCGACAAACCCTGAGGCACTGGAATGGGTTCGGAGGACGGCTTCGGGCGCTCGGAAAACTTAATTGATAAAATGCTGAACATCGCTCTGACCTCCCTCTCCTCCGCATTCTGTCCTTTTCATACTAGGTTCAGCCGAGCAAAAGACCACTTCCACCCTTTGAAGTCCAAGGACCCGAAAGTTTTCTGTCTTCTATCAAGATGACAAATTGGGGTTATCTCATTTTCAGCCGAGCAGTTCGTAACGATGCCATGAAACACGACCCACCCGAAATTTACGGGTGGCGAGTTATACTGCTCGCTCTGTCTGTATGTGCGGCACCCCGAATTTGAAACCCTGAATGTGTGTCCTGACTACCTTCTAGGCCAGTTTTGGTGCGATGCTCTTCGGTATGGAGTAGGTGGAGTCGCTATTCCTTGCTGCTTGTTTTCTGTAAGGTCAACTTTTGACAGCTAGCTTCACAGCTCATCTATAATCAGCGGCGTGATAGTCCTTCCGGCCTTCATCAGGTATCTCCACCTGCCTGGACATTCCGATGTTTACAACTGACTATCGAACTCAGGCGATTTGGACTAGACAAAGCGAAGAGCGCTGTCGCCCTAGCAAACTTACAGGCCAACATTGTGTCAACTTTGCAAGCCGGCGCTTTCCTTGGAGCCATACTGGCCGCCCCTCTAGCAGACAATCTGGGCAGACGGACATCGCTGCTTATTGCGGGCTGTGTCGCAATGATAGGCATCATTATACAATTTAATTCTTGGGGACACGTCGCTGTGCTATATGTTGGAAGGTCAGTCCCGTAGCCGCCATCATGAGCCCTCGGGGTGCAAACTTATATTGGAAACAGATTCGTTGCTGGTGTCGGCGTTGGTGCTTGCTCAATGGTCACGCCTCTCTACATATCTGAAAATGTCCCGCGCGCTGTGCGTGGCCTGCTTACGGGCATATATCAGTTATTCGTCGTACTTGGAGGTATGCTCGCATTTTGGATCAACTACGGAGCAGACCTGCATCTTCCAGGAGATAGTGCGTGGGTCGTCCCCGTTGCTATTCAAGGTCTGCCAGCCGCTTTGCTCCTTTTGAGCATGTACCTCTGCAACGAATCTCCACGATATTTGGCCAGGCAAGACAGATGGGAAGATGCCAAAGCGACCCTGGCAAAAGTCCGGATGCTCCCAATTGATCACACATACATCGAAGCCGAATTCCACGATATCAAGCTACAGCTTGAGCGAGAAGCCGCCTTGATGGGAGGGGCAGGGTTCAAAGACCTTATGCGGGAGATGTGGAAAATCCAAGGCAATCGAAAGCGGACGTTGATCACGATCACGATCATGATCTGCCAACAGATGACTGGTGTCAATGCAATTGCCATATACGCGCCTCAAATCTTTCAGAATATCGGGATCCGAGGACACTCGACCGAACTTTTCGCCACTGGGATTTACGGTATCGTCAAATTCGTCGCATGTGCGGTCTTTCTTCTCTTTGTTGCCGATACTCTCGGCCGTCGTAAATCACTTCTTTGGACGTCCATTGGCCAAGGCTGCTGCATGCTATTCATTGGACTCTATCTCAAAATTCAACCTCCGTTGGCGGGCGAGCCGGTTCCACCTGTGGGCTACGTTGCACTGGTATGCATCTTCCTGTATGCAATATTCTTCCAGTTTGGTTGGGGGCCTGTCTGTTGGATTTATATTTCTGAGATTCCAAGTGCACGCCTCCGCGCTCTGAGCGTCTCCATCGCAGCCACGACTCAATGGCTATTCAACTTCGTGGTCTCTCGGGCTGTCCCTAACATGCTTGCCACCGCCGGCTCACATGGTATCCCTCCTTTCAATCGTGTTTGAGCACCAGCTACTGACTCATGGCATAGGCTTCGGCACCTACATCATTTTTGGATCTTTCTGTTTCGCCATGTTTGTCTTCGTCTGGTTTTTTGTCCCCGAAACTAAAGGTAAGTCCACAGCTCACTGAGCCTGAATGCGAGCTACGAAACCATTAGCTTGCCAGATTGTCCTTGTGAACGCATTACTGACTGAACAGGTCTGTCGCTCGAGGCTATGGATGAGCTTTTTGGTGTAGTCCCGCACGATGCTTTCGCTCTCGAAATGGAACAGGGTCTTAGAACAGAGTCAACAATGCGGGAACCGCCACAGAAAGAAACTCCTGCAGCACTAGTTGAGTGCGTGGAAGACGCAGCCACAGGAGATCAACGCGGGTCCAGCCTTCCCGTCTAAAAGCAGCGGGAATGCTACCTAGATCACGTCCAATCATTGTACGCATCAGGTGCACAAGTCGAAGATAAGGCAATGAGGTTATAATGGCATCGTTTCCGTGTTAGACTGCTCACATAGAAATCAATATGCCCAGTCTTCTTTTTGCCGTACTCGATATAAGTGTATCTATCACTCGGAAAACTTTGCCCCAATTTTCCTTATCGTGCTGGCTATGTACAAACGTGACAAGACTTTCATTTAGGCATTCGGAAAGCTTTATCAAAGTCAGTCAACGTGATTCGATACTTCGCACTGCCATCCTTGACTTTAGTGGTCGCAGTCTTACAGCCCTCTTCAGAAATTGGAATCGTCTCGACCCGTGGCAGAAGTCTTCTCCTAGCAGCAAAGTCCAGCATGGCCAAACACTCTTGTCGTGAACCAATATGAGATGCTCCGATGGATGATCCATTAGGCATGAATGCCTGGGTCCTGAACGGCGGCAAGGGGTCATTGGGTAAGCCAACTTGATGGAATGACCCATTGACCTTGCAGAGGGATAGGTATTCCGGAATGTTGAAGTTCTGAGTCATGTTTGCAGTATTGAGAACCATGTCGAAAGCGAATGCATATGGTTTGTGCCAGTCGGGATCGTTGCTTATAATAAACCTCTTTGCACCTAAGTTCAGGGCGTCTGCTTTCTTAGATGGCGAGTGAGATATCACCGACACTTCTGCGCCCAGAGCAGTCCCCCACATCACCGCGAAATGGCCCAAACCACCCAGGCCGACAACGGCCAAGGTCTTCCCAGGACCTATACTTGCCCGCACAAGGGGTGACCAGACAGTAAGACCTGCGCAGAGCATCGGTGCGGCCATGTGGGAAGGGATTTCGTCGGGAATTTTGAACACAAAATATTCGTGTGCTCGAATATGAGATGCGAAACCGCCCTGACTTATGGTCTTATTTGGATCAACTGATTCCGGATATTGCGATCCGTAAGTGTCTGAATTGTGCTCAGCGTCATTTCACTCAACCGGAGGACTCAGGCCCTTCTCACATACCGACCATATGTGGACAGTAGTTCTCGTTGTCGCTCTTGCACTGCGGACAATCCAGGCAAGCCCATATTTGAGCCCCGACGCCGACGCGATCACCAAGCTTCACAGTGGTGACATCTTTTCCCACTCTCACGGCGTGGCCAACGATTTCGTGGCCGACACACAACGGTAAAGGAACAGAGCCCCAGCCCCCTGTGATGGTGTGAACGTCGGAACCGCAAACACCGCAGCATTCGATTTCTATGTCGACGTCTCTGTCACCAAATTGTTTTGCTTTGAGCTAGAACGACCTGTAATCAGCACCAGCTTTCTGATTTATGCTAGATGCTGTCCGTGGACGTACGGGCTGTTTGGAGAATTCCTGCCATTTTTCATGGCTTGAGACCACGAATCCTTCGAAACAATCATTAGACTCCATGTTGATGTAAATGCTCTGGTCCGGATCAAAAGCTCAATCAAATGGAGGGAAGGTATCTGCTTGCGGGGTTTGCCGAGCCACGAGGCGAGGAGAATGTTTAAGGAGACAAGGTAACCGGGAAAATTTAAACTATATACCTAGGTAGGGGAGAGTCTCCTTCTTTTCAATGGTCACCGGTGGCCGCAAGTTGTGTTACTCATTGGTGGACCGGGTGGGCAAGGGACTTATCGGCCTCCACGAGTATTGTAAACTCTGGAAGCATCTTGATCGCCGTAAGATCGCTTGAGCTGGTGATTTTGTGTCCGAACAGACAGAATCTCCCGTTGGGAGCCGGCCGGTGTTCGACGGGTTTTGACACAGGAACAACCGACGCGTCCCATCCGACCAGCCGGAAAGTAATAGAAAAAACCGATTCGGTGCTGAGATGGGATTGGCCTACGTCAGTGGCCTAATACGCGCCCTTTGTTTTCATTCATACCTAGGTACACACAAATATACCACAGCGGGGACATGGCACTCGACGCCCGAGATTGGGTGACGGCCTGGAGGTCTATGGGATTTTTCTTGCGGAAGCATCTTTCAATCTCACCCAACACCTGACACAGATGACCAACGTTATGTGCTAGATCAAGGCTCGCATACACCATATCACAATTTACACATTCACAAATTATAACAGTGGCCCTTGGGTAAAAGCACACTACATGCCACAGCCCCACGAGTTTGATGATGTCTGAACAATCTCCAATCAAGTTTTTCTCACAAGGAGCAATCCTGAATGAATTCAATGTGGCAGGTCACAACATTGTTTTGTCTTTTCCCTCACCCGAAGCCTACATCGACGCTCAGTACTTTGGCGAGACAATTGGACGCGTGGCAAATCGCATCCCAAATGGCCAAATACACAATCTCAATGGCCGTGAGTACCAGCTTTGCGTCAACAAGGGCACAAACCACCTGCATGGCGGCAAAGAAGGTTGGGGCAAAAAGACATTTCGAGGCCCAACGCCCGTATCTCACAACGGAAAGAATGCAGTCAGATACACCTACCTGAGCCCGGACGGCGAGGAGGGCTACCCTGGGGCGGTGGAACTTCAGGTCTTCTACACTGTCTACGAAAAGAACGAACAAGGCGTTGCAAAGACTACATTGGAGGTCGAGTACCATGTAGAATTAATGAGTCAGGAATGCGATGAGACCGCCGTCAATGTCACCAACCACAGGTAGTAGCTCTTTCTCAGCGCGTTCTATCTCATCGGTGTATACTAACTAGGCTGGCACAACAGTTATTTCAATCTCAGTGGTTCTGATACAATCGAGGGGACTCAAGCCGTTCTTTCCACTGTTGACTACCTTCCAGTGGATCATAACGGGATACCTTTGGGATCTGTGGAAAGTTACCCCGGGCTCGAGGCAGGTCGGCCGTTCGTCCTTCATGCAAACGAAGGCAAAATCGATCACTGTTTTGTCTTGGAACGAGACATCTCGAACATCCCATTAGACACCCGAGCCCGCCAGGCCCAGCTTCTGGCTAGCTTCTCGCACCCAGACACAAAGATCCACCTCGAGGTCTACAGCACCGAACCTGCCTTTCAATTTTACACCGGGCAGCACATCAAAGTCGCCGCGTCGGAGTACGGACCTGAAATGAAATCAGGGGCAGGATTTTGTGTCGAGCCAGGTCGCTATACCAATGCCATCAATGTGCCGGAGTGGCGGAGCATGATGGCTTTGAGACAAGGACAGGTCTGGGGAGCAAAGAACATCTACAAGGCTTGGAAAGCCTAAGCGGATGTCCAGTATCACTGCTTTTGTCATGGCGTAAAGTCGTTGGAAACTCAAAGTAGCTGATGCGCACTAGATCTGGGGAGTACAAACTGGTTCTTTCTAAGTCGTCATCAGACCATACAAGAGATCAAGAATGTAGGTCAAATCAACATGGTGGAGCACGAGACCAATGTTCGTAGGGGTTAAAAGTAAATCCTTATACAGAAAATGAACGACTGTAGCTATGAGTTGACCTCTTGGTTTTTTTTGGTTGGTTTTTTTTTTGAGAGTAAAAATTCACCATCCAGTCCCACAACTCGTTTTCACTCAGCATCAATGGGGCAAGTAGGTGGCTGATCGTTCACCTGAATGCCCCCCCTCTTCTTTTCTCGGCTGTCATGGAAGGGAAGCTTCCATCCACCCTCAGACTCTGGTACCGCGAGCCACAGCCTCATCAAATGTCGCCTAGGTCTCGGCCTCCCTTGCTCGTCAAGGGCATCGGGCGGGTAGTCCGTGTAGGCAGTTCGAGCATGGAACACATGGGTGTTGCTTAAAAACTGAATGTCGCCAGGTTCCAAAATCATGTGCAGTGCCAGGCGCTGACACGTATTTTCCAAGACTTGGAGAGCATGATTTTGTGCTTCAGACAAAGGCGGTATGCGGGCATCAGGACCCGAGTTAAAACGGCCGAGCGACGTGACGTTCATTGGGTCGAATTTGGCAAAGACCCTCGGCGAGCCCTGGGGGTCGTTTTCAAGGAAGAAGACGCTAGACCGAATCCATTCCTCCTGACCAGCACTGGTTTCGCCTTTCCGGTCGAAATACCAGTTGGGTTGAGTCAAGGTACGAACGACATCTGGGTGTGTACGTTGCAACTCGTTGAAGACATCATGCGTCGACACGATGTCGGATTCGCCGCCCGAGAGCGACTTGGCTATGCAAAGCAGCCCAACAATGTCGGCACCATCCGTGTGAAAAAATTGGCTTGTATATTATTAGCAACGTGAGCCCAAGGTTTTGAGACTACCTTGCCGATTGTTTGTTCGTGGCTGATTCATGTGGGAATAGGGTGGGCAAAGGGGGAAATGGACTCACCGAGCGCTCGTACGGTAAATCCGCACTTTGTCCGTCTGGGTGGGATTCTCACCGAGATCTTTGACGTGCCCAAGCACGTGGCCGAGACCGTTCTGAGACACAAAGTAGCCAATATAAGTCCCAAGGCCCATGTAGGCGACGGCGGACTTTTGCAGACCCCAGCTTTGGACGGGTATACCCTTGAAAAGGATGAAGCCTCTACCATCAATGATCTCTTTGCGGAGAGTAGTCAAGAAGTGGCCCAGCCGGGGCAAAGGGAAGCGTTCCTGAAGGATGGGTCAGCGTCTGTAGGATTAAAAGGGAAGAGATACAGCGCTGTGTGACCGTGTCAGACAAACCTTGGAAATGCCCGTCAAAGGTATGCCAGAAGCAATGAATTCATCTGCGGCGGCACTCAACTCAGCTATCTCGGCCGAGCGAAATCGGTGAGTCCAGCGCTCCGGATACCATCTGTAGTCCTCAGCCTTCCACAATGTGGGACCCGAGATTTCTTTGGGGAAATCCTCGTAAGGGCGAAGTTGCTCGTAGACTGGTGGCCACTGACCGGAGGTTTTGAGGCCGTCCGGAAAGAGGCTTTGCTTGACAGGGGGGTTTGGAGTCGTATCAGGTTGGGTCAGCATAATTCCAGGTGCCATTGTGGTCAGGAGCTGCAAGTATGAGATCGAATCAGTGACGGAGCGCTGAAGAAATTGAGATTCACATGGGCACCGAAGACTGCGCACTGGCGAAAGAGCCGGGTTTTAAGACGCGTGATATGCCCAAGCTTTCCGTTTACCCTGAGAGGTTTAAGGTATGGCTAGCTGGGATGAGAGTGCTTCCAGCTCTCGGCACGGAGTCGATCCATAGTCTAAGTCTTCGATTTTGTGGCCTCTTCACGATGCTATGGGAAATCCATTCCTGGCTCCGCCGCGGCTCTGGTGGCAAGCAACCTTCGGACCCGGTCATCGGTTCATCGGAAACCGGGCTTGAAGTTCCTTCTTGCGTCTTGGTGACTCGTTCCGTGCAGGAGGCGCTTCTAATCGCCTCGGCTCGCCTAAGCCAAAGACGCAATCCATGTGCAAGCTCGAAATACTTACTCCGCAAGAAGAAATCCTCTTGAGAGTTCGTTGGCGAGGTTTGGAGGTGACTCCTAGGTGCACCTAGAATATGACTAGCGCCTGATTCGTATCCACCTCCGGGTTGAACTAACCAGGGTCCTTTTCAAAGTGCCGACAGCTCATCCCCGCCGATCCGTTGGTCGAGTACATATACCCGACCGTCCGGTACACCCTCCGCAAACCTCAAAACCCACAACGACCGGCCGGGTTTTGCAATATGGATGATGTTCTTGCTTTGGAAACCCCTTCTGGGTCAATTGCCGGCTGTCCTCCGAAAGATCTCTTGAGATCACGGAATGCGCCTCGTTCTAGATTAGGTGAGCGGGTGTTGTTGGGTTTTCTGGGCCCCCAACTGACCAAAAGTAGCATGCCACATTTGCCGTGCTCGAAAGGTGAGCCTCGCATGGCTCCTAGCTTGTACTTCCACACTTTTTGGTCTAATATTGTTTTTGTAGATCAAATGCGACGAACGGCCTGGAGGATGTGGTAACTGTGAAGCGCTCCAATTACAATGTCCTGGTTACTCCAAGGCATCGTCAGAGCAGCATGGTGTCGCACACTCCTTCCCCTTCCAACCGAATAATCAGCCAACGAAAAGCACATCTAAGAGGAAGCGTACATTTCGTTCATGCCTGAAGTGTCGCTCATCAAAAACGAGGTGTTCGGGAGACAGACCAGTCTGTCTTCGCTGTCGGCAGAAGCAAATGCAATGTACTTACGAGGACGACTCTAAGCCTACCTGGACATATCGAATTGCATCCTTGCCCACTAATCTCGAAGATGGAACTTCGGCTGTTGCTGGTGGAGCTAACATACGCCCGCGAAGTGACTTGCTTGGTCAAAGTAGTGATCAACTGGTGAAAGACGATGCAAGTGGACTCCAGCCGCAGTCGTACAGTCACGGTTTTCCTCCCGTGGAAGATTCCTCCTTATCTTGGTAACAAAAACCCGAATATAATATTTTCAGGCGAAGCTGACTGCCCTCAAGGCTGATGTCACCGTTGCTACCCAGCTGTGAGCAAATCCGGCTTCTGCTGGATCACTATTTCGCGACAATTCACACGTTGAGGTGCTTTGCTTTCATCCACAAACCTTCATTTTTACAAAGTTTAGAGGAAATTCTGGTCAATGGTGATCAGAACGCTCTTCTTCTGATCATGTGCGCGCTAGGTGCTCAGTGAGCTCGCCCCCAGAAGTTTAGGCTTGTGACTATGTTGATACCAACACCGAACGTCAGGTTCTTTGCTTTAGAGTACAGTGAGACAGTACAGACACTCCCACAGGCTTTCATCCTTACCTCTGGAAAAGAATGGGCTAAACGCTCGGAGAGCTGTATTCTTGCTGAGCTAGACAAAATTGCGATCGATAACCTTTCGGTGGGTGGACCGATGTGATCATAGATGCGAGATCTTCTTATACCATGTCTACTTCTCCACTGTCTACATGCTGACGTTATTGATAGGCTGCCGTTCTTCTGCATGACTATGCGCTCCGCATGGGGAATTTCGCCAAAGCCTTCATGCTGAGTTCAATTACGACGCGCATGGCTCAAGCGCTTCAGATCAATCTGGAACACTCCACAGACATTCTATGTCAGGATTCGAGGAGTCTTCTATCCGCCAGTGCCAAGGAGGCTCGTCGTCGTTTGATGTGGACATGTTACATTATCGACGCTCTCGTCGGCAGTGGTGTGGATCAGCTGACATTCATCGATGAGGAGGATGTTAAGATCCAACTACCATGCAGTGAAAGCAATTTCATTCTACAAAAGCCATGTATCACAGAGACCCTGGAGGTGGGAAAGCTCCTGAAATTTCTCGAACCAGAGGCAACATTGACAAATCCGGCTGATAATATGGATATGATGGCTTCGCTTATTCGACATATTGAGATAAGGAAGAGGGTGCTAAAGTAAGTTTCTGCTTTCCACGCAAGCGAGCATGTCGCCTAAATCAATCACTGCAGATACATCAAGAACCTGGGCACGGCCAAGCTACCATGGCTTCCAGACTCGGAATTCGCTGAACTCGACGCAGAATGCCGGAATTGGTATGAAACTCTCCCCGACACCCTGAAATTCAACCCTACGGCCATCTACATCCGCAAGGAAATGTCGCAGCTTAGTTCTCTCTGTGTCCTTCATTACGCCTATCACCAGACCATGTGTGATCTATACCGGATTGGAGCACCTGCGTTATACAAGCTTCGGGCCAGGTTTCGGTTTCCACCAGAACAATCAGACTTCCTCCACCATCTACAGCGAACTCTCTATGAGCATGCGAAGAGCCATGCTGTAATTACCGCCGAAGGATTGAAGCATGGAGTTAGAATCCTCGCGGACTCGTGGGTGCCCTCAATTGTATACGATAGCAGTCGCATCATGCTTTACTTTGCTATGCATCTTGTGAATCCTGCCACCGAGGACGGTAAATCTATCTTAGCAGAGACAGTTCCGCATCTGCAAAACAATGTAAAGGCACTAAGAAAGATGAGATCTCTTTTCGCGATCGCGGAACCTCTGGTAAGACACATGTCCCAGAAGACCACCGACTACACTGTACTTGCTAACCAAGTGGTCCGTTCACAGTGTGCCACAGCGGAGGCGATGCTTGAGAAGGTCTGTGTGAATTCGGAGATCCTTGAACGAAGCATCATTCCGGATGATCCTTACATGCCGAACCCGAATGATATGGACAGGTGAAATCACCCAACCCTCCGATGATAAAATCTTCCACTGATCACCGACGTTCTAGGCCCAGCTTTCCTGGTACTCCGGCTCAAACGTCCCCCGATTACGTTTTGAACCCTCTTTCAATCTACCGCATGGCTCGCAAAGAAATTCCTGAAAAGCATGCTCCGGAAAAGACAAGCTCACCTTCGACAAGCAGTCTGCAACAATCCCAGCATACTGGGCATCAGCAACTTCGTGTGACGGACGGATTCGCAACATTTCCGGCGGACTTGACCGTAGACCTGAGTGCGGATGAGCAGGCATCTCTTGATGAGTTGCAGGAATTCTTTACAACGGACCTAGGATGGACATGGCAGCCTGCAGAGACCGCAGTGGAATCCTCAACGGAAGTAGGCGGGGTGGACCCGCCTTGGTTTACCAGTTTATTCAAGCAGTGAGCAGTGAATGAATCCAGATGACTATCCAAGCACGAACTTGCCAACTAGAGCCCAGTCTCGATGAGAATGGGCTCCATGGCACTAGGACAGCACAACAAGCGAAATATGCGATGCTTAAATGTTTTTGACGATTCACTCTGATCTTCATCATTTGCCATTCGGCTTGGTCCATCACAGACACTGGTCCAGGACCACGTCGTCATAATACAGTCTCTAAGGAGGGGTCGTGAAGCCCGACGCTTGTGCGGTAGCTGTTGTACTATCCATGGCCCAAGGTGAAGCGCAGAAAGGAGATCTAAGGATGACAGTCGTGAGCAAGGGCGCTCCGGCACCAACAGAGGTCAGCGCTTATCTCGACAGGTGGAGGACCGATAGAATGGAAGGACGAAAGGTAGAGGAGTGAGGTCAGTGGCTCGTCGGCGACCAGCTTCCAGCGGTTCGAACGTCTCTGTCGGTGGGACCGGTTTACAGAAGCTTTGCAGCAGGCCGCTCTGCATTGGGGAAAGCCAGTGCTCGAGTGAGGGTCAGACATCGTCGAGGAGCATTTACAGCTGGCGAAAGCGGCGAGGAGGCCTCTGCCCTCAATATTATCTGCTGAGTAGTGAATGCTCTGAAGTGCCTTACCCATCGAGCCATATAGAGTTAAGCGGTCGCGCCAAGCCAGCCCCGAAGTGTAGATTTAGCGCCGCCGCTTTTGAAAAGAGCTCGCGTTTTCGGGACAAAGTCCGGAACTGTCCGTGACCCTTTGTGACGGAATATCGATAGGGCCAATCATATACGTTGCAACCGGTTGTTTTTGGGGAGGAAGCGCACAACAGGGCGGCACCACCCTTGGCCAAGGGGGTTCGCTCGCCGTCGATTTTACCTCTTCGCCTCGTCTTGGCGGACGCTCGAGCTCTTTGTCAATTGCGCCTCGAGCAAACCAGCTTCAACATCTCCTCAAAGCTTCGACTTCGACAACCACCGCCTTTTTCCTCTTCCTCATCCTCAAGATGCGTCCCGTTCCAGCGTCAACAGGCTCTGCCCTGCGCACTTGGGCCCGACACAGCCTTCCTACCAGCTCCCCCTCAGCTTCCTCCCAATCCTCCCGTCTTGCCGTCACTGCTTCAAACATCCCTCAACGACGACTGGAATCCTCAGGGGCAGAAGCACCAGGTAGCACGAGCTTCCAGAGCCCTTTCAGAACCCAGAAATATGATACGCACAAGATCCCTAGCTTCAAGACATACGAGTCCAAAAACTCCGAGATCACGAATCGAGTCTTCCAGTACTTTATGGCCGGATCGATGGGCTTGTTGGCTGCTGCCGGAGCGAAAAACACCGTACAAGGTAGAGCCACCCGCATTTGAGCTTTACCATGAAGAACATTCCAATCTATCATACCCGAGCGGCGGACTTGAGTGGTACGCAGCTGACCATGTTCCGAAATTGTACAGACTTCCTAGAAAATATGTCCGCTTCTGCCGACGTGTTGGCCCAAGCTAAAGTGGAAGTTGATCTGGCTTCCATCCCCGAGGGCAAGAACGTGATCATCAAATGGAGAGGAAAGCCTGTCTTCATCCGGCATCGCACCGAAGACGAGATCAAGGAGGCCGAATCTATCGAGTACGTCCTAGCTTCCTTATCCCCAATAGCTATATTCACTCTATCAACATATTCTTATACTAACGGTCGTTCACAGTCTCTCAATCCTCCGTGACCCCGAGAAAGATTCCGACCGCGTCAAGAAACCCGAGTGGCTGGTCATGTTGGGCGTCTGCACACACTTGGGATGCGTCCCCATTGGCGAAGCAGGTGATTTTGGTGGTTGGTTCTGTCCTTGCCACGGTTCGCATTATGATATTTCGGGGCGAGTGAGGAAAGGACCCGCACCATTGAACTTGGAGGTCCCCGAATATGATTTCCCGGAGGACGATAAATTGGTCATCGGTTAGAAATGCATCCAGATGGCATGAGGAGCGCCGAGTGGTTTGAGGATTCTCTTCGTGGTCGGCGTGTGGTACCTGTTGAGAACGAAGAGACCAAGCGAGGGAACGGGATCCCGGGATGCGCAAGAGTTATTGTACATATTAGACAGCAAGATGCTGGGAGATGCCGAGATACTGGAGGTCGGAGAACATCCAAGAGCATTCCATCGCTAGCTGCGGGGAGGGGAGCAAGAACTACAAAAACAAAACCCACATATATTTATCATTTCGGTTATTCGAATCGCCTTGATAGGTGTCTCAGTCTCTGCGTTCCGTAAAGCTCATCCCCTGGAATCGTATGATCACCTTCAGAGCAAGCTCCATGCTACCCGGTGTATGAGTGCAATGGGAAGGATGAAAAGGCACCTCACTTATGCCATGGCATCCGGAAAGCTCCGCTATACTATGAATGTCTTATCATGCTCTGTGTCAAGGTCCTTTTTTCTATATTGTACAATACTCTGACTCGAGGTCGCTATCTCCGTCTATCACCATTCGGATGTTAACACTGATCCGGTAGTCGTGACATCTACTGAAATTTGGGATGGGTGTTTTGTAGTCCAACCCATGAACGGACGACGGAGACGTAGGTGGCTGGATGGAAATATATACACAAGCAACAAGGGTCAGGCGACCACTCGGCGTCCCGGGTTTCGAGTAACCACCCACCAGAAGAGTGCTTGGGTGTGAGGATACTCGTACGTAGTGTGCAATACCGCTACCGGGGCCGGAGGAGCACGAACAAGAGGCCCATGATGGCCATGCCGCCGGCGACGCCCTCCATGGCCACAGTGGTCAAGTCGCGCTGCGACACGAGGATCTTGTGGTCGTCGCTGAACAGCCGTCTCAGGGAGTCTTCGTACCAAGCGAGTCGAGAGTCGGGCGATGTCCAGCGTGAGAATGACCCGTTGATGGGGGGCTGCGGTTGCTGTGACGGCATCTCATCAGCTGGAAGTCCATCTGGGGCGCCTGCGGGCACTCCAGTCTCTTCGGCTTCAAGTTCACGTGCCGTGAGAGTTTCGGCTGCTGCTTCGATATTCGATAATGGCGGTGGTGTCGTTGGAACTTTCTCGTCTGATGTCGAACCCGTCACAGCATCGACGATCTGTTCTGCAATGTTGTCTGCTACTGCATCGACTTTCTCGCCCGCTGTCATGCTGCTCGCGGCAGCAGCTTCCGCCATGGTTTGATTCGGCTCGACCACTGCTGCCATTTTGGTGGTGGTCTCTTCCTCCCTCTCTTTCAGTGCCAGCTCCACCTTCTCCTCAAAGCCTTTCACCAGCCGTCTCCTCCGCCACGGTTCCAGGACGACCTGGAAGATGAGGAACAATAGCACATTGATGCCCATTAATCCCCACGTGCCCCACGTGGACATCTGCCGTATCTTGTCACTCCAGATTTGTTCTTCGTGATACCGAGCTAAGATGGCCTTTGCAAGCTTCGTGGAAGCTTCCTCGTACCGGGCTTCTGCGTCGCTTACTTCCTTTTGCGCGGCAGATTCAGCTTGCTCGTTAGCGTGATCGGACCGGTATAGGCTGGTGAATCTCTCCAAGTCTGCGGGCGACCACGTATGCTTCCTGTGCAGCAAGTCGTTGACTTCACGTTGCGTAGTACTACGCTTCGCGATTGCTTCGGTGTATCGCTCCCGAGCGTTCTTGACTGCTGCACGACATTCCTGCACCACGGATTCTTGGTGTTCTATATCCGTCTTTAATGCTTCGATTCCTGAGTAGCCTGTTAGGTCATTGAGGCGGCGTGAAGCCGTGAAGACATGGGTTTGGAAGTTGTCCATGAAATGTCCAAAACGCTGTTGAAGGTCTGTGTAGCGAGTGGAGATGGTGGACGGCTGGGATTTACTGGATGAACTGGAGGACTGCGCTGGTTCTGGCTTCTCAGGGGTCTTATGTTCCTCGTGTTTGGAGGCATGTACTATTGAGGAGGACTCGGGAATGGTGTGGACAATGGTTTCATCTTGAGGGTGCTTGAGCTTGTCTTGCATCTGCGCCGCCGCATCCGCTCTTGAGTCGAGGCTCTCGTCTATTCGACCCTTCGCATCCTCTATCTCTCGACTAATATCCGACTTCTTCTCGCTATAAAATCGAGCTCGGACAGCTATTGCCGGCCGTTGGCGCACCCATGGCTGCGCACTCGGACGTACCACTGAGGAGAATCGACGGGGGGTTGCGAGGGATCGGTGGACAGGCTTCGCAGCTCGAAAGGTGGACCATAATGTCTGGGACAGCCGTAGGGGAGCTTGCTGCATCGCGAGCAAGCATATAATCTTCACATCCACCCAGGCCACGAGCAGAGTATCTCTGTTCGGGTCGAGCAGACGCAAGCAACAGCTTCCATTGATCGGCGAGGTTTTTTCGGCGAGGCAGGTTTGCCGACGCCAAGACTTCGCAGTACCAGGCGAGGCAGGCAATTAATCGACGTCATAAGCTGCACATTTGCAGTTTTGGCCGGGATTCCTCTTTCGGCCATACAAGCTCCCCGCCAAAAACAGATCCCCAATGCTGTCCGACGTGCAGTGAAAATCTCTAACCTCAAACTATCTTCTGTCTCCGTCGCGGCAAACCACCCAACCATAATCGGATTTGCCTGCACAGGCTTTGACTTTTCTCCCAAACCGCTCCTGTCGGTCTTGTCCCAGTTAGGAGACAGAAACGGCATAAGACCGATACATATATATCGGCCCGCAAGAGTCTTCTTCGCACTGCCCTATTGTTGACCTCCTCCATCACGCTCATTAGATCGCTCATCAGACGAACTGTTCGAGATGCCCTTCCCTCAAACCCTCGAGGCCAAGCCTCGGGTGATATTCTTCACCGACTTCGACGGCACCATCACCCTCCAAGACACAAATGACTTCATCACCGACAACTATGGCATGGGGTACGAGAAGCGGCGGAAACTCTTCCACGCCGTCATCGACAAGACCGACACCTTCCGCAACACGTTCCAGCAGATGGTGGACTCGTGGAACATGCCGTTCCCCCGTGTGCTGGAGATCCTGAAGGAAAACATCAGCCTGGACCCGGCGTTTCGGGATTTTGTGCTGTGGGCCCGCGAGAATAAAATCCCCGTCATCGTGCTGAGCAGCGGCATGGCGCCTGTGCTGGAGGCCTTGCTGAACCACCTGCTGGGTGAAGACCTGATGCAGGACTTGGAGATCGTGGCCAACGCGACGCAATTGCGCCCACCAGGGAACTCACTCGACGCGCCCGACGGCTGGACGATCAAATACCGCGACGACTCGGGCTTCGGGCACGACAAGTCCCTCACCATCCGACCCTACGCGGACGCCATTGCCAAAATGCCCGCGCATGAGAGACCCACGCTGCTGTATGCGGGCGACGGCGTCTCTGATCTGAGTGCCGCCCGCGAGACAGATCTCCTGTTTGCCAGGGAGGGAATGGATCTCGTCACCTACTGCGAGAACGAAGGGATCCCGTTCACCGAATTCAGCGGCTGGGAGAGCATCCTCGAAGAGACAAAGGACATCTACGACGGCAGGAAGACGGTCAAGAATCTCGCCGAGGAGGGTCTGAGGAGACATCGCACCAATTCTATCGAGTCAGGCGCGGTGACTAAGCCCACCATCAGGTGAAGTTTCTGAGCGATGAAATGCAGCATTACAGGCACTCGATATAGACGGGATTGAGGGTCGCAAAGTGGACAATCATGTGCCGGAATTGGAATTCTACAACAACGATTTCGCGAATAGAACAGCAAAGATCACCGACGAGTCACCATAGACAGCGATAGATTTCGGGATAGAAATAGAATAACGTGCATTGACGCCGTTAAAAGCATATTTACTCGCTGCCATGGGGACTTAGACACGACAGCCACCCTGCCCTCTCGGCATTTGCAATGTCAGGTAATAATATGTACTGTTCGACCAGACCAGACCAGAATCAAGAATGCTTTTCATCATACTCATTCAAGGCCTTCCTCAAGACCTCTTCATCCCTCGGCACCACCCGCACGGTATACCGACGCGGCACGCTCACCAGCTGCGTAGCATCCTGGATGCCTTTGACGGGGTGCGTGTCGACGACGCCAGTGCCCCCATCGGCCGGGCGGACGTCCTTGATCTCAAACGCGCTGAGCAGCCTCAGGTAGATGGTGTACATCTCGCGGTTCGCAAGCAGACTGCCCGCGCACATCCGATACCCGAGACCGTACGTGAAAAGAGGGGCGTCCGGGTTCTCGTCGAGCCAGCGCTCGGGCCGGAATGTGAAGGGGTCAGTCCACACTTCCGGGTCCATGTTGCAGGCCCAGGCGTTGAGGAAGACGACGCTCCCACTGGGGATTGTGTGTCCGTTGTACACGACGTCCTTGACCGTGGCGCGGGGCAGGCTGAGTCGCAGGACGGTGTAGTACCGCAGCAACTCCTTGACCAGGGCCACGATGTAAGGGATCGATTGGTCGTCGTACGCGTCACACAGGATCTGGTCCGCAGGGTAGACCTTGCGGATCTCCTCGAGAGCCTTTTGTTGGATCTCGGGCCGTTGCGCAAGTAGGGCCATCGACCACGCGACCAGCGTCGTCAGCGTGTCCAGCCCGCCGGAGAGCATGGTGAGCGAGATGGAGATGAGTTCCTCCTTGTTGAGCTTCGCTTCCTTGTCCTGGATGATGTTCGCCTGGATGCATGGTTGATGGATCCCTTTCGCCATCCGGTCGTCCAAGTCATCGTTCAGTTTCTTCAGGTAGACGTCTCTCCTGCGCCGCATGTCGCGGGCGTGGGCGCTCCCGAAGTTGAACGGGTTCAGGCGAAGAAGCGGAATGTAGTCCTGTAGATTGCCTGTGGTGGAACGGAATTTAGACACTTCCTCCTCGACGTGTGTGATTTCGCCGAATAGTTCGTCGTTTTGAGACGCCATACGGGTGCCCCAGTTCAAGGTCAATGCCAACGATAACGAGAGGCGTTGGATCATCGGCATCGGGTCCACGGGTGTCCGTCCACCGTCTCCGTAAGTGAGGAACTCGTTTAAGAAATCCCGTGTCTCGACGTCGATGTGCGGGATGTACGTTGCCACACTCGGTTTATTCAGCGCAGATGCAGCACCCTTCCTTCTCCTCTTCAAAGACTCCGAAAATGGAGACGTTCCTATTGTCGTCCCACTCGTCGAGCTTACCACCTTGTGGAAAGTGTAGAACTCTGGCCTGGAGGCCAGTGCCTGGGAGTTGGCCCCGAAGATCTCGCGCGCGGCTTTGCTGCCGTTGACCACTATGACGGGGATGTTGCCCAGCATGATTTGGTACACATGGCCGTACTTCTGGGACCACAGTCGGTACTGCTCTGCGGCGTTGACGCGAATTTGATGGATGTTACCGATCATGGGCAGCCCCGATGGGCCATCGAATCCCGGGATGCGTGCTTGGTGTCTCTGAATCTCGGTGATCAGCAGATACAGAAGGGCGGAAGCTGCTGCGAAATATGCCACGAATGCTATAGGTGATTCTTGAGCGTGGCCCACTAGGAATTGGAGTGTTTTATCGATCATCTTGATATCCCTAGGGATGGCGAGCGAGCAGCAAAAGAAAAAGAGAACGACAGAACGAGAGAAGAAAGGTCTACGAGACGGCAAACTGAAAACAGAGAGATCCGATATATATCACCCCCCAAACGAAAGATCCACCCCGGAATTGTGATGTGAGGGGGACGGCACTGGGAAGGTGGAGAGATATGGTGACCACCAACCATAACGCTGTCCCATTCCGTGGTGTTTCTGTGGGGAGCGGAATCAACACCGCAGCATGTAGAGGCGGGCATCCTCGCTTGAGGCAGGTCCAGGAAATGGGAATGCGTTCATTGGATCGTTCTGCAAAGCGCAGAGTATTTGGTGGAGGCGAGACCCAATGAAATGGCCCATCTCCTCAGCCTGAAATAAGCTGCAAATAGAAGGCAGTACTGAAACCAAGTCGTCTGCGAGTTTGTGGGTGAGGAAAAGGCGGATATTTCAACCAAAAGCGCTATCCTGTCTGATTGGGGCCTTGATCTCTATGGCGGTATTGGAGAATTGTCGCGCATGAGAGTTGTCAACTGATGGGACATCCGACGGCAGATCCGCTCTCACATCATTCTTGCGGAAATGATTGCAAGAATTTGGTCCCGCCGATATCGTGGTCAGTGATCCCAGGAACCACATTGTTCCAAAACAGATTACCCATGTTCGGCGTGCAGAGCTTCTTGTACAATCCGCCCTCTCGATGGAACTTGACGCCAAGTTCGGTACCCTGCTCGCTTTCCTCGATTTTCTTGCCGATCAGTGTTTCTTCATTAAGAGTTCCCATCATGACAACTATTATGTCATCCACGTCAACATTTCGCCAGGCGAGGCTGCTCCCGCATTGAGAACAAAAAGACCGGATAGCTTTTTCGCTCGAGCGGTATTCTTTGTAGGTTGCGCACATGGTAATGTCGTCGACAAGTTGCGATGGGTGAATGAGGAGATCATGGGAGACCAACGCTCCAGTCCATTTGCGGCACCTTGTACATTGACAAGCGGCTGCCTGGGGGTATAGTTAGAGCTATACACCGTGCCGGGAGCAAGCATCATACACTAGCTAGGCACGCTACGCTTTCTGGAAATACCACTTGGTATCTTATAGAGCCGCACAGACAACCACCAGAGATTGTTTCAGGCCTGGAAGCCATCGCAAGTGATGAATCGACAACAGAAAGCTGACTCAATAGATAAACGTTGGAGTGTTACCAAGCTGTGTCCGTTGTTGTATGTCTTATCCCTGCAGTGGTTGAGGGCTGCTTAACATTCAAATGGCTTTTCCACTCAATGTAAGCTGGATGGAGCCCGTTAGGCAACGCTGTAGATTGATAATTTGTGTTATCTAAGTCGACTTCTTCATCCTTGTCGTACTGGATGAAGCCAAGAAGTATTGTCGAGGCATTTTCTGCCTTTGCCATCCGACCAAGGGACGGTCAGGATCTAGTGAGAGAGCGCACCCGTTGCGGTATGTCGTATTTGCTTGTCAAACCTGGTGGTAGCCCGGATTAGGTCAGGAGTGTATTTAGAGGATACCAATTGACCGGTCTTTGGACAAGACTTGGCTGTGGCTTGTCAACTAGGCATCAAAATCTTATCCTGCTCTGGTTGCACCAACCGTACAGATGCAAGGTGTGATTGTTACTTAAGCCAGTTCGTATTTGGTGAGCAACGTAACCTGGAGGAAGCCAATTTGTGTCGCACTCTTCTAGACAATAGAAGGCAGACATACCCAGCGAGTGGTACCGCCATCTTCCAAATGATGTTCGTATGTTGAGCCTGGCTGAATACGGTGGAAAGATTCATTTTGCTGCTTTTCGACTCCTCCTGGAACCCGGTACCGGCTCGGCCTTTCCACCAGAAGACGGGGACACATCATTTGCTTCAACGACTTTTTCGGTGCTTTTGTTTTGTTCTGTTTCCTTCTTTGCTGCAGCCCTCTTCTTAGCACCTATCTTTTCCAGGTGCTCGATCTGCTTTTCACTGAACTCCCACAGCTTCTTTGCAACTTCTTCGTTTTTGACTTCCGGTCTCAATGGCTCGTACTGCCTGCACTCTTTGATCATCTTTCCGCCTGCGCCTCGACCATATTCGGCATCCATGGCGGCTAGCAGGTAACTCTGGGCGCCCTGTATTGGGGACTTGAGAATGAGCCACCATATTGGCCAGGTGATCAGGTAAAGGAATAGGCCCCATATTAGACCACCCGACAGCCAACGACGTGTGCCCGGCGTGCGGCAGTAACCTGGGTCGATTATCAACGCTCGAGCATTGTTGAGTTCCTTGTCTGGTCTTTTATAGGCGTCGAGGTGTTTTTGGAATGCATATGCAAAGGTCATGACTGCTAACTTGCTTCGTCCGTACGAAGCACTTCCGGCTTTGGAGGCTTTGTCCGTGGTTTCAAAGTCCAACTTTGCGCCAATGTAGCTGCTGCATGCGCTGAACAGAATTCTCACGTCTCGGTCTGGAGGTTGGGCGCGGATGGCGGGAGAGAGGATACTTAGTAGATGGAATGTGCTGAGGTAGTTGATCATCCACTCGGCTTCCACCCCGTCCATTGTCTTCTGAGGTGTACCGAAGAAAGGAGTCATGACATTGGCACAGAGAATGACCATGTCCAATCTCCGAGGGGGTGCGTTATCCACCCACTTCGTGGCAAAGAGTCGGATGGAGTGTAACGAAGAGAGGTCGACTTGTTCGGCATAGATCAATTCATTGTTCGTCATGGTCCGCACGTCTTCAATATAGTCGACGAGGAAGGGGTCTGAGGGAGCATGATGGGTTAGAAGGATAATCTGGGCTCCTCTTGTGGCCAGTTCTTGCACAACGGCGGCGCCTACGCCTGACGTTCCTCCCTGCGCAGAGCGCGTCAGAATTTATGTGATAGTTTCGTGGTCCATACTCTTACCGTAACTATTATCACTTTCCCATGCATCAGTCGTTCTGACCGACATTTTGCTCCGCCAAAGTACAGTTTCAACAGCGTAATGACACCTATTGCCGCTGCTGCTTTGGCGACGGTCCAGATATAAGGAATATTTGAAGGACCTCTGCCGAAACCCTCGGCCAGCAAAGGGATAGGCATTATTGTCTGAGTCGCTCTAAACGGCGGTAAATGGAGGAGTTGAACAGAGGTCCTGACAGAACAAAATTCCAGAGTAGAGTTGTTGCCAGATAGCCGCTTCCGGTTTAGACGGTCTAGTATTTTCTCTTGCCGTTTCGAGTATGGTGGAGGGCTGAGTGTACTGCCGCGTTCTGATGGTGATGAGAACCCTTGCTGTGAGATGGGAAGAGGTTGTACCTAGGAAGTGATGTTTTTTGACAGCCATCTTCTCCCGTAAGATACCTGGTCTGCCTCGCTGCGTAATGGGTGCCACCCAGGTGCCAAGACACTAGTAGGTAGTGGCTCAACACTGGTCACCTCCTCGCTCCTAATTCCTATTCCTCAACTTCGAGTTGTCCACCTTCTCTTCATCGCTAATGCAGAAGGCACGGAGCACCTATCGGAGTTCACCTCAACACAGCCTCAATATCTTGCGCCACCGTGTTACACGCTATATCATCAATTCGCCCGGGAGGTTCCCTTCAGAGTGCGCCTTATGTAGCTGAAATCCTTTACTACCGTGTTGGGCGCCACCGTGCCCCCGTTAGCGCGTTCCATGTCAAGGCTACGGGAACATGAGGCTGTCGCATGGCTGCCTTCTAGCTGCCTTGCCACGTCGCCGTTTCTAAACTCATGACAAGATGGCTGCCTTCTCTCCACTGTGTTGCTCAAATACTGAGTCGGCTGTAGCGCAATTCAGGAATCAGTTGTATCATACTATTCAGCCTCATTCCCATCCCAGATGGATGAGCGACCTTATTCGTGCGAGGAAGCCGACGAACACATCAAGCAAATCCGCAGAACTCGGGGGGTTGACAATGATGGGATACAAAACATCACAAGCGCCAATCTTGAGGATCTCGAGGCGTCTATCTCGATGTAATATTCCTATGCATATCCCTTTCACCTCCGGCCTGGATGCTTGGAGCATGAAGACAAGCGGCTAACTCAACCACCTCCCAGCCTCGCCGAAGGGCTCTACGAGAAATCAACACATTTCTTGTTGGAATTGATACAAAATGCCGATGATTGTGCATACGACACACCGACACCTCGAATGTTGATCAGCTACTTGGATGAACGTCTCCGCTTGGACTACAACGAGGTAGGATTTACTAGGCGCGACGTCGAGGCACTTTGCAGAATTGGTCGGACCACAAAGTCGAACTCTGGAAATAAAATAGGTGAAAAGGGGATCGGATTCAAGTCCGTCTTCAAAATCGCCGACGTTGTCTCGATACTGTCTGGCTACTACTCGTTCAAATTCGACAGGACGAAATCAAACCTTGGCATGATCACTCCTGAGTGCGACGCGTTTCCGGCAAAGGTACTTCCTGGCTTCACCTCGGTAATATTACACCTACGTGACAGGCGTGGCCAGACGGATTTGGTCGACGAAATGAGATCAATGGACCCGAGATGCTTATTGTTTCTGAGAAACTTGAAGCAAATTCATGTTACTGTCTCGCCTCCGGATGACCACAACTGGGAAATCACTCTAAGCCGCATTGATGATCAAAGTGGCGATGAAGCTCTGCGAACTACAACCTTGAGTTACGGTGATAAGTCTGTGACTTACTTGGTTCATCAGCACATTGCTACTTCATTGCCCGACGAGCAGAAACGCCGTGGGCGCGAGATGTCTGCTATCTTGTTGGCATTTCCGCACAACGATGCTCCAGAGACCGAACTTGAGCAACAGCAAGTATATGCATTCCTTCCAATACGCAATTATGGTTTCACGGTAATTATGTGGCTGCTGTTCGTCCTATCTTACCTGCATGCTTACAAGACGACAGTTTCTCATTCACGCCGACTTTCTGCTCATCGCGAATCGCGGGGATATTGACAGCTCGTCCCAATGGAACCTCGCGCTTCGTGAAGCCATCCTGGATGCTTTCTTGAAAGCTGTTCTGTATTTACACGGCACGGCGTTTCGCTATACCTGGCCTAGATACTTACCAAGCGGTCCAAATACATTCGACTTCTTCTGGAAATTCCGTACTGCGTTAGCCGTCAGACTTCTAAAAATGGCCATCATTGAGACCGAAGATGGTCAGCTGAAGACACCGACCACTGTCAGATATGTTCCGAGATGTTTCAGAGATGAGAACAACGTCCCTTTGATTTCAAGTGCAGCGACAAAATCGAAATACCTTTCCCACAAGTACTCGGCATCTGACATCAAACGGCTGAGGGACATTGGAGTCACCACACTATCCGATGAAGAGTTTCTTGATGACCTCCGAGGCTTCCTTTCCGGCCGCAATGCTGCCATGCCGGAAGCATGGCATTCCAACATAGCGAGAGCCCTGTTGCCATTGACCACGCGTTTCAAACGGAAAATATCCGATCTCAACCTTATTCTGTTGAGCAACGGTCGCCGGGTGGCAGCATCGGCCAGCAATATATTCTTTCCAGGAAGCAGCCCAGACAATTCTATCCCAGCAGGTATTGAGGTATTTGAGGTACACCGGGATATCTCAAAGGATCACAATTGTCAACAACTCTACGCACTCCTTGGGATCAAGCAAATTACCAACCCTTTTATCCAAAAACTGATTTTGAAGAAGCACTTGAATGACTTATCGGGGCCAAAGACACCCCTATGCGAGTTACTATCCCAAGCGCATTTTCTCTTCAAATCGGGGTGGACGAACCCAATCGATCATTTTTGGGTCGTCACGACGACTGGAGGAATATGTCGTTCACAGGAGGTATATGTTGATACAGACGAGAACGAGAAATACTCCGCATCACGATATCTGGACAGAAAGGAGTTTCCTTTCTTAAACCAGAGCTATGACAAAGGAATTGCATCAGAAGAATTTCTGTCGTGGAGAACTTGGCTGCGCAAAACACTTGGACTCTGGAAGATCCCCCGTCTTGTCAAGACTTCAGGCAACATCATCCATCCAGAGTTGTCAAACGACTTTCGCTATATCCTTAAGGAGTGCAGTTCCCGGCAGTTCTTGGTGCTCCTCAAGCAGAACTGGCCGCTATACTCTGAGTATATTTCCCAGACCCAGCTCAGTGCCGTGCGATCTGAGTTGTCATCGGTTCGTGTTGATTGTCGCGATGGCAGCCAGCATGATCTGAAAGCCACATCTACAGGCTATTTCATGCCAGAGGAGTTCCGCTCAGAATACACGTTCCTCCCACCAATACTCGACATTCCAAACCCGCAAGATGACGGATGGACTTTTCTAAAAGTGTTTGGAGTAACTGTCAACCGTGATCTTAACACTTATCTTGGTATCCTAAGGAGAATCCAAGGTCGTAAGGTCTCAGTCGACTTCGTTCGTTGGCTATATGAACGAATTCAGGGTCAATGTGAAGACAATCCGGTCCTCGTGTTGTACGTTACCCATCGACCCTATGACAAAACAACCAGATACTCACCTAGAGCAGTGACACGTTTGTGCACGAAAATCTCGTTTACATACCGAGTTCCTCAATGAATGACCTTCCAAATTGGGTCAATCTGAACAAATGCGTGTGGACAGGGCCCATATGTCTAATGCAGTCACACAAGCTCAGCGAAATCCATCCAGACCACAGAATACTCTTTGTGAAATACCTCAAAGTCAATGATGCTGGATTCGAGACTTTGGTATTGGAAGCTAAAGCCATCACACCTTCACTTCCTCTGGCCCACATCGCTGGCATTTTCAAGGAGCTTAGCAAGCTTTTACCGGATCCAGTATCTGTGAAAGCCACAGACGCAATACGGAGTCTTCTCGCTCTAAATATCTTTCCGCTTGATGAAGGAGGTGATTCCAGTATGGGCTTTGACGAGCTCTCCTCCGGCACCGCCGAATCTGAATGGTACATCGCCGATCAAGCACACCTTCGGCAGTGCTTTCAAGCTCGGGTGTCTTTGCTCGCTTTCGCAGTGGAAGACGTGCAGGCGATCCTGCGACTGCTAGGTATACTGAACTTAAAAGGGAGGCTACTGTCGAAGGTTGCAAAAGAAAGACACAAAATTGAGGGAGGTAAGGCACGAGGCACGGAGACCGATATGTTGTATCGTGAAAAAGCAAAATTTCTTGACCGGTAAGTCCCTTCATTAGACGTCTCAAATAGATCTGGCCAGCTATTTTGTTCAGTTCCGTTGCATGAGGTATTAACGATCCCCTATCCTCAATAGCCTGATGCCAGAAACAGTACGAGAAAGGCAACAAATTTTGCACCATTTGGAGAATGTGGAAATTTGGCACGCGGACAGCATCCTCGGAGGATGGGACATCGAGACAAAGAATCCTACGTCAGGCGTAACCCATCAAGAAAGCACTTACCTCGACACTCGTCTGCAAGCGCTGCTTGTGCCTCCGACAGAGACAGACAGGCTGAGGATATACCTCCGAGACGGCTTATCATGCCCCCCACTAGAGCTAGCAGAGCAACTGGCCGCCTTCTGCGGTGTTCAGGATTGCGAGGCGTTGATACTCAACATTATGGGTCAAGCGAGCTCCACCATCATCGAGGATACTCTCAACCGCCGTGGAATTCCAGAGAAAAGAGAAAAGATACCATCGCAAGCTGGAGCTTCGCCCTATCCTGCTGCACAACACAATGAGGGGAAAGCTTCGGCGAACGAACAGAGCTCGGCAAGTGCTGAAAAGGCACAAGTTCGTGGAACCCCTCGTAGATTTCAGGAAAAGTGGGTTGGGGCCGGGGCCGATGAAGGACAGCAGGAAGACGAGGAGCCACCCTTGAAAAGTATCATCCACGATGAGGTGAAAATTGACATTGACGAGCTCGGGATGCAGCGGCAGTCCTGGGAAGATCTTCCGGATGTCAACCCTACGGATAATCAAGATTTGAATGAACAGAGAACGAGACCAGCAGCTTCAACAAAGCGATCGGTGAATGGTGAAAATATCATGTCGAAGTCGAAGCCAGTCGGTTCAACATTGCCCAAAGAAAGCTCGTCAAGGCGGCCCAATTATGTTCCCCTTGTTGATGCTCCCACGACGGGAGAATATGTCCTGCCTCGAGGAGAATCCTCAAGACGGAAACGCAAAGCAGTGGCGAGGGGTGGTTCTCACGGCATTGAAGCTTTGGAACATCCAAGAATTGTTGGCTACCCTAACTACATCTATGTCACAAATTGTGAGGAACTCCCTCCCGAAAATTTCTCAGACCAACCACTTGGAGGAATTGTACTCCCAGGTCGAGCGCAAATTTCCCGTTCAGGAGAATGCACCGTCTTTCTTGCGGTGGAGCCAGCCTACAAGGTCGATAGTCACACCGAATTCCTAGGAGAGCTTTATGTAAGCTTTTCTACGGTAACCACGGAAGCAACTTTCACTAATGGGACCAGGTCTCTCAGCTCTTCAAGAGGTATCTTGGAAGAAGATATGATCCAGACACTCACTGGACTAGTCGATACCGCCGCGAGGCAGGACATACATCTTTCCAGACAGAGAAGCAGTCTACGGCCACGTTCACATTTTCCGATGGATCAGCCATGACAGAATTCCTCATCCAGTCCGGTTCCGGATTCAGGAGGAATGGGGACTACCCCAATTTCCACATCTTTGTGAAAACTACAAACGGAGGGCAAGAGTCTCTGTTCACAATCAGGGCAGATGAGATGGAAATGGTAAGCTTCTACCCGATAGTGTCGATCAGTTCCTACATTAAATGCCTTGAATATCTAGATTCGAAGGTATCGGTTGTTACCTGAGGACAAACGACCGTCTCAAGTCATCATACTTGTAAGAGTGTATGACATGGAGTCAACCGCCAGCGCGTCATTCTTCATAGATCCATGGCGCATGTATGCCGCCGGTGAGATCCAGATATACGCGCAAAACGGCTCTTATATTGCCAAAACCCAGCTTGCTTCACCAAATCTCTTGTTTAAACACTTCGAGATGGGGTTCTCCGCCCCTCCATTTCTCCAGTTCCTCACATCGTACGTACGGGATTCGGGCGAGTTGTGGGAACGGAGAAGGGTCCTGGACGATGAACGGAAGTACAAATATGAGCCTCTTGAAAAAGGTGCCTTCATGCGCTTGTTGAGGCTTCATCCAGGACGTGGTTTGAAAGCACTGAAAGGGAAGTTGGAACGTGTTTCACTCGAGGACACCAAGCAAAGATATCCCTTTACAGCCTTATCCTATGTCTGGGGCAATAGCTTAAAACCCTACGTTCTCGCCATCGAAGGTTACGCTTTACGAATCACTGCTTCACTTTACTTCGCCCTGAAACAGCTGCGAGAAGAAAAACACTCCATCCTGGTATGGGCTGATGCTATCTGTATCGATCAGGACAATGATATAGAGAAAGGCCACCAGGTGCGTTTGATGTCAAAAATCTACAAGTCGGCCATGCGTGTGTGCGCATGGTTGGGGAATGAAGCAGATCAGAGCAATTTTGCAATCGACTGGCTCTGCAAGATCAAAAGGACTGCGAAGCCTCGAATCGAGGTGCTTTAGTAAGTCTTCCCTCGGCGGACAGTCCAGTGTGGGACGTTATAAAGAAGTTTTTTCGACGCGATTGGTTTCATCGGGTCTGGATAATCCAAGAGCTTGTTCTTGCGCGCCATATCGACTTGCGATGCGGCAACCGAAAGTTTGAGTGGGATGACATTTATGTCCCGGCCACCTTATGCTCAAGGGAAGCAGAGAAGTCAAATGCCGCTTTGATGGCGTCGGTTAAAAAGACCATGGCGCCTGTATTAAGTCTGGGGGGACTGAGGCGTGCATATCGCAGCCAGGCCAACACCGCTGCCCAGCGGGAGCTGCTTTCACTACTCAAAGACTTCGAACACACTCGATCCTCACGCCGGCGGGACAAACTCTTTGCCTTTCTTGGGTTGGCATGTGACGCAGATGATTCTGGCCTCGACCCAGACTACGCCGCACCGCTTGAGACCGTCGTGAGTAAATATGCAGCGGTCTTTGTCCGACGTGGGCGAGGAATGGAGCTTTTGTACCATGCCGGGGCCACCAATTTGGAAGCCGATGCTCGTTTTCCTTCGTGGGTGCCGAACTGGGTGACGACCACCTATCCGAGGACCATCACTACCTGGAAGAGCAGATCCGGACTATTCAGTGCGTGTTCTCATCGAAAGGATACCATCAGGGTGTCACCACAAAATGGTTCTATATTAACTGCCACCGCTTATGATGTCGATGGAATCGCTGAAGTGGGAGAGATCTCGTTTGCAGCAGGAGACCGAACCAGATGGCTCAAAGAAGTCTTTCGTTTCATCGAGCGTGTCAACACATATCCCACCAAGGACAACCCGAAAGATCTATTCTGGAAAGTCCCCATAGGGGACGCCCTTGATCCACCATCCGGGAGCTGGAACGAGGTCGATTTCCGCGGTTTCCGCGTCTCTTATGAGGCTTTGGCCGAGTTCTTGCAGATGGACAATGACCCCAGTGACTGGAACGTCGAAGTTGCCAAGATGCGCTCGGTTGCGAAAATGAAGCAGTTTTTCTTCCGACCCCAGGAATTGAGGAAGATGATGTGGCCTTTTCTTCTTACTGCAGAGGAATTTGCTCAAAGGTTCGTCGACGCCAAGGTGTGTAGGACTGAAAAGGGCTACATTGGAATTGTCCCCGGAGCAGCGCGAAAAGGTAGCCGAGTCGCCTTGTTCTTGGGCAGCGCAGTTCCCTTTGTTATCGACAAGGGAAAGAAACATCCTAATTGTTACCGGCATCTCGGTGAGTGCTATATCCACGGAATCATGCACGGTGCCGCGAACCAGAAATCTGGATTGTTTAAGAAGCCCCCTCAAGACATCCACCTTTGCTAAGCGCCAGGAGCCATACGGTGAGATGCTGGGAATTTCAGTTGTTTGTGTATACAAAGCGGCAAGTTGTCACCCGGTGGAAGGCGACCGAGAGTGGGGGATCGTGTACATATGTAGTACTGATGGCAATAGAGAAGTCGTTGGCGTCGTAGTAAACAGATCCTCCCTGGCAGATTGGGGGCACTGGCTGTCAAACTCGGCAGAGGAGGAAACTCTGCTCAGTCCGCCTATCGCAGGCGGCGGGTGCCTGAAAGCCACCGTGTGCCACCTCACATGGCAATGACGCCACAACGCCCCGATATTGTTCCCTTTGAAAATACCCCAAATTTCCTAAGCAGTAGTCCCAGCACAACGACTCTGTCAAAAGATCTTCTCGTGCCTTCATGGCAGACACGGATGAAGACTATTACCTACCGCTCCAAGACCAGCGCGTCTTCGGCGCCGGCATTAGACGCAAAAAGATCAACTTCGTCCCCGCATCAACTTCAGATTCACAATTATTACCTACATCGAAACCGTCAACCTCCTCGACAAGCGCCGCGTCCCGATACTTAGCCATTGTTCTCCCGCAGGATGATGGTGACGCTCGTGAAAATCCAGAAGAAGAAGACTCAAGCGCAGCAGGCCACCAGGCTCCTCAAGGCATAATATGCGCCGTCTGCAATCAACCCATTTCGTCCACCGACGACGACGACGCACTATCGAATGCAAACCATGAGACCTCGATCGCGCACCAAGTATGCCTGAAACACTCTCACCCGCCGTCCGACCTTGACCGCGATCGCGTCGGTCTCCGTTATCTGTCGACCTATGGCTGGGATCCCGATTCTCGGAGAGGGCTGGGTGCAAGAGAAGAGGGGATCAGAGTGCCGATTAAGACGAAGGAGAAGAACGATACTGTGGGTCTGCGTGAGACCGCTGACGAGGACGAAATGAGTGCGCTCAAAAGAAAGAAGAAGCACAGCCTCAAGAAAGAGGACAAGATCGTGAAATTGGACGCAAAACAAGTCCGGCTCATGGACGGCGAGGCGAAGAAACGTGCCGCGAAGTTGAGACAGCTGTTCTACGGACGGGATCTGGAGAAATATTTGGGTCCCAACAGTTGACACGATCCAACATATCCGACTCGATGAACCTTGAGGGTGCCTGGTCTCGAATGGCCTAGGAGCAGAACTTGGTCCTCTCCCATGCAGTGACCAAGACGGGGGATTACATGACTATAAACAACCATCCGTCAACCCCTCTTGTCCATCACCTCCCGACGCCACGCTAAGTCACCATCATACAAGCATGCGCTTCTAGTGCTTCTTGAACAACCCTAGGTGTTTCTTCTCCTTGTCTTTCTTCAACTTGTGATGGCCACCGTCAGTAGAAGGCGACTGGTAAGGTTGTGATGGTTTTGACGGGGTAGGAGCTGTGCCCACCCCAGGGCGCACGCCATTCTGTGGACCTCTACCAGCGAGATTCATGTTTGCCATCGCTTCGGTCGGTGGTCGGACCTTGTCAGGCGGTCTGCCGTTTGCTGGTTGTGGAGGTCGAGGTTGTTGCTGCTGAGCCTGTGGAGGAGGCTCCGTCATCCATGCTGGTAGCCGTGGGGCGGCTCGGTCCATTGGCAAATCCAGTTGCCTTCGTCCAGTACTCAGTTGGCTCACTTGCCGCAGGAACGTCTTAGGTGTTATCATGTGGGTCGACGCGAGGAAGACTTCTTTGCCAGCCATCTGAGACACCTCGTAGCACGCCCGTGCTTCGGCGTACGTCGCCCCGCCTGCCACGAACACAATGATGCGTTGGCGCGGCTTGTTGGATTGAGAGCGTGTTTGAGCCCATGTAGGTTTGCCCGTATTCCTCAGGGAGGTCTGTGGAATACTCATTTGGCTGTTTGGGTCGTTGAGATGTGGCTTCACCGGAGGGAATACATTGATATCCAACGTACCCTGGCATTGTTCTTCGAGCATATACCTCAGAGCCGGCTCGAATCGTGACAAACTCACTTCCTCCATATTTCCAACATCTCTGACCTTTGGCGGGAACAACGGCGGCGGGGCAGGCGTCGCATCTTTCAACTGCTTTTCAATCCTAGCACCCAGAGTTATCAGGTTATAGATGATTTCCCCATCCATCGGCGACAATTCGCCGTGACACCGCAGCTTTTCGATGTCTCCCCTGAGAATGCCATTTTTGTACAATATGTATAAGATTAACAGTCGGACCCGATCTTCATGGACGATACTGTCATCATCAAGCAGTCGGACAACCTGATCTGCTAGATTTTTCGGTTTCTTGTTCTCCTCGTCAAGGCCCGTGGCAAGAGATTGCTCAACAGAGACCGCATCCAGGAGCTTACGGTCCGCAAAGATTTTTGCGCATTTTTCAGCCATGTCGATATGAAGTGAGAAGGCTTCCTTGCCTTCCTGGAATTCTGGCAGTCCTGCCAACATGTCCTTGATGGTGTTGATACTCGCAGGTTGTCCATCGTTGTCGGCAAATTGGGGATTTTTGGCTTGGAATTTTCTAAATTCTTCGCTCAGTTGCACGAGGAGATCTTTCATGTGCATGTGTCGGTGAGCGACCCAGAGGTTATCTTTCTCTGATATCTCTACATCCTTTTCTTCCTGATCCGGCTGGCCTCGCCTGATGACGTTTCTGTACGTTATTTTGTCCTCGTCATCTCTTATCGGCAAGAGATCCATTGCCATGGCTTGATAAGTTAATTCATGGACGAACGGCGACATCAGATCCATGGACCGGTCTGTGATTAGTAGAACCGCTCGTGGCCGGTTGCCAGGGTTCTGGGGAGGAAAGTCGTTTCGTGGATCACGAGCATATTCGTCCAGCGCACTCTGTACGAAGCTGGCAAGATGATAGCACAAAACATCGGCAGCATGTCTCTGATGCTCTCTCGGCTTGTAGAACCGGATTAGGGGGTATTCGCCCAGAGACACGCATATTGACACGATTTTCTGGGTTATGCTGTCCAAGTGGTCCTTAACCAACGAGTCGCAAGCTGGGTGGAAGAGTACGTGAAAACTCCATGGTTCTCGAAATGTGACCAGGTTGCATTCGCGCGGAAAATACTCGATGTTCAATGTCCGAGATTCAATGATCAACCGTGCTCGGGACTCTGAGCGGAACAGCTCTTCCCCAAGACTCCCTGGCAGTTGCGAAGTCCAGATAAGGTGAGCACGTCGGTATCTCTTTCGACTGAGGTCAGCCTTGAGGCTTTCGACTATATGCGGTAGAGGGGTAAGGAGGTAGATCGCATCCGTGTCGGAGAGGGTCTGCCTGCGATCCTCAAGAAGTTCGATGTTGGTTATGTTGGCATTTAGGATATCGTCCTCTTTACAGACGTTGTACACAACCCTTTTGCTTTGCTCATCCAAGATTAAGACTTTCCAATCTCGCCCGCTGGTGGCCCGAATCGTGCCTAATATGATATTGCGTTGGATCTCGAGGATGGAGGTTGCCATGGTCGGCACAAGGAATCAGAACCAAAGGTCTTGTTTACATGCTCCTGTGCTTGGAGGATTCTGAGACTCTGTATGCAACGTTCATTAAATGCTGAACATGACGTTCCCGTTTCATATGTGCGTGCGCCGATGGACTGCTGTGGGGTTGGGATACTTTGTCGCAGGCTGCGGCGGGTGAAATTGGGCCGCACTTCAGCCTCGCCCAAGCAAGTAAGCCACGTGATCAGGCTGAATATGTCACCAACTTTTCCCAATGATCATGAAGACAGTGGCGTTCCCTCCTCCCCTAGTTCTGTATAGTAATTCAAGGAAGCTCGTATAGGCGGGTGCGATCTCATACTCTCAGTCCTCGGTATCGTCCTGGGAGTTTTCTATAAAGCTGCCGGCATTTGCACGGGCATGTTGACTCCTTCAACCCGTCGAGCGCAATGCCTCTTCTGTTCATTCCGAGCCTTCTTTGCATCAGCGCCGAAGCGATGTTATGGCAATATCCGCAGCTTCTCTACCACCACTGGTCAGACAGACCGACAACATCATAAATCCTCTCCCACTGCAAGATCCGCTCTCTCTGAGTCTTCAAAGGCTCGCCGGCCAAGTCGGCGTCCCGCCCCAGAGACACTCCAGATCTCACCCGACGCAAGTTACAACCGTGTTCGTGTTAGCTTGTCAAGATTGAAGAAACGCTTGGAGTCCACAAAAGTAGCAGCAGAATCAGAAGTTACACAACTTGCCGCGCTTGATCCTTGTGGGACGTACTGGCCTGCGTTTAGAGAACAGCTCGAGAATACAATAGCTCCGCAGGGCGACTCCGGGAGTGCGGATTTTGACGGACTGATATCTGATATTGGTCGTGCTCAGTTGGGCGAATGGGAGACTGAACTCCCGAGAGTGCTACATTTTGGCTTCATCGATTACGTCCTTTGGAGAAGGGCACAAGATGCTCCGAAGGAAGGTTCGGCGCTCGATGACTTGCAGTTCCCCACAGAGTGGTATACCAATGCTCGACAAGTGCAAAGAGACGTCCATTTGCACATCGGGCCTACCAATTCGGGGAAAACCTACAATGCTCTGAAACGTCTCGAAGAGAGCGGGGACGGGTTCTACGCAGGCCCTCTACGGCTATTAGCACATGAAGTGTACTCAAGGTTCAAAGCGAAGGGCGTCCCTTGTGACCTTGTCACTGGAGACGATGTCAGGCTGGAGGATGATCCCAATACGAAGCTACGCGCCTCAACTGTCGAAATGGTCGATATCTCGGCACGGTTTGAGGTTGCTGTAATTGACGAGGTGCAGATGGTGGCTGACCAGGATCGAGGTTGGGCCTGGACTCGAGCTTTGCTCGGTGCCAATGCAAAGGAAGTCCACATTTGTGGGGAGACTCGTGTGCTTCCACTTATTCGGGAGCTGACGGCATCCACTGGTGATATACTTCATGTGCATGAGTACAAGAGGCTGAATCCGCTCAAGGTTATGACAAAGAGCTTGCGAGGAGACCTCAAAAATCTGCGCAAGGGTGACTGCATTGTGGCCTTCTCGGTGGTAAATATACACGCGCTAAAGAAGCAAATTGAGATGGACACAGGTCGTCGTTGTGCCATCGTATACGGAAGTCTTCCTCCCGAAACCCGGGCGCAGCAAGCCGCTCTGTTCAATGATCCCAACAACGACTACGACTTCTTGGTGGCAAGCGATGCTATTGGTATGGGATTGAATCTGTAAGATAACTTTGGGGGATCCCAGAAAGCCCAAACTAACGTCTGATCAGGAGCGTGAAACGCATTGTCTTTCATACCGTTTCGAAATTCAACGGGACTTCGATTGTGCGACTGTCCACGCCTCAGATCAAACAGATTGGTGGTCGAGCTGGGCGTTTTCGAAATGCACATCAGGCCATGCATAACACCGCAGCTGCTTCAGAGTCCAATGTGGGATTGGTCACGACTCTCAATGACGAGGATTTACCTCTCGTGCGGGCTGCTATGGAATCAGAAGCTGCACCGATTAAAAGAGCCGGTATGCTTCCACCCGCCGAGGCCATGGAGGAACTCGAGGGTCGTTTACCCAAAGGGATTCCCTTCGAATATATCCTGAGGCGTCTGTGCGGGAAAGCTGCCACGCATCCGCGATTTCGAGTATGCAGTATTCGAGATCAAAGTCGAATTTCTCGAGTGATCGAATCTGTCCGAGGGTTGACCATGACCCAACGCATCATGTTGACGGCAGCACCGGCCACTACAGCCTCGCAAGCAATGGACGAGGTGATGCGAGCCTTTGCGAGATGTGTGGCAGAGCGCAGACAGGTGACGGTCGTCGACGTACCTGAAGTTCGATTGGAGGTTCTTGAAAAGCCGATCTCGGGAGACCGAGCATATCTGGTCAGCCTAGAAGACCTCCACAAGTCCCTAGTCCTGTACCTCTGGCTCAGTTACCGATTTTTGGGTATCTTCAAGGACAGGGAAATGGCTGTATACGCCAAAGAGCTGGTAGAGGACCGAATCAACACCTGTCTCCTCGAGTTTTCTGCAAACCCCGACCTACGCAAGAGAGTTTTGTCATACAAAAAGAGGTTCGCCCTTCCTCAAATCGAGACCGAAGAAAGTGCTCCAGCAAATCAAGGATCTCAATTGGAGCAACCAGAAGAAGCCGAGGCCCTTCCTATGGACTGGATTCGGAGCTATCCAGCCGTTGAGTTCGAGGATTCTCCGCCTTCACAGCCCTACAACGTGGCGCACGGATGAATATTGTGGCCTCTAGGAACACCGCAGTGTCTGAGCAGACATTTTTAAAACCCTGTTGGTCACTCTACAAGGCCTGGAGAAATCGTCGACGGAAGTAAAGAGGTCACCATGTACATCAAAAAGGGTGTAGAGCAGTGGATAATGTCCATTGTGTTGCTAATGTGCTACCATGTATCAATGCCTTCTTCCCACTAATATCAATTTCGATGCTTCATTTGAGAGACTTGAGGTTTAGCCGGTCTTTGTGTCACCCAACATGCTCATTGTTGAGTGACGTGTCTGTCAGCACCGCCGGTCGATGGGTTTGCCGCTGCTGCCTGTTCGCGAGCGAGTTGATCTTCGGTCTTTTTGTTGCCATGCAGGATCAATCGGTTCAAGAAGCTTCCTGGCTTGCCTGCGTCGTGGCCTTCTTTCTCTGCATCATCGGCCTCTTTGGTGACATAGTCCATGGTTTCTTCATCGGCCGAATCATGCTCGTCAAAGTTTACTGGACACATTGTTAGCTGGGAATTGCCATGAACTGCATGGAAAGCATGATGAACAGTGCACGACAAGGGAAAAGGAATTGGTTGAGCGCAAGACCGTCGATCTCAAGCTTTGTAGTAAAAACTGTGGGAGGACCCAAGAGAAGACGACAAGGAATTCATGAACATACTTGGTTCTTTGTCTTTGTGGCTGAGACGACGCTTGAGCTTTGCTCGAATGCTGTCCATTTTCGGTGATGGCGATGAAAGTAGGTCGAACCTGGGTGGAAATCTGTACAGTCCAAGGACTGTGAGCGAAGTACTTGGTAGGAGGGTAATGGGTAGCTGGGAGAGAAGCTGGTAGAGAAATGGAGAACGGATTGTAGACTGTGAGGGCGGGGTGAAGGGTACCTTTTTCTACCTACTTCTTGAGCTGAATCTCAGGGTTCAAGGAGGGGTGATCTACGGCCTTGACGCGATGCAGGCACCGCAGTTACCTCCCACCCACCAAGTATGCCATTCAGGGCCTCGACTCAGAAAAGGCCATGCCGTTCACCTGGCTCCCAGTGGCACCATGCTGGCCAGAGATCGAGCCCGTTCGCCAGGTGCCACCGAGCCACCAAGTGAACCCCACAGAGCCTGGGCAATCTGCGCCACCAAGTCGCCGCCACCCAGATCAAGCCAACCCAAGCGAGGCGAGGTCCGTTTGCTCCGCAGGCTGCATCCCGCTTCCGCTTTCTCAAAATTTCCATGTCCATCTCCGACACCGAGAACAAGACACCAAGGGCCGTCAACTGGCCGGACCAGACCCGCCCTTAGACGATAATCACACAGCGTCCGCATAGAGGCTCGTCTTTGGGCAGCCATGGACGACTTCACCTCCCTCGAACTGCTGTCCCTCGTTTCCAAAGTCACCTCCGAATTGCAAAACCACTTGGGCATCAACGACAAAACTCTCGCCGAGTTCGTCATCGACCAGCACGAAAAATGTGGGGGCAACCTGGACAAGTTCAAGGAATCCCTGGCGGGCATGGGAGCGGAATTCCCCAACAGCCTGGTTGAGAGCATCGATCGGCTGATCAAGACGATGCATCCCGAGTACAAAAAGAGCAAGAAACAACCCACGCAGGGAAATGGCACATCGGACATGGACGAGTTGGACTCGATCGGACGCAAGGCAAGGATCTTCAAAGGGCTTGCAGTCCCAGATCGCGAACAGCCCTGGACCGATTCCGAGGATGACATAGCTGCACAGAAGAAGGCGAATCGGGCGAATCCCCCGGCGGAGGACGATACTTTTGCACTTCTCGAAGGACTTGCGGGAAACTCGAAGAACGGCACAAATGGCACAATCGAAAGGAACAGGAAGAGGAGTCGCAGTCCCGATCGTGACGACTATGCAAGAGACCGAGAACCAAGACGCAAATACTGGTCCCGGAGTCCTAGCCCCCACGAGGAGAAGAGGTCGCGCAAATACCGAGATCAGGGGTATGAAGACAGGCATACGGGTTACAGAGACCGGTACGACGAGAGACGAAATGGCCATCACAAGAGCAGGCGGCGCGATTATGATGAAGACGATGATTTTCAAAGGCCACCTCCTCGCGAACTTGACGAGTTCCCCGTCCTCTACAAAGTCTACGATGCTGTGGTCAATGGTATCAAGGACTTTGGAGCATTTGCTAGTCTTCAGGGTGTCAAAGGCAATGTCAGTGGGCTGATTCATGTCTCAGCTATTCAAGAAGGCGCTAGAGTTAACCACCCGTCCGACCTCCTGTCTCGTGGGCAACATGTTAAGGTCAAAGTTGTCAAGATGGAAAACAACAAAGTCAGCTTGTCAATGAAAGAGGTTGATCAGGTTACTGGGCAAGATCTTGTTCCATCTAGGAGAATAGCTTCTGGTGCCAATATGGAACGGCTCAACGGTCAGCCGTCTGACGACCGTTACGGGAATCTGGGCAGCACAGTCCCCGTTATTGAAGATGGTTTTGCCTCGAAGGCTGGAAAGTCTCGAAAGAGGATGACGTCCCCTGAACGATGGGAGATCAAGCAACTCATCGCTTCAGGTGCAATCTCCGCACAGGATTATCCCGATATTGACGAGGAATACAACGCTACCTTGAACGGAGACGACCAGTTTGAGGAGGAGGAAGACATCGATATTGAGGTACGAGAAGAGGAGCCGCCGTTCCTCGCAGGTCAAACCAAAATGTCCCTGGAATTGTCACCGATTCGAGTTGTGAAGGCTCCTGAAGGGTCCTTGAACAGGGCGGCTCAAGCTGGCACAAACTTAGCAAAGGAGAGGAAAGAACTCAAACAGCAGGAAGCAGCTGAGCGAGCCGCAGAAGAGGCATCCAAAGTCGATCTCAACACGCAATGGCAGGATCCGATGATCAACCCTGAACAAAGAAAATTCGCATCAGACCTGCGACAAGCCCAGCAACAATCTTCACGAGCTATAGAAGCTGTGCCCGAGTGGAAACGAGCAACCCAGGGCAAGAACCAGTCTTATGGCCGCAGGACAGATATGACCATCAAGCAGCAAAGGGAGTCACTTCCAGTCTTTCACTTTCGCAAGCAATTGCTCGAGGCTGTGGCAGCGAATCAGCTCCTCATCGTGGTTGGAGATACCGGTTCTGGTAAGACGACTCAGCTTACCCAGTACCTTGCCGAAGCTGGGTACGCCAACAACGGCATGATTGGATGTACGCAGCCTCGTCGTGTCGCGGCCATGTCTGTGGCGAAGCGTGTGTCCGAGGAGGTTGGTTGTGAATTAGGAAAAGAAGTCGGCTATACTATTCGTTTCGAGGATCGGACTTCACCAGACACGAGGATCAAATACATGACTGACGGAATGCTTCAGCGAGAGATCTTACTGGATCCGGATCTCAAGCGCTACAGCGTCATTATGCTGGACGAAGCGCATGAGAGAACCATTGCCACAGACGTTTTGTTTGGGCTGCTCAAGAAAACCCTGAAGAGGCGGCCGGATCTGAAGCTGATTGTCACCTCGGCCACTCTCGACGCAGACAAGTTTTCTGAATATTTCAACCAGTGTCCCATCTTTTCCATTCCCGGCCGAACGTTCCCGGTCGAAATCATGTACTCGAGAGAACCTGAGGAAGACTATTTGGACGCGGCGTTGACTACTGTCATGCAAATTCACCTTACCGAACCGCCGGGTGATATTCTCCTGTTCTTAACTGGACAGGAAGAGATCGACACCAGCTGCGAAGTTCTGTACGAAAGAATGAAGGCTTTAGGACCGAGTGTTCCTGAACTGGTTATTCTACCTGTCTACTCGGCTCTTCCTAGCGAAATGCAGAGCCGAATTTTTGAGCCTGCGCCGCCCGGTGGTCGAAAGGTTGTTATTGCTACGAACATTGCGGAAACATCAATCACTATTGACGGGATCTACTATGTGATCGACCCTGGCTTTGTCAAGCAGAATGCCTATGATCCGAAGCTTGGGATGGACTCACTCGTTGTGACTCCAATCTCTCAAGCACAAGCTAAACAAAGGGCCGGTCGAGCAGGTAGGACGGGTCCGGGCAAATGCTTCCGCCTATACACCGAAGCAGCGTACCAATCTGAAATGCTGCCAACCTCCATACCAGAAATCCAGCGCCAGAATCTTTCCAACACCATTCTCATGCTCAAAGCAATGGGCATCAACGATCTTTTACATTTCGACTTCATGGACCCACCGCCAACGAACACTATGTTAACAGCCCTCGAAGAACTATATGCTCTTTCCGCCCTCGATGATGAAGGTCTTCTCACACGACTCGGACGTAAAATGGCCGATTTTCCTATGGAGCCCTCCTTATCAAAAGCCCTAATCGCATCTGTGGATTTGGGTTGTTCGGATGAGATGCTCACTATCGTGGCGATGCTATCCGTACAGACGGTGTTTTACCGCCCAAAAGAGAAGCAACAGCAAGCCGACCAGAAAAAGGCAAAGTTTCATGATCCCCATGGTGACCATCTTACACTGCTAAACGTCTACAATGCGTGGAAGCAATCTCGGTACAGTGATCCCTGGTGTTTCGAGAACTTCATTCAAAAGCGGCAAATAGCGCGAGCAAAGGACGTGCGCCAGCAACTTGTCACGATTATGGAACGGTATAAGCATCAAATAGTTTCCTGCGGTCGCAATACGATCAAGGTTCGACAGGCACTCTGCGCCGGATTTTTCAGAAATTCGGCGCGGAAGGATCCGCAGGAGGGATACAAAACACTTATTGAGGGAACACCCGTCTACATGCATCCTAGTTCCGCGTTGTTTGGAAAACCGGCCGAGCATGTCATTTTCCATACGCTGGTGCTGACGACCAAGGAGTACATGCACTGCGCGACTGTGATTGAACCTAAGGTACGTATCCCTCACCGTCAAAGACAGGGAATATGCCCTCCCTTGCGAGCTCAGACTTTTCAAATGGTACCTGGTACTGACTCATGGTTACAGTGGCTAGTTGAAGCTGCCCCCACGTTCTTCAAAGTCGCGCCTACAGATCGCTTGAGCAAGCGCAAGAAGGCAGAAAGGATTCAACCCTTGCACAACAAGTTCGCGAGTGGAGACGATGATTGGCGGTTGAGTGCGCAGAGGAGGCAGGGTAGAGGAGGAGGAGGTACCTGGGGTTGAAAAGGGAGGTCGGGGAAGGCCTTGCGGCTGTTGAGGATCTGCTATTGCGGGTTATCGTGCGTGAAGGAAAGGAGGGAGTCTTCTGGCTCAAGCAGGCTTGGAGATGGGATTGGATAGATGGAATCAGATACCCGCAACAACGTAAATAACAGCTCGAACATTCACGCAAGTGGAAGCCATTCCACATTGTTATGACCTGTGGGAATATGTCTATGATTTCCTCTCTATCCAAGCCCTTCACTTTCATGCCTTTTGCCGTTCATACTACCGAGACCGTCCCGGACTTTCTCTGGAGCTGGGGCTTCTCCTTGAAGATATTCTTGACTGGTTTTAGAGTCGGCGGCGCCGCCACCACGTCCTGCAAGTTCGCCTGTCTACCCAACTGCCCTTCCTCACGGCGCTTCTTTTCTAGTATTTTCCAAGGGTCGGCGTCATCCATGCCATCGCCTCCTTTCCGCTTCTTCTTCTTCTTCTTGTTATTGTTGTTGTTGGAGTTTGTGCTCAGCGTGGGATCAATCCCCGCCCCAAGCCAGAGGATCTCATCCTCCTCCTTCTTCTCCAGCATCTCTTCATGCTCTTCCTGTTTTTTCTCCCTGAGCCGGGCGTCCGTGGCGCGCCACTCCTTCTGCATCCGCGCCAGGCGCTTGTTGTGTTTTGTTAGTGGTGTCTTTATCTTTTCCAACCCGGGGATGGAGGTGAGGCGTGTGCGGTGCCGGGGGATCGAGGTTAGAGGGAGGGATTGGTCCACTCGCGCTGAGTAGGAGGAGAGGGATTCCCCTGGGAGGAGACGTGGGAGCTGAGTGGTGGTGGTGTCGGATGCTTCTGTCGATGCGCCAGCATCTCCCCCTAATGGATCAGGTTTCGAAGCTGATTCTGAGTTTGGTACCACCCTATCCTCCCTTTCCCTTTGCTGCTTCCTCTTCTTCTTCTTCGACAGATCTCCATCGTCCAGGCCCGACGGCCGCATCTTCTTCCCACCTGCACCCGGCTGGAACGCCATTAACCGCTTGAACGCTTTGGGAGTATCGTCCTCAAAGTCCGCCGCCCCATTGCTTTTGCTCTTGCTATTCTTCTTTTTACCCCTCCTCGCCTCCTGCGTACGTTTCCTGTCCGCGTCTGAGGTGAAGATGGATTCAGACTTCTGGTGCACGGACAAAGTTCGCGCGCGGGACGTGGGCGGCAAGTTGAAATTGGAATCATCCTCTTCGCGCTTGCGTTTGTGTTTGTGAGGCATGTTTGAGGGGATTTCGCGGAGGTTGGGATTCGCAGTTCAAGTGTAATTGCAGAGAACTGGGCATGAAACTCGTCGCGGTGCGCATGAGTAAAAAATATCGGCGAGGCTGAGTGCGGAGATGGCTCGATGGGAAAGGTTTACCCCTCACCACAGCCTTGCTGTTCACTGTCCTCGTGCCGCAATATGGTTTAGACTGTTCGAGAGTCCGTTACTTACTTGCTCCCTCATCCATAAAACTCTCTTGTGTTTAACGTTTAGAATGTTCTGTTATTTCTCCATGGACTTTCTCCTTCTATATGAGCCAAGGACGGAAAATATTAGTTAGTAAAGAGATTAACCCCCCATTCATCACTATAGTCAATTGTCCTCCCCTTGCCGTTTGGAATTTCAAGCTTATCAAGCGCTTTCATGTCTTCTGGCGACAGCTCCCTTACTGCGAGGTTGGATTTGATTCGAGCTGGAAAATTACAGCGGGTTGTCAGCCACACCATGATAGACTAGGGCCATTGAGGTCTGCATCAGGAGGCAGTGCACAAACCTTTTGTCTGGCTCTTCCCCAGAGGGACGGTGCCTCTCTGGACAGCCCAGCTCTGCAGCAACTGCCCGACGTCCATACCATTCTTCTCGGCGATCTTCTTGACTGTTGGATCTTTAAGGAGCGTCTCTCCGTCCGCCTTTTGTCCCGCAAAGGGGGAGTAGCATGTCACAAGAATGCCATGCTCTTTCATGAACGCGATGAGCTCGTTGTTCGGTAGCCAAGGGTGAACTTCGACTTGATTGCAGGATATCGGCACCTCTTGAGCGTAAGGCAAGATCTCCTTGACTTCGGAAATGGAAAAGTTGGAGACGCCAACGGCTCGTGTCTTGCCGGTTGATACGAGTCTCTGCATCGCTTGCCACGTAGGGACGAAGCTGCCTTTCTGGCCTGATGAAAACGCTCAGCGAATCATTGAGATGGGTGTGTGAATGCAACTCACCGGCTTGGGTTGCGATATTGTTGGTGGTATGTTCCCAATCAATGACCGCTTTGTTTGTGCCAGGTTCCAGCAACATTCCTTTCTCAGACTTGGAGACGTAGGCACGTTTATCCGCGTTTTCAAGGGCATCTCTCGATATCGGTTTGAATGCGACGGGCCAGTGCGCCAGGAACAAGTCGACATAGTCCAGGCCCATCCTCTTCAAGCACTGGTCCAAGCATAATTCCACGTTTTCTGGGGCGGAGAAGTGCGGCCAGAACTTGGTCGTGATGAACAGCTCGGATCTGGGGATTCCTGATTCTCGGATCGCGGCCCCAACCTCTTCATCGACCTGGTTTTCAGTCAGTGGCAGATGTTCTTGGGTCTTTGTGAAGACGAAATCATACACCATACATCCAAGCACAATCTAAGTGTCTGTATCCCAGCTTCAGAGCTGTTAATGTGGCATCTTTGCACCACTCCGGATTTCCTTCAGGGAAGAGTCAGGCTGGCGCATCAAGTGTACACTAGGACCTAAGACATACCTCCACCCCAAGTTCCAAAACCAATAGATGGGATCTGGACAGTTTTCCCGCCAGTAATTTGCAGTGGAAAATGGGTTGGGAGGGCCATCTCTGATTGGGTTGGCGGATGGTATGCTTGACGCTGATGGTAGCACGTCGGCTGATGGTTTGACGGTTGTGCTCAGTATTGAGATACTCACTCGGAAGACTCTATCTCAGAAACTCAAAAGCGTGGGTTCCATTGCGAAAGTGATTGACCGGTAAGTGGACACTACGGTAGACTGACTCAATCAGGGGCCAATCAGAAGCGAAAACAAGGAGAATAACTCTTCAAAACCGCGACCCACAAGATGCAAGATGACAAGAGGTGCATAGCACAATCAATCGGAATCATTGAACCTTCTGAAGAAGCTCCTGTCAAAACCGAAGCTGGTATCAAAGGACGCTGAGGTTGAGTCTGGGCCGCTGGAGCTGTCGATAGCTCGTCCCCAAGGAGAGCCGAGGGCTCATTCGACCCGATAAGAGGACAGATGGATCTTCCTTGTCGCTGCCGTGTGTCTGCCCTAGCGGAGAGAAGCGACAGGCATATGATATAGGGCACTGGGAGAGCACGACGTTGCGAGATTGACGAAGTGCATCGTGCATCGACTGACGTAGCGATTTATTTACTGCGTCTACTGCGCCTAAAAGCAGCAACGAGGTTCCGGAACAAGCTCGGACAAAATTTCTTCCTTTTCCTCTCCTTCTCCGCGGCGGATTCCGTCGACGTCGACGTTCTTTGATTGTTCTTCGCACACACCACATGCTGCTTCAAAGCTGCCATTTGCAGGACAGTTGCCGGATCTGGCTCAAGGGCTTGACTCCACCACCGACGAACATATGCGGCACCAGCGGTACCAGCGGCTGCTCAGTCACTGACGTCGATGCGCAGTTCGATTGGCCTGCCGGGGTACAAATCATCCGCGTCCACCTCACGGATTAGCGCGCAACATTTTCCCTAAGGCTGGCTAATCTTTGTCGCGAGTCCATTGCCTGAATCTTTGTCCACGACCACTAACAGAAGCACATTCTATGGAGATGGAGCCTTCCATTACACGGGATATCGCAATGACTGTGCAGAGGGTCCTCGTTATAGGAGCAAGAGAATGAGAAATGAATGGCACGAGGTGCTTGAATAACATGCTCAAGTGGCTCAATCCAGACGCTTTGCTGTGCGATACAAAAGGGTAAGCATCCTCCTGCTTTCTACCTGAATACTTCCAAGCACTGTCGACCTTCCAAGTCAACCCATTCAATCAATCTTCCTCTCCCAATTGCATATTGTCTTCCAACCATGATTGTTGCTGGACCTCATAATCTCTACACCCTTGCAGAGGGTGCTCCCCTCCCCAGAAACGATACTAGCGTCCAAGTCCGCAACAAGCTGGGCGGCGGTCTCGTCCTTCTCCAAGATACCCAATTGATTGAGACCCTTGCCCACTTCTCGCGCGAGCGAATCCCCGAAAGAGTCGTCCATGCCAAAGCAGCCGGCGCCCGAGGTTATTTCCAAGTCACCCACGACATCTCCGACATCACTGATGCAGATTTTCTCAATGGCATTGGCAAGAAGACAGAGGTCTTGACTCGAATCTCGACCGTCGGTCCCGAAGCTGGTTCCGCCGACACCATTCGTGACTTCCATGGCTGGGCTATCAAGTTCAAGACTGCCGAAGGAAACCATGACTGGGTCTTCAACAACCAGCCCGTCTTCTTCGTCCGAGACCCCATCAAATTCCCCTCCCTCAACCGTTCCCACAAGAGACATCCTGCTACACACACTTCCGACGCAGACATGTTCTGGGACTTCCACGTCGGGGCCCCTGAAACTGTACATGCTTTGATGTTCCTCTTCAGCGACCGGGGTACTCCCGCGTCTTTGCGCGCCATCAACGGATACAGTGGCCACACTTACAAGTTTACCAAGAAGGATGGCTCCTTCCACTATGTCAGAATCCACATCCACGCTGACGGCGGCGTCAAGAACCTGACGAACCAAGAGGCTGTCAGACTTGCCGGCGAGAGCCCCGACCATTTGACCAATGACCTGTTCAACGAGATCGAGAAGGGCAACTATCCCTCTTACACAGTGTCCATTCAGACTATCCACCCTGCCGATGCGGCCTTGTGCCCGGTCAACATCTTCGATATGACCAAGGTGTGGCCTCATGAGCAATACCCCCTCCGGCCCGTCGGCAAACTTGTCTTTGACACCAATCCTACCAACTACTTCGCCGAGATTGAGCAGGCCGCCTTCTCGCCATCCAATCTGGTCCCCGGTATCGAGCCTAGTGCCGATCCTATGCTACAGGCTCGGATGTTCGCATATCCCGACGCTGCCCGCTACCGACTGGGCGTCAATTATCAAATGCTGCCCACCAACGCCGCCAAGGTGCCCATCTACATCCCCACCGAGCGGGATGGCTTCATGAACTTCACCACCAACTACGGCCCCGACCCGAACTACCTGAACAGCTCCATCCATCCCACGGGCTTCCACACCACCGGCGTTTCCGAATACAAACCGACCGAGGAGTCGCTGAGTGGACCTGTCGTATTTACCTCCGAAGTGACCGACGAGGACTTCAAGCAGCCGCGCGCCCTGTGGAACAAGGTCATGGCCAAGGAGGAGGGCGCGCAGGAAGCCTTCATCGCCAACATCGCCGGCCACATTGCTGGTGTCAAGAGGGACTGGTTGCGCGAAAAGGTCTTTGGTAAGTCTTTCATGCCATCCAGGCGTCTGTCTGACTCAACGACTAACGGCGTCTCTTTTTTGCAGATCTCTTCCGCCGCGTAGATGAGTCGCTAGGCAATCGCATCGAGGAGGCTGTCAACAAGATTGTCAAAGCATGATTGTCACATATACCTTGTGCACCCCGCGGCACTTTGGCGTTAATGTGGGTTATCTGGAGCGTTTCGTCGTCGACAAATCTGGGCAATATTTGTACATATGTAGTCCGTCTCACAAACAATTGAAAATCTGAATTTGTGCTTGATAATTACAGAAGAGTACCGTCTCTCATTCATCGTTGAGCCATTCTTGGCTCAGGTGTTCCCCTGTGCTATAGTTGCGCCTCATTGAGTGATTGCTGTCGGGCTTTGTGTGCAACCCCCATGCCCTTTTCTTCCAGCTGCGCCTTCTCCTCCCGCAGCTGCTTCAGCTGCTCCTGTAGCTTGCGGTTCTCATCCTCGAGATGCTTGGTAGGTGGTAAAGGCGTAAGTGTCTGACAGTGGTAGATATAGGTGGTGGGTCGTGACTGCCAGGGTCTAACAGCGATGTTAGGCCCTGCCAGTCACGACCGACTGGGCTACTTAAGCACTCTCTGACACTTACACCTTTCCAGGTTACCTAGGTACCATCTACCACGCCTCCTATACCACAGCATTACAACACAGTACTAATTAGATACCACAGTGAGACCCCTCAGCGGCCCACAATTGATACTTAAAAAGCCTAGTGGTCCGCCAGCCTAACCAGATCTGGGCGTCTTGGCAATCCTCTACTCTGGAAACTCATTCTCGACTTCAGCCATTATCCTAAGCCCCTTCCCACAGTTGTGCGAGTCTTGTCTAACTCCTCAGTCCTCGTCAATCTCCTCCCATCGCCCGGAGTATTCGTCGTCCGTGTCGTCCTCGTGGTCCCAAGATGCACAGTACTTCCGACCGCGGTAGGGCCCGAAAAGGGCGAGGGTGGAGCAAGCGTACGGCCACTCCTTGGGCTTGTAGTGCTCGTATTCTTCCCCATCATCCATTGACGGCAGAAGGCCCACCTCGCGGAGCTTGCGATCCTTCTCCATCTGCTCATCCAGGTCGTCTTCCTCGAACTCGGCGGCGAAGCGCAGGTATCTGCGCAGACACCAGTCGGCCTTAGCCCGCTTCTTCCGCGGCCGCTCCGGCGAGCCGCGCTCGACCAGTTCGCCTCTCGTGTGATAGTTGGACACGCGGATCTCGATTTTCAAATCAGACTTGGCCGAGATCCCCGATGAGACGTGGTCCGTGAACCAGGCGCTGAAGCCCGGATTGTTGGTGTACGGGATCCCGATGAAACGTTCCCGGTCTTTCTTCCGCTTCCGAACTGTCTGTTGCAGGATGAATAATGGAGGGTGGTCGTCGTCGAAGAAGAGTCCCCCAAAAATGTACCAGAGCCGTTGATTGTGCGCATACATGTATCTTTTCAACCACTGCAGTATCTCGGCCATTGATCGACCTCTATTGGCAGGTATGCGAAAGAAGTCCGTTGCCCTGTGTCCATTCAGGATCAGTCGAACCTGCAGCCGGACGTCTCGGGCTGGATCTGGCACTGGCGCAGAGGAGCAGCCGGCTTTACCGCTCTTTTGCGGACTTTGCGTCGCGGGCTCAGTGGGTGCTGGCACTTCTGCTTTGGGCATGGCGGACAAGGTTGACGTCTATTACGGATGAGGACCTGGAACGATGGCTCTAAGGAGGCTGCGAAAAGTTAGAATCGACTCGGGCAAAGCAGGGCCGGTGCGTGCGGTTGAGAATACCTATTCAATCGAGTCTGGATCAGCAAAAGAAGTAAACGAACAAGGAATGCAAGCACGCGGGCTGATCAGGCGAGTTGGTTCAAGGGATATGTCTCAAGCGAACTAGGGATGGAAAACACTGGCTGGGGCAAGAGAGAGAAAGAGAGAGAGAGAATTCTGAACTGTGGTAATCCATCGGCGTGTTTGTTTTCGTTGTCGGTATCGTTGTCGCGGTGTCTTCGCCAAGGTGAGGCACTGCCTTCACTGCATGCCGCGGATAACAACCACACACATGCACAACGCCTTATCACAGAAAACCCGGAAGGCGGCAAAAAAACTACTTGTTGTCCAGAACCAGCTTTGAACCACCGTGATTCCACTCTGAGCATGGGAAGGAGGAGGAAACCAAAAAGAAAATCCTCCTCCCAAAAATCACAAAAACAAGTACCGACCGGCCATAGGCGAAGCCAAGCGAGTGTACCGCGCCGCTCAAAGATGTCAGAGCAAGCGCATCCGGATGGTAGCTACACACTTACAGCCAGAGTCCATATGACGTGCCAGTACAAGATTGATTCAGGGCAAAAATGCGGGTTTCATGGTGATATATGTTCGATATATTTTCCCGCATGTGTGTGTGAAGGGAAAAAGTGGAGAAAGGGGGGATTCACAGGCCCTGTATTCACTACACTGCCTACCTACCTAGGTGGTGACACTGGTGAGTCCTCCCAAAAGCACCTCTTGGCTAAAATATCACATGAGGGTACCGGTATCTTCACTACTACAGGCGAATTGGAATTTTTGATCGATTCGAGAAAAAAGCAAGTGCATAAATTCGAATCAAGACAACCAATTTCATCCACACAGTTCTTCTCTTGACACCCCTTCAACACGCCACGGCGACGCAGGTCTCGACCTCCACAAGGTCGCTGCTCAATCTTCGACTCTTCATCAACCCAACCATATCTTCACACACAGCACCTTCCTTAGCACAAGTCAAGATGTCCCAAAATACCTTCACCTTGCCTATTCTTGGGCCACGCAACAGAGCCGCGCCCACGCACGATGCCGATGCCGATACCGATGCCGAGGCCTCAGACATTCCAGACGCCGAGACCACTGCCAGTACTCCGACAGTCAAGGCTCCAGCCACCGAGACTCCAGCCGAGACCAGCCCTCCGGTGGCAGCCGTCGAGACAGGCTCGTCCAGAACAAGGAAAGCGTCACAGATCCGACCCTCCTTTCGGCGTGCAAGTGCCGATCGATGAAATCTCTCCTCCGATCATTCGATGCAAAATTGAAGAGGACGAACAAACGCGCCTGGAAAGCTGTTCACCCAAAATACGAAAAGGATACAGGTAAACTGGTCTTCTTCCTCCAGAAGACAGTGGCGTCAAAGAGCCAGGCCTACTGGGAGGTGTCACAGTGGTCTCGGTCCGGGTCATACTCGTCGTGGTTTCACCGCAACATCGCCTCGGGACAGAACAGCGGGGGCAGTGTCAAGATCGAGATCCATGTCACGTGGGGCCAGCAGCAGCGTCCGAAAGAGAACAAGGAAATGACAAACAGACAGATCGCCAGGCTGCCGCTCAAGAGGTTGGAATACTCCTTCCAGGAGACCGACCTCGTCAAGAAGACGGCGAGGGGGAAGAAGTGGGCTCCTGGCACTTCGTATTGGTTCAAGGGGCAGACGGACACCGAGGCCAATGACCTGGACGACAGTGATGAGGAGGACGAGGATAAGGAGATGAAGGAGGTGGTGAAGGAGGAAGAAGAGGAAGGAGATGCCATGGAGATCGATGGCTGAGGTTTGAATAAGTTCGGATAGGGCCAAGAGCTTAAGGCGGGCTGGTGGATGAAGGCGCGGCGGATGACGTCTGTGTGGAGTACGGGGGAGGCATGAGGAAGCCAGGGGGAGACATCGCCACAGGACATGCATCTACTGATATCAAACAGTAAAACACCAGAGCCAACGGCTCAGCATTAACATTGTTTACTACAGTCTACACTCCTGGTTCCTGCACCAACTAACCAGATCATGTCCAAACAGTCGCGTTCCACTCCTCATACCCAACGCCCGGCTCCAGCAACAAGCCGGGATCATACACCGGCGTGGCGGGGGTGTCTGCCGTCGTGCCATTCCAGCAGTGCGCGGTGAAGCAAGCCTGGCACGCCGGTGGTATCATCTCGCCAACGCGAAGCAGGGACTTGTAGATGAGGCCGCAGGCGATGCAGGCCGGGAATGGCGGCGGTGGCGTTGTGTTGTTCTTCCCCGCGGAGCGCACGCCATCCAGTTTGCCCAGACCGAAGGTCACCGTGTTTAGCGAGTTGTTGAAGACCAGGTCCAGTTGGTTGTCGGTGAAGGACGAGACCGTGTACGAGTAGTTCGAGTATGCGGACCACGGGGCATTAGGGATGTACAGGATCAGTGGCGTGGATGCCGAGGCGTTGCAGCCGAAGAATGTCTAGTGGTTGCGCGGAAAACGGACGTGAGTTTAATCATATCACAGATTTGAGGGTGAGTTTGGTATACTTACGGGATACCGATTGAGGCCCAGGTTCACAAAGGTTGCCGGGTCAGGGACCTCTGGGAACGGAATGCCATTGAGCTTTGATGCGGCTGCACTCATGCCGAAGGTCGTCCCGTTGACCCAGTTGTTGCCCGGTTCCTCGCCGCTGGAGTCGAAGGCGAGGATGAAATCCACGCTTCTTTGCGGCACCACCAGCGATCTCAGAGGGATCGTCTCGCCTGTTTCGCTGCCGTCGACCTAGAACACAAACGTCAGATCAGAGCGGGCTCTCTGCTATCCGGGTATCCGGCTCCACGGCCAGCGAGGTGAGGGTGATGGGAAAAAACGTACAATCAGGAGTTCAGCCTCTCCTTGCATTTTCTTGTTGTAGTTGTTGAAGGGATTGGGGTATATGCCCCACATGGATTCGTTGAATGTCTGGTTGAACACCGTGGCTGTCTCGTTCACGAGGATGACCTGTGGATTGTCGCTTTGGCTTTGAGGGATGGGAACAGAGGGTGCGCCCGCGAGTGTGGATCGCTTCTGCGGTGGAGACGACACTCTGTCCCGCTTGTAAAAGAGGGGGATGTTGTAGAAGGCGTCAATGAACCAAAAGTTCCATGCGTTGCCCGTGCTGCCCTGGGCGAACGTGACCTTGTCGAAGCCGTTGACGCAATGGTTCGAACTAGCCGGCGTTCCATTGTTCATGGCCGTCCCCAGGAACTTGGTGGGCATGAAACCTTGCACGCGGCCCCCGACCCAGCTGCCGAATTCGAACGGCGTCTGCTCGTACATGGTCAAGTTACTCGAGTTGACACCCGGATACATGATCCCGCCCACTTCGGGAGAGGAGCCCGGGACCACTTCGGACAGGAGCACTATCGGCATCGGCGCAAGTCCCTGGGAGAAGCTGGTGTTGGGGTTGGCAACGTCAGAGAGGCCCTTGTAGCCCCATGATGCTGGCAGATATTGCCGATAGAATTGCCCGAAAATATCCGTGGCAGAGACCGAGAAGCCTGCAAGGTACTTGACATATGCATTCTTGAAAGCGGCCTCGAAGTGCGCGGTCTGGTTCCCTCCTGGCCCGACCAAGTAGTCGGCCGTGAGGTTGGCGTTGTCCCGAACGTTCTCAAGGCTGCTGAAATTGTGGCTAGCCCTAGCTTGTTGTCAATTATTGCCTCGTTATACCTAGGGAGAGGGTGAGTAGCTTACAGGGGCAGCACGGTGGTCAAGCCTCCACCACTCAATCCGGTCAGATACGAAAGACATTGCACAAGGCCACCAGTACCTGCCTTTACGGCGGGAGGATAGCGGTCGTCGAAGGCCTGCCAAAGACCCAGTCCTCCCATGCCGGACTGGCTGCCTCCGCCGGAAATCGCCATACCGACCACCGGCGCTGTCGAGACGTTCATCTTGCTAAGGTATCCTCCCGGCTTGTAGTTGGGGATATTCGCAGTATTTAGATAGGAAGACAAGGCCTTGACCACATGGCCCAGACGTTTTTCTCTCCATTGCTTCTCCTGTGGGCTGAGACCGTTGTGAGCTGGCCGTATTCGAACATCCTTTGGGCATTGCACGAGGGTGGGAGCATAAGGGGAGGAAGCACTCTGGGTAACCGCCACCGTCGCGAACAAAGCCAACAGAAATAACACAGGATGAATGAACATCTTGTAAAGATCGCGTTTACACTGCGTGAGAGATGGAAGAGCAGTTTGAGGGGGAGACCACTGTAAGTCGGGCGCATGGACTCATTATATTGAGAAGAATACGTCGATGATTGCGCTGCTTGCAAGCCCGTGAAGTCCGCCCCAGCTCAAGCTTTGTCGCACGGCCATCCTGGGAAAAAAAGGGCCCAAATAGTAGTGATACTAGAGAGTAATGATACTAGGGTCAGTTGATTGAGCTGAGCCGAGTCCAAGAGACCTGTGACATTCGATAGACTTCGGGTGACAGTTCTAGAAGCAGGATAAAAGATGCCACACGGGATACAAGAGTCTCACTCGGTGTGGTTAAAGCGATGCGAGGGCTTGGAGCGAGTAATCCAGCGTCGAAGACGGTATTTGTGGGGTATGCAGGGTCTCGAGCTCAGCCGCAGATGCTGAATCTGGAAGGTTTTTGAGGTACAATACGAGGTGGCGAGGATCCGCCGCGCGTCCTGCTGAATGGAGTTGTCACCGCGATGTTTGCGAATTATCGTCCGACGAGCGGATAGAGGAATAGCAGTTGGTTTCCACGCCCCAGAAATAGAAGAGGGAGTAGAGGTCGTTCTCTGGCAGAGCTGAAGTCACGCAACGTCATCCTGGGAGGGACTTGGGTTAGATATCAGAAAGACAAGGGAGAAATGACACCGAGACATCAGACAAGATGAACAGCATGTCGCGTCCAATGGACTGCCACTATTGCATGATTTGACTCTGTGCATAATTTCTGTCAGACTATCCGTGTCCATTTGGGGCAAGAAAGTCACTGGAGAGCGCCAAATGAGCCGCGACACTGGGGGGGCTGGGCCACCATCTCGTATATGGGCCTTCATATGAAAGAAACCTGCATTATAGGCCACGAGAAGATCCCGTGGCTTCGGAAAGTAATCGTACATTTGTGGAACCTCAGAAAGTATCTATATGTACAAAAGAGCTTCCTTCAGGCGAGGACAGGTTGAAAGGTACCGACCACATGGTCCGGAGAAGGCCAGGGCGTGAAGTTGCTGGTTGTCTCCATCGCTGCTCAGAGAGAAGCAGATGCTGAGTCCCTCGTACATCTTTTTGATATGATGCAGCTTGCGCCCTGAAAAGCCCTCCTTATAGCTTCACCTGCAGCTGCCCTATGGCTGTGCAAGCCTCAAGGAATCACACACCAGTCTCCGACGGTAGTGCCGCTGCTGAGCGGACGAATACTTGCGGCGATCGACATACCCCTCTGAGTCGCCATAGTGATCACAGTGTCTCCAAAGAAAACTCGTGTCGCTCACCTCGATTGAGGCGGAGGATTGAAGGTCATAGTCGTGGGTGCCACATATCCTTCTTTCTTTGTGCCAGACCCAGCCGGTTTCCGGGCCTGCTCTTCTCGAAACCTGACCTCCTTCTCATCCTGAGCGACAACACAGCAACAGCAGCAAATGCCCTTGAGACAATCCCCAGCAACGTTTCCGGCCTCTTCGCTCATGTTGTACGTCTTGCGCACCCGCGTATGCTGGATGGCGGTCAAGATCCCATTTACCCCACATAGCAGGCCAAATGCAATGCAAGACCCGTTGACTGCCGTGTACCCCAGCATATTTGTCGGGTCTTTTCTTTCGTCTCTCAACCCTAACCGATATTGGGTCTTTCCATACACAACGCACGGGCAGAACAGTCCCGTTATGCAAGTGGAAGGTTCGGCGCAGGAGCAGAAACTGTGCTGCCATGAACCACCTTTGATGGATTGCGGACTCGGAGTAAACACGTTGGCGGAAAATTGAGAGGGATCGGAGGGAGGTGGAACGATGGCCATGTTGGTGCTGGCACGCATGGGTGGTTTGGGAGTAGTTGGTGTCAAAGGGTTCGTATCTGGCTCAATAGGCCCTGTAAGTTCGTTTTCGGGAATGGGCGGTTGCTTTGCAGGCTCTGGAGGTTGTGGTGAAGGAGGCATTGGTGGCATGGCATACTGCGTGGTCTGCATTTGAGGCTGTTGTCCAGTTACCTGGACGGGATATGGTTGTGAGGTGTAAGCGCCATGGTGTTGCGCGGCTTGCATGTACTGCTGTTGTACAACCGCCGGGTTTCGTGGAATCTGATACGGAACCACGCCACCACCGCCGTACACCTGTGATTCCATGGTTGGCATCGGAACACCTCCCTGCGGAGATGGTTGTTGTGCAATCCCTGGCGGAGGCGTTGGTATTGGAATGATTGTCTCTCTTCTTGCTCCCACACGATCTTCCTGGTCTCCAGACGTGGTCATCCACGAAAACCGATTCTCGGCTGGTTGCTGAGGTAGCTGCAGAGAAGTCGGAGGACGGACTCGAGGGTATTCGTAGTTTTTCATCTCGACAGGAAGTCGGGCAGTCCGCTGCCCGTGTTGTAGCACACCACCGCGTCGGGGTCGGTTCAAAGCGTACAGCGGTCAGCAGTGACGTGGGAGGGGGCGGCCTTACTGTTGTGTTTTAAGCAATAAACCGCTCTATTGTATGCATGGAAACACAGAAAAGCCAAAGGACGACGAGGGTGAGGAGGGGGAATAAAGGAAAACGACAGGCATCTTGAGGAGCTGAGCCATTGTCTCCCTCAGCGCCGGTGAGGACGAGCCTGAGAACCCAGGAGCTGTGTGCCTTAGCTGCCAGTCATCATCACTCGTGCTTGGGTCGATTGTCGTCGACGATTGGACTGCGAGGAGCGAGGCTTGACAACTCGGCTAAGTCGGGGCGCTTATGGGAAACAACACAAAAATAGGAGGAGAGGGACGCCCGTCGGTGCTGCCCTGCGCGAATCGCGGTAAAGCATCATCTTTGGATGAAACAAGCGACCAGGGAGCTCGTTGCCGCCAGCCAGAGGATGCGTCGAAGCGCTGGGATGCAGCTTGGGCGATGGAGGCAACTGGGAGCGCAGGCTGTTACCCCGTCACACTTTCACACCTCGTGACTGTTTTTCGGAGACAGTCTCCCAGCGTCTGCGGCCGCCTGCACCACCTGCACCACCTGTGACATGATCTCGTCTTCTCATCAGTCTATCCGCTGCACTCTTCTCCTCTACGTAACAGAGCGACACACTCCACTCCCCTTTCCTTCGTTCTCGCCTCAGCATCTATGTCAGAACACCATCGGTTGGTCGGTTCCTGCATCTCCGACCCTCCCAAACTCTAATGCCTCACCAGCCGCCGGTAAGGCTGCAGTGGCTGTATACGGGGAAAATGGCCCCCTCCTGGCTCTCCGTCCGCCACTTGCGAGTTTCCGACTTGCAGTCTGCTTGGACATCTCATAAATCCATCGGCGCCATGTTCGTGGCTGCCATGAGGACAATGTGCTTTGTCGGACAAGAGCTTCTCCCAGGCAATCAAGCATGGAATTTGCACGTTATTTGCTAATTTATAAAAACGCATGTCTACCTCTCTAGCTCATGACTGGTACTGGAGGTCCTTCTCAGGCCTGGCCCCGGTCGCCACAAGTCCGGACTGCCTGGTCGTAAGTTCACGGTAGGCAGTTCGGCCATATGCAGCTTCGCACTGCCATACGGGCGCAGTTCGACCGGAAAGGCCCTTCCGGTGCAATTCCGCTGACCAGCCAAGGGTGGGTTTGGTGCATACCCATCTTGTAGCTCCCAGTCTATCTGGCAGGCGAGTGCCGAGATGCTGACAGGCGGCCGGTCTTCGTGCCAGATCGGATGAGGGAGCCACTCATCATACCGGTTGGGATATTCATAGAATTTCAAAGCTGTCGGGTCGATGGCCAAGTTCCAGTACTCTCTTGGGAGAATCGACCAGTCATTTGCCTCGGCAGGAGCCTCCATTCCCGGATAGTTGGCTGGACGCGAGGCGGTGTAGTCTCCAGCGATTGGCAGAGCATATAGTAGAGCACCGTAGTAGACGGACACGGTGTCGTTGGCTCTCGACTCGACTCGAAGCTTTGTGCTGAACGAGACTTCGATGCGGGTCCTTCCAGCTGGAATGACCATCGTATGCAGGCCTGTGCTGTTGTCCGGCGCGAGGTGGTGCCTTTTCCCACGATCGACCATGACAATGCTTGCATCTGGAATAGCCCAGGACGGAACCCTGAACGAGAATCGAAAAGCTGACCTCGCCTTGATCTCATAGTTGAGGTAGTTGCTGAAAGGATAGTTCGTATCGCATCGAATTCGTATCTGGTTTCGCTTTTTCAACGTGGCGCTAACATGAGCCGGGCCCAGCAACGTATGGACCAATCCGTCTTCGCCGTCTTTTACAAACATGGCTGGAACGAATTTGGAATATCCCTGCATGTTGACGGTGCAGCACGGGAAGTTCGGCTCCGTCCCAAAGGTTTGGCCCATGGGCCCAACATTCCAGAATGGGGGATTGTCAAGGCGATGACTGATGGGCTGGTTTGTCTGTGCGATGTACTGATGAGCCCACCAGTGGGGCATCAACATGACAGGCAAAGCATTGTAGGCGGCCAACTCGGATTTGTCGGCAAAGTCGCCGTCTCCCACGGCTTGATACAAATAGTTCAAGGAGAAGATTGATTCCACCACGCTGCAAAGCTCAGTGCCACGAACCGGGCTCAGCCCTGCCTCACGTTCATCCCCAATGATCGCACCGGATGGGGTCCCGTGGTAGCGGAAAGTCCAGTCGACTCCGTTTCTAGTCGCATTGAGAAGCGCATCGTCTTGGACAAGCCTTCTCATGACGCCGCCCCATTTCAACCCTTGACCAGCATTGACGCCATGGACATAGGGGAACAGGCTGTTTGTAAGATCTTGCGGGTACGTGTCCAGGTCGCCTTTCAAAAAGTGATCTTCATGAAACCAATATGACCAGTCATAGGCCATCTCATACATCTGGACCATGCAGTAATGGATGGCCTTTTCATTGCCCATGGGATATTTCTCGTAAAGCCACTGCAAGGCCAGGACCATGTCTGCCGCACGGGATCGACCCCATTGCTCGTCGAACAGATCCCCGGGTTTCCAGACATAGCCCTGATGGTGGTCTTGGAGCATAGAATACATCAGCCGGACGAAGCGATGCATTGCTGGTAACACCATGGTCTCGCCCAGCTCGGGCTCGGCTTCGACCAGCTGCATGAAGCCCAAGAAGAGGGGGTATCTGGCCCAGAAATTTCGACGGGACAGGTTCTCTTCCGGCCCGAGCCATCCGTCTGCGTGCTGATGTCCAATGACCCAATCGGTGACCTGGAGAACATGATGTTTCAATCGTGCGTTGTCGGTGGTCCATGCCAGTGGGACAAGGGCATTATATGAGTAGGGCCATGCTTCATTAAGCCCTAACAGGGTGTCAGCGGAGCACAGGACGGTGTGTCACTTTTGGCACACACATGAGTATTCGTGGTCGCCGCCGAGCCAGGGAGCATCTTTGACAGGGCGGTAGAAGTCATGCAAATGGCCTGGAAGACCGTTGGCCATGAGGTCCATCTGTTGACCAAGCCATCCCAGCGGCTTGATAGAACCGAGAGGAAGAGGCTCAAACCTCAACGGCAATACTGCACAGATTAGCCGCCCAGCTCTTCCCTCAAAACATGTGGACATCCTACATGTGGTATCATACGTATCAAATTGATTGGCGGACCTTCGTGGATCGTCCCTTGGGACACGGACATTCCATGTGGATGACTCGAAGATGGGTCTTTTGTGATAAGAAGCTGCATCTTGGGTCAGGATCTGCACCATCCCCAATAGGAGATGAATGTTCCGTACCTGCATGGTTGTCCGCAGGCTGCTTCGGAAGCTCTGGCCGCCCAAGGGCTTCAACCCCAGCCAATCGTAGCAGCGACAAATGTGAAATCACAAGGAGGACATGTGAAAGATAGGAATGCAACATTGTCTAAACGAGCCTGTGCCCGCACAAGGCCAAAATGCTGAAGAGAACAGGACGGGAGATGGTGACGGGATGCTTGGGGACATTTTTCTCGGTCATGGAGCGAGAAATTGCGTGCTGCGCCATGCCGATTGGATCTTGACTTTCGTTCACACTTCGCCCCTTTCACGACGATCACGCGCCACCCTTCCTCATCTGCACAGCTCACGACTCGCTCATCGACATCATCATCATCATGACAAGAGAAAATGGAGGGATAAGAGATCAGCGACGGCGAGGGTGTCGCAGTCTCTGCTCGTATTCCTTCGAGCCCTCAGTTTCTCCCAATTCCAGCCAACGGCACGTCTGGATATCCACGCCAGTTCCGTGGTTCCGTGGTTGCATGCACGATCCGAACAAGGTCACATTGCAGATCAGCCACTGACGTAGCAGAAGACGGCGCTCTGATCCCGCATCCCACTCGCACGTCCGTGGGGTTCTGGTGGGAACATCGGTGCTGAGGCCACAACTCCTGCTCACATGTGAGAGATCTCTAAGACGCGAGATGGACAATATCAGAATTCGGTACTCCAGATGTCGCCGGTGGAATGACGATGGCAAAACACTCAACAGCGAACGAGAACCTAGTGTGAGACTATAGTTCGCGTATCGAATTAATTGTTCATGACCACACCCTATCTTCGGTCAAATGACCAGAGGTCAATTCAGCTTCTCAAAAGCTCATCCAGCCCGCAGCTCGCAGTCATGACGATGCTAAAGCTACCTAGGCAGACACTCTTCCATAGCCACATCCTGTACATCATCTTTGCCTTCACCGTTGTGCTGTCTACCGTTACCTCTCGGTAATTTCCCCTCTCCTCAATTAACCCGTAGGACTCTCACATCTCCAGGCGCTCAAGTTCACAGAGCTCCTATATGCGTTCACCATCGATGTAAATGCGGCATATAACCCGAGAACCATCGTCACAAAACTTCCCAAGTAGAAGATCAGATCGAAAAGATTCCACCAGAGTTCCTTCTTGAAACCTCTCCACCATCTCTGGAGCCCGCTGTCCAGGTGGCGGACGGTGCCAGTGGCTGGGTCAAATGTTTCGCCGGGAAGCATGGCATCGCGCTGGCACTTGAAGCCCAGCATCAGGAAAGGCGGGAATGTGTATGTGAATTGCAAGATACACCCGGCACCGACGAGGACGATCCATGAGTTGATTTGAGGAACGGATTGAGTGACAATCCAAGCAAGAATCCAGTAGACGGGGACGAAGAAAACCCAGATCCATTTACCCGTCTTGGATTCCAACAGCGGGAAGTTGAGCAGATCACGGCCCAAGTTGTTGTAGAGGACTTTGATACCAATGTTGCCGTAAAGAACAGCAGCAATGAGACCGGTGATGAGACCGATAATATTGCACACTGTTTGCCAGCTGTATGGGGAGATACCCTGGTATGATACATTGTACGCGTACTGTCCTTGCATACAATAGGTGTAAATTCCGTAGACCATGTAGCAGGCATAGATGAGGATGTCCGCGCAGAGAAGCCCCTTCCAGAAATCCATAGGGCGACGCATCTCGGCCAAAAGTTCGACGAACAGAGTCGCACCACCAAAGGAGAAGACAGCATTCATGAGACCATTAACGTTGTCGACAATGTCCAGACCGGGTGGTGCGGAGCCGGAGACTTGAACTGGTGGTGGGTTGTTGATGTCGAAATCAGGGTTCGCAGCGGCGTAGAGTTGGTAGTTGGGAGGAGAGTGAGCCATGACGCCCATGCTGGAAAGCCGTTAGTCAAGTGCTGGTTGCAATGATGCCCAGAGGGGCAAACTTACGTTGCGAAAATGATGAACAAGTTGAGGAACACAGCCCAAGAAGCCAACCAGCCGAACCGCTGGAGGGTTCGAATCTGTCCAACGATACAGCCAGCAATCATACAGACAACCACGCACACGATGAAGCACAAGTTCCCCTTGGACAGCTGGCTAATGGACTGACCGCTGCTCAGGATGATGAGGGCGACGTTGAGGAAGAATTGGAACGACTGCAGAAGGTTGCAAGTGTGGCGGAACCAGGAACCGTACACGCGGAAAGCGATGTCGCCGTAGCCTTTCATTGGATAGCGATCGCTGTCCAGCTGGAGATACATGCGCCAGAGCTGGTACCCACTATAACCAGCAAGGGCACCGAACACAGTGAAGAGCGTAACACCAGGGCCAAGACCCATTTGCGAGAAGGAGTATCCGGTACTGAAAGGACCGAGAATGTCGGTGGTGATGAGGTAGAAGACGGCACCCCTATCCGTGCGGTTAGCAGTGGAAGATTCTGCGTCAGTCGGGGTTTGCAGTACCAGGTAGCTGTTCTCGCTGCGCGTGAGGCCTGAACCCATTCCTCATCAGAAATGGTCATGGGTTCATACTTCTTGTTCTCAACACCTGATTTTTCGTTGCCCGAATCGGTCTCGTGCACGATTTGTCCCTCTCCTTGAGCGCTGATGGACAGCCTAGGCTGAGGAACAGATTCGCGACGTTGCTCGACGCGCTTGCGGAGAATCTTCTCTTTGATGAAGGTCATTGTAGGACCAGGACCTTGGGTGAAGTCGCTCCCAGGGCCGTACAACCGTTCTTCCTCCTGGCGAGTGATCTTCGCATAGTGAAGGTACTCTTCAAACGGAATACTGGGGTCGTGGAGCTTTGCTAGAACCCTTGTAGGGTAAGTGGTCGCGTCAAGCCCATCGGGATGGAGACGCCTGTCATCCACAGCCCCAGGGCCAGAGATAGATCCAATGCCAGATGCCATTTTCCTCACTGTACGGAAACAGCTCAATCGTGATAATCCTACAGAGGGGAAAAACAGATGCAGAGGGGAGGAGAGGAGACTGGAGAAGAGGAGGTGCCACTTGGTCTATCTTATAGGATATGGGCCTGATGTCGCTCGCTAGGAGACAGAGACATGGGTAGCAACGTCGTACTCTTAGCTCATAGCGCAAACACTGAAATCGTCTTACCTAGTCCATACGAATAGGCCGTCTGAACGATCAAAGGTGGGTGTGACGCCACGAAACGCCATGATCCTCGCCTGGTTCAGCGTTCGCCGACTGACAACTGATAGGGCAACATGAATCAATTGGTGTTTTCTAGAACGAACCCTTGCAAGGGTCGAGGGTAGAGTCTCCATTCAGAAAGCACCAGAGAGGGGATACAATATGGAATCTGAGATTGCGACGTCAACATGCGATCGTCGTTGGCTGGTTCCAATGGGTAGCATTGCCCTAGGAGAGACAGGGTTAGGAGGCGATTGCATATTTGACCTCACAAAGACAGTATGAGTTAGCGGGACGCACAGGAGGGTTGGCTGTCAATCATGGGTAATGAAATCATGCGACAGCACAACAAGGCGAAGGGATGGTGGTGGGCGTAACGCAATCCGGCAGGTAAAATTGATGTCGGGCGGAACGGGCGAATCCCTGGGAGAGGAAAGGATCCTCACCGAAGGTTAAAAGGACTGCCCGACTGGCCCCCTGCAAACAATACCCCAGTCGCCACTCGCTTGTCTCGCCCACACACTGGGGGCGAACTGATAAAGGCTCTTTGGGACGTTATCCAGCGCGCGCGAAAAGGGCTCCATAGGCGGTCCGTCAGCCGCCTTCGTGGCCGTGACAGCAGCTATCCCTCCCCTTCTAGTTGAAAGGATTCTTTGATCGTACAGCTTCGGAAGTGATCTGGTCGGCTGTCCGGCTGGCCGGCCAGCCTTTTCCATTGGACATTGGCCCTGCGCGCCCCCTTCTGCTAAAGTTGCCTGCTTTTCTGACACTGTTCGCTCGTGGGCATCTCGATCAATCGTGCCTTGCCCCGTAACGCCACTGGAGATTCCCCGTCTCGTGTTTGCTTGGTTTCCCGAACGTCCATTTTGAATGCAACTTTGGGGTCTTGGAGTGCGAAAAGCAATGCTAAGCTTCGCTTTAAAGCTTATCGGTGTAGGCTTCAAAGAGCTGGCCCAACCGGGATTGTGAGTGCTTCTGGTGAATACAGTTGAGTTTGGTGGTCGCGGGGGAACATTCAAGAGTGGTTAAGCCTGGCCGGCGGGCAGCCGCCTCCTCCTCTCCACAGCTGACCACTCACGGCATCCCGTCCCTTTGTGGATTTTCCTTCTGCTTCTCTGGTTGTTCTAGGCTCGAGGGGAGGGGCGTGAATGATAGGTGGTTGACTGGGTTTCACTGTGAATGCCTGCACCCACTTCTGCTAGGTCTTGGAATGGAACTGTTGATGGATAGGAGAGGCGCATACATGCCCGGTTATCAGAGGCTATCTCGCCTATTCAGAATATGCTTTTGGAAGTCGGGAGGGAGGCACGAGGAATAGCGCTATAAGCAGTAATCAGGAGAGCTGGAGAACAATTGACTTCGGGGACTGCTTTGAGCCCAAACGACGGGGGGCTCCGTTGGACCTGGCAGCGTTACATTACTCGAGACCTAGTTATCATGATCTCGCCAAATGTGGAATCGAGGTCCGTGTTGATATGGAGAACCTGGTACTCCGTATTACATTGTGCGGAGCGGCAGCCCCTCGTGGATATTGTCGGCTGTTGTACCTATGAGGAACCGAGTCAACCCGCAAGGGACATGTGCCTGGTGGCTGGGGCAAATTGGAGGCTGCTTCCCGCCTGGTCTTCTTTGAAGGGGATCGTTCGCTCCGAAGGTAACAATGCAACTGCATTCGCACCCACCCGGCACTTTACCGCGGTGGCAGGGGAGGCGAGTTGGCAGAGGGTCTTCGGAAAATGGGCAGAATCTTGTTCAGATACAAGAGAGATAAAGGGACGGGACGACAATAGGTAGGCTGGCGAGCTAGGCAGGTACATAGAGAGCACCGAGGATTAAGGACGAGCGAATGATGATTGAGTATGGGAGACGCAGGAAGGAGTAGGTTTGTAAGGCCGCCAGAATCTGCATTGGGCTTGAGGTACGAGTATTAACGAGGTACGAGGTACTGTAGTACCAGGAGAGAGATGCTGGGGCAATTGGCTGGCACTGGCAGTCCTCTCTCACTGGCAAGGTTCTTTCCTTGGCACCTGGAAAGCCACAACCTTGCTATCTCCAAGCTGCCGAGCTGCGCAGATCATCTCGGGAAGCCTTCGCTGGCAGACCATCCCGCCCGTACCTAACCCTCAGCTCACGTCGGCCAGTTTGAGTTCAAGGTCACGCCATTGGTGTGAATCTCAATGCGATAATGTCGCGCTCTAGGTGACAAAAGTCCCTTCCAACATCAGGCAATGTCCATGCTGAGGCGCATTTTCGCCCGCGTGCCAGCTGGGCCACAGCGACCGTTCGTGGCTAAAGTGATCACAATCGGAATCACATGTGTTGCAGCATATTCATCATGGGCCTTGGTGGCACATCATTGGATCACCTGCGCTGTATGTTCGCGTTTTCCGTCCCTACGAGGATCTCTTCACATTTGCCTGAGTCTTCGCTAAATTGCACACGGGCAAAAGCCCTCTCTAGGTCCTTCCATGTACCCGTCCATGCCCAGCAGCCTGTCATACAACGTCTATTCCCGAAGGCACAAGCGAGGAAAGAACATCAAAGTGGGAGACGTTGTGGTCTTTGAAAGCCCTATCTTCCTCCGCGGGATAGCCTGCAAGCGTGTTATCGGCATGCCTGGGGACTATGTCCTTCGCGACCCTCACCTATCTCCCACAGTGGGCGGCGCTCCCATTCCAGGGCTATACGAAGGCGATGCAGTGCGAGAAGAGCCTGTCATGGTACAAGTTCCAGAGGGTCACGTGTGGGTAGCCGGAGACAATCTGTCCTACAGCAGAGATTCTCGATTCTACGGTCCTGTACCCATGGCTTTGATTACGGGCAAGACTCTGTATGTTGGCGACGGATATTTCAATTGGACATCTTTCCGCAAACCGCAGTTGCAAACAGTCACCGTCTCTGACGATAGGTCGCATGCGCCTGTGGAAAGAGAGGTCGCCTTGGAAGACACCCAAGCACCCTGAGAATGCTTCGCATCAGCGACCGAAACAAGATGAATTTCAAAAGCACTAAGAGACACGCGGAATCCTATGAAAGGCGGTAAATCAGTGTTGGTATTGTACAGCAGGTGCTAGCTAGGGCACAGCTCAGCTATTTCACCCCCTCATCCTAGACGTGTCGCGCCTTTGATACGGCAGAGGATCCACCTTCCTCCTCTTGAACTCGACATCCGCACCTTGGATGCCTGCTCTCTGCATAACGGCAGATGTACTATCATCCCATTGTGTCCGGAACAACGAAGCACTAATAGGACTGAGGATGTGACGACTCATCATGCTGCGGACAGTGAACCCGTCCCGCTGTATCTTTTTCTTGGCAACCTCAAGATCAATGGGGATGTTGTCTTTTTGTTGTAGTATGACAATGGACAATCGATGATATGGGCTTCCTTTCTGTGCATAGGGCGGCAACCACGGTAGAAGGACCTGTGAAGCCGGGGATAGAGTCGCGAGATCTACCGTTGGTTGTGTCGGTGAGATGGTAATGTTGCAGGCAAGGTAATGGCAGCGAGAGTCAAAGGAGTCGGTCTCGATGTTCGGAACGTCTGGATCGACAATGGCAACGGTAACCATCTTCTCCCCTCGCTCATAGGATTGTAGAGTTAGACGGCACGGGTTTTCGCTGATGTGCGACTCCACGAATTCGCCCGGTTGTACAACACGGGTTCCAAACACAATCTTGACGTCCAGTACGGGATCCACGTTTGGAATGATGTCTGGAACCACCTTCATCTGTGTTATTCGTTGGACGAGGACTTTTCGCGGATATTCTCGCCATTTGCGCTCGGCCAGGTGCCTGTAGATGGGTTTGCTCAGGTCGCCTGTGATTGTTAGCAAATAATGACAACTCTCAGCATGTCTGCGCACCATTGCCATCCTCAAACCTCCTCTTGACATTGGGATCGTTAATGTCGGCCAAAATCTTGAGATTCTCCAGCTCTGCGAGCATGCTGTTCAATCTTCGTTGTTTGTACAGTTCTCCTCCAGGGAACGTGTTCGGGTCGACATCACGAAGACGAGCAATGCGGGCTCGCTCGGTTTCTATCTTTTTGAGCTTCTCTGCTCGGTCGGCGATGAGGATTTTGCGGGCTTCTTGAAAGCATTGGTAGGGCAGTTCATCGAAGGGAATGCCAGGAGACTGCGCGAGGGCGGCCCGTCGTCTTCGAGATCCCACGGGAAACTGACCAGCCCTCAAGAGCTTGCGCTCGAGTCGCGGAACATGGACAGTGGCTGGGTCAGGGTTGTGATAATAGGATGGCTTTTGAACTTCGACTTCTTGACAAGTCGAGCTTGTGGTTGCGAAGCTTCGGAGGGCAGCTCTAGACGATGGCATCTCAATCGCTAACGATCTCAGTGAATGCAGAAGCAGGGCACTGGGCGCCCTGGAGGGTGCCATGCTCAATGGGTTGGGCACGAAAACGGCGCGGATCGCAGATTGCTGATCGTGAGCAGCAACAATGCTGGGCTTCTCGACTGATGCCGAAAATTGTTCAAAGGCATCCGGAGGAGCATAAAGCCTTGACTGTGCAAAGCCTTGTCACGTGACAATCAAGTTCGGCCCGGCTCCTTCGTGCGCGGCGTGCCGGACTCCATATTGACCGAAACAAGGCGTCCAACGTCTCTCCTCGCCCCGTTTCCGAACTTAGCATCGCCGATTTGCCTGTGCCGTTGAGCTTATCACTCAGCAATATGCTAAGCATGGCTAGCATGGACTAGCATGTCCAATACGCCAATCCAGAGGCTGGGTGAAGCACAATCGGACCAGGGAGATCGTTCTGGGTAAAAGCCTCTGTCAAACTGACGCATCTTGATACTTCGGTGCCGTTGAAATAAAGGAACTTCCCAGTCCTCGCTTGACGCGGTAGAGCACCTCATTGACCAGGGCAAGTCTTTTGGGGTTACAGGCCCAGTCCACAGCCTCCCTCATGGTCGATCCCCCTTACCTTGAAGTGGCAACCTCCACAGCTCTTTTGTGGCTCTATAGCACTTGGCTCTGCTGTGTCATAGCCAACCGGCCCTTGCCTTCAACCTTCTAAGAACGGCTCTCGGAGGACGGAATTCCTTATGTAAACTCTGACTACTTGGTCCTTCGTCCGCTGTTCACTATCTGGCGCGTGTGTTCTCCTCTTTTCGTCCTCAAAACAGCAAAATGTCGGAAGTTGACAACAAACCCTCAAGCCCGATGGGTCAGGAAGAAGACAACAAGGCTGCCACAGGCAAGACTCGTGATGCCGGCCCTGACGTCCAAGAAGCTGCACCGCCTAAACCCGGTCTGTTGAAGAAAATACAGACAAAATTGAATCTCGATGTCCCCACGCTTTTATTAATGCTCAAGTAAGACTTCTCCCATTGTCGCCGGTTCAAAACTGAGTGGAAATAGGGGAGGACTGCCTCCAGCCATTGCGCTTGCAGCGTAAGTCTCTGAACCTCGTTCTAGATATTCGCTCATGTTCCCAGTTATCAGAGTGATAAGTGGGCCAAAACATACTCAACCTTGGGATACCTGATTGCAATCACGTCTTTTCTATCTCTTCCAATCCTTCCGCGGGCAAAGTTTGTCCAGTCCATGATAATTTCCATCATCACGGTTTGTTTTGCTGCCGCCGTTTCCTTGCTCACGATACAATGCGCCGTTTCTGCACGCCAACAAACAGTCCAAAGACCCAACTCCACCACCACCGGCTCCTCCGGTAGCAAGCAAAGTCTGGAATACAGTGCGGCAGCTAATGTTACGGCCGCCGTTTGGTTGTTCTTCTGGCTATGGGTCGCGAATACAGTGCGGGCCGCCCGTCCCCAGCTCCTCATCGTCTCTATTCAATTTACCATCTTTGTGGTTGTGGCTTCCACCTACACTCCGACATTTCCGAACATGACAGCCGGTATGGGATTTGTGGATCGGCTGTTGAAGGTGTTTCTGACTGGATATGCTTTGGCGACTGCTGTCTCTCTCTTCATAATACCCTTCTCTTCGAGGCTGATCGCCAAAAAACAAATGGCCGGCTTGCTCAACCTGATGAAAGCCGCCCTTTCCGTCCACACAGCGTATTTACACGGCATTACCAACTCTCAAGTCGGCACCCCTGGGCTGCTAGACGAGAATGGCAAACCACTGCCGTTACATGAAAACCCTGAGGCACGCGTGTCCGTGAAGGCCGCTGAAGAGGCGGCTCAAAAGCTGAAAGTAACAATCCAAAAAGCTACACAATTGTTTGGGCAGTTGAAACTCGAGATCGGCTTCGCTAAGAAAGAGATCGGATGGGGCAAATTACAACCAGAAGACTTCGGCCACATTTGGGGACAACTGCAGAACATCCTCCTTCCTGTCGCAGGGCTGTCGACATTTGTAGACATCCTCCAATCCGTGAAACGCCACAAAGCTGCAGGAGAAAATTTGATTTCCGATTTGGATGCCCTTGAAGCTATCAAACGACTTGAGGCGGAGGAATGGCAAGAAGTTGTCGTCATGTCACGCATTCCATTTTGGAAAGTGAAGACCAGTCTGATGGACGGTCTGACCCATGTTGCTTATGTGTTGGAACTCACGCCTCGGCCGAAGACTCCTAAGAAAGACATCGAGACCGCTGCGGAGACATCTCCAGCCCCAGGAGACCCTGCCTTTGCGCAGTACTTAAAGGGCCAGATTTCTGATTTCCAAGAGCACCGGCAAGAGACCATGCGAAAATGGTGCGAGAAAAAAGGTATAGAAGTACCTTCGAAATTTTGGGAAGACGCATCCTCTCAATACAATTTTGAGCACGCGAGCTCTGTCGAGGAGGCCGTTCGACAAAAACAGAACCACCAACAACTGTATCTGATCCTATATCTCGAGTATCTCCTGTTCGCCGTCTGTCACGCTGTGATGGATTTCGTTCTGTTCGCTGACTCAAAAGTGCAAGACGGCACCATGAGAAAGAACAAACTGATCTTTCCTGGGTGGAGACGGATTCGCAAGTTGTTGCAGAATGCATTCATGCAAATGGACGCCAGCGAAGGGCTTCAAGATGGACCGGCGTCAGGCATCTACATATGGGTAGGAGACTCTCTTCAGAAACACAAGGATCCAGAACATCTGCCGCCGACGACCCTGTACCAGCGAGTGACAAACCATCTCAGATCTGTCCCGAAATTCCTGGCCTCGGATGCTTCGCATTTTGGTTTCCGGGCGGCAGTTGCCAGTATCAGTCTAGCAATCATTGGCTACCTCCGCCAGACCCATGCATTCTATCTGGCTCAACGTGGAATCTGGGCCGTCATCATGGTCGCTATCAGTATGGGTGCGCACGCCGGAGCCGGTGTCCAGGGATTCATCCTTCGTATCGTGGGCACCGCGATTTCGATGGTCGTTTCAATCACGGTCTGGTACATGGGTGACCAGAAACCTGCTGCCATCATTCCGCTGATCTATCTGGTGTTCGTGTGCGGCATCTATGTGATACTGAAACATCCCAAACAGCTCATCACAGCCGTCATCTCAATTGTCACGACCATTTTGATTATCGGTTACGAACTTCAAGATAAAAAGGTCGGCACAAAGGTCCTCAGCAGTAACGGACAGGAGTTCTACCATGTCTACCTTCTCGCTCCATACCGGCTGGTCAGCGTTGTGGCAGGCCTGGGTGTTGCGTTTTTCTGGACTTACTTCCCATATCCCATCACCACGCACGCGACTCTCCGCAAAGACCTTGGCACAACCCTATACCTGATGGCAAACTATTACTCGTGCATGCACTCCACGGTCGAAATGCACCTTCGCACCAGTCCCGACCTCGCCATGGACAAGAAAAACAACCCCATGCGCAAGCTGAGCAAGGCGCGCCGGAAGGTGTTTGACAAACTGATCGTCATGTTGAACCGGCTTCGCGAACACAGCCAGTTCCTCAAGTACGAACCTACCTTCGGTGGGAAGTTCCCCAAGGAGACCTACGACGAATTGATCGTGCACATGCAATCCCTCTTCAACTACATGGCGCTCACGGCGTACTCGAGCAACGCCTTTTCGAGCGAGAGCGAGGAGTCCGAGTGGTTGAAGCTATTCAAGCGGGTGACGGCGAATTCGACAATCACCTCGCACGCCCTCACCTCGACCCTGTGTCTGGTTTCCGCCAGCATCACAAACTCCCAACCCCTGCCCCCTTATATCAGCGTGGCGCGCCCCATCGACATTGCGGGCCAACTAGCCGCGATCGACCCGGGCATCCTCAGCATCAAGCACATCAAGGAGCCGTGCTACGCCGCCTTCGCCGTCTTGGAGATCGCAAGCATCCTCATCATGCAGGAGACGTGCGCCGTCCTCGCAAAGGTCCGCGAGCTGGTCGGCGAGGTCGACTTCTCGGTCCATTTTGGCCAGCCCGGCTCCATCGCCCAGAGCGACTCTACCTTGGACGAGAAAAGGGATGACTTTGCGAATGGTGACGACTCGGGGAGGAAGGGAAAGGTTGATTAAATTATCTGACCTTGTGCCTTGGGGAGTGGTACTGTTAGCTACATTGTCGCGGATTGACTAGGTCTGCTTTTTGTCGGAATGTTTGAATTGTGCTGGATCAAGCTTAAAGGCAGCGATTGTGTTTGATTGACTTCTACAGCATGCAATGCCCCTATTCGAGAAGATGACCCAGCGCGCGCATCGCTTCGTCCATGAAGACCTCCGGAGCTTTGAGCCGCGAGGAACCTCAAGACAAGAGAGAGTTTGCGACACCTGTTTTCTTCTATTTCTTCTTGGAGGATACATTCGTCTTGGATGTGATGGATGTAGATGTCCGTCATCTATGCTTTTGTATCACACATACGGTCAGAGACGAATTTTCTGATTTCTGAACTGGTTCTCCGTGCATGATTACACATTTTGCTTCTTGTTTTTCCATGCTATCAAAACTCCAGCCACTCAAACAAGCCCTAGCCTGGGTATCTGTTCAAAGAATGCTCAAAGCATGAGAGCGGACAACCGTAAGAATAACGCCAACGCTCAAGGTGAAGGTCGAGATGGCTTCAGCACCATCGATCCTTCTGCTATCCTCGGATTACGAAGCCAGGAGAAAACACCAGGTTCCCTTCAATGACAACACACATGACCTACGCCCTCGGAAGAGAGGCGCGCAGTTCATCAGACCAACATATTGTACAGATACCCGCTTTGAACCAAGCCAGCCGTGGTACCATGAATGAACATGCAATAATTTTTGACTGGATACGGTTTCCAGGCCCGAGTCCTCCTTGATACAATCGCTAGTTCTCATTTGAACATACTTTCAAAATCGAGGTCCATGTTCTCCAAGTTATCCAAATTGGCCATACTGTCATTGCCTAGGCCGAGACTCTCGTCGAAGTTCATGGCGTTGGCATTCAGGAAATCGTCGAACTCATTAGGACCCAAGGCTGGCAGGCCGAAGTCATTAACACTGACATTGACTGGCTGCTGGTGCTGGATGGGAGCATTGTCTGTATTACTATCGGCGCCCATCGCTCCTCCGATGCCTCGAGCGGCTATATCGTTAGAAGGCGCGAGCCCGTTCATTGGAGGCACAGGCATGCCAAAATTCGCATCGTCGCCCGTCTGATTTGCATAGGATTCGAGGCCAGGAAGAAGAGAGCTCAGAGAAGCATCTTGTTGCATATTGAGATGCGAAGAATCGCCACCAAATCCATCACCGAGGTTGTCAAGGTCGAAGTTTATGTCATTGTTGTTCCCTTCCATCATGTCTGCTGATGGTTCTGCGAACATTGATTCGAAGTTGAAAGCCTCATTGGCCTCGGCTGGAGTGTCTTGCGGAGTCGGCTTGGGAAACTCCTCCGTGGTTGTCTGTGTCATTGTGCTTTCGGGTTGCTGCGCAGTCTCGGGAGGCTTCTCCTGAGGTCTGGAAGCTGGTACGACAGCTGGTTGCGGTGCCCTGATATCCGTAGTAACGGAGACTTTGGGTTTATCTGGTGGTCTGGGTGTCGGGTTCTTCTCTGCTGACCCCGGAAGCGATTGCGCCGCGTTGGGATTCGCGGCGACAGTCGACGGAGGGGCCGGCTTTTGTGCAGGAGACGGCTGCTGGGCTTTTGGCTGCGCTTGCACCGGACTCTCAGGCTCTTGTGTCTTTACGCGCTTGGGAGCATTTTCGCCCTCTGCGATTTGCGCCGTCTCTTGTGCTTCTTTGGACTCTTCACGTTTCCTTTTCGCGCTGGCGGCACTGTCTTCTCTTGCTTTGGCTTCACGCCGGGCCTTGTTCAAAGCCAGTTGGCGCTCGAGATACCATTTCGCATCAAGGATCTGGACCTCGCAATCATCCAAGGCGTCCTGGAACTTTTTGGCGGTTTCCGCGAGCACTGCTTTTGTTGACTGCGCGTAGTTCAAGGGATCTTTCATGGCGTAGGCAATGCGGGTCACCGAGCCCATGAACATGCCTTCGACCGTCTTGACCGGGTCGTAAGGGGGTTTCGCAGTCGCCATGACGAACAGCACAGCGACTTCGAAATAGGGAGGAGGAAGGGGCGGAAGCAGGGTTTGTAAGGAGAGGAGGCGCGCATTCACTGGAATGAGAGCCGAAGAGTCGCCATTTTTTGTCAGATCGAAGCGTTCATGTTGAAATTGGGTACAGCTTGAACGCAAACGTTTTCCTGCTGTTCCTTCTTCGAATGGGATGATGGAGCCAGAAGAAGTTGATCTGGACCGTGGGTCAGCGCCATTCGCGACTCTGGAGTGGGTGAGTGGGTGAGTGGTCCCTTCGGAAAGGGTCTCCGCAGCCCATAGGCGAAGTTCTACGCAGGAAGCTAAATCACACGCCTGAGCTGGGCGACGTGCGGTAACCGTCGGGCCCGTGAAGCCTAAGACTGAGGAGGTGTGACCCTCCTCCGGAGGCCACTATGGCGGGCAGTCACCAAACGGCCACTCTCTCACTCTGTTACTGGCATCACTGGCACCACTGGCACCACTGCCAGTCAGCAGTAGGTAGGCAGCTTAGCTCACTACTGACTCCCCGGTCGAGCTACGCCACGGCGGATGAATCTTATTCTTTCCTCCATCTCTTCCCATCTTCTCTAACCCTCTGCAAAATCATCCCATCCAAAGTATCCTTTCTTCCATCTCCTCTTCCCTTACTTGTCGTCGTTCTTCCTTCTAGTCGTCGATTGGCATTTGTGCATTGCAAGTTGGGCGTTGGGAAAAGAGCTCGAGCGATTTCTTATCTCTCCTTTTCCTATCGTCTCTCTCAGTCCCATCAGCTACATTACTTTTCTGTGTGTGTGCTGCGCCGCGTTGCTCTGCTCTTCCCCAGTTCTACTGCTACTACATACTACTACTGTCAAACATCGCCAGTTACTCCTCCCAGCCGCCCGACACTCGTCTCGGCGCGACCTCTTTTGCGGCCATCTTACCTATAACGCATTTCGAGTCCTTCCTCTCCTCCTTCCGTCTCCTTCTCCTTCGACTCTGTCGCGCTGCACTCCTGGACTTGGTTGGCTTGTCACCTTGATTAGCGAATTTGTCTCGACGTTTTCCAAGCGAAATTTCCTTTATCTGCCCACGACCCACCTGTCGCCGTTACACTCCCCGCAATCTTCGTCCATAAGTACTCGGCTTCAAAAATTCAAGAGCAGCTTGACGAGCTTCCATCTATCTACCTCACCGAACTTGCAATCCTCTGTTCTCGTTCGAATCATTTCCGCCTGGTGCGCGCTTTTTGTCTCTTGATCCTTTGGAGTTGTCAGTCAATTTAATCTGCTCAAAATGACGGAAAATATTCCTCCTGCGACACTACCGCCACCACCTTCAACTGCGGGCGCTCCAGGCTACGAAGGCGCTCCGGGTAGCAACGGACATACTACCACCAGCATGGGACCTCCGGCGTTGCCTCCGGTGGTCATTCCGCAAAATAATAATACTGTCCCGACTCCCGTCACCCCCGGTTCTGCGTTGTCACCCTCCTCGGGCGGTGTGGTTCGAAGAGCTGCGCCAGAACCAAACAAGAGGGCGCTTTATGTGGGCGGCCTCGACCCTCGAGTCACCGAGGACGTTCTGAAGCAAATCTTCGAGACCACCGGCCATGTGGTGAGCGTTAAGATCATTCCTGACAAGAATGTGAGTTAATCCCCGATCATGCTGGTTTTGCTCCTTCTTACACAAGCACCCTAGTTCAATTCGAAAGGCTTCAACTATGGCTTCATCGAATACGATGACCCTGGTGCTGCTGAACGTGCCATGACCACCTTGAATGGACGGCGAGTACACCAAGCAGAGATCAGGGTCAATTGGGCTTACCAATCCAACTCTTCGAACAAGGAGGACACCTCAAATCATTTCCATATCTTTGTGGGCGATCTGAGCAACGAAGTCAATGACGAGGTTCTGCTCCAGGCGTTTTCTGCCTTCGGATCGGTTTCCGAGGCACGTGTGATGTGGGACATGAAGACTGGTCGATCTCGTGGCTACGGGTTTGTTGCCTTTCGCGAAAGACCCGATGCGGAGAAGGCTCTAGCATCCATGGACGGAGAGTGGCTGGGCAGTCGTGCAATTCGTTGTAACTGGGCGAATCAGAAAGGTCAACCGTCTATCTCACAGCAACAAGCCATGGCAGCTATGGGCATGACGCCTACGACACCCTTTGGGCACCATCATTTCCCGACACAAGGCATACAGTCCTACGAAATGGTCGTCAACCAGACTCCCACATGGCAAACGACCTGCTATGTCGGCAACCTTACGCCGTACACGACTCAAGCAGACCTCGTTCCCTTGTTCCAGAACTTTGGGTACGTGGTGGAAACCCGATTTCAATCTGATCGAGGGTTCGCATTCATCAAAATGGATTCGCATGAGAATGCGGCAATGGCCATCTGCCAACTGTCGGGATACAACGTCAACGGCCGGCCGTTGAAATGCTCGGTAAGCACAAAGCAGATAGCAACCCTTAAACCTGGTGGTCGCTAACTGCAATAGTGGGGCAAGGATCGTCCTCCTACTGGTCAATTTGATACCTACTCGCCACAGACCTCAATTGGTTCTGCATCCACGCCTGGGGGCTATAATCCAGCCTCGCCGTATTTCTCACAATATGGAGGACCCGGACCAATCACTCCGCAAGGTATGGTAGACGTTACCGCTGTCCCGTGCAAGGCTGATAAAGTTCAAGGTCCAAGTCCTGGTGGTCGTGGTGCTTGGGATTCAAGCCATCTCGCGAGCCCGTACACTGCATCTCCGCAATCTGCGTTTGGTCAAGTACCTCCGTCAGCTGGTGGCTATGGACGTGGTCAGACAACTCCTGGAGGAATGTTCCAACAGCCCCCACCATCATTCGGCAACAATTACCCAGGGTACCAGGCATAGCTTACGAGAGATGGGGCGTATTCTTCCATGTGCGTGACCAAGGTCCAGGACAGATTGATCGGCAGATTGGGCATAATGTTACATTATTCAGCCCTTCTCCGAGGGTGGCTTCTTTGCTTGGGCGGAGTCCGAAGGATCAGACGTCCTAGCGCCTTAGCCCATTGACGTCACCTCTCTTCGTCTCCATTCCTGGTGATCTCGTCTCCAGCTGGTCTATTGTGAAGGTTGTCGATGTCGACCTTCCTGCGGAGGAGCCTAATGCAGTCGCTGTTTGCCTTTTTTTTTTCCAGGCGTCCATTGCGGGCTCACTGGGCTTCTTCTCCTCGTCTCAGGTGGTCACCTGCGGAATGAGATACTGCAAAAGGATGTGGCAATTATGACCTGTCTTGTTGAGTGCTGCTACTCAGACATCGGGTCCAAATGGAATGGCATTAGCAACAGTTAAGGGGGTGCGGTTGCGGTGTTGAGCATGACCTCAGCAGAGTAGGAGCACTCCCACACTTGTAGTTGAGAACGGCAGCTATCTGAAGGATACCCGGTGTGGATATGACATTTAATGAGAATCGTCACTCAAGGTTCATTGCTCTGCTAGAAAAAAAAGAATGGAACTTTTAAGGTACCGAAGCCAGCGAGGCGCAGCCTTGTGCAAAATGCAGCCTCGCAGAGCCTGATCACATGACCAGGAGGCTTGTCGGTCAAAAAATCTTCCGAGCAAAGCTTAGGTTCCCATCGACATCAACTTTGATTCAATTAATATTTTGTTCACTGCTCCTCTTCATTAAACGCTGCTTCCAGAGCTTCGCTGCCAAGCACTATAGCAGAGAAATTCTCAATAGATCACGACACTCGACGACGCAGCTAGAGCCAACATTGTGGTGAGTATAGAGACGAACCAGACGACGTCATAAAGCATCAAAACAAGAGATGTGTTCCTCCAACAGCGCCTAGAAAAATAACCACTTTCAAATCATGATATCGTTGACGACTAGTTTTCAAGAAACCCACCAGCGCAGCCTCGGTCCTTCTCGCAATATCTGGACCCCCTCCTTGGTTTCCTACTACCGCGTCCACATCTTGCCCCCCTTCTTATTGTAAGTAGTAACCTCTCCCTTGTGATTTATCTTGTATGAATCGTTCAGCAATGTCCAACCGCCTTCAGCAGGCTTGGGGTAACCCTCCTGGAATCGAATGTCTCGCACTGGAGGTGGCACGGTCCTTCTCGCCAACTCCTCTAAGATCGACTCATTTTCTTCAGTCACGGCGTCCAGTTGGCCTTTTGTACGTCGGTGTGCTGCCTTCTCTTCATCTCTGGACGCAGTCATTGTCTTCAGGTCGGCCCTCGTCCGGTCATGCGCAACTTGTTCCAGGTCTCGCGATTCGGTCATTGCTTTCAAGTTAGCTTTTGTTTGGGCGTGTGCATTTTGTTCTTGATCCCTGGTTTCAGTCACGCCCTGTAAGGTGGCTTTTGTCTTGACGTGTGCAGCCCGTTCTTGGTCTCTCGCTTCGGTCACGGCTTGCAAGGTGGCTTTCGTTCGCTCGTGGGCTTCCTGTTCTTTGTCTCTCGACTGAGTCACTGCCTTCAAGTTGGATTTTGTCTGGTTGTGCGCAGTCTGTTCTTCGTCTCTCGAGCTAGTCACGGCTTTAAGACTGGTGTTTGTCTTGTTGTGTGCTGTCCGCTCTTGATCTCTTGATTCAGTCATTGCCTCTAAGCCAGCCTTTGTCTGATTATGCGCACTCTGCTCTTGATCCCGGGCTTGAGTCATTATCTTCAACTCGTCCTCCACCTGCTTTAACTTCAATTTGAGATCGGCAAGGTCTTTCTCTCTGTTGGAGTACTCGACTTTGAGGTTGTCTAACTCCAGGCTCTTTTCGTCCAGTTGCGCTCGAGTCCCGCTGTGCGCGTTTTCTTCCGCTCTCAATATTGTCAGGCAACAAGGTCGAGCTTGCTCATCGTCTAGAGGATTGCCTTTACGAGATGCTTCAATCTGAGCCTTCAGTTTCAGGATCTTCTGAGGTCTTTGGAGATCAGCAAGTTCTTGTGACAGGCGTGCCTCTTCCTCCGCAGGCGTTTCGATGCTCCCACCGTTTGTGTTTGTCTTGCTAGACATCACGGTGCAGTCAATTTGATTCGTGGTCTCCGAGATTTTGGGGGATCTTTTGGCTATCGTGGTATTGCTCACTGTTCAATAAGGCTAACGGGCGGATATTTGCAAAATCTAGACATCCAATCTCGGCACAATGAAGTTGGAGCACAAATTCAGCTGACCTTGGAGCAGAGCGCTGGCCTGCGTGGCTTTTAGGGTGTGCATGGGGCTAATGCACCTCTACCCAACCGGTGCCCCGGACAACCCGAGCAAGGTAACAATTTGCTTTTAGCTGAGGCCTAATCGGCGTGGTTAGGCAGTGCTGCTGAAGCTGCCCATGACATATCTAACCAGAGGACGACCATGGCGGCTCTGCTAACCAAGTCTCAAGGCAACCACTAGTTGGGGAGGCTCATGAGATCAAGGAATCCAACCTGCTGCTGGTTCCAATCCCATCTCCCCACGAGAAAACCACCAGAGTCTTCCTTTAAGCCGTCGCATAACCAGGAATCGATTCCCCAGAGCGCCGAGTCTATCACTACCATGATCTTCACCATACTCCGTGCTTTCTGAATCACCTCCATCAGTTTCCGGATCAGCTGGAACGACTGGTATTCACACTGGTCCGCCCGATCCAAAATGATGTACACCGGCTCTTGTAAATGGAGTTCGGTAAGAAGGTCGCTCAGCAGTTTGAATATCGCATTCACAACATCATCACTGGCATCCTTCCAGGAGATTGTTCGTGCCAAAGACAGGAAACTCGGATTTTGGCGCAAAATGTCAGGCTGCCACCCTATCACTTGGCACACGAGGCTCAAGATAGCTTCTTGGACGCCACACCTCTCGGAGAGGACCTGTGGATGGCAGCAATAAAATGCCACGTGTCTGTCTTCAGAAAGCTGGTGTTCTGCCACATAGATGGCAGCTGGGGACAGCCAGGAGCACGTACTTATGTTGGATCGACCCTCCATGAGGCTGGTGCCGCCCAAGACCAACAAACAGGAGTGGTCGCTATCCAACCAAACGCGGTAAGATTCTTCGTTGTTCAATATATCCGGGGTCAACTGCGAGTACCACCGTGCGATTTTCCCAGGCTTCGCACCCACCAGCACAGGGAACGCTCCTCCGAGGGTCCGCTTGCAGGACTGTATGTTTGTGTGATCGCTTGCTTCCGGGACATTGACCAATGCCCGGAACTTGGCCAATTCTTTCCGGTCTCTTTGCACGTGTTCATCGTGGAGGGTTCTCCGCAGACCTGAGAACGAAACAATAATTAGTCTCTAAGGACACTTTGACGGAGTTGAGAGGTACACACGGTCAAGCTGTGATCGCAGATCGATGTTGAGATCTTCTATGACTTTCATCTGATGTTTGAGTTCCTTGTTTCCCCGCAGCAGTTTTTCATTCTGCTCTTCGATATGTTTAGCTCTGCGGTGAAGCAGAACGGTGCTCTCGAGATTGACTTCGACAAGTTTGCGCCGAAGACCTTCGATTGACATATTGAATTCGAGCTCTTGCTGTGGGTCTCCGGCCGCGAGCAATCTCACTGTGGTTCCCTAGTCAGTGGACGTCTGGCCCAGAGAAGCAGGTGAAGACAACAACCACCTACTGGATGTACTCATGTAGTACAACACAGCCTTCCTGGCAAAGTCGACCATATCTCTGTATGCCTCGGCTACCAGCCTCTCAATCTGCGGCTCTGGATAGATGTCGGAGAGGAGATTCAAGCGTGGAAATGAATACTCTAATTCAGCGAGTGCCTTTGCAATCTTCTCATCGTTGCCCGTCTTGTTGACCACAACCTTGAATGTATTAACCTCAGAAACCGAGAAACGCAAGAGGAGGGTCGTCATTCACAATCAAGAGGAGCGACAGCGTTCCATAGGCCAGATTTCCGTATGGAGCACTCGCATTTTTGACCACTTCGACGATTCCCGAGTACGCTGTGAGAAAGTTAGAGAACCGGGTTATAAATACCTGGAACGCAGTTCCATATCGCCTCGAGCCGGTTTGTCTCCCCTCAAGCCAGCTCATATACGCCGTTCTCGCGTCATCTATCTGCCTTTCAACCTCTTCCTTGGTGTCTTTGACTTGGGCAAGGAGTTGAGTGTCAAGGCTCTGCTTGAACGCAGCATCGCCTGTCGAAACTGTAGCAGCAGCATCCAAATTTTCGCTGTCACGCAGTCGGATATTGAATAAGTCCCATGCATCAGCACCACACGTTAGAGAAGACTTACGTTGCGGAGTTGTTCAGACTACCCCGTCGAAACCAATTGCGTTTCAGCCTCGATGCCGACAGCCTCGATGGCAGGGAGACACGACTGACGGTGCCATATTCATTCATGCTTGCTGATCACACAAGTGCATGGGAATCTCACCGGCAGCATGGTGTTTGTATAGATGCGGCTTGCGATCTTCATATGCGAGTGTCAGGCATTCCTCGTCTTATGCAGTGTGCTAAGGGACTTGTCCAGCCCAATTTGGGCATCATTGGATGCCTCGCAATTTCTCATGAAGTCAACGTACCCAAGCGTGTTGCGAAGCACGAAAGTCCTAAGCGGCATGATGGCGCCTTGATGTGGGCAGCAACAGGAAATGTGTCCCACCATCATTGGCCATCCTGCAGAGTTGCAAGAATGTGGCCTGCACTGACTCGCCTTTTCTTCGTTGCCACCAACCCCAACGGAGTAGGTCCGCCTCCATGCATCCAGCTCTTTCGGGAGTGACGCTCCTTTTAGTCAAGGTCTGGACGAAGATGCAATTCCTACCCATTGGCAGGCTCAGCGCTGAGTGGAAGCCTGGACGCAGCATGAACGTGCGGCCATTGTCGTATCGAGTCGCTATGGCTGAGGCCGAGCCTAAACGAGGCCCAGTCTAGTGCAGGACGACCCAATCCTTCCGGCGTTTGAGCATCGTCCAAGGCCTCGTGGGACCTTTGGAGACCTTTTGGAGGACTCATACCTGCTACACCTTAAAAGTGTCACTTCAGATATCTCGGCGTTCTTGCACGCGTCATGTTGCAAAAAGCCACTGTACCTATTCCACCCTGATTTCACGGCTTCAGATTGGGGGAAATGGCCCCAACCGCATCCACCAAGATATCACAGGTAGTACAGGTCTGCAAAAGTTGACGATCAGGCTCGTAATGACGCAAAAAGGTTCCTGTCACTGCCTCGTCAACCTCGACTCCGGCGCAAGAAGTCTCAGCAACAGAGCCAAGAGCAACTCAGGATCGCAAGGAAGAACTAGAGCAGAGATACATTAGTCTTCTCGAAAAGCGGGTTGAGTACCTGCAGAACCTCGTTGATTCGCAAAATGCCGAAAAGGTTGGGGGGCTCCCTTGTCTTCCGACTGAACTGGAATTGACGACCTTCTCTTCTCACCTAGGATCATCAAGCTCGACTGCAAAGAAAGCAAAGTGACAGACTGGAACTTGTCTCAACGAGAAGCAACCGGGGAGACAATGCCATAGACGGGAAGCTCCTACCCACCAAAGCTGAAGAAAAAGCTGAACAACAAACGGTTTGTTCTTGTCTCTCCTTATGACCATGTCATGCCACTGCATGGCCTTCTGCAAATTCTAAAGCATCCTTTAGACCTCCGACCCTTCCGAGGATTCGAGGTATGCCTACGTCATGAGCAGATGGGATGGCAGAAGTGGGGGCCGCAGGGATACAGAAATCGGTCGGTGGAACGAGCTCGAAGGAAAAGCTCCTTCGTCCAAACGGGCATTCACGTTCCGCCGAGTAATGGACCTCACCGACGAAAAAAAGTTCAAGTATTCCGAGGTGGATGTCGAGTCTCGCGAGCTCCGAGGCCTTTTGAGGAAGGTGATCGGAGACTCGTACCCAGGCCAAAGTTGGGAAGGGAATACTATCAACCTGATAGCTCCTTTTGCGCCTGTTGTCCACTACTGGAAAGAGCTCTCTGAAGCAAGCAGAGAGATCGACGTAAAGGACAGTCTTGCCATCAAAGCAGCGAGGAAAGACCTCAACAGTCTCCTCGAGTGCATATCGACCTGTACTGAATTGGAGTCGTACTTTAAAACTCGGGATTCCAATTTGGAATCCCACACTGTCACCTATCAGACCATTTGGACCTTGTTTCGGCCGGGCACCTTGGTCGTCGCAAGACCCTTTATGAACCTACCTCAGGTCTTTGAGGTGAAGGCGTCGCCAGATCCATGGGAAGATCGGAGACTGAACATCGAATGCTGGGGCTACGATTGGAACGGGAAAGAAATCGTGAGAGTTACCTTCGAGTTTCCCATTGAAAAATTCAGGGGCACCAAGGAGATCAGTTCGCTGTTTTGTTACCCCTTGGAGTACTTTAGAGACGAAAAGGAAAACTTCGATCAATCCCTTCGGAAGGAGCTTTTGGAAAGGGGCAAATGGTTTCTCGAAGTGTGTCAAACAACCGGAGCCAAGCAAATGTTCGAGTACGATGGGCAAGCATTTTCCAGCAGAAGGAGCCTCGCCAGGGCTAGTGTAAGGGATAAAGTCCAACTACTCCCCCTTTCCCCAGTGATTGAAATCATACTAATATCTACAAAACCATTAGACGGATGCTGAGAGCAAAACACCTTCATTATCCATGAAAGAGGACCCTGATCTGCCACTGGCTACAGAATATCTCATTCACAAAACATTCAAGGCATGCTTACGTTCGTTCTTGATTGGGATAGGATGTTGCTGATTTAAGACCACTGCGTTCTATAGGTGAAGGGACGATATATCGTTGATGCTGCTGCTTATCTACAGTTTGGTACGTCAGACCGAGGCTGCTGTTACAATGCGGATGATTGCTGATAGGTCTGCCAGGCCCCGGCATTCCATTGCTTGGAAAGTACGAGCCCACAGATGTCGAGCCTTTCAGCCAAGCCCACGACGAGCAGAGCGCCGATGAGGATGCCCACCAGCGCCTTCTATACCCACCGAGGGTACTAGGATACGCAACTCAACAAAAGATGTGGGCTCAGTTCAAAGTCCACAACACCAAGCATGTGCCGTCTGATCTCTCAAACGCATTTGACGACAAGCTCGAACTGGACAAAAAGGACAAGAACATGATCAAGGCGCTTGTGGAGAACCACGAAAGCAGCAAGGACGCAAGTCAGACGCAAGTGAACGACATTATCGAAAGCAAGGGCAAAAACCTCGTTATACTATTACATGGTGGGATTTTATCATAATACTTAGACGGATAAATCCAATGATCTTACTAACATGTCTGTCTAGGGCCTCCAGGCGTTGGGAAAACTGTGAGTAAGCTCACTGTGACTGGCGCCAAAGATCAAGATCTGCATTTGCTTCATGTGTGATTCCTGACGGATGCGTTGGAAGTTTCTTGCCACACATCATGTTTTCTTTGTGGTAAAAAGAATTCGGATGAAAAATGTGGCTAACACTGATGAGTAGCTCACGGCCGAAACCATTGCAGAGGCCACGCGCAAGCCACTTTTGGTCGTCACCGTTGCTGAGATCGGACTGGATGCGTCAAAGGCAGAGAAAAGCCTGGAGCAGATATTCTACCTTGCCGGGACGTGGGAGGCGATTCTCCTGATGTAAGGCTGTCGAGGAGGCCCCCGCTCTCTATTCCACGATACTCATACAGTGTTAGCGACGAAGCGGACGTCTTTCTGGAATCTCGTTTCGTCATGGGCGATCCTAACAGAAACGCCTTGGTCTCAGGCAAGTATTCCTAGCACACAGAGGTCGGACGACTTCCCCTTGTTGACACAGCGACAACAGTTCTGCTCCGTGTCCTCGAGTACTTCGAAGGCGTCATGATCCTGACGACGAACCGCATCACTTCCCTCGACATTGCCGTGCAGTCGCGTATCCACCTGGCGATCCGGTACAACGACCTGTCCAAGGATCAGAAGATCAAGATCTTCAACATCTTCCTCAGCCAGCTCATTGCCGACGGCAAGGTGGACGCCGAGGGCATCGACGAGTGGATCCGATGGGTCGGCAGCGAGGCCGAGGTCAACGGCCGCCAGATCCGCAACATCGTGTCCTCGGCGTATCTGTTGGCGCGCAGCCTGCGCCGGAACCTGCGCAGAGAGGATCTCCAGGACGTCAACGGCATCATGAAGAAGTTCCAGAAGCAGTTGGAGACGTTGACCGCGGCGGCGAGGAAGCAGAATGAGGGCCAATTGAACACCTTGGGCGGGTACGGATAGTAGTTGGTTTCCATCCCATCCTGTCCCACCTCTGAGAAAGCTCACAAGGCGCCGTTGTTTCTGTATTAACTGCATAGCGCCACCGAGTGATATGGGCTCGAGAGGATAAGATACTTTGTTCGGGAACCCCTCGACTCCAGTTGGTATAGGTAGGATAGTGACCCAAGTCGAACTCGTAGTCGTCGTTCAGGGGGATGCCCAATGATCTATGCCCTTGACAATCAAACCGTCCGCTCCTGATCGAGGTTGCCTCTTGACACTGGCTTCGAGTTGGAGCTTCGCTCGTCCCCTCCTAAGCGGGATTCGATTCCATCTTCGCTCTCAGTGGTGCTTTGGACCGTCGCTACTTGGTCAATATCCACCTTTTCTCTCGTTGTTAGACGGCAGCCCTTCTAGTTAGTTCCCATAGAGCCCGTTCTCTATCATTGGTTGCGCCAAGCGGCGCTGAGCGCTGTTGACAAGCTAATGCAGGGCCCACCGAAAATGCAGAAACCTTTTTGCTCTACGAGGTCCCTAGGAACATTTGTCAGCATTGCTTCCGCGGAAGGCGGCCCAGGTAAATACCCAGCCTTGTCTTCCTCCGAGCAGATTGTAACGCCTGGCAATCAATTGCGCAGTTAAAATGTCGCAACACAAAACGCGGAAGGTTTGTCTTACCACGATTCTTGCTTTGACTACCACCGCTTTCTTGACCGAAGGGGTCAAGGGCTAACATAATACTGAGCAGGCGTGCGACTTTTGCTATCGCAGGAGGATCAAATGCGACGCACAGAAGCCCCGATGCTCTAATTGCATGCTGCATGACTCAGTCTGTGCTTTTGGGGCCACAAGGCGCAAAGCTCGGGCCAAGCAGCAGGCATCGGGCGAAGACATTGGGATTCTGCGATTGCAAGTGGAGCGTCTCGAATCAAGTCTTGGCCTGGCTTTACAGAAAATCGAGGAGCTTCAAAGCTGTGTACCGAAACAGGACAAGGCTTCAGACGTTCTAGCTGGCTCAGCCGGCGCTGATGACCTCCATGCAGATCAGGTCGAGTTCGTCCAAAAAATGCTCCCAGATACACGTCTGGAACTGCCCCCGCTTCAGGAAGTTCTGTCTGCGACGGAAGCTTACCTTACAACCCTGAATGCTATTCTTCCGCTGTTCCACCCCGGCCGCTTACTGCAATCGATTACCAACTGGTACGCAAATCCTGGTCGAAGGGACCGTATAACATGGGCGGCAATCAACGTGGTTCTCGCGCTGACGTATCATCGAAGACTCCCCGATGAGGCGACATTGAGTAAGAACGCGGCGTACTACCTGCATAACGCCCAGACAGTACTTTCTGAGGTGATAATGGGTGACGCTGATCTTCTAAACGTCCAGATCCTCGTCGGAATGGTCATGCTCTTTCAAGCTACGCAAGATCTTAAGCCCGCGACGATGCTAATCGCCATTGCTTTACGTCTGGCGCACGAGTTGGGACTACATACTCGAAGAGCAGAGTGCCTCGACACTTCCCAGGTATTGGAACGAGACCGGGTCTTTTGGATAGCATACCTCCTTGATAGAGATATTAGCATGCGCACAAGTCAGCCGCCCGTACAACGCGAGGCCGATATCGACCTTGAGTGGCCGTCAGCCGAGCCCGAAGATGGAGCTGGGAACGTGACAAATGCCGACGGTACTTTTTCATTCAACTTTCTTCGATGTCGCGTACACCTCGCTCGGATCCAAGGTGCAATGTACGACTTCATGGTTGCAACTCGTGCCGGCACGGTGGATGACTACCAGCGAAACGAGGACACAGTTCGTCTAAACCATATGCTGGATGATTGGATCTCCACTATACCGCCACCGTGCCGACCGAGCTCTGTGCTCCAAGCTGGACAACCAAACCTGTGCAGAAGCTTTGCAGTCCTCTATTCCACTCATCTTGCCTGTCGGACTCAGATTTATCGTGCTAATGCCATGGCGTCGCACTGGATGCAGAGCCTACGGAGATTTGGCAGAACAGTTACGCAAGAGGGATATATTGTTCCGGTACCCCTGCCAACACCCTCATTGCAGGATTGGGAGAAGCTGGTTGACGAGACTCGTTGGTGTATGCGGCTGTTTTGGGGTGTGGGACGAAGAGACCAGGCATTCATCTGGTGAGAGAACTGCTTGTATCGGTGATGACAGGATGGCAGCTGACTTTCTGTATCTTCTAGGATGACCGCGTGCACATATATCACTGGATCAGTCTGCTTGACAGCCAACATCATGTTTGAGCCATGCCACGCAAGTGTGGAACACGACCTGTCACTGGTGAACCTGTCCATTTCCCTTTTGGAAGATCTGATACAAGAAACAGAGCACGAGCCTCTGAAAGATCTACGAGACGCATGCCAAGAGCTCCTGCGTTATGCTTGTGCATTATCGCCCAGGGTTGACGTTTAAGATGGCACTTTTTGTTTCCGTTATAATCGGGACGCGGGCTTCCTCGGAGAAGCTCACCATGACAGGATCGGAAATTGTGCACTTAAAGAGGCCACAACTAAGCCGATATATGTAAGCGGCTTAATAGTCGGTACATGGTATTCTTTGTGCTGCATTCGACGGTTCACTATCTCACGCTTAATCAGCGCTTTGGACAAAAAGACTGGTCCTAACTACATGTCGATGCCATTCAGAGATACTCTCAGTAAAGATGATGTCTGGATCTCTTCCGCCCGAGCCTTGAGCTCTTCGACATCCCAGTTCGCCCAGACGAACTTGTTCCTCAGAAATGCGGCTTCATCCGACGCAATCCACACGAGAAAGTGTGCAGGCAACTCAACTATTAGGTATGTTAATATCTTACGCAGCGTATCCATTCGCTTAATGGCATAAAAGTGGAAGAGCACCTACCTGTGTCTGGCCCCACAGGGATATTTGGGTTGATCTCCGTGCCCACGATACCTGGGTGGATGCTCACCACATGAATGTTCGGGTTCTCAGAAGCATAATACTCGACCATCTTCAGCGCCGCTGCCTTTGCGGCTGCATAGCTCCACACTCCTGGCACTTCTGGAAGAGGAGACCAGTGACTAATGGCACTGCCTATGTTAAGGAGCTTTGCGCCGGGCGCTGCCAGCGGCGTAAACGACTGCAGGGCGTTGAAAGAGCCCATGAGGTTGGTTTCAAAACATCGCCGGACCTCTGACTCGGGGTAGTCGATCACCGCGGCCTCCTTTGGAAGTATACCGGCGTTGTTGAGGAATATGTCAATCTTGCCGCCGGTTTTCGCCGCAATGGCATCCAGAGCGGCCTTGATGGATGTACGATTGCTGACGTCGCCTGTCTGCAGGATCACATGAGTCGAAGAGTTGGCTTCCGCGATTGCCGCCCCAGCAGTCTGGAGGCGGTCGGCCCTACGCCCTATGATGGAAACCGATTTGGCCCCGGCTTGAGCGAAGGCAATGGCGGCGGCCTTCCCGATGCCCGTTCCTCCGCCCGTGATGACGACACTCTTCCCAGCTGCTGAGATCTCCGGCCTCGAGGGCAAGATGGCCGGATAAGGCTTATTGTGCCATGTTTCGGTGAATGAGACGAAACTTTTCATAGGAGGGGACGCCATGGTGAGTGTCGGGTGCGCAGCGGGACAGTGGCGAGAGCGTTCTCTCCGGAAGATGGCCACCCCCATCGTCTATACGGACTGTTAACTCCTTATATAAGTCTGTAAAAAATTTGCTCTTGTGAACCTGTAGTGATTGCTAAGCTGTTCCTTAAGCCATGCTTCCGCGGAAGGGAACCAAGGTTAGTAGAAATGCAACAAGGGGAGTGACATTCAAATTGGCTAGCCTCCGCAGAATGTTGCGACCCAGGTCAAAGAGGGTCGTCCAAAGAGTTATAGCCTATGGCCATACACTAGGAATGAAGAGAATCGGCATCCTCTGCAAACAATAAGGGTTGTCGGACCCAAAAAAGGCATCTTCGGTGGTTCAAGCATACATATGATTAAACACGTGGACTCCTGGTTTCTGGAGTACTCCGTTCTCCTCATACACCTCCTGTCACAGCAAGCATACCTAGGTATCTAGGTAGTGATATCTCGCAAGGTAAGCTCCCGCGTAACTCTGCTTTAGAAAGAGGACGTACTCGGACACTGATTCCTTCATACTGACATTTAGACAACGTTGATGACCGAGTAGGGACTAGGGAGCCCCGAGCTTGGCCCTTCCAGACGTGTGAAAGAGCAAACACTGGGGAACCAAAGGCTCGAATTGCAGTACCCACTCGCCACTGAGTATCTTGGTACTAGTATTCAGCGGCGACGAAGCGCCTAGGTAGTCTTGTTGAGGCACGTAGCCTGCTGTTCGCCGCTTTACTCGGACATCAGGTGGCCTGGCTCAACTTCGGCTCAGCCTCAAGCGTGAGCTGACACTGCTCAGCCCTACTCAGGGCGTTCATAATTTTTTTGAGCACCAGAATCCCTACCAGGCTTCTAAGTAGAGTCTGCTTCTTGGATCGAAAGACCGACGGCGCTCCTCAGCTCCTCTCCCGCGTCGCGTCCGCACCACGTCGTTTGTCTCAAGGCCTAGACGAGTTGACAAGAAACTGCGGCTGGTTCTCGGTGGGGCACGGTACACTCTTACGAAGCTTTGTTCTAGGCTCCCTCGCTTACAATGTCCACATGCCTCTGCATAGTGAGAGACCATGGCTTGGCTTGAAAAGGAAAGCGTTCCTCGAAAGTGAACCGGTCTCATACCGCGATAAGCTGGGAGGCTGGTTGGACATCTTCAGCTCAGACGTCGCCTATTTGCATCGATTGGCCGAGATATCTGCTTAGATAAAGTGTTTGTCAATTGTGTATTCCTAGTGGACCGTCGAGTGCCACGATGTGCTGGAAGGCTGGCTGAACATCTTAACAAGCTTCCAACGGCTTTTAACAAACTTTCACCGAAATCATGGTGCCCGATCCCCTTCGTGGCGTTAGTGGACGTCAGCTGAAGGGCCATGCTGAAGGGGCATGCTGGAGGGCCATATTGGAGGATAAGGTCACAATATTTGAGAATATGGACTCAATCAACATCACTCATGACAGATCCTCCGCACAGCAACTTGTTCCAAACTACCTAGCAGTTTTGGCGACGTCGACCAGGAGTGTTACAGTGGCCTTCGAAGACTGCCCATTTTCCCAACATGACGAAGTCAGACCGTGAGCCCATCGCCGTTGTCGGTATCGGGTGTCGCTTTCCCGGGGGTATCACCACCACGAAAGATTTCTGGGAAATCCTTCGTCGTGGCATTGACACGTTGTCTGAGGTTCCGCCTGATCGGTTTGATTTCAACGCATTCCACGATGCTGACACACGAAAATATGGAACGATACGAAATTGCAAAGGTGGTTTTGTCAATGACGTCCATGCATTCGACGCTGGCTTTTTCGGCTACTACCCGGCTGAGGCATCAAGGATTGACCCGCAACAGCGACTAGTTCTGGAAGCAAGCTTCCATGCGCTGGAGGACTCTGGCACCACGCTGGAACAAGTAGCTGGATCACAAACAAGTGTCTTCCTTGGAGCATTCATGTACGACCATCTTTGTATTCAGACAGCAATGGAGCAACGAGATAACGTCAGCCCTCACGTGGCAATGGGCGTTTCTAACAGCTCGATTGCGAACCGGGTATCACATCGACTGAACCTACATGGACCAAGTGTCACTCTAGATACCGCCTGTTCGAGCAGTCTCGTCGCATTGCATCTTGCTTGCCAAAGCCTGTGGGCGCATGAGAGCGAGGCTGCTCTCGCTGGTGGCGTCAATGCTATCCTCCGACCCGAATCCACGATATTGATGTCGAAGGCTGGCTTTCTCTCTCCAGATGGTTCTTGCAAGTCGTTTGACGCAGCCGCAAATGGATATGTTCGAAGCGAAGGCGTTGGGATTGTGTATCTGAAGCCTTTGAGTCGAGCACTCCAAAACCGGGACAGAATTTACGCTCTGATTCGCGGCTCGCTTGTGAACCAAGACGGATACACGGCGGAAGGGTTCACAGTCCCCAGTCTCAAGGCACAGGCGGCATTGTTGCAATCGGTCTATTCACGGTCTGGTATAGACCCGGCCAAGGTCCGTTACGTGGAAGCTCACGGGCCGGGGACCCCGGTGGGCGACCCAATCGAAGCAAAGGCCCTGGGAAAGCAGCTTGGACAGGTGCGCTCGAAAGATGATGAGTCCCTTTGGATAGGCTCAGTGAAGGGCAACTTCGGTCACCTTGAGGGAGCTTCTGGAATTACTGGTTTCATTAAGGCTGCGCTGGTCACCTTTCATGGTGAAATCCCCCCACAAGCAAACCACAGGAATCCTAACCCTTCGATTGACTTTCAATCCCTTCGACTCGCGATACCAACTAAAACGGTACCTGTGACACGAGATCAGAAACATAAGCTATGGGTCGGTATCAACTCGTTTGGAGCAGGAGGTACGAACGCGCACGCTGTACTTGAGGAGGCACCCGATGCCGAGGCCTCTTCCACATCCAGTCATGGGCCACGCGTTTTCGTGCTGTCTGCGAAGTCGCTGCCTGCCCTAGAACATGCGGCTAGAGATCTCGCTTCTCATCTACGACAGCAGCAGCCTGTCCTAGATGACGTCGCTTATACCCTCAATATGCGTCGAAGCCGCCACTCCGAGATCTCCGTCATCCCAGCTAAAGAGCTTGAGGGCTTGTGTCATCGTCTCGACCAGCTCGGCTCCAGCAAGGCATCAAAGGACATTTTGACACTACAGAAGCGATCGGGCAGTTCCCCTAAAGTTGCTTTTGTGTTTTCCGGTCAAGGTGGACAGTGGCTCGGCATGGGGGCAGCGCTTGCGGATCAAGAACCAGTATTCCGTGACTCTCTAGCTGCTTTTGATGATATTTTCATGGCACAGGCAGGATTCTCTATTCGTGCGGAGATCTCAAGTCGCGGGGACCCTTCACGACTCAACAGTACCGTCATTGTTCAACCAGCCATTGCAGCTATTCAGATCGCACTGGCGAGACTCCTAATTTCGTACGGCGTCAAACCCGGTGCAATCGTGGGCCACTCCATTGGCGAAGTCGCCGCTGCTCATATAGCTGGTGCCCTAAGCCTTGAGCAAGCCGTCACGGTGATCCGTTTACGGTCAAACATCCAGAGCCAAGCAGCAGGAGAAGGGTCCATGTTAGCCACTGGAATGTCGTCAACAGAAGCCGAGCACCTAATTCTGCGGCGTCAGCTGGGTGGAAGCGTGGAGGTTGCAGCTCTCAATGGCCCTAAAATGACGACACTAGCAGGAGATGCAGCGGAATTGGAACAACTTGCCAAAGAACTCGAAGCTCGCGGGACTTTTGCTCGATTCGTCAAGGTTGAAATTCCATATCACAGTCGTTTCATGGATCCCTTTGAAAAGCCTCTCATCGAAGCCTTGTCGGCAATCCAAGGAATTAAAACCGATGTCAGTCTCTATTCCACCGTTACCACTTCCATCGAGCCCGGGACTCACTTGACCGGGGAGTACTGGTTCAAGAATGTACGTAAACCAGTCCGATATGTTGAGACGGCGACAAAAATGCTCGGCGACGGCTGCAATTTCTTTGTCGAAATCGGGCCACACCCTGTCCTGGTCTCTGGAACTCGAGGCATTGTGGAGTCTACTGGGCTGCATGCTCATGTCCTTCCAGCCATGGTACGAGGCAGCGATATCGAGCCCGTTTCATGTCTCATAGGAGCCGCGCATGCCGTCGGTATTGATGCGGATATGCAATCATTCAATGGTGGAGGCGGCCGTTTTGTAGATCTCCCATTGTACCCTTTTCAAAGGGAGCACTACTGGTTTGAACATCCGGAAGCTCAGCAACGCCGTCTTGGGAAATCGAAACATCCATTCCTTGGAGACGGTACCAATCTGACAGACGATGGTCGTAGCATCCTACGGCTCAGGCTGAGCACTGGGGTGTCACCGTTTCTAGCTGATCATCTTGTCGATGGGGCACTGGTATTTCCAGTGACAGGGCATATAGAGGCGGCATACTTGGCTGCAAGGGATCAAATGGCGCACATGGGAGTCTGGCTGGAGGACCTCCGATTCGAACATCCCGTTGTCCTGACATCTGCAGAAGATTTCGCTCCACAAGTCCTCCTGGAGATTGTGTCACCTGCGAAAGACTACGTTATAAGTACCCGTCCCGCAAATTCAACTCCCGAGACCGCATGGCAAATCTGTTCTCGTGGAAGGATCAACGCATTCGACCAGCGGTTTGCCACCACCGCAGAAGCCCTGGATAGCGTAAGGGCTCGAGTTCGCGCAGGGAGGGAAGTCGATGTTGAAGATTTCTACTGGAGAATCGAACAATCAGGCCTTCGATACGGCGAGGCGTTCAGAGGTGTCCAAAACTTGTGGCAACTCGGGGGTGAAATCTTCGCTTATGTGAAAATGCCCAGTTCCTTACACGGGGAGGCGTCACGCTTTCGTTTTCACCCTGCACTTTTGGACGCTTGTATCCATACGATGTTTGCCGAGCTGCACCATCACGGGGACTCTCGCTATGTTTATCTGCCCTATCACATGGAGCGTGTTCAGATATTCGAAGCAGACGGTGCCACAAGTGCTTTCGTGCATCTCCAAGTCAAGTATTCTGGTGATACGTTCTTCCGCTGCAATGCATCAGTGTACGGAGAGAATGGAAAAGTCCTGGCCATGATAGTTGGATTGACAGCGAAGCGTCTTCTGGGTACATATCTAACCCGACAGGTGGATTACCAAATCTGTTATCAATCCGAGTCTCAAGAGGGGTCGAGCAAGTTAGCGGTGGACTTCACGAATATTTTGGTCCTTGACCAGCAGCTCGGAGACATTAACTGGTCATCAGTCATGCAGAGGACATTCCCTCGCGCGCAGATCCACCAGAGGGCTTTGAAATCAGTCAAAAGACACTGGAAAACGACCGAATGGGGATTTCAGTTGGATCGCCGAACACTTCTCATTGTGCCGGCGTTGTTGCCACTCCGTGGGGACCTTCACGAACCCTTGGGAGCGGTAATCAGAGCACTCTTGCACGTCGCTGTCTGGATTCGCGAGCAACAAGGCACGCCCACAGTTGTGGTAATAACCAGAGGAGGCTGTATGACGCCAACAGATACGCAATGTAATCCCATTTCCTCGTCAGTCGAAGCAGCCGCGCGAGTCATGGCGAACGAATTGCCGCAATCACGCATCCGCGTCGTGGACATTCCTCTTGATCAGACGACCGGGTGCATTCCAGGACTGCAAGATGAGTTGCAGTACATTCGTCTCGACCAGCATGACACTGTGGTGGCCATACGGCCAGAGGGTCGCTTCGTCAGAAGGGTCATAGCCTTGGACACCAAAGAAGAAGAGAAAAGCATGGAAAAGAAGCTCCCTGCAAGAGGAGGTAGGTACTTTTGTGAAGCAGACCCCAACAGTTCGCTCGATAGCATCATCATTCGGCAGCAACCTCCGACAAATTTGGGTCCGGATGAAGTGGCCATCGACGTCCACTCTGCTGGTCTCAACTTCAAGGACATAATGAATGCATTGGGTCTGCTTAGTGAGCGAGCTACCTCTGGTGGCTTATCAGGACAGAAATTGGGGCTCGAAGTCGCTGGTCAAGTCGTCAAGATCGGGGAGAATGTGCGAGGCATTGACGTCGGCGCTCCAGTCATGGCTCGAGTCTCGAACGGACTTGGGGGTTTTGCAACTGCCAATCGCAACCTCGTCGTGCCAATTCCGCCCTCCATGACCTTTACCCAAGCCGCTTGCCTCCCGGTTACTTACATGACGGCATATTACGCCTTGACGTACCTCGGTAGACTGGCGTCTGGAGAAAGTGTCCTTATCCACGCTGCAGCTGGCGGAGTTGGAATAGCTGCGATTCAAATTGCAAAACTTCTTGGTGCTCGAGTGTTTGCTACAGCAGGAAGCCCTGCTCGTCGAGCCTGGGTATCTGAAATGGGAGTTGAAGCAGTGTTCGACTCACGTTCTCTGTCATTCCATGACGAAGTAAAAAAGGCAACGCGCGGTTTGGGTGTGGATGTGGTCCTCAACTCCCTTACAGGCTCAATGTTCTCTCAGTCAGTGGCATGTCTGGCTCCGTTTGGACGCTTCTTAGAGATCGGCAAGACGGATATTTATCGGAACATGAGGCTTGGTCTCGAGCAGTTTGGCGAGAATTGTTCATTCTTTGCAATCGACATCGACAGATTGGCTATGCAGAAGCCAGAGCTACACCGCCGTATGCTTGACGAGGTTTGTGCTCTGTTCGAGAGCGGCAAATTGGTGCCGCCACCCGTCACCGCGTATCCTATCACACAGCTGTCCACAGCCCTGAAGTCTCTTTCGCGGTCTGCTGTGGTAGGGAAGGTTGCTGTGGAAATGCCGGAAAACACCTTTGTTGATGCAGCACCACCGAGTGAGCTGAAGTTGCGTCCTGATCGAAGTTATCTCATTACTGGAGGCGCGAGTGGGCTCGGTTTGCAATTGGCACGATTCTTGGTTGAGCGAGGGGCGAAGCATCTTGTGCTTGTCAGCCGGTCGGGACCAAAGTCTGCTGATGATAATGCACTTCTCCTGGATATGCGGCGTCGAGGCGTGGCGGTAAAGATTGAGCGCGCGGACATCACCAACGCCGAGGTAGTAACAGCTATCTTGCGTCAGCAAAAGCCACCGATCGCAGGAATAGTCCACAGCGCAGCCGTCTTACGAGATTCGTATACCCATGAGACGACCATGGACGACTTTTGGGCAGTTTTCGGGCCAAAGGCGATTGGTGCGTGGAACATGCACCTGGCTACACAAGGCATGAGTCTGGACTTCTTTGTCTTGATTTCATCCATGTCAAGTGTTCTGGGGCTCACAGGCCAGTTCAGTTATGCTACTGCCAACCAGTTCCTGGATGGGTTGGCACGCCATCGTCGGGCATCTGGCTTGCCTGCCCTCTCCCTAAATCTGGGTCTTCTATGGCATTACGCTGGTATGTCTCGCAAGTCTACCACCAACGACAGGGTCCTCGAAATCTTGGAGTCGCACGGGTTTTCTCCCATGAGCCTTCCAATAGTCCTCTCCGCCTTTGAGCGCGCAATTCTTCACGGTTCTACACAACGCCTGGCCGCTATCGTTGATTGGGTGATGTTTCTGAAAGCATACCCTCACCTGAGTCGTGATGGCGCCTTTTTGGGGCTGAAGAACAAGCAAGAGCGAATGGACGGCCCTGGATCTCACGGGTCGCTTTCTTCTCTATCGGGCCCAGGGCGGATCAAAGTAATGGCCGAAACATTGCGCTCCGCGCTGGCCAAAATAGTGGGAGTCGAGCCGAGCAGGATTTCTCTCACGGAAAAGATCGATCAATATGCTTTTGACTCCCTTACTCTCACACAGCTGCGAAGTGTGATCCTGCGTGAGTTTCGGATTACATACCCCGTCATGAGGCTTTTTCAAGGACCTAGTCTCCAAGAGATTGCATTGGAGCTTGAAAGTTCCTTTGGAAACAGCTCTGGTGAAGGGCAGGATCTTATGGATGTAGCCAACCACGAGGCTGAACCAATGTTATCCACCGAACTGTCGGTCGCGTCGCCGTGGTTTATTCGGAGGAAGTCAGCCAACGGCTTCCACCAGCGAGTCGTATGCTTTCACTCAATGGGCACCGGGGCGTCCCTATTCACCCCGTTTCTGATGGATCCACCTGACGGATTGGACGCAATTGCAGTTCAATTGCCAGGTCGCGAGACACGGGCGGACGAAGCAATTCTAACCAATATGTCTGAAATTGTTGCCGGCATACTTGGCGAGATGGAAACGACCGTGGGAGTACCGCACGTCTTCTGGGGACACTCATTCGGGGGTATAATTGCTTTTGAAGTCCTTAAAGCTCTTCGACGCCAAGGGAAGCCACTCCCACGCCTGTTGGTAACCGGCACGATAGCTCCACACCTCGTCCGACTCTGGAAGAAGAGAGATGTCCTCCTCCGAATTTTAGCAGAGGACTACAGCCCGGATTATCTGCTCGCGGTGTCGCGATACGTGGACAACGCGGACTTTGTCCGCTCAATCCTGCCACTGATGAGGAGGGATACGCCGTTGTTGCTAGGATACCAGTTTGACGAAGAAGAAATCCTAGATGTGCCGATTACGGCTTTTGCCGCACGTCAAGATGACATGGTGTACCCGGATGAGGTCGCCGCTTGGAGGACGTATACGAAAGAGTTCAAACTGGTCGAGGTTGATGGAGATCATTGGTTCTTACATCGGAATCGGAAGTTAGTGCTGGAGACGTTGGCGGCGTTGGCTAGATAGGTAGTCACTCTAGATGGTTTGAGATTCTCAAATTCTTCCTCTCCTCAGACTGGCGCCCTTCATGTAGTCTTGTTCGTGATGTATTTTCATTCTCATGCAGAAGGATCCCTGAACTAATCCAGCTCTGAGTTGGGAATTGGACCCCAGTATTGGTTTCGTGGTGCAATGGAAGGTAAACCAATCTGGTGTTGATCTGCAGTGGAAAGGGGAGCCAGATTGGCATTCTGGCTAATGGGGTCCATTGTTGGATTCAAGAAGAGAGTGTCTTCTCGGGACATTGGCTAAGGGTCCTGACAGCCTTTTGTAATGTCATTGCCACAGTGCCCACCCGGGTAGGTACCTCGTACGTCCATTGACAATCCTTCCGTGCAACCTGTTGAGCCTGTTCCGTGATCTTTGAGCGGTGATGGAGGCCAATTGATTTTCCCGTTCCGATTTCTGCATTTGTTCCACTTAGCACTTTGGGCAGACCGTATGCTTTTTCGGTTACTGTCCTGCATGCGACGAATATCTTGCTTGGTGCCATGGACAAGCCGTGAACAAGATTCGTCGCTGAGCTCTGCAGTAGTTAGCGGTGACAAAGCACCTCCTCTTGGTATCTTGTGCGGCCAGACACTGCCGCTTCATTATGCAGGAACTACGCTGTGTAGATGAGCTGGCACCACTGGTCCAACTTCGGCTCAGCCTCAGCTTGAACTACGCCCTACTAGTACTTGTCACCTTGATCTTTTACACGCCACTACTAGCAACTACAAAGCTCAGCCGCAAAAGATTAGGCAACAACGTCTTCAGCCTTATGTTGGCCTTTCCTTCCTCTCTTTCTCCTTCCACATAAACAATCTCACCCAGATCCATGGCTGAGGCAGTTGCAGCGTTAAGCCTTGCCTCTAACATCCTCCAGGCCATCGACTTCGGATCGAAATTCGTGTCGACGGCCTGGAAGGTTTATAATTCTACTCATCGCAACCTCGGAAGTCTGGATAAGATATCATCCCTCAATGTTCTTAACAACAGTCTCAGCGGTGCTTTGCGGGACATTCGCACCCAATCAGGTGACATTGACTTGACACCTGAGAGCAATCGAGGAATCCACAACTTGTCGAAGGAATGCGCAATATTTGTCGAAAACTTGGTGCACAAACTGAATAAACTTGGCCTTGAAAATGCTGCTCGAAAGCGGGATGCTGTCGCCGCAGCATTCAAGTTGGCGTGGAAACGAGACGAAATATACGCTCTTCAAGGCAGCCTCAACGACTTCAGGTCCCAATTGACTCTGAGCTTGCTTGTTTCCATGCGGTTGGTACTATTCTGGTCCCGTTTCTGACCAGCCTCCTTAACTGCCGCGCTTAGGTATTACGCCAGCCAATCCCTGATCCAACAGAATGCCATTCTCAAAGGGCTTCAGGAAGCCCAGGAGAGCACTCAAGCCGAGAGAAGTGCCACCAAAAATAGCTTCAACACTTCGGACCCCTTTGGAACCTCTGTCGTGAACTACGTCACGTGGAAACTCGACCAGAGAGAGAAAGATCAAACAAGGCATTTCCTTAAAAATGAAATTACTCATGCCATACACGATACCGCAGTAAGCCATTCGGAGATACGCCCTTCCGTTGTGGGTATAACCATTCCAGAGGAGGCCGGCAAGCGGTGTCTCAGGATACTACTTGAGAGCCTCCGCTACAGCGGAATGCGTGATAGGGAAGAAAGAATTGCAGAGGCACATGAGACAACCTTTCAATGGCTGTTTAAGGATAGCGATAGTGTCAAGTGGGCCAGTTTCAAAGAATGGCTTGAGTCAGACGAAAAGCTATACTGGATCACTGGTAAAGCCGGCTCAGGCAAAAGCACCTTGATGAAGTATATCTGCTATCCGGTCCAAGCTGCACAAGAAATCGATCCCGTTCCTCGGTGTCGCAAATTCTTGGAAACATGGAGCAGCGGTAAGCATCTCGTGATTGCTTCGTTCTACTTCTGGAACTCTGGAAATCAAACACAAATGACACAGAGGGGCTTGTTGATGTCACTTCTACACCAAATTCTTCAGCAGTGCCCCCAACTCGCAATTTTGGGGTGCCCGGAGCGATGGGAGAGTATCAGCTTGTTCGGCGAAGACCTTTTGGCTTGGGAAGATCAAGAGCTCCACGACACATTGCGTCGAGTGACTAAGAACATCGTCCAAGTTGATTCAACCATCGCCCTGTTCGTAGACGGTCTGGACGAATTCCAAGGCAAGCCTGACGAACTGATCTCGTTACTCAAGGGCATCATCGGCTTCTCAAACATTAAATTATGTGTCGCTAGTCGACCCTGGGTAGAGTTCGAGGACGCATTCAAGCACAGCCTGAGTCTCAAGCTTGAGCATCTAACGTACGATGACATCAAGAGTTTTGTGACTTCGAAATTTCATGGTGAACCTATGTTTGCACAGCTTCGACGAAGAGAGGAGGAGTTTGCGGACCGGTTGATCGAGGACATTGTTGTCAAGGCCGCTGGTGTATTCCTTTGGGTTACGCTGGTCGTCTCATCTCTTCTCGCTGGCATGAGCTTAGGAGATAGAGTCTCCGACTTCACGAGGAGACTAGACCAATTACCACCGGATCTCTCAGAACTCTATCAAAAGATTCTATTGAGCCTGGACGACTTCTACCTCGATCATGCGGCGCAGCTCTTCTCTCTCGTCAAAACTAGCTCTGTGCCTTTGAACCTTGTGCTTGCGTCGTTTGTGGACGAAGACGACACCGACTCTGCTCTACAACAACCGTGTCGTCCTCTCTCAGAAGACGAGACGTTGCTGCGTATGGACACAATGCGCCGGCGCATCAATAGTCGAACTAAAGGTCTGCTCGAAGTCAAAGGCCCCCTCTCGGTCCCCGAAGGTTTCAAATACGAAATCGCCGGTAACCACGCCCTATATACTGTTCAGTACCTGCATCGGACAGTGAAGGATTACATAGAGAGTGACAAGGCCCGGATCATCCTACGGCGCGTTGCAAGATCTCCCTTTGACCCTCATCTCAGACTCCTGACCGGCCACGTGGCATATATCAAGAGGCTGGATCCCACAAGAATCTCTGCTGTGGATTTGTGGGATAACCACCTCGAGGAATGTTTCAAGCTCGCCAGGACTGTTTCTCCCGAGAGCATTCCTCAGATGGTCCTTCTACTGGATGAATTGGACAAAGTTGGCCGCGTTACATTTCAGGCTTTGGCGGCAAGTCGAAGAAAGAATGAGCAAATACCGATACCAGAATCCGTTTCATGGGCGTTCAGCAAAAGCCCATTCTTGCTTCTGGATCAACAAGGACGCCTTGACCTTTTCCGTTATACTTTCCTGTCTGTGACGGTGATCTACAGAGTTGTTGAGTATGTTCGAGTCAAGGCCGAGGCTCAATGTCTCACTCAACTCCTAGAGTTCAACCCTACTACTAACGAGATGTGTTGCCTCGGTAGATGGCCTCTACTGCTGGATGCCATTTGCACTGGGGCCAGGAGCATGTACTACGGGGCAGCCGGCGATCCAGACTTCGATATTGATCAGAACCTTAGTATGATTCAATGTTTGCTGGAAAAGCATGCAGATCCAAATAATCTTGTCGCCCATCTTCCGGTGGACGGAACCTTGCCTTTGATTGAATCCCTAACACAGTTGATGTTGTGTGACAGCGGCAAGTCGAGGCATTATTGGGTGGAAACAACGCGCTTGCTCGGTCGTGCTGGAAGGCTAGACAAGGAAACTCTCGATCGTGCTCTGGCTGTATACATGTGGGTAAAGTCTTTGGAATTGCCTCGTTTCCGTCTCCAAACCTTTATGCAATGGAGTCGTGCCAGGAAGTCCCTGCGGAAATCTCTCCAGACCCTTGTACAAGGTGGCGATGCCGACCTCTCACCGGTGATGGCCGAGTTAGAAAGGCTTGCAGAGCGCCGCTTTCTGCCGCCTAAGCTATCGAGGGTCCCGCCAGAGAAGCGTTCTGCTTTCTGAATTCGCTTGATGGACATGTATGCGCTTATCGGCATAGTTGAACCTTGACTAGTGATTCCCATGGATCGCGAACCAATACTTTCCAGCTCTCCACCTTCGGAGTTGATGTCGACCTGCACCTGATGATAAGAAGACGTTTATTTTCAATCGCTGGCGGACCATCTCTGGCTATTTGGTTCTTCTGCGTCTTCGGGCCATAGGCGTCTCCATCACAGATCCCTCGGTTTTCTCCACATGCTCCTCTGCGGAAATCACTGAGTTCAGCACAGGCTACCCAGCAGCTTATCCGCCGTGGAGGTCTACTTGCTCAGGTGGCCTCCAGAAGGCCCTCTAATAACGGCAGTGTTAGGGTCATTATCCGAAGAGAAGGGGCCTTGGTCATCGAGGAGCGCTCGCAGCGCGGCAAGACTGGTGGAAGAATTAGAGGCAGGCCTCGGTCGAACCAGTAGCTGATCGAGGGATCCCCACAGGAAAGGGAGCGGAAGTTGAAAAGGCATCAGAATGAGACAGTTGACGCGCCACCCACTAATGTATCATGTTGGATGCTGCACGTCGGTGGAGAAGATCAGATTGGGCCTTTAGGAGGCCGAATTTTCCCACGGGCTGCACTTTGTCGTGAATATCCTAACGGAACACTTGTATGGTCTCGACGGCACCCTCCAGCAGGTAGATTTACTGTGGACTGGTTTTCAAGAAGGACGGAATCCAAGTTGGGGGTGATATTATTACATTCTTCGGCACATCTTTGAAGCAAGCGAGAAGCAAAAGAAATGGGTTTATTAGCCTAGGGGAGGGTTCTGGGTATTTGATAAATACTTGAGCCAACTCTTGCATGGAGCGAAGCGTCAACAGGGGGTGGCGTCAATATGGCTTCCGGACGTGGGACAAAAGGGGCAACCAGCCTCGTTCCTTTCCGTTCTTTTCTTTTTTCGTTATTCTCGATTGCCAATGCCCTACCTAGGTACATTTACCTAGGCCATAGCATGGAAAAACTACTACCTCGTACTAATTATACTATACTTTAGCTTCGCTCAACCAGGGTAACATGTCAAGTCCTCGCCGCCGCTACCAGCTCGTCGACCGTCTTCATCGGCTTGTCGTTGTTCTCGCCGACGTCGAGCGGCACGAGGATCCGACTGACGGCGTTATACCCGGCGACGACGGTGGCCAGCTCGAGGATCTCGCGGTCGTTGAAGTGCGCCTTGAGGGCCGCGAAGGTGTCGTCCTGCACCTTGACATCGACCGTGGCTTCGTCCGTGTATCCCAGCACCGCGACCTCTTTCTCACTCAGAGCACCCCCCGCTGCTGCCGACCTGTCCGCTCCCACGGTCCCTTTCGGCGCCGCGCGCGCGACCTCCAGCGCCTGCGGAGACAGACCGGCCTTGAGGGCCAGCGCGGCGTGGATGTTCCACTCGTAGACGGCGCCCGTGAGGATGGCGACGCGCGAGACGGCCAGCTCGAGCAGCGACTGCGGCACGATGGTCTCGGTGCGCAGCGCGCCCACGAACGCGTTGTACCCGTTCGCCACGGGCGGCGAGTGCAGCAGCGTCAGGTCCAGGGGGATCAGAGGACGGGGTTTCCGTCGCGCCTCGATGCGCGCGTATATCTCCGCCACGGACGGCGGGGAGTCCGCTGGTGGGGTTGAGGGCGCGTAGGGGAGGCGCATGCTGCTGGTGATAATAGTGGTGGGTAATGACTGGGCTGGTCTCTAGTAGATGTACTCTGGAAGGGAGAAAGGAAGGCCAGATACAGAGGGAGAGGGAGGGGGAACCAAAAAAAAATGGTGGAAATGTGAGAGTAGAAAAACCTGGGTGTAAGTACCTGCGGGGTTCCAGCGTCTATTATATATACGTCTGTGAATGATTTTTCTGCGCTCCCGCTCAAAGCCCGGGATCGTGAATCTCAGATCGACAGGTACATCTTTACAGAATAGAACATCACAATCGAGAAATGGGAAATAGGCGGAGCATTTGGGATTAAAGTAAAGAGCAGTCCCAAGTTGTTCTCCCGAGAGCACACCCGCTTTTGGACACAGCGCATTAAGCTCTGAGGGATCGCTTTACCCAGTCATGGTGTTCATATATGGTATTTCCAGTATTCAGTACAGCTACAGGGACCACTGGAGTGCTGACGCTCCGTTTTTACGGCGTCGAGGGCATTCCGAAACGCCCCCCTGTCTGGGGCAATCATGCATTCAAGAGAGAAAAAAGAACAAAACGCCACAAACCCCCTCTCGCTCAAAATGCCTAAAACACGGTATGAACCCAGCCCGCCTTCTGGCCAGGCTTCAGGGGAGCCAGCGTCACGTTGTACTCCAAATCCAGTTCGGCCTTGGGGTCCTTGGATGGCTTGAAGTCGAGCAACAGGTCGTCCTTGACGGCGCAGACCGAGTCGCTTGTGACGTAGGGGTCGTCTCGGGGGTATAGCTGGGTGGTCAAAGATTTGTAGCCGTCGGCACTGACCATGAGATGGATGTGGGCTGGTCTCATGGGATGGCGGTCCATGAGGTTCAGCAAGACGCCAGCGGGACCGTCGGTGGGGAGCGAGTACGCGGTCGGGTGGTAGCAGTAGTAGTAATATTCGCCCTTGTCGTTGGTCCTGAACTTGCCGCGCAGGTTGTTGACGGACTGGTCATCGTCCTGGAAATCGTACTTGCCGTTCGCCGACGCTTGCCAGATGTCCACGATGGCGTTGGGAATGGGCTTCCCGGTCTTGTAGTCGCTGACCACGCCGTGCATGAGGGTGACTTTGCCGGTTGGGTATGGGTCCTGGACAATGCTGTCGCCGAGCTCCCGGAATGGAGCGTGGGGGCTCCAGAAGGGGCCCAGGATCGTCGACGACGTTGGCGTTTCGTCACTGTCGAGCATGATTTTGTTGGCCACCTCGTCGACCAGTCTGCAATGCGGCGTGATTAGCTCTCAAAGTTTGCACAGTCAGGGAAAATCTTCACATACGATTCAATGCCGAGCACATCACAGATTCGCTGTCCCTCGTTGCGCTTGGAATCGCTGATCTGGCCGATGGCGTTGACAAACTGGACGCCTCGCATCCACTCCTCTGGCGTCAGCTCTGTCTCGCGGATAAAGTCGTGGAGATGCCGGATCAACTTTGCCAGGACAAATCGAGCTCTGTCGGGGGTCTTGGGGCCCATTGCGTTGATGAGACTGTCGGTGAAGTTGGGATCATATTTGTGAGCTGCCGCGTGCCCGTTGGTGGCTCCGTTCGTGTGCCCATTCAGGTTGACGGTCGTCGAGTTCTCGACAACGTTCTGGAACGACATGTTGGAGACAAAGGGTGTATAAAATCTCTCTGGGGTTTCTGGTTAAAAAGAAGGCGGCGGCACAAGGGAAAAGTGGAAGAAGCTCTGAGACGTGATGTAGGCAAGAAGACTTGTGCCAGTCTCGGGGCCATGGAGGCAGTATATAAGGGCCTGTCATCACAGGGAATGACCAACACCGGCAGCAACAGTCGGCTCATTCCGTTCAATTCGTCACTCCGCTCAGCGACTTCAATTCTGGGGAAGCCATGGGTGTCGGCATCCTGCTGCCACCGAACTGCCACCCACTGGACCAATTAGGCGAGCGTCAAGTCTAAGCAGGGCCGGCATCATAGGGATCATCATAGGCTGACTGGGCTGAGCGATGAACCATTTGTCGGCAAGTTCGTGCCGCCCATCGCCCGCTGTGTGCCTGGAAAACACGGTAGTTGAAGAACTGCAGGTCGCCATGTCTTTCCGGCAATCAAAGTCGGCATCTGAGATCTCGTATGCGGGGCGTTTCCCGGGGCTGGTCTAACAGCGTTCGCCACTAGGATCCCCACGCATGACAGAGCCTGACACAGCCTGACAGAGAGGTGATCTGGGTTCGTAAGGCATTCTCCCACGACGGTGCCCAAGATGAAACACCATCTGATGATAGGCACATGGACGCCGCCCGGTGCCATCTTCACTGTTGAGTTCGACGACGAAGCATGGACCCTGAAGTTGGTCAAGAAAACAGCCATCCCCGCAGACGAACCGATATCATGGATGACATTCGATGTGAGTGCACTATACAGAAGTTTGCTTTGTTGAAAATAATTTCTCGGAGCAGCATGCGCGGCGGAACATCTACGGAGCTTCGATGAAGAAATGGTCCAGCCATGCCGTCAAAGCACCAGACAACATCTCACACGAGGTTTCGCACCCGATGAATCATGACCGTATGTTGGCCAACCTCCTCCAGGCTTGACACCGCGCTCACACGACAGGGCAGCTCGGGCTCAGAGCGCCGACACCCGGACCAGAGCCATCTTTGTGCTCGCAGCCAAGAAGCCTCCCTATTGCGTCTATGGCAATCCCTTCTACGAGCATGCTGGATACGGCAATGTCTTCTCCGTCGACGACCAGGGCAAACTCGACAAGAACATCCAAAACTACGAGTACAGCGAGCAGTCCGCCATTCACGGCATGGTCTTTGACCCGACCGAGGCGTATCTGTATTCCGCCGACATGTGGGCCGACAAGATTTGGACGCACAAGAAAGCGAGTGATGGCACCCTCACTTTGGTGGGCAGCGTCGATGCACCCTCGCCTGGCGATCACCCTCGATGGGTCGAAATCCACCCCAGTGGACACTATCTCTACGTGCTGATGGAAGCCGGAAATAGGCTGGGGGTCTACGTGATCGACGAGACGACGCACCTACCCGTCTTCACCCACGACATTTATCCACTTGTTCCTCCAGGTACGCGCTGGGTGCAAGCCAAATAAGACTCCATAGGGAGCTAACGAGAACCAGGAGTCCGAGACCTCAAGAAGATGTACAGGTCGGATGTGGTCTTCTGTTCACAGAGTGGCAAGTATCTTTTTGCAACCGCCCGGTCCAACTCGTTCAGCGTGACCGGCTACATCAGCGCCTTCAAGCTTGGACCACAGGGCCAGATCCAGAAACAGCTATGCATCAGCCCGACACCGAATTCCGGTGGTCACTCAAACGCGGTGAGTCCTTGTCCATGGACGGACGAGTGGTTGGCTTTGACGGATGATCAAGACGGATGGGTGGAGATCTACCGCTGGCACGATGAGTATCTTTCTAAGGTTGCTCACTTGGACATCAAGGAGCCCGGCTTCGGCATGAATGCCATCTGGTACGACTAGTTCTTTGGAGCCGCCGTTAGCATCCTAGACTGTACGTGTAAATATGCCATACGAATTCTCCATGTCTCCCCCTCCTGTTCACGCTACTTGGCGGATAAGAACTTTTCCGCCGCCATCTGACCTAGCCTTGCCCCGCGGGAACAGATCCGATGCAGTTTGTACCTGATACGGGGGATCGTAGGCAGAGGCATCGAAGCTCGGCAAGTGTTTCTCACACTAGGCACACCTCTTCCCGGAAACCTCTAGCCCTCCATTCATTGGCTTGCCGTGACGCCCTCGAGGATTTTCATCCATACCGAGCAACCTACTCTGTGAATGCCCACAAGCTTCTCCAGAGCAATTGAATACTCGACTGTGTTTCGTGGTGCCACCTAATCGCGAAAGAGGCCAAAGATAGAGTCAATAACCGCCGGTGAACAAAATCCCCCACCTTTGGTTGTCACGGTCTGGCCAAGGGCGACCTCCTGGAAGTGACAGTCTCTTCCCATCAAGTTGGGTTTGGTTCAGTATCAACAGGGCCTCGTGGGTTGCCCGTCATGGCCTCGCCCAGCCCGGTTCGTGGGCTGCTGTTCGTGACCATGCAGCCCAAGGAAACCTTGTCGCTCGATCTCTTCCACGACTGGTACAACAATGAACACGGACCTAATCGAACCCGCCTGTCGTTCATGCCCAACGGGTTTCGGTATCGAGCAACAGACTTGCCAGGACCAAACGCCGGCACGCGCGCCGATCCCGAGTTCCTGGCCATCTACGATGCCACCGACATGCACCAGTTTACCCAACAACCGTACCAGTATCTGCGAGCGCCACCAGGCAAGTCGCAGCGAGAAATCGACGTCATGGCCCAGATCTGGGTGGATCGGTTGACGCTCGATTTTGTCGGCGAACAGGTCAACGACAAGACCTTCGTGAAACTCGAAGCACCAGAGCATTTTCGCGAGAACGAAGAGGGCAATGTCCTGACCACGCTCAGATTGCTCCTCGCTCCCGAACAAGTCTCGAGCGTGGAGAACTGGATCCATACCTCTGTCCTCCCAAAGGTGCAAGACATCCCGGGCTGGAGGAGGACATCGTGGTTCAAGACGTCCTATCTCGAAACTCGCGAAGACGGCAAGGTCGATTTTGTCCTGATCAACGAATACACGCCGTCCACTGACCCCAAGACGTTACCCTCCCTGATCGAAACTCTTCCCGGGGAGGTTTCGCAGAGCAAGGCACGCACATACGAACTCTTCTACACCTTTGGCACCGCAGCACGCCACCTGGCAATCGTGGCACCGTGGACGTCGCCGGACGGAGTTACCACCACGCTACCCAAGGTCTCACCATACGGCTCAGCAATAGAGTCGACCATCACGACACGCGACGGCGCAGTCCTGCCCTTCCGGCTGGAAGGCAGCTCTGACCCCAACGCACCAATGTTGGTGCTGGTCAACTCAGTCCTCACGACCTGGGGAATTTGGGACAGCTTTCTCGTGCACTTCTTTTCTCGCCCGCAGAACCAACGATACCGCGTCCTGCGGTTCCTGGCCCGCGGTAGGGTCACCCCGAGCGGGACGACCAGCCCCGTGACCGCGGACCTACAAGCTTCCGACGTCATCCAGCTGCTTGACGGCCTGCGCGTCCCTCAAGCAGCCGGCCTGGTTGGCGTGTCCATGGGCGGGGCCACCGCGTTGGCAACAGCCCTGCTCTACCCTTCGCGGATCCAGGCCTTCATCGCATGCGACACATCGGCCAAATCGCCCGCGGGCAACAAAGACACCTGGGGTCAGCGGATCGCTGTGGCGAAGAAAGAGGGCACGACGCTGCGCCTGGCCTCGCTGTTCGGCGACGAATCCCCAAATGCCAGCCCGCAGCCCGTCGTGGGCGAGCAGCTCGCCGAGATGACAGTGCGGCGATGGTTCGTGCCGCAGTCGTACGACAACCCAGACCTGGTCCCCGAAATCGCGCGCGTCAAACGCATGGTCTACACAAACTCGTTGCCCGAGTTCCAGCGCGGCGTCGAGACCCTGTTCAACTACGACTACACGCCTCTCCTGGCCGGGTACCAGGGCCGAGGCGGCTTCTTGGTCGGCGCCGGCGACGGCGTGCTGCCACAGGGCATGGAGAAGCTGGCGAAAGAGCTGGGCTCGGCACATGGCAAGACGGCCGCCTTCAAGCTCGTCGAGGGTGCCGGCCATTTACCCATGGTCGAGAAACCCGCCGAGGTGGCTGACTTTGTGGGAGACTTTTTGAACAATACGTAAGACCCTGACTTGCTCTTTAGACGCCTGGCAAGTCGAACAATATATGAATCAAGAAACATTTTTGGGTTGCCACAGATAGCCTCGCCATGCCATTGACAGCAGCATACGGAAGGCTCTGGCACTCGTTCCTGGGTCTCTCTTTAAGCGCAACAACGCATCTTCTTGCTTGCCTCTTTTTTTCATCCTTGTCGCGGTCGCGGGTTGCTGTCGTCCTCGTCTTCTTTTCCTAGCACTGGTGATGCCATCAAAGCCCCGCGTGAATATCTTGGCCAACTGCACGATAGGTGGTTTTAGAAAGTAAAGGGTGAGAAGATAGGTGAATAGAAGGGCGAGACGGACGAAGAGACGCGTGAGTCGAGATGCCCGTATTTTCGAAAGCGGCACGGTCAGGCAAGTCCCCAATTGAACCCACCAGGTACCTCTATTTGCTCGAGAACGAAAAACCTAACTCCCAGAATGGTTGCTGTCTTTGCCTCTCGCGCCAGCCTCGTCTACGGTACACAGCCGTTATCTCTCGAGTTTTGCCAGGAAATCCAAAACATGGTTTGTTTCTGTCTAAGCTACCACTGTCGCCAATAAGCTGGGCGTCGTGTAACAGGTGTTTAGAAAGCGATGGGGAAGGGCAAGCCAAACTTCGAAAGAACGGATACTGTATGAAGAGTTTGTAGTAAGGCTGGTTACATGCACCACCTAGGTATACAGCGAATCATCGAGAGGGAGTTATCAGTACGGTACTTAGGTATGATTGTTACCGTACAGTGTTGGTAAGGATCAATTGTTGTTGTCACGCATCACAGCCTAACCACCACTCCTGACGTCCTCATTCTTCTTCTTCGTCGTCGTCGTCGTCCTCGGCTCCGCTGTTTGCTCAAAAGAATATTGATCAATCCGATAGCTATACAGTGTTCGATCTCGCATCAAGAATCTTCAGATAAACGCTTCCGCTTCCCAACGCCCCACCTACTGCTTAGACGACAGCGAAGCGCGGCCTTATTCAATCCTACCAGCAATGTCGCAAGATAACGCAAAGCCTACCCTACGAAAGCTCTCAGATGAGGGCCTCGAGAAGCTCAAAGAGCTAGAGGGATTTAAGCCGTTCCCTTCGCCAGATGGCAAAAATGGATATAGCGTGGGATATGGGATAAATTCGAATGGGCAGCCGAAATTATACCATGAGGCGGTCGCCCAAATCAAGAAGACGGGTCGTGGCCTTACAAAAGAAGAAGCAGAGTCTTACACGAAAAGAGCTATGCCAGAATATGAACGATCCGTGAGGAACTTGAAGAACTCTGAGAACCTTAAGCAGTGCCAGTTTGATGCAGTTTCTATGTATAGCTATCCCTCGAGACTTGGTACCGGCTGAGCTGACTGGCTTCTAGCATGACTTATAATAAAGGGGGATCTGGCATGCGCCGGAAGATTCGAACATTCATAGAAGACGGCGATATGAAGGCTGCCTACCATGCAATCCTGAATGACGATACGAAGGGAAGTGGTGGGGAAAACCTCAGCAGCCGTAGAGCGAAGAGGCGACTCTCTTCGCCAGGGACGGCCTCGTCGACCCCGTTGAGATCCCAACTCAGCGCTTGGAGGGGTCTGGTATGAATACGGACTCGGCCACTGCATCGCCCCAGACTCTCCAGAATGAGTCTAGACGCGAAAACCCTAAACTCCCTTGGGAAAAGGATGGCTATAGCGGCAGAACACCAAGTAGAAGGGTTGGCGGTGGAGATGTGTTCGGGTCAGTGGCAGTTGGCGGTGCTCTCGGTGCAGCTGTTGGAGGAGGAGGTACAATCGCCGTGGGCAGCACCACCGTGACAGTTGGTGCTGTGGTGTCGTCGACTGGAACCCAAATCGCCGTCTCAGTGGCTTTCTTGAACCCCTTGGTCGCCCTGGGAATTTGGGGCACGCTTGTTGTCGTTGGCATCGGCGCTGGTTATGTTGCTGCGTGCTCGAAGGGGAAAAACAAAACCAAGATGACAGCCTAAGCAGCGTTTCTCAGCCCTCACCAAAAACGCAATAACGTCGAGATAGAGCGGGCGACGGAATGAGACCTCCTAGTATCTCGAACGGGTGACGTCGTCTAAAGTTGACGAAAGTTACCTAGGTAGTGTTGAGAATGATAGGGAAGAAAGGACTAAGTAACTCAGGCAGCCCTCCAGGGACCGCTCAGGGATAATCAGACCGGGACGGCGGAGGAGAAGGTTTTCGTCAGGTTGTGGCGCCAAGACTTGTAGAGACGCGACCTGCGACCCCCTCACGCGTTGCCCGCTCACGCTTTGCTTTGATTTCCTTTTCTTGAGCATCACCATGTCCACAGTGCTACTTCCACACGTACAGTGCCAATGACAGGCTCTTCCTTCCTGTATTCTGCACAGCCATTTCCATCTTCCTTCTTCTAGCCTTCCTGCTTTTCATGCTACTCTCCAGTCTCATCCTGCGCTCCCCGACCCGTGTCTTGAGATCTCCAAAGTCCTTCGTCAATGCTATCATGCTTGCCCGGGAAGTCAACAGACATGCATCCTCAGCATCTAGTGAGAAGAAGCAATCTCCTTTGCAGTTCAGTTCATCCGCGGTCAATGCTCCCCGAGATTCCTCGTCGGGTTCTTTGAAGAGGAAGCTGGATCGGTCCATGAGCACTTCCAGCAACCTGGGCTCTCTTCACCAGCAACAGTGGTCCGACGAAAACGCTCCTCCCAGCTTCATTGACCTGACGGAAAATGTCGAAGCACAGTCCGACGTCCAATACCCTGATATGCATTCGATAGACCCCCTGACTTATCCTTCATTGCCGCCAGTCCCAAAGGGCTCTCCAACTGCACCTGCGAGTAGCGCCGAAGTCCCATGGTCGTCATCGCCAGCACATCATTATGAAAACCCAGCCACACGGAATCTGTCAGAAGATGAGCCGGAGTCCCGGCCAGTGGGACCAAACAAGAAAAGAGCACTGCCCCGGTCGTTCACGTCTCAAGCACCAGCTGCATTCAGCGATGAAGGAAGCACGGCGCAGGGCGAGCATTCCCACAAATTTGATAGATTCAGTGCGCCAAAGCAATTCGAGAATGCGAGCAGCCGTGACAAAGCGTCCCTAGCCATGTCGGACATGTTACAGAAGTCATCATTCGCTCGTCATCGAACAAATGCGACAGTTTCAAGGTCCTCGTCTGATCGCTCGGCTCTGACGGCGACAACCCCAGTACCGGCCGCAACACCGCCGATAACGTTTGACAGAGTGTCGGAACCTTTCTTGAGTGATGAGCAGAAGGCTGTGGTGAAGGCAGTCATGGACGAAGGGAAGAGCGTCTTCTTTACTGGGTCTGCTGGTACAGGAAAATCAGTTCTTATGAGGGCGATTATTTCCAAGCTGAAGCACAAGTATCGGAAGGACCCTGACCGGATTGCAATCACAGCTTCGACCGGCTTAGCTTCGTGCATACTGGAAGGCCAGACGCTCCACAGTTGGTCGGGAATCGGGCTGGGAAAGGAGCCTGCGCCTGAACTCGTCAAAAAAATCAAACGCAACCAGAAGTCGAGACAGAAATGGCTGCGGACCAAGGTTCTCATCATTGACGAAGTATCCATGGTCGACGGTCTGCTTTTCGACAAGCTCGAGCAAGTGGCGCGTACTATTCGAAACAACGGCCGTCCATTCGGTGGTATTCAGTTGGTTGTTACTGGAGACTTTTTCCAACTACCCCCTGTACCTGACAAAAATACTTCAGCCAAATTTGTCTTTGAGGCAGTAACGTGGAACACCTGCATCCAACATACCATCCTGTTGACCCATGTATTCCGCCAGAAGGACGAAAAGTTTGCCAAAATGCTCAACGAAATGCGTCTGGGCAAGATGAGTCCTGCCACTATCCGAGAATTCAAATCACTTTCGAGGCCCTTGGATTTTCGCGATGAGCTTGAGGCAACTGAACTGTAAGCTTTTTCCGCCCAGGATCTGCCAACGCGCTAACAGTGCACAGGTATCCTCGCCGTGAGGAAGTCGAAAATGCCAATCAGAATCGAATGCGAAAGCTGTCCGGTCAAGTCATGACTTTCACAGCCGTAGATACAGGCACGGCTGAACTTAACACGCGAAAGGCGTTGCTGAACAACTTTATTGCCCCTGAGGTATTGGAGTTGAAGAAGGGTGCGCAAGTCATGTTGATCAAGAATATTGATGGCCAACTCGTCAATGGATCCCTTGGAATCGTCCAGTCGTTCATGGATGAAGGCACATTCTTCACCTACAAGGATGACGAACCGACATTCCTCCTAGCACACGAGGCCGATGACGGACACGATGAGGGTGAGATAAAGGCAGCACGTGAGAAGATCCGGGAGGCTCGGCTGAAGAACTCGACCACGGGCGGCGAGCCTAGGAGGCTGTGGCCCATGGTGAGATTCAATCTACCTGATGGGACATCAAGGAGTATGCTCTGCTGTCCGGACGAGTGGAAGACCGAAGCGCAGAACGGCGAAGTCCTTGCAAAACGAGTTCAAGTACCTCTAATTCTAGCATGGGCATTGTCGATTCACAAAGCACAGGGCCAGACGCTTAGCCGAGTCAAGGTGGATCTCGGCAAAGTTTTTGAGAAAGGCCAAGCCTATGTCGCATTGAGTCGAGCAAGAACAAAGGAAGGCTTACAGGTGCTTCGGTTCGATGAGCGGAAAGTTATGGTCCATCAGAAGGTGTTACATTTCTATTCCAAGCTGTCTGGCCATGAGACGTTGGAGAAGAAGGAAGTCAAGAAAGATGTGATCGACGAAGATGACTTTGGTGACGACTTTACCTTCGAAGAGATGCTCGAAGCTGAGAAGCAGATGTTGAGGGCCGGTGCCTTGTAGCAACATAGTCTGCCTATGTGGACGGGCTAAAGCCAGGGCATGGGAAGCATGCTGAAAAGACATCTCATCGAGAGCCCAAGGGGCGGAGCACCAAGTGACATTAACTAGCCTGTAGAAATTAGATGTGAAATACAGTCTATGATGAACTTCGCGATCGTGTCTGGTGGTTCAGCCTTGGATGCTCGTGTGAGATGATGACGAAAGAGGAAACTCCAAACTTTACTCACTTTCCGGCAACGCCAGGCACGGAACTGAATTGACAAGCCCCTCAGACAGAAAACATTCTTGACCGCGGCCGATTTCCAAGTCTTGATCTCATCTCTTCAGGTCTCGTACTTATTTGATCTTCTTTACTCCACCGTGAGCAACATGACCATATAGAGCTGTCCCATCCCCATCTGCTGCGCTCGTTCCTCCCTTACCATGGCATCCGACTTCGTCGGCTACACCATCTTGGTCACGCTACAGAATCCTCCGCACGCTCAGATCCAGGGCGTCGTGGCCAATGTCGTCAATCAAAAGCTGTTCCTGCAGAATGGTAGGCTGGATCCCGTTCCAACTCGCATTGCTAACCTGATCTGCAGTACTTCTATGGAATGGCCAGCGACTCCCCTCGTACGCCATCGACTCCTCCGCTATTGCAGATCTTGAAGTGTCGCCTTCACAACCGCCCGCCGTCGAAGAGGAGGAATTGTCTACACCGGTCGCCGCTGCGCCTGAGCCCCAGAAGACCGCATTTCCACCGGTCCTTCAACAGCAGCAAAATGCGCCCGCCTTTGTCGACCCCGCCATCATCAGCTACACAAAACCACCTAACAAACTTGCACCAACGTCGGCCATCGTCCAGCAGCCGCATCCAGTGTCTCCAATCATGATCGCCGATGGGATTGTGAGCAGCCCGTCAACGCGCTGGCCACACAATGGCAATGCGGGCAATAGCTCTTTGTCGAGTATCGCTACGGCTGTTCCCAGAAAGACGGAGAAGAGGAATACACCTGCCAGTGCCACTCTGACGGAGCCGTTTGATGCGTTAAATCTGGGGAGCAATGTTGCTGCCGCCAAATCCGCGCCAGTGGCACCCAGCGAAAAGAAGGCTACTCAATTTGTACCGTCGCAAACAGCGCCGGGCATCATCGACATGAAGGATTTTAATCATGGTCCGCTCAAGGGGCAGAAGAAGACGGGAAAGGGCAAAGGCTGGCGCCAGACTCCCTTTATCGAAGAGGTACCTCGACAACCTAAAAAGAAGCCACAGAGGGGTCGGAAAGCCGCGGAGGAGGTCAATGGCTGGGCTACAGAAGATGCTACTGACATCCAGGATATGGGCGACTTTGATTTTGAGTCAAATCTATCCAAATTTGACAAGCGTCGGGTCTTTGATGACATCCGGCAAGCCGATACCACCGCTGACGCTGACCGGCTCGTGAGCTTCAACCGCAGAGCTCGACCTGGGACTAATGGAGGCCGAAACCTGCATTTCTCCGAAAACGTTTTGGACACGCCAGACGGGAAGGACAAAGATCGATGGAAGAGTGAAGCCGGAGAAACCGAGGAAGAGTCGATTGGAGGAGAAGGCCATTACAGCAGCGGGCGAGGATCCAAGAGAGCCGGCTCCCGAAAGCCCCTCGGGTCGAGAAAAGGCAGTGTCATACCTCCACACCTTGACCGAACAGAATCACCCCGTCCTTTAACTCGAATGCAAACCTCATCGCCTCTCAATGGATCGGTGTCCGGCAATCGTGGTACCTTCAAACTCCTCAACAACAAGCCCTGTCACTGTCTCTCACCGCTGCAGATGCTTGAGATAGAGCAGCTCTGCACTTCGGAGCTTGGCCTCACCGAAGACATGCTTTCGGAGAATGCTGGACGGAGTCTAGCCATGGCGGTGCTCAAGATCCCCGAGGTCAGAAGTGTGGTGTTCTTAGTGGGCAATCACAAGTCTGGTGCTAGAGCCATCGCTGCAGCCAGGCATTTGCGAAATCGAAGGCTTCGCGTGACCATTGTCATCCTTGGTGGTGAGCGTGAAGAACTTCTTCTGGAGGTTATGAGGAAACAGCTCAGCATCTACCAGAAGGGACAAGGTTACGTGGACCGCTGGGATGAATACCAGACCAAAGCCAGCGCAGGCGGACCTACTCCGGACGTGATTGTGGATGCTTTGCTAGGAGTGCACGTCACATTTGAAGAGCTACGGACCGATGACCAAGCAACTGTCCTGGAAATGATCCGCTGGGCCAATCGCAGTTCCCTCGTCCTCTCGATCGATGTGCCGAGCGGATTATCTGCCACGTCGGGCCTGTTGACGGAAGTTGATGGACAGCCGCTGGTCATGAACAGTAAGCATATCGTCAGTCTCGGGGCACCGAAAACGGGGCTGCTATATGGAATGTCTCATGATGGAGTCACGGAGCCTACTTGGCAGGTCTGGGTCGCAGATATCGGCATCACGGCTGCGGCGTGGCAGAAGCACGGGTCTCGAAGAAAACACGGCACTGACTTCGGCACGGAATGGGTGGTCGCTGTGAAGTATGTGTCGGGCTTACAAGCTTGACGTGGAGTGACGAGAGGTTCGAAGGAGGGCCATTGAAGCCTGGATGAGGGTTAGAGGGAGTCATCTATGTCTGCATCTTTTATTTGCTGCTGCGTTCAAGCGATTAACTCACCAAAAGCGTACATTATAGGGAGGTATTCGTGGATAGCTTTTGCTTTGGTGGTGAAGACAGTGCTCTCTCTTTGTGCTTTTCAGAGTGTAGCAAGGGTAGTGTTCTTCGATTTATCCACCTCTCGAAAATGGAGCTTTTCAAGGCATGGTTTTGCTCTCGCTGTCTGTTGCTTCCGAAGCGGCCAAACTGAATCTGACTCGAGGTCTCTAGATCAGCATATGTATGGCTAACGTTCGTCATGCAGATTTGATTATCTGCTCGCGTACTGACTTAGGTACTCTGCAGGGGAGGACGGAGTAGTATGGAATGACTCTTGCAAGCCAGTTAACGTTCCAGATTGAGTGAGGGACGAGAATTGACTGATGAACACGGAAAAAAAAAAAGACAGGGGAAGGACGGGGACGAGGACAAAGAGACAGAGACAGATGAAGATGAAGATGAAGATGATAAAAGACAACGTATTGCCAAACCCCATGTTGGTTGCCATTTACAATGGAAGCAAAGCAATGAAAACGCCGTACTTGATCAATCACCATGTAAATCCAGAACATGCCAGACCAAATCAAACCAAAATCGGCCCAAGCTGCTGTACTCTGTCCAATTCGCTTTGTGTCGTGTCGATATATGTGAATAGTGCTGTAGGATAATGACCTGGGCGTAAGATGTGGTGGAGGGAGGGGAGACGAGGATGAGTTTCCTGAGCTCTCTTTGCCTCTTTTCTCTTCCGTTCTTTGTGTATCCGGCATCCCCCATCTTTCTCTTCTCGTGTCTTTTTGTTATCGATATCCCTCGATATTGCGACAGCTTCTATCGGAAGGGAAGACTCTTCTTCTCTTCGATCTCGACTCGTTTCCAGGGCAGCAGTAAGACCAAACCAAAGAGTTTACTGATCGCTCAAAAACATGGAGACTGGACACCTGAGCCAACACAAAGCCCCGAGCTTCGACCGGTCACGAATACCCAAGGTCCTTCATCCCTTTGTACCACATCTCCTTGAACCGCCCGTGCGCCAGCCGGTGCGACTTGTCCGTCGTGGCGCGGATGTAGTAGCTGAGCATGACATTGCACCTTAATTCGTTGGTTTCGTAAAAGTTGACCACCCACCCTTTGCCGTCGCTTGCATCCAGCGCCTTGACGTCGCGCGACTCTGCAACTCGAATACTGAAGCGGCCGTAGATAGTCACGCCGGAGCCCGGGTTGGTGAGAGCCTCCATGCCGTCCTTGGTGCGTCGGATCGCGCTGTAATATGTGAGATCTGTGCTATACCCCGGAAGCACGTTGAGTTTGTCCGTGATGGCATAGTGCTGGAAGTCCTCGGTCGCGTAGTCGGCGTTCAGGTCGACCTTGAAGTCCTTGGAGAGAGCCATGTGGTCGACGGCTTTGGGGTCTGAGGCGGGAATATTGACCACGTTTGTGATCAGCGGGTTCAGTCGGGCCATCAGGACCGGGTCGGAGCACATCTTGAGAGCGAGTTCGAAGCCCGCATCCAGCACGTCTTGAGGGGTCTTTCCCTCTGGCGGCGCGGGCAGGACCAGATCGGTGATCCAGCCGGATTTGAAGGTTGTTTGCATGAAAGACATGGTTTCGATGAACGATTGAATCTGCAACGGCGTGTGTTTGTGTTGGATGGGCACTCCGTAGTGTGTGCAATGGACTGGAGGGTATTCGCAGTGAGGTGATAATAATTAATATGAACCTGTCCAATGCCACTTGAAAACGAGCGGGCGGAGTCCGAACGGCCGCAAACGAACAAAGCGAATCCAAAAGCCACCAAGTCCTTGCAGTGATCTGCACACACTCGCTAATCGTCCTTGCAGGTTGCAGAAGTTGGTATTACACAATATAAGAAAATACAATATCAAAAACGACAAGAATCGTGATCGTGATGGAAGAGCGACGTCGTCGACGTGCAGGATTTCAATCAAATTCGTTTTGGGGGAGTAATCGTAAGCGTCGGGGAAGTGGTGGCAGCCCCAAGCAGCTGGCCGCCCCCAAGCCACTTCAGAAAGTCCAGGATGAATACGGTTATGAGGAGAGTAGCGAGTAGTTGGCGAGGCCTCGTCGAGAACAAGAAATGTACTGTAGGTACCTAGGTAGTATGCGGGTAGAAGAGCACAAGGAGGATTCCCAAAAAATGCTCCCCGTGCCTAGGTAATCATGAGCATTGAAAACTGCGGCTTCAGGAAACCGTTTAGAGCTGCTGAGGCTGTCGAGTGGCGTGCGTTGCGGACTTTCAGCCGCAAATGCAGCCACGGGAGCTGGAGGTGGAATCAAAGTGCTTATGGTTTCTTATTTGTCTGATGGATGTTTAGGCCAAGGATAGTTTAGGACGAGGGGCGCAAAAATGAGATGGGAGTGGGAGTGGGAGTGGGAGTGGGAGGAGGTTGAACAGCTACGGGGTGTTTTTGTCTGACAGATCGAATTTAGAGCATCGGTCCAATAAAAACCCGGGGCCCGTGGAAGCAGTCGACTAGCCTCTTGTTATATTCGCCGTCATGACAGCGAGGATTTTCGACTCGTCAATTGACACACGCGACTGACCGACGGTGAGATCTGACTGCGAGAACCACCACATCATCTCTATTATTATTATGATTATTCTCTCTGTTCCATTCCTTCTGCTTCTCTCCTTCTCTCATGCCACCACCATCGCCGCCCCCATCTCTAGACTCCTCCTCCATGCATACTAGTATGTACCTACCTAGGTAGGCACTGCCACTACACTGCTTCCTGCCGCACTCGACTGGTGCTGCCGCCACCAGTCCATCTCCTGCGCGCCGACGCAGCGATCAGTGCATTGCAACGCCAAACAATGACTTCTTTGCGCGCCGTACACAATGACTTCCCAGAAGGGAACAAAAACCCTCAAAGGACTCTTCTGCCTCCCTTTCACTCGATTGTCTCTTTTTTGTCTGCCTTTGTTCGTTGTCCAGTTATGGCTGCTTGTACTTCACAGCCTTGATTCCTCGCTCCACGGTAATTCTCCCTGGCTTTTTAAAAGCTCGAGCGAGCCCACGATCCCTTTCCAGCGGCACCAAACCAGTACCTCGCCATTAGCAAGTTGTTGAGTTTGATAGCAAGGCTCGATTCAACTCTTATTTTGCCAAATTCGCCACCCAGACAGAATGTCTTCTTCGACAAATGCATCAGAGAAACTCCCACTGACCTTCGGGGTTGAAGTTGAGCACATCTTTGGTATCAACAAGGATTTGGTATGTTCCAACCCTGAATACCACTGGTTGTTCCCCCAAAGTTGCACCATTGACGCAAACTCTCCCAATCCTCCAGACTTTGACCCCACGCTGAAAGAGAATAGTGGCCTTCTGCAAGCGGTCAAAATTCTGCGAAGCACGGGTGCTATCCTCAAGCCGATAGTTGACGAGACAACTCTGGAAAGCGACGAGCCGCCTCGCTGGAGCATCATCCCCGACGAATCGGTCGTTACCCCCAACCCGACAGTTGTCCCCATGGCTGAGCAAAACGACGAGGAGCACGGGTCGGACATGTTTTCTGGCTGGACCATGACCCGCGACGGATCGGTCAAATTTCCCAAGAATGCTGAACAGCTCCGCTGGCCAGGCTGGGAGTTCGTGGGATTGGAGCTCATTTCTCCCATTCTCAAGGTTCCCGAGTTTGGCTCGGATCACTTTCAGCTCAATGGCCTCGTTGATGTCCAGAGGTACCTCGGATTCATGAACCATCCCCGGCCAGAGGGCACACCCTATTTCTTCCTGTCTAGTCCAGAGACGGCAGGTGTTCATGTCCACATCGGTTTGCAACCACAACCTGATCGCCAAACTGAGATCCCCGTTGACTTTATACGCCATCTCGCCCTTATCTGCCTGGCTTTCGAGGATACCATCACTTTGCTGCACCACCCGCAGCGTCGCAGTTACACCGGCTCCTATTCTCGTAACCACATCGGAACCAATCGTTTCGTGGGAAGGATGACTCATACGAACCCGCGCCATCATTGCGAGAAAGGACCCAAGTTCTCGCCCGAGGATGCCTTCCTTCGTATTTTCCTAGCCTCGGATATTGAGGAACTGGCGGACTTGTTGACAACTGTTCCTCTTGAAGACGACGAATACGGCTACATGGTCCGACAATGCTATGTGAACTTCTGCAACTGCTTCGGCTTCGAATTCGGTGATGAGGGCAAGAGAACAATCGAGTTCCGACAGCATCATGGCACCTTCAACTCTGAAGATATTACCCATTGGGTCGTTTTCCTCACGGCTCTAGCACGCACGGCGGAGCGCAAAGCGAATGAGAAACCACAAGCTGACGCCCCCTTGCCACCGTCGCTTCTGAAGCATCTCGCTCTTTGGCGAGACTCTCAGCCAGGTACAACGAGGGGGCCGTTCAGCGTGATAGATGCCCCTACTGACGAACTTTGGCAGGACATCCTATCAGACAAGCCACCCGGCACCCTGACAAGGGTTGTTGGAGAGGCGTCCAAGTACAGAGACCTGTTCCAGATCGACAAGAGAAGGTCGCTCCGGGAGCTCTTTGATCTGTTGGACTTGCCTCTGGAGTGTCGGCGCTACTGGTGGGAGCGAGCCAAGCGGTACAGAGTTGAGTGGGCCGCTCACTGGCGAGGCAAAAACACGTGTCGCCTCTATGGCGGCCCCGGATCCTGCAACTTGGAAGACGTCAGGGACTGTGAGGGCTGGGCCGATGGTGAGTTGGATGTTCCACCGTGGGATGTTGACGCAGTTGGTGCGAATGGTGATGGCGATGCCCCTGCTCGTGCTGGTCGATCTCCACCACTCGCAGAATCGTCCAGACTCGCGAACCAGCGTTCAGACGTTGACGTGACGGATGCTGATCCTCTGACAACTACTAACGGGGCAGAACTACCGTCGTCCTCGTCAAGCAGTTCTCGCCCGAATGTCATGTCGATTGCGGCCATCCTCAATCGTCCTGATGTCATGTCCATTGCGGCCATCCTCAATCACCCTGAATCGTCTCTCCCTTGAGAACGTGTGACATGATGGCGTTCACAGGAAGAAGGTGCAACCACCTTGACAAGGTAGGTTTGTCTAGGGAGTTCTGATGAGACAAGGTAGGCAAGGTAAGTTTACATGGGATTTCCTTTATTTTGCGCTGCAGATCAGTTCGAGTCTCTCTCTCTCTTCCTCTCTCCCCTCAAGTAGAAATCAAAGCAGAGATTACCACGAATCAAAGTTTCCAAATCCGCCACCTCCTCCCCCTTTTGCCTTTTTCCGCACGGGTTCCTCGGGCTCGTCATCGACGAACTCGACAATCTCGTCCTCGTCGTTGCCGTACCTTGCCAACGAAGTCTTAAGATACTTGCCCACCTGACCAGTCCCACCACCAGGATCCACCATGCCGTCGTCTCGTATCCTCTTGCCCGTCCAGGTCGTGCGGTCTTCATCCACATCTAGACTTCCTTCGTCGGCGGCGGCGGCGGCTTTTCGTTCCGACTTGTCCTTCTCGGTCCGCTCCGCCTGGTTCTTCTGCTTCCAAAACTCGTCAAACGGATCGATTAGCACCGTTGCCTCGACGATTTTGATCTCGTCCTTTGGCCGGTCGGTGCTGTCCACCGGCGCGTTCTCGAGCCGTTTGAGCGTCTCCATCGAGGAGTCGCCTCCGTCGTCGTCTTCCACGACGCGCCCGAAGATGGTGTGCTTGTGGTCCAGGTGGCTGGCGGGTCGGTAGGTGATGAAGAACTGCGAACTGTTTGTGTTCTTGCCCTTGTTCGCCATGCTCAGCACGCCCCTCTTGTCGTGCTTCAAGGGCCCTTCGAGTTCGTCGTTGAAGTTTTTGCCCCATATGCTTGTCCCGCCCCTACCTGTCCCCGTGGGATCGCCCGACTGGATCATGAAGTTTCGGATGTTGCGGTGGAAAATGATGCCGTTGTAATATCCCTTTTGCGCGAGCTTGACGAAGTTCCACACCGCTTTGGGCGCGTGTTCAGGGTTGAGTTCTAAGGTTAGAGGTCCCACGGTGGTGGACAGCCGGACATAGCCCTTGTGTTTGACCCGTCGGGGTTTCAGGATGTATTCTTCGTCGGTCATCGTTGCCAGCGCGTTGGAGGTGTGCGGCGTGAGTCCGGTCGAGGTGAAAGAGGCGGCGGCTTGTCCGGTCGTGTGGCGCGTTGCATTGTAAGGTATTGTTGACTTTGATGACTGGGATGTTGAGGTTGTCTTCTTGGCTGGGTTGGCCGACGTTGACGTTGATAAAGATTTGCCGTTTTGCGAAGTGGCATTTGCTCGCTCGGCTCTAGCCTTCGCGACCGCCTCTTTCGCCTTCATTATCTTCAGATCCGCGGCACTACCCAAGCTGGCGGTGTTGATTGACGCTTCCTCCTTGGGGATTCCTGCGTCTTCCCCGTCTTTTAAGTACTTGAACGAGGTGAGGTTGCGGGACTCAACGTTCTGCGGATCTTGCAGGGTTATCATATCTTTCCTGCTAAACTCTTCGTCCGAGACCAAGTCACGCCACATCTTGGGTTTTATATTCAGTCGCTCGACGGTGTCGTACGCGAAGACATTCGCAGACTCTCCATGGCGGATCGCCACGATGTGCGTGTTGTCCGTAAACACCTTGAACGTGACCGGGTCGACATATTCGTCCCCATCATTCTTCGCAAAGTGCAGCTTTATAAGGTCCTGTTGTTTCAGGGGTTTTCCATTCGTCGGGTTCGTGTCGTGTTTTAGCAGCCACCGTAGAATGTTCTCGTGGTCGAATATGATGCCTTCTGCCGTGCAGACGGGCGTGGTGAAGGGCTGCAGGCTCAGCGCGCAGAAGTTGAACGGGAGTCGTTTGAAGGACGCGTGCTGGGAGGTGTCGGCGCGCACACCGGCGCCGGCGCTCGCTGAGTACGCATCGGACGACGCCCATTCGGAGTGAGTGATCTAGCAGACACCGGGTTGTTAGTCCGGTTGGCTGGCTCCCCGACAGTTGTAAAAGAGTGGCTCATACGTAGAGTTTGTCCGTCCCTGGAAAGGCTCGTCAGCAGGCTGAGGCGAGCGAGAGGAGACGATCTGGATCTGACCTTTGCCCATTGTCTAGTCTGTCTCTATTTAACCGCAGGTTGGGTCAAAAGTCGAGAAGATTGTTCTGCGTGAGGAGAGAAGTGGACGTTGCGGAGAAAAATAAATCGCAAGCCGGGAAAATGTCATCGTCTCCAACCCACCGAGCCACCTCTTTATCACCGCAACTGCCGTTTTGAAACAACCACGAACAATCTATGCAAAATCATATCTGCTGCGACATTTTCCCCTACGACCCAGCTTGGATGATGGGGCAATGTCAATCGCCTCAGACGGAGACGCTGGGCTCTCTAGCATGATTCGCTGACCGTTTCGTGTCCAGCTCCAGCTCTCTACACAGCTGTTTGAGACCTGGGGCTACAGGCAGAAATACGAGCTGTCAGTCGCAGGAAATCGCCTGTAGGCGATCAGTCAGCCTCAAGTTGTTATCTGTCTTCCCATACGGTGTCCCTTGTACAATGGCTTCCTGGCTTCTAAGAGCACGAATCCCGAACTCCAGACGTTTCCGTCACCACCATTCTAGTCTATGATTGTTGTCTAAATCTATCCCGTCCACAATAACGCCAATGATCCTACTAGGGTAGAAGAAGCTATCTCGGCAGACCCAGGTATCTGAGATACTCAGCTGGGCCAGCAGAGTTCCAGACGTCCTTTTCAGAATCCGCGGTGATCCACACAAGCCCCAGCATCGATGCAGAGTTTGCGCCTGCTCCCCTTTCAAGGCCACTGTGCCGGCGAGGAATGAGGCACATCCACTCTTTCACGAGAATCACGTTGTAGTCAGTACCCCCGCCGGCTTCTTTGTGGCTTTGTCGGACCTTTCTGAGCAGCTTTTCATAGGCTTGGATGAGGGTATCCGCGTCACTGTGTGCTGGCAGTCGAAGAACGAAGTGTTTGTGAGGCACAGTCGGAATATCATCAGTGATGCCCACTGTCGACTCAGCAACATGTGGAAAGAGCTGAAAGCCCAGCTCTTGCTCGTCCGGATACGGCCAAAGTTGCATGTGCTTGTGCCCTTGGCTCGATCCTGACTCGAATCCGCAATTGAAGATCATCATGTATCGCTGCTTAAAGTGCTGCAAGACCACCCAGGCGGCCGACAAGTCGCCTCGATCAAGGTCATCCGACTGTGGTTCGAAATGCCTCGTGATGATCAGCAGACCCGGTCGGTATACGCTGAATTTGTTCAAAATTAGGAGGTGGGATGACCCGACTTCCGAGAGGACCTCATCCGGGTTTGGATTGAGGAAGGGATTGTGGCCCTTTCCCGTCTTCCGCTCGGGTGCATCTGATGGCGTGATGGGTTTGCGGCGCAGGTGAGGCACGAATCGAAAATTGAGCTGTGGTCGTCAGAGTGCGAGCGGCTTTTGGGGAGGAAGAACTAGCATGATTTGCTATTCTCTGTTTTGTTCGTCCAGCGGAGGCCGAGCAATGTCACTCACTTACTTTGAATCCCTGGTCTTCCACCGTCTCGGCTGTCGAAGGCTCATAGACCAGTTGTCCTTTGGCTACTAGGTTGTCGAATCTGGCAAGTGATTGTGCTTCTAGGTCTGGTGGAAGTGTCGCGGCGTCTCTGGAACCTGGCCCATCATTCTCGTTTAGGCTGTTTTGATCCATTTCTTTGGTCTTCTTATGTCAATTGTGAGTACCAAAATGATTGGAATTCCTCGCATGCAGCAATAGAGAGCATTTAAACAGAAAAACACCTCTAATTCAGGATCCTGACATCGATATATGAGCACACTGACAAACGAAGGATACAGTTCGCGTTTGCGTTTGATGGCGACTCAATGCCAAGCATGCTTCGCCGTATAAATAAGCTAGTCCCAATTTGGACAAAGCCCTGGAGCTTCCCTGCAGGGTCGTTCGAGGCCATTTTATTTTTCTGGTCCGCATCTGCATTGAATCTGCTCCTGGCACCTTGTATCAACTTTCCATCTTTGCGTGCTGCAGTTTCGGGGATTCTCTTCCTTCCTTTCTTCCATTCTTCCTTCTTCCGGCGTCGCGATGGCCTTCTCTCGCTCGGTCGTTTCTCTCCTGCGCACTTCCCGGCACATTGTATCCCCCGCCCGAGGCGTTAATCCCGTCAACAGAGTCTTCGGCCATGACAGATTCGCCGCCAGAGCATATGCCACCGTTTTCGAGCGGACCAAGCCCCATGTGAATGTTGGTCAGTAACAAGTCTTTGCCTCATGTCTCACTTCGATCTCTGACCGTTCTCCCCAGGTACGATCGGTCACGTCGATCATGGAAAGGTAGATCCCTAGCTAGTCCATTGCTATCGAATCATCGGCTTATCATCGCGCCAGACCACCCTTACAGCAGCAATCACGAAAAGACAGGCAGACAAAGGCCTTGCACAGTTCCTCGATTATGGCAAGATTGACAAAGCCCCAGAAGAGCGGAAACGTGGTATCACGATCGCAACTGCGCACATCGAGTACGAGACAAGCAACCGGCACTATTCTCACGTCGACTGCCCTGGTCACGCTGATTATATCAAGAACATGATCACTGGTGCTGCTCTTATGGATGGTGCTGTCGTGGTGGTCGCTGCTGGTGATGGCCAAATGTAAGATACCTGCATACCCGATCGGCACGTGCATGAGATTGACTTTGTGCAGGCCTCAAACACGAGAGCATCTCCTACTAGCGCGTCAGGTCGGTGTCCAAAAGCTGGTTGTTTTCGTCAACAAGGTCGATACCGTCGAGGACCCGGAGATGTTGGAACTTGTCGAAATGGAAATGCGCGAGCTCCTGTCCTCCTATGGCTTCGATGGAGACAACACCCCCATCATCTTTGGCTCTGCCCTCTGCGCCCTTGAAGGCACCAGACCCGAGATTGGAGTCGAAAGGATTGATGCTCTCTTGGAGGCTGTCGATACCTGGATTCCAACCCCGGTCCGAGACACCGAAAAGCCCTTCCTCATGTCGGTCGAAGAAGTCTTTTCCATTGCAGGAAGAGGCACCGTCGCTTCTGGCCGTGTAATGCGAGGCGTTTTGAAGAAGGACAGTGAGGTCGAGATCGTGGGTGGTCGTGAAGAGGTCATCAAAACCAAGGTTACCGATATCGAAACGTTTAAGAAGTCCTGCGAAGAATCAAGAGCTGGTGACAACTCCGGTCTTCTCCTACGTGGTGTCAAGCGGGAAGACATCAGGCGTGGAATGGTGGTTGCCGTCCCGGGTTCTGCTAAGGCTCACCAAGAAGCGCTTGTCTCGCTTTACATCTTGACAGAGGAGGAAGGAGGCAGAAAGTCGGGCTTCACCGAGAGCTACAAGCCACAAGTCTACATTCGGACCGCAGACGAGGCGGCACAGCTTCTTTTCCCGGAGGGGACTGAGGATCGAACGAAGATGGTCATGCCTGGAGACAACCTTGAAATGGTCCTGAAGACACACCACCCGGTGGTTATGGAAGCTGGTGAACGATTCAACATGCGAGAAGGTGGACGAACAGTCGCCACTGGCCTTATCACCAGGATCCTTAAATAGACCGGAACTGCTTGATCATGTGCAGAAGCGAACAAGAGGTGGGCTACGCTGGCACCGACGCCTTGAAGCTTTGTATCAAAATGTGTCATGTCTTCATCGTGTCATAATTTGGGATGTACATCTTGTCAGGATTTCGGGTCCCGGAATAGGACGATCACGACCGTGGAGCATTGCGATGTTTAGGGAGTCCGAGCTGGGGCGGAAGAAGCCTGCATATACCAACCTCTCTACTTCAATTCCGAAAAGTGTTTAAACATGCTGCCCCATTACATGGATGAGAGTCTTCCTCGTGAACTCGCTCTCTATAGAGACTCGCCCCAGCGACATTGACCATTTCGCCTACATCCAGGGTCATCACTTCAAACCACTCTCTCCTCAATCATGACTTTATTCGAGCCACACTCAGCATTCCTTTGTCACTTAGAGTATTAGCTCTGAAGAATATGATTGCCTGTGCCGTGCTCAGAAGATGTCACCGCTTGTTGCTTTCCAAGACTTGAGGAAACGTAGCCACGGTTTCGTTTCCAAACCTTGCCTTCTGCTTCTGGGAAATTGTTAGTGCGCTAGACGATGAGTAAGGAAAACAACGTCGACTCTAATTTCCCGACAAGTAGGGGAGAGGCAAAGCGTAGTCATGATAGCGGGTTTTCTCCCCGGGCCGACCTGGTCCATTTCAACTTTGTACCAAAGAAAAAGACCGCGCAGTCTCTTAGGACTGTGTTCTTTCGTAAATCGGTCTGAGTCTGAAAACGATCCACTGGAAGCACCATGTGCTCATCATAAGGTTACATTTCATTCGCGGAGGTCGTGCACGACTGTTTGGTGTAGTCCTACATATGTATCTTGGTCCCTTTCTGGTGGCCTTTCAGGTACAGCAGCCCTCTCGCCCCTGTGTGGCTTTTATTGCCTTGATCAGCCATCCGCATACTGTACATTCCTCAGACTGTGTCAGCAGCAATGCCACGGTGATGCCACTTGCTGACACCGCAGCCATGTTAAATCAGGGGCCGTCAGCCTCGTCACGTGCACTCCCCGACGCAGCTTGTAGAGACGCTGGATCATGAGATGTCGGCTGCTTCCTGATCCTTGTAGCATGAAGGTTAATTGTGTCTCATATCGAGTTGGGAGATTTTGTGTTGGATATTCCGCTACGTGAAGATATCAATGAAAAGTTGAGGAGGGCAGAATCATTTCGTACAAAAAGGCAGAGACAATAGAAACATTTTGTATCCGCACATCCATGAGTTAATTTCCCTGTACTGCAGAATCCTTGCGCACGGTACCTTTCAGATCTCCGGAACCTGCTGCGTTGCACAATGGATCCCGCCACCTGTCCTCGGCAACATGTTGATGGGCACCTGCACCACCTCTCTGTCAGGAAACAGCCTCTTGAACAACTCCAAGGCCGCAGTGTCCTGCTTTTCCTGCCCGAATTTGGGCGCGATGACGCCTCCGTTCACGAGGAGGTAATTGGCGTACGATCCGATGACCTCGTTGAACTTGTCTGGTGAGCCGAGTAGTGTTGTGTCAGGCTCCTCGCAGTCGTGGACCGTCAAAGTTCGGCCCTTCGCGTCCCTCGCAGATGTGAGGATAGACCGGGCAGAGTTGTAGACGTCGATTGCAGTGGCATGAGCGTTCGGCCCGGGCTTGCTGAGGAGCACGACTCCCGGCGACGTGAAGCGTGCTAGCGCGTCGATGTGGTAGTCTGTAATGTCGTAGCCCTTGACGCCAGGAATCCAAATGAAGTGCGTGACTCCAAGCTTGTCTTCAAGCTCAGCTTCGGCGTCCGACTTGGAGAGTCCAGGGTTCCGGTTGTCGTTGATGATGCAGCTCTCCGTACCCAGAAATGTTCCTTCGCCGTCGTGCTCGATGCCGCCTCCTTCCATGGTCAGTTTCGAGGATACGGAGGCTTCGTTTGCGTGTGTGGCTATTTGGGCCGCGATGCCCTCGTCGCCAATCGCGGGGAGCTTGCCGCCCCAGTAATTGAAATTGAACTTGACAGCGGTCCGTTTGCCTGTCGACAAGTCTTGCACGAAGACCGGCCCGCTGTCCCGAATCCAGAGCTCGCTGACCATCGCTGGCTTGACTGAGACATTGCTGCTAACCATGGCTGTTGCCTGTGAGATGAGTTCCTCCCGGGCGTAGAGGTGGACGGGCTCGAAGCGGGAGATCGCATTGGCGATGCTTGTCACTTCGGATTGTAGGGCCTCCAGATGCTCTGCGCTTTCTGCCGATTCAATGCTGGGAAAAGCCATCAGGGTGTGTGAGTGGCGCGCTCTTTCCGCTGGCATTCGAAAGCCACCATGATGGTGGGCTTTCGGGGGCTGCTGGTGAGGCTGGTCAGGCATGTCCGAAACGTGTCTTGCAGCCGGCATTCTCGATGGTATTATTGTTGTTGTCGCTGCCCAGGATCTGTGGACTTTTCGACAGAATAATGTCGGTTGAACTTGAGGTGCCCGGTGACTCAGACAAGATATATTCCGAACAAAGGGCAATGTCGACACAGTGTGCATGTTGACTCCGGGAGCAGCGCGATAGAGCGCAACTTGACGCCATTGGCTGCAACTTGGTTGGTGTCTATGCCGCTCGGCTGACCATGTTCAGTGGGGTTTAAATAGCATATCTCACTCAGGGGCTGCGCCGGTAGAACCTTCTGAAAGAGGTTAGACCAGACTAGAAGGTTTTGTACCTCTTTCACTTCGGCTCCATATATCAAAAGCTGTTAGTCTGGAGTGTGATAGCCGTGGACATCAACGCTGTACCGCTGCTTCATGCCATATATGGTGTGTTTCCATCGAGTAATAGGGCAGAAAATGTGGCAGGCTTGAGGGAACAATGTCAAAGGTATGAACCAACGGCCTCCTCCGACTTTAGCTGCAGAATCCTGAAAAATCCTTGCTCTCCCTCCAGTCCTGCAATCTTCAGGCTTGATACTCTCGGGCCCCAGGTTTATCCCTAGATAGAACTCAAACAACATGACACTCAACGACAGTATCGTCGACGCATCCATTGCCGACTTGTCGAAAGCTCTATCTAGCGGAAAGTTGACTTCAGTCGACTTGGTTGCCAAATATCTGCTGCGCATCAATACCTACGACTGCAGAAACACCGCCCTCAACTCAATCCCATTGATCAACGAGGATGTGTTTGAAGAAGCAGCCGCTGCGGACGATCGTCGTGCCGCTGGCCAAGCAAATGGCCTCCTCGAAGGGATTCCCTTCACCGTGAAGGACAGCTACAAAGTTCGTGGGATGACTGTGGCTAGCGGCTCGGAAGCTTTTGAAAACCTTGTCGCCAACGAAGACGCATTCACCGTCAGAGCTCTGCGGGAAGCTGGCGCCGTCCTGATGGGTCGGACGAACATGTGTCCCATGGCATACGGCGGAATGCTCCGCGGCGTGTATGGGAGGGCAGAGAGCCCGTATAACAAAGACTATCTCCCAGCTGCCTTTGGATCTGGGTCTTCCAATGGGAGCGGCGTCTCTGTTGCAGCATCCTTTTCCGCCTTTGGTATGGGCGAGGAGACGGTGTCGTCTGGCCGCTCTCCAGCTTCAAACAACGCATTGGTTGCGTATACTCCTTCGCGAGGACTTATATCCATACGCGGCAATTGGCCACTGTATCCCACCTGTGATATTGTAGTTCCCCATACACGCAGCATGGATGACATGTTCGTCCTGGTGGATGTGCTTACCAGACAGGACTCCGAGACCATTGGGGATTTCTGGAGAGATCAACCGTTTACACAGCTTCCAGCGTCTCCGTGGTCTGGCGTTCCAAGACCTTTAGCCCCTGCCAAACTCAACGCTGGATACCTCAACGGGAAGCGAATCGCAGTTCCGCAGATATACCTCAAGCAGCAGGACGGCGGACCATATGTATCCCGTGCAATCGAGCCGCTGTGGCTCCAGGCACGAGCGGACCTCGAGGCCGCCGGTGCAATCGTCGAGACCATCCCAGATCTCCCAGTCCTGCAGATATACGAGGAAATGCTGCGACAGCCCAACAACGATGACAAGATATCTTCGTCATCTCTCCCTTACCTCCCAGACAACTGGAACGCAACCGAGCGAGGACTTCTCATTGCCCATGCCTGGGAGGACTTTCTGCAGAACAACCACGACCGGCACATCCAGTCCTTGTCCCAAGTGGATCCGAAACGGATCTTCCCTCACTTACCACGCGACAACCCCCAAGTCAAGTTCACCGAACCAGCCAATGCCGTCCATTGGGCGAAGTTGGCAGGCTACGTTGTTACCGATCGGTCGTCGACCGCGAGTAGCAGACGGGGCAAGAGCAGCGCCATCTACGACGTTCCTCATCTCGAGAATGCCGTGCGGGCTCTCGAACAGATCCGAATCCGCTTCTTCGAGGATTGGATGTCCGCTCACAACTACGATTTGGTTGCCTTCCCTGCCGCAGGCGACGTTGCCCGCGCCGACGCCGACATTGACGACAACAGCGCACGACATGCTTGGACGGACGGAGTCAAGTACAGCCATGGCAATAGGGCGTTGCGGCACTTGGGCATACCGAGTGTAACCGTCCCAATGGGGATTTTGGAGGACTCGAAGATGCCCATGGGCTTGACGTTCTTGGGTCGGGCTTACAATGATCCCGACTTGCTGCAAGCCGGTTATGCATATGAACAGCAAAGCAAGAGGAGAGTTGCGCCACCATTGACGCCGCTTTTACCATCAGACGAAATTCCCCCTCGGGTACAAGTATTGTCCAAACCAAGACCCAAACTGGCAATTACGAGGTGTGCTACTAGCCCGGGTCAAGATGGCAACCTGGTCGTTTCTATCGAGGGGTCTGTGTCTGCGGCACCAGACTCCGGCGAGACTTCTTCTGGCCCCATTCTGGAGATATACATCGACGGTCAACGTGTCCCTTCGTCACTGATCTCGATCGAAGCACTCACAGCGGCGACGACCGGAGAAAACAACGTCTCAAATTTCGTCTGTGAATACCCAACGCTTCCGCCACCAGTGCAGGACGACCGCAGCCGCGTAGTCGGCAAGATCGCCCGAGACGGTACGATGGTCATGGTCATTGCACGGAGCGGGGAAGACGGTCGGCCATCGGGATATGTGAAAGTGATACATTGACCGAAGCGGCACGCGTTTTCTGAAAAAGCTGGAATCGAGTCTAGACCGCGCATTCCTCTTTCTTTGGTCGATTCTGAGACCGAATTGGGTTGATCCAGACCGTGCTCTAATGTGAGTAAGACATACGAAGAAGATAGCAAAAATATTTTCAACGAGATATCCATTATGAGACGCTATAAAGACTGCTCTTATTCGCCTGTTGTGGGGATGGCAACCCACGAGGACGATTTGTCCCTGTGTCGATCAATTAACAACACTTCGTTGCTCAAAATTAGTTTAGGCTTTGTAACAGCCTCCTGAAATTGCTTTGTGTTCCATCTGCTCAGATCCTAAATTGCCGAATACTCTTAAACGCAACTCTCCCGTCCTTGATCTCGAGCACATGGACCGGCAGCCTGACCTTGACGCTTTCTTCTCCGGGTAGGTTCATGGGCGCCGAGAATCCCGCGACGTAGGACACTGCCGCCTTACATGTCGGACAAAACCATTTGTCTCCCGACCATGGCTCCACTGACGCGAAGGAGCCGGTGATGGACGACGTCGGGTCGACTTCACGGACGCAGACGTTGCAGAACTGATGATCACATGGACGGACACTTTTTTGTCGTCGGCTTTAGTGTCAGCCCAAAAGTAAAGAAAGCTTGATTTCAAGATCAGGGGCAGTCTTACACGCAGTCACAGAGTCTGACTCCACATTTGCACCGGGTCGGTTGAGTTGGATCGAGCGACGGCTCGGTCCTCACGCCTTGATCCTTATCCATCGCAGAGACAGACTTGACGTTGTCAAAGTCTCCCCCATCAACGCGATTCTCGGGTTGCTCTTCCACCACGAAGAAAGAACCGCCCTCTTCAATGTAGCCCATCGCATCGATCGGTGGCGGCGGCGGGACGATGTGGGTGACGGCTTCGTAGGAAGCCGGGTCCAGGATGTGAACATGCACGAGCCTCGTTGCTTTTGTATTCCAGATGTGCGCTGGATGCCAGTCGCGATAGATGTCTTGCACTGCAGGAAAGGAGGGATATGAGTTGTACCCGTAGCTGACGAGAGATGCGATGGCGACTTACCTAGCTTGCCGCCCGCGGCGAGCCCCATTGCTTTGAGGTCTTTGGTCGTGATCGTGGGTTTCTTTTCTGCCTGCGATGCTTCTTGTATTGGTTCACCTTGCTCAAAAGAGGATCCACCGATTTTTTCATCAGGGGCCAGTAGATCCTGAAGGTTAGCAATCCCATCAGCAATTCTCATGTGCGAAGTGGCTTCTTCAATTTGCCCCATAGGGGTTTCCCAAATTTGTTCATAAGAGGTCTCCCCTAAGGTTATCCTCCCGTCAGACATTCCCATGGACCAAAGGTCTTTTTCTCCAACAGAGCTGCCATCGTCATCCGTAATAGTTCCAGTTCTATAAGAGTCAAAAGAAAGAGAGATAGATTTCTTTTTCTTCTGCTTGTTCTTGCGTCTAGCATCACTAACAATGAAGGCATCGTGGTACGTCGAGGTGAACGCCTGGCCTGATTAACGAGACGTCGCCACCGAATCATAAGATACTTACTGGGGCGTCATCTTCTAACTGTTCTCCTGGAATCATATCAATCAATGTCGACGGGACAAGTTCAAACACTTCCTGTGGGTACAGCCTTATCGTGTCGCCCACTCCAAGCCCTAACTCACGTGGCGTTTTGAACTCGTCGAGGCTATTGTTCTGAAGATAGTCTTGAAGCTCTGATGCACTGAGATATCCATTTTGATCTTTGATCCAGGTGCGCAGGTTCCTCTCCAAGGAAGGAATTATCTCGATCTGCAGACCTCCGTGCCTCTCTTGCCCTGTCTTCTGACCCTCGACAGTATAACCAGACCCCACTGGTAGCGGTTAACGAGACAAAGCTCGCCTTTTGAGAACCAATTGAGAGGGCACTTACATGGCATGGCAACAAATTGTCTGACGATCCCAGGTGCGATGCAAATTCCATCGAGCCACTCCTGACCTGGGACGATCACATAGTCTTGAGTACCTTCCATATCTCCTGGCGCTTCTTTTGTCTCACTCATTTCAAGACCAGAGACAGCATTAATACGCCCCACAAAGAATCTTAATGCATAATATGTGCCGTATGGTGCTTCGAGGCTCATCCAAAGTGCCTCTCGTTGCCACATCGGCATGAAAACACCACCCTCCTGCACAATCGCATCGGGCAACCTGTCGGAATATTCTGCAACACTGTGAAGGGGGAAAGCTCCAAGAGAGCCAGGTAGCTGGTGGATCCTGTCATCATCTGGCATCCGCACTGTTCGATGAAATATGATCTTCAAGCCACGCGTATCCTTTAGGTTGTTGATCTTGACGCCGTAATCGTTCGAATCGTTTTCATCTATGTTAAGTTGGATCTGCCTCCCAAAAAATCGGTTGGTGTAGTCAATGAGTCTCTCGTCAAGATGAATGCATTCGCTGGTGCTGGAAAAGTGGTCTTGGACCACTTTAATTTGGTCGAATTCCAGGACTTGCGGCTTGGAGCAGCCAGGCTTCCACACATCCCCGTTGCAAGAGATTGAATCGGGACCATAGTATCCGAGCTCTACAATTTGGTTAGCCTTGATCTGTGGAAATTATAATAGAAGGGCCAGAGGACAGCGACAAACCTCGTAACTTGTCCCATAGCGCTGAAACTGGCAGATCGCCAGGCAAGCAAATGGTTTCTTCTGATGTCTCGATCACCGCAACACAATCTCCAGTCATATCTCCGTGAGAAGTTCCATTCTTCGATTCCCCGAGGCTTTGACATATCTTGTCCTGAGACTTTGGCCGCAGACCTTGAATTCGAAGGCGTACCTGTGGGGGCGTAGCATCAGAGACTTCATGGACTTTCTCTGTGGCCATTTTTGATCAATATCAACCAGAGCCTCTTTTCTCCCTGGGGCGCGCAACAGAGAAAAGTAGAAGTCGAGCCTGACTTTTATGTTCTCAGGCTGGAAGGCACCAACTGCGGATGAAATGACAAGCATCTCGCTTGACTCAGCCTCACCTGATGAGGTACTCGCCCCTCATGGGGCGCGCTGTCTGCCTACTTGAATCGTTGAACCCACGAATAAGATGTCCGCTTCGATATGCAGGCCAAGAAAAAGGCGACAGACACTGGACGAGACAGCCTCGAGCACTATCGGAGCCCCGCGACCCTTCATGTGAAACACGAAAGAAGTCAGCCGCATCACAGTATCGAGACTTGTAAATACCCATCGCGCGGTGCTCGGAAGGCAAGTGCTGGTGATTGTGTTACTTGTCCATCTGCCTCGAGCCGGATTCACGGCTAGGTTGGTCCTCATCATTCTTCTCGTTTTATGATGCGATCCCGAGTCCAGCCTGACAGATCACTTCACAGCGATGTCGTTCGGCTTCGGTGTCGGTGACATAATCCTGCTCTCGCAACTGTCATACAAACTCTATGGAACCTTGACCTCAGGCAGACGGAATGCAAGTCGCGAACTAAAGGAACTAGAACACGTCTTGTTTGGCTTACGTTGTGCTCTGGATCATTTACGCCATGTAGCAGAAGACATCTCGAAGGCAGCTTCAATATCTGGATCTAGCGACAGTCATGGCCGGGAAATGCAGCAGTCTTTGGATCAAATGATACAGAACTGTGCAATGACGCTAGAAGACCTGGACAATGCCACTAAGCGATACCGCGATAACGCCATGATCTATGATAACGAGCGTGACTCTGACTCCGGCCGAGGAGTCCAAAAAAGAAGGAGGCAGCTGAGAGATGCAGTCACCTCTAACTGGGCAAAGATCCGATGGGATATGGACAAAGACTCACTGAAGACATACCGCGACAGATTACAATCTCACGTTGATAACATAAATATGGTTCTGGGTGCCTTCCACTGGTAAGGTTGCTGTGGCTCCATTGTGGGAGATTTGAACGGTGTATTGGCAACCTGGCCCGAAGCTGACAAGCTGAAAAGATACACGCCCACAACAAGACTCAAGCGGAGAAGATGCAAGAATTTCATGATAACATGGTAAAGTCGAACTCGTCTCTCGAGCGTCTTGTGGAAGCTATGCATTCAATGCTGTTGCAGCCTAAAAAAGAGACAGTCCCTCCTGCACCTCTGATGGACATCGATGATAGCCTTGAGAGTCCCAGCGGATTCCTAGCCGAAACACCAACAACAAGAACGAGAGGTCTGGATTCAAGAGAAATCCAATCTGTTGCCGCATATCGTGCGCCATTAGTCGTGCTCAACACGATTTCCACGGGCGCAAACACGGCAGCCTCTGCCATGCCTTCCATTCTCCCCGACCACGACGTTCGCCCTCGTGTCAGAGCCGTTTCCGCAGGCGTGGCACCAGCACCTTCCCCCAGCTTTCAGCCACGTATTTCTCGAAAGGAACTCCCGCCTACAATCGCTTCTATCAACATAAAGCGGCAAACACAAGGTGCAAGGGCATTGGCGGACCTAAAGTCAAGTCTCGTTCCAAAACCACGCCCATCCTTCCTGGATCCAATTATCCCAACCTTCGCGCAACTGTCAGAAGGGTTGGAGTATGTCTTCACTCCGTTGCCGCGAAGCACTGGGCGGCAACTGGAAATCGCAAGACAGACCCGTATCAGCGAGCTCGAGTTGTGGATTCAGTCCTTGGATCGTCTGATCAACACTCTTGCCATCCCTCCTACAGGCTCTGCGATTGAAAGCCATAAATCGAGGGTTTCTGAACAGCGCAGCGACTTAATCAGCTTACTGTCGCAGATGAACGGGGCGATCGAGTCCTTGGCTCCGAATGTGAGGAATATGGTATATGAGGTGTTATCTGTTAAACAAGTGGATCCTATATTGCACAGAGCTGTGCCCTTGACAAAATCGGTCAGGACCCAGAAGGAGGTCGAAGAGTTTATGGAGGAGAGGTCGGCTTGGCTGGGGGGCCACACTGCTCGGTAGTAAATAGTAACAGTGAGAAGAAGCGGGGGCAAGAAGAGACATTGGTCTAGCTATTTCAGAGAAAAAAGTTCTCAGTCTTGGCCCTTTTGGGCCAGGGTGGAGAGGGTTGTTGATATAGACTTTCAAGTGGCCTTGTCTGTAGGGACAATTGACGGTGTTCAACGCCAATAGTCCAAATAGACGACGCATACCGCTCTCAGTCAATTGATTCAATCTCATTATCATCTAAACAAGAGGCAATAAACAGTATATTGATCTCCTGTTGCAGTGATTTGTAATGCTTATCGGTGTCAAGTGTACTCGGTACATTTGTCGACTTGTTTGCTATGCCCGGCTTTACAGCAAGGTATTCAGAATTCCAACCCTTGCAAGGTTCTCTACATTCCGAGCCCCACCAGGAAAAAGAGAACGTTTGAATCATCCACCCGGACAGAACAATGAACTAGAACCTCCACCCCGGGGTCTTTAACGCTTTTTCAACACGGACACCTCCAGCTTTGAGATCCCTACGATCCATTCCCTCATTTCATGCTCTCAGAGCACTCAATATTCCCTTCCCTTTCACACTGGGCACCGGACCCGCCCTCTTTAGGCAATTCCCAAATGCCCACAAATTACGTATTCATAACCACCGACGCTTGGACCTTGACCGCCCACCATCATAAAATTCTGGTGATCGGTCTCTTTTCCTGCCTCCTCTAGACGAGGAGACTTGGCCCGTATTTGAGATGGTCAAACCTTCCTCAAACCCTGTATGATGATTTTCACGGTTGTCGCGAACTCCTATGCCTTGGTCGTGGAAGAAATAGGGTGGATGTCGAGGTTGGGGAAGCAAATAGCTCTGGTGATTTCTGTAGCTAGCTTCATAGGAGCCGAAATTCTCCCTTTGCATTCGATCCCGCCCTTCGGTTCGATTGGACGGATAGTTCCACTCGGAATTGTGCTCCGAAGCCCTCCTGTGCCACGAATGGGTGCCTTGATTCCTCCGAGGCTCATACGACGACCGTTGATTCCGTCGATTCTCATAGGGTGGCTGTTCATTCCTTCGTCGCTGTTTTGGCACTCGGCGAGAGGCTTTAGAAGACGCATCTGGAAAATGGGAACTGTTGGTGTCATGACGCCGTCCTTTTCGTGGACCGACGGAGTCCTGTTGCGGCATCCTTGGATGAGGATGGGTCTTCTGTGCTTGGATTCTGAGGTCCTCTAAGTGCTTGGCTTTGTCATTTGGTAGGAGGCACAGCAGTTTCTGAAAAAGTGCCTTGCCAAAGTTTCCTGCCGATTCAGCCAAAATGCCAAAATCAGACTCTTCCCAGCAGGGACAGTGCCAGTGCACCTTGATAACTCCCCCCGTAGGCTCAGTATCACACTCGTGAAGCAGTTCATTTGCTCCATAAAGCAGAAATAGCTCACAAACATCCAGGCAGGGCTTGAGAAGCTCGGGTTTCTTTTCGTCCCAATCTGCATGACTTGCTAATTTGACGATCGTGTTCAGGAAAGAGGTCCATACCGTATGAACGTGGCACCGGCGCAGGCGCTGATTTGGATTCAGGCCGGCTTGCAAAAGAAGAGCTATCATTGATGGAACGAATCCGGCGATATCTCTGAAGTCACTCAGGGCGGATTCAAGCAGAGACTGCGAAGACGCTCGGTCGATTTGGAGAAGCCTTTCACCATATTTAGCTTTCACAGAGAGAGTCAAACCGTTAGATATCAAGAAGTTAATAAATGGCTGTTTTTGCCCGGAATGCTGGGTCATAAGACTATGCTGACCGAGGCTCTCGATCTCGTCCATCAATGTCAATAGTGGTCGACCGCCACTAGCCTCCGCTTGGCGAGCATAAAATATAGAGTCGTTGAAATGAGAGTTCATGGAAGTGCATCTGTCCCCAAAGCCGGCATTTTCAACTGCTGGAGCACTCTGATGCAGCTTGAACATTACAATAGAGGCTCGAACCAATGCTCGGTTTGCATCGAAGTCAGTTTCTGCGGTGCGGCGCAACAGAAGGCGCCATACTTCGGGCTTCTCAAGGAATTCCCGAACGGTCAGATGAAGAAAGTTCACATCCGGGCAACTCTGATCACAACCATCCTGTTCCCTCGATCTTGACGACCGAACGGCCTCGAGGAGGCCTGCACAACGGCTTTTGCAACGGGCACTTGTCGTAGTGATTCGATCTTGAAGTTCGGCTGCAGACGTGGCGAATAAATCGCGATTAGACGGGATCTCTGTCCGAGTATCGTCTGCGAATGAGAGTCCCAGCATTGAAAGCGAGCCTTTGGCGTGGTACACCAATTGTAGTAAACGGCTTGCTTGTTGTTGGTAAAAATGAGGTTCGATGTTCTGGAGCATCATGGAATACATCCCGTCAAGCTCCAGCGGCAGCTCATTGAGACGTTTTTGAAGGTCAGAGGATGTGTCGTGATTGGTCATGCCAGCTTGCAAAGATCTCACAACCAGTACAACCCACAGGAATACGCCGGAAGCTCGCTTGACCACCTCTTCTGTTAGGGAAAGAACTTGTGAAGAAAGATCCTGTGAGATCTTGCACCTTGGATGATTTGAAAGATTGTCGAATACGTATCTTTCAATGTCCTTCCGAGTCAAATCTTGCAGTCGAAGATGAGAATAGCTGCCGAAGGCCTCTTCGAAAACCATGAGAGGACGACTGGAAAGACAAATCTTGACGTTCGAATTCTGGCACAGCCGGTAGCAGAAGTCTGCGATTTCGCGGTGGTCACCGTCAAATTCATCTAGGCCGTCAATGAACAAGCAGAATTTGAGCCGGCTTTCGTTCTGGTTTATGAGTGCGGTCAAAATATGCCTGAGATCGTTGACTGACCACACATGCCACGCCGCTCCCAGTGACTTGAAGAAATTTAATGGCTGGTGATGCAGTTGTTGCCACAGACTCGGGAGCACTTCGCTGATCATATTCGGCCTTTGCTGCAAGATGCTGTAGATTAGTGACTGCAATAGGCCACATTGCGACCTCTGCATGCTGTTCCCGAGCGACCAAAAGAAGAAGCTGGCTATAACAACTTCCGAATCGCCTCCCCACACCTTCAACAGTTGTCGAGTATTCTCGTTTTCCAGGATATACTTGAAAAGAGTGCTCTTGCCACTCGCAGCTTTGCCGGTCATCCAATAGATGTCGTTCTTGAATTGAAGCCACTCGATGAAGTCGTCCCACGGTCTTTGGACCTCTTCTGAACGCAAAAAAAGCCATTTGAAGGTTTCTGCGTGGGCAATAGCCACAGCCTCCGGACGAACGTTCATGCTTTGATATGCGAAGCTTTGCAAGATGGCTCCTTTGGTAGTTTCTGGGTTGTTCGCTGGCAGTGTGGCATTCGCTGGCAAACTTTGTGGAGGGCTTAGAGTCCGAAGGTACTCAAGAGTTTTCTGCAGATTCAAGCCGTATTCGTCGATGAGCTTCGTCAGCGTTGTCGTTGCGTTGTCAAGAGATGCATTGATGAATTCGTTCCTCACAACCTGTTCTCTGCCGACCACTTCGGCTACGTCCTCCACCTTGGATTTGATTTGGCCAATGTTATTTTGGATCGACGAAAGGGTCCTTGCCTGCTCATTGATCTTATCAGTGGCTTCTGTCTGACACACCAAATTCTGATTGATTTCCGTGCTTCAATAGTCAGCCTCGTAGACACGGTGTTTGAGGGGACAAGCAGCACACCTGACGGATGTCATCAAGCGTAGCTCAATCTGTTGGCGAAACATTGCCAGCCGATTTGCCATGTCGTCTACTTCTTTCTTTGAGCAGACACATTTCAATGCTTGACGAAGGCTCTTCCATCTTCGTAATTTGCCTTGGGCCTGAGCCTGATTGAGTCTTCTGAGGAGCCTGTCGGCTAGTTCCGAGGAAGCTGATAGCAGTTCTCCCGGGACCGTCTCATCTGGTCCCAGCTGTTCGAGTTTCGTCTTCATGAGCAATAAGTCTGAAGTGACGAGGCTAAGATCCTGATGCTCCTTCAGCACGCCATCACCAGCACGATAGATTTGGTTTCCCTTTGTCACCACTTTCGCTGCGAAGTCGAGGAACTGTAGGACGCTGCTTGCCGCACCTAGGGCGCTCACGGGGTCAATCATCTCTGAAAATGGAACAGGATCTGCTCTAGAGGAGGAATCAAAGACGTTGTGACGGGCGCACCATGGGATATATGCGAGGGTGCGTGATTGTGGCTGCGCCACGTTGAGTGGCTGGTTGGGGCAGTGCCTGCATTATCAAAGACCACTGTTGTGACTTCTGTTTCGTTCTCTACGCAAGGCGTATCGACGGTTAACCTCAAACGTTCCGAAATAAGATGGGAGGAGAGTTCCATGTAACAGCAGAGAAACATAGATACAGCAGTTTCAACAGCTGATCTGAATGGGTTCGAGCCGGGAAGGGGCAGTATGGCCCAAGCCGCTCCAGGGACGGGCTAAAATTGGCCCCCATTTGGTGCTCAATGAGGCTCCCTCTCAATTTGACGAGGTACTAATTGACAGGGAGCGTCATTGAGCAGTATCTGCTCTGAGTGAACATGGGGCAGGATGTTCGCAAGGTCGCGAGGGAGATAGAATTCCCGGGGAAATACCTACCTAGGTAGGTAGGTATAGAGATACTTAAGCACCTGTAGTAAAACTCATACGACTGGGAGCCTCGGTGCGTATGTCGAGACACGGCAGTTGAACAGAAACAAGCCCATTACATAATAATCCATCGTCTCCTCTGACCCCCTCTCTGCAGATGTTTCCCGGGACATCGCGACAAACATTCTCTACTTCTCTGCTCTAGATATACTAGATCACGGGAGGTGAAAAGGGATTCCTAATAGTCCCCTCTATTTCCCTCCCTCCAGCACATCGCGCCTTGCACAAAATGGAAGGCCGCTGCCAATGCGGCAGCGTCCGCTTTCGCACGCCCCAGGAAAAGCCCATCAAGTGGTACATCTGCCACTGCCACGAGTGCCGCCGCCAAAGCGCAAGCGCCTTTGGCATCTCGGCCATCTTCCCACACTTTGATCTGCTTTCTCAGAGCTCAGCGCGGGACTCGGCGGGTTCTGACTCGGCATCATCATCCGCGCCGGACCAGCAGCAGCAGCCGGCTCCGGACGGGGGAGATACGGCGACGAGGGGAGAGAGCGATTTGGTCGGGGTTTATGAGCACTCGAGAACGACATCGGGCCGTCCCAAAAAGTGCTACTATTGCAAAAAGTGCGGGACTCGGATCATGAATGTCAGCGTCAGTCCGTCGGGTGACGCGAGCCACGTCGCCATCAAGGGAGGGTGTCTGGAGGGCATCGATGGAGACATTTTCAGCGAGGCCACGCATATCTGGACCAAGAGCGCCTTGGTGCCGATTCCAGAGGGCGCAGAGTCGTATCCCGAGGAGCCTCCCCCGAGAGCATAGTAGACGGAAAGGGAAGAGAACACGGGGGTATGAGGGCGATCATGAAGCCATCACTGTGCGGGGACTAGAAGGTATTGCCTATCAATTCTTCGGCATGGCTGCGCAATACTCTTTTCTCCTTCTCATCCAACCATTTCTCTGTGATTCCAGGGTTGTTTGGAGCAAGCCTCACATACGTTGTCATGCAGAAAACAGGCCTGCGCGCTGCCGCGCAGTATCAGGGGCAATTTTGTGTGTGATGCTGATTTGCTCCTCTTTGGAGCTGGATTCACACCACGCCATCGTGACTTTTGAGACTGCTGTATATGGCATTTGTCATACAAAAAGTCGTCGGCCTTTGTACAATAGTAATATTGAGGGTGTGGTGTCATGTTGCAGCCCTTTGCTCTTTTCTCTTCTTTCCCAGTTGTCGTAAGCTGCAAATCAGAGGTCTATTCCCACGTCTCCTGGCTCAGAATCATTCTTCCACTTCGTTCGCTTGGTGGGTTTAACTCGTCGCTGCCAGAACGCCTGCGGTCTCGGCGGGGTCCGCGTTCGCAGCAGCCACTTCGCGCTCCGCTCTCCGCCGTCTCTTCTCAATTATAATCTCTTTCCGCTGCTGTAGGAGCTTGACTTGTCTATCTTCCACACCCGTCAACCAATAACCAAATGAACCCCCAATGCTCGCAAACAAGGGGTAAACCCATAACGTGCCGCGTTGAAAGAATGGTCTCATCTCTATCCCGAGTTGGACGAATCGTGTGGCAATGCCTGCTGAATTGTTAAAACCAAAGCTCTGGGGCGTGTTTCACAGGGTACAGCGATAGGTACTCACCGAAACCGGCCCAGAACAGGATCTTGTGAACCATGATTGACTATGTTTCGCGCCTTGGGCGCGCCTGGACAGCGGCGGCAATCTGTCACTGGAGCAGGAGAGAAGCTGGCGCAGCAACCGAGAGAGACGCTGGAGTGAAAGTCTGTGGAGTAAGGTTGATGTCGCGGTCTTGGAGAGCTACCGAGATTGGAGAGCAGCTCAGGTGGACAGACCCTTTCACGCAACTTTTGGATGCCAAGTCAGAAGCGCGTTCTGCTGCATCTGCACTTGACCGTAGTGCCAAGGCCAGCTCACGCGACCTTCAGCCTTGTTGCGTCTGGCGAGGCTGTGTCAAGGCTTACAGACTGTAGCCATTAGCGACGGACAATGTCGGGAAGTGGCTCTCGAGTCTCCAGTATATACTTGAGCCCGCACAATAACAGATCAGAAATAAATTCAAATAATATACCTAGATACTCCGTAGTAGGGTTCTACCGCTTCCTAAGCCGCCTGGGCAATTTCCCAGTTGGAGTTTGGCGTTTTTGCGTGTTGTTCCTGAGTAATTGCTTGGCATTGACTCAGCAAGCACGAGCTGAGACTAAAGCCGAGGGATTCGCCTAACACTGCCATGACTGTGTAAGAGGCGCAAAAATAGCCGCACTGGTGGCCCTGACCAGCTCTCCTTTAATCACCCATCATTAGACGCGGGTCGTGACGTGGGAAAATGTCGAATCCTTCCGTGCTTGTATCTCCTACATCCCAGCATTCTCAGTCTCTGCTATGGACGACAATGACAGGAGAGTTGAGGACCATTTTGTGATCGCACTCCCACCATCTCAACCAGCTCATACTCGCACCACCATCCAAATGACTTGAGATCGTCCACGCGCCCGCAATCTCCCCATTCGCCGCCGACTGTTCCGCTGTTCCGCTGCCACTTTTCTTCAACCCCATTGAACAGGATGAGGGTCCGCCTTCGCATTCGTGAACAGCTGTGCCTGGTCATCGGCCTTACAAGTCTGTTATCGCTGACCGTCCTAACCGTTTCCATATGGACACAGACTGTGCATCATATGAACAGCGTAAAATGGGAAACTCTTATGGTCACCGCAAATTTAAAGGCCACTCAAGTAGCCCAGGACATCACTCTGATGGGGACATCAGTGCAGTCAATTGCCACCAGAGATGTTCTTCAGGATCTCCTTCGCGACTTCAACAACGGCAACCACACCCAGGACCTCTACGATGCCATACAGGTAGGTTGAGAATGAAAGTTGGCCGTCTCCTCAAACGGAATTATTGACGTCGAGCTAGGACAATCTCGTGGACGCTTTGTCGGGCGGGACCGCCGATGCAGTTCTCCTGCAAGCAGCGGTCTTTCCTCGCAGACCCCGGCCAGATCAAGGTGACAGTGCTTTGAGCAACGCGACCGGGAGGGGAGCAGCTCGCCAGATCGTGCTTCCTTTTACCTACAGCAATGGCACGGCAGTCCTGCTCGGCGACAGCCCCAGTGGTTATCCGCCTCAGCTCTATCCTAACCTCACCTATGGCGATCAGCCATCAGATACCACGTTTGCCCTCTATGAAGACAAGACGTTGTACAATAACTCGACGCTATTTCTCGGTCCGCTTTTCCTGCGCAACAAATCCGGCAACTCCTCCCTCATCTCGTTCACAGTTCCCGTCAACAATAACACCAGTCGCACCGATGTTCTCGGATGGCTCACCGTCGTGGTTGATGGAAAGGCACTCTACGACATTGTCGAGTCCCCTGTCGGACTAGGTAAGACGGGAGAGGTTGTCATCATCGGTCCTGCTCGTCCCGACAACCTCTTCGCCGACAATGTCGATGGTCGCTCGAATGCCGAAAATGCCGAAGTACCCCTTCAGTTTGTCCTGCCACCTTACAGTAATCGCCACTCCTTGCGCGCTAAAGATCCGTATCTTCCTTTTCCCATGAAGGCCTATCCAGCTGTGCTGCGTGCTTGGTCTGACGAAACTGGGGAGATCAACAATGCAGGAGCTCTGATGTCTACCCACAATGAGCAAAACAAGGGAATATCTGCCGGCTATGCCAGGGTATCTTCCAATGTTGTTGACTGGGTGGTTGTCTTTGGGCAGGCTCACAGCGAAGTCGTTGCTCCCATTAATAAACTACGAGATACTGTGCTCGCATGCATTTTCAGTGTGGTCGGTGCGGTTCTTATTGTTTCCTTGTAAGTGCCCCAGGATTCATTTCTGGTGCCTAGCATATGCTGATTCAGTTGCAGTCCGCTCGCCCACTTCGCTGTCAAGCCGATCCTTGCGCTTCGGACTGCTGCCAAAAATTCAGTGACTACATATGAAGCTTACGATCCCTCCGAAAAATCGTCAGACACTGATAGCGAAAATGCTCTTGGAAAGATGGACCTTGTCCAAGAGAAAGGGATAGTTCACAGTGTCTACAAAAGGTCAGCGAGAAGGAAACCTCTCGTACGACCTGTGCGAGTATTCAAAATTCCTGAGCGCGTGCCCGAACATCGCCATGTCGTACATGATGAATTGACGGATTTGACTCGTACCTTTAACGAAATGGCCGACGAGCTTACTATTCAATACGGAAGACTTGAGGACCGCGTGAAAAAGAGAACTTCCGAACTAGAGCAAAGTCGAAATGCCGCGGAAGCTGCCAACGAAAGCAAGACCCTGTTCATCGCTAATGTATCTCATGAACTACGCACGCCATTAAACGGTATCATCGGCATGTGTGCGATCGCCATGCAAGAGGAAGAGGTTACGAGCATCCGACAGTCCCTCAAAATCATCTACAAATCCTCGGATCTGCTCTTGCATCTCCTCAACGACTTGCTGACGTTCAGCCGCAGCTCTTTTGGTCAGAACTTTGCCATCGAAGAAGACACATTTCGCCTTGTGGACGTCGGCTCACAACTTGTGTCTATCTTTGAGAAGCAAGCGCGTGAATCTGATGTCAGCTTGCGAGTGGTTTTCATTGGCGTCGACTCAAAAGTACAGGGGGATACCGACCAAGACGACCAGGAGGACGCCATTGTTGCTCGGCACGACCTTACTGGTGCCATTCAGCATCAGAAAACGAATGTCCTGGCGAAGGGACCGGCAGACCTTGGAGCTCTGAGGGACATAGGTTTGAGGGGGGACAAGAATCGAATATTGCAAATTCTGATGAGTAAGTCCCCATTGCATACCGACTTCTTCGCATCACCGTATTAGACCTCCCTTTCTGTCTTCAATTTATGATTTCCCAAGCTATTTATTTATTGGTGACCAACCTAACCGGTGCGCAGATCTCGTAAGTAATGCGCTCAAGTTTACGGCCGCCAAAGGCGTCGTCGAAGTGCGAATACGATGCAAGGGATTTGTGGAACCTGAAGCCATGCCTGATGTGGCATACTCAAATACCACAGCTACGCCAGTTTCACCTCTCAATGCGCTACAGCGGCGCAATACCGAGAACGTCCAGCCAAAGTCATCGATGAAGGGATTATTGTTCGACTTCGAGGTCGAAGATACGGGTTCGGGTATCCCCGAACATCTGCAACAAGACATCTTCAAGCCCTTCGTCCAGGGTGACTTGGCTTTAAGCAAGAAGCATGGTGGCGTCGGCCTTGGGCTAGCGATATGCTCACAGCTTGCAGGCATGATGGGTGGCACTATTACCCTGAAGAGTACTGTCGACATTGGCAGCACATTCACTCTTTCTCTGCCACTCCGTTATACCAAGGAGGCTGTGCCTTCCGTATCTGACTCCCTCGCACGACCGAAGCCACGAAGTATATCCAGCAGCATCCAATTTGAAGCCTTCAGTACAAAGTCTCGCAGGTCAAGAGACCCACGGTCACCTATCCGATCGAGACAGGCGTCCGTATATTCTGCACAAGACAAAGACTCTCCGATGGATGTGCCCCGTCTTGTGGGGTTCTCTCAGCCATATCTGATAGACGGGAACGTGAGCTCAGAAAGAGTGGATTCGATCGGCCAGCTACCCAATCAAGAGAAAAGGCAAAACATCCACCCTCCAAACAACAGGCTGGCATCGATCATGTCTGTAACGACACCAGACGAAACGAATGAGACGGCGGCAATGAAGCTGGAAGATCAAGCAAAGACTACAGACACTGTCAAGAAGGAAGTACCACTTCTATCTTCAGGAGCTCCCGCGGAAGCCTGTTCTCTCAAGGTTCTGGTCGCTGAAGATAATCCAGTCAATCAACAAGTGATTCTCAAATTACTCAAGCTCGAAAAAGTGAACGACGTTACATTGGCGGAAGACGGTGAGCAAGCTTTGAACATTGTGCGAAAATTATACTCTGAAGTGGAAAGCGAGAACGAAAAGCCACGGCCTTTCTCGCTTGTTCTGATGGATATTCAGATGCCGCGAATGGACGGGATTGAATCCACAAAAAAGATGCGAGAGCTAGGATTTGATGCTCCAATCCTTGCCCTGACAGCATTTGACCATGAGATAAACCGAACAGCTTGTCGTGATGCAGGCATGAATGGTTTCCTTCCCAAGCCGATCAAGCGGACGGCTTTGAAGAGGATCCTTGAACAGTACAGGAGTCTGAATCAAGGAAACATGGATACTCAGCAAAATGACGATCGAAAAGACGGCGAATGAGCCTCCAAAGGAACTTGGGACGTTGATGACAGTAAGACAGCGCAAATCAAATGAGGATCCGACTTGTCCAGTTTGCAAGTCAACCGTGGAGAGACCCTCCAAGCAATTGCTGATTATGGTGGGACCACCCAGCCAGAGCACCTTAAATAGACAGTGACAGAACAAACCCGACCCTTTATCCTGTCTGAGGGATTCAGCATTCAACTGACCGCCGCAGACAGGAAGCCGGAGTGGTACTTCAAACATCGACGACTGGGATGTCCTAAGTCCAAGGGACAAGAGCCGCAAAGTCATCTGGGGCTGTAACGAGGCTCGGAGGATTAATAGCCAGAGTCTCAAATGTGGGAAGGCGCTCGTATTTCGTGCACCGACCAATTTGATTCAAAGATGAATTCACCGCTACAATACCACAACGAGGACGGCATGGGGAGGAGCAAGAGGCCTCTTCACTGGATCTGACTCGGCACTGCGAAGGAGCTGGTGGCGCATCAATGAGCAAGGGCCTGTGAAACTAGACTGTACATCATCAGTCTGGTGGGAACTCAAGGATGCTTGGTGTGTTGTCAATAGAAATCTATTCGCTGTGTACCTAGGTAACGACGGGATTTCGGGCAAGACAGAGGCAGCACTCGGCGGTTTTTTGAATAGTGCACTTAGCGGACTAATACTTCACCGTAATGCGTTTCCCTAGCACGTGAGTGCAACCAAACGCGCATTTCGCGTTAGACTTCAAACATGGTTTTCGAGTCTCGCAGCAACCTCACAATAAATTCTCTTTCGAGTTGCTCAAAGGTTCCTGTCGGCAACATGGCTGACACGGTAATGGCAGATGCACCACCGGCCGAGTCCTCCACTCCCTTCTCATTACGCACTCGTTTCAAGATCTCGGACCTACCCCTAGTCAAAGAACAACGATCCACTATTGATGCGCTTCTCCTCAAGTTCAAGAAGAAAGGCGGCTACGACAGCCTTCGGAAACAGGTGTGGGCTTCCTACAACACGTCCGATGCGAAAACCGCCCTTGCGGATCAAATTCACGCCATTGCAGAGGCAGAGATTGAAAAAGATCCAAATTTACTCAGTCGGGAACGGGGCAAGGCAGCAACCTTGATCCAAGGCGCCGTAGACCGGAGCGGCATATACCAGGATGTTGAGTCAAGAATTGACCAGGAAATTGCGAGGCATTTGAACACAGTGCTGGATGCTGTGCGCGACATCCGCAAGGAAGATGTCGGGCCCGAAGTCGCAGCTGAAGAGGAGCAGCGAGGCAGCAAGTCTGATGAACAATACACGGAGGAGACTCAAAATCGAGCTGCTGAAAGAGAGAGGAACCGGGCTCGCATGGAGCAATTACTACGTGAGACGGCGGAGTTGAAGGCCAAGATCAAGCAGGAAGAGGAACGGAAGCGAAAAAAAGAAGAAGCCAAACGGGAAGAAGAGGAGAAGAAGAAACGTGAAGCAGAGGCAGAAGAGAGAAGGATCGAGCGCGAAAAGAGACGAAAGGAGGAAGAGGAGCGTGAAGCCGAAAGAATCAAGGCTAGAGATGAGAGACACAGAAAGCGTGAAGAAGAGAGGCGCGAACGAAATGCTAGATACGACAAGGAGCGGGACAGGGAACGAGACCGCGACCGCGAAAAAGATCGTGAGCATGAACGAACAAGCCGAAAGAGCACTGATCGGCGAGATTCGATTGCAGGATCATCGACCGCCAAGGACGTGCAAACGGACGAGAAGGATTTAGAGGCCACCGCCCTCGAACTCCTCCTGAGTGAGGGCAAAAAGATGGCAGAAAAGTCCAAGCAGAGGCACGAATACAATTTCGACAAGTCCGAAGCACACGATAGCTCGCGGAAACATGTCACATCGGACCGACATTCCCGGAGAAGAGAAAGATCTCGAGAGAGTTACAAACGTGAGCCTGACCGTCGAAGCAGATCCCGCGACAGAAAGTCGTCAATCCAAGAGAAAGATAAGCCTGAAGTACCTCGCCGCCGAAGTCCAAGCAAAGATCGTGAGGAAGGCGAAGCCCGAAGCCAGCGCAATTCACCGCCACCTGATCCGGAGAAACGATCGGTTCGAGAAAGAAGACCTCGCTCAGCATCACCGTTAGGTATTGACCGCTATGTACCTGGAGGTGGTGTCCATCGTACCGAGGAAGAGCGAGAACGTGATCGACAAAGACGTCAAACCCGAGATCAGGATAGAGATCGTGATCGAGAACCGAGGAGAAAGTACGACAGTCACCGCAGTGATAAAGATCGAGACAGGGATGGAGACCGTGACCGCGAGCGTGAGCCCGAGCGCGATCGCGAAGGCGGCGATCGCGACCGACAGCATGATCGGAGAGATCGGGACCGCGAGCCTGACCGTGAACGCGACCGGAACCGGTCAAAGGAAAGAGATAGGGACAGAGACAGGGACCGAGATCGGGCCCGAGACCGAGACCGAGACCGCGAGCGTGAACGTGACCGTGACCGTAATCGTGAGCGAGATAGGTCACGAGATAGGTATCGAGAGCGAGATCGGGAGCCCGACCGAGACACCGACCGAACTCGCGACCGAGACAGAGAGAGGGACAGAGAGCGCGACCGAGAGCGAGACCGCGATCGCGAGAGGGATCGAGATCGTGAGCGGGACCGAGACCGAGACCGTGATCGAGACAGGGATAGGGAGAGGGAGAGGGAGAGAGACCGCTCGAGAGACCGGGACAGACGAGATCGAAGTCGGCGCCGTGATGATCGAAGAGATGATCGACGAGATGACCGCCGAGATGATAGAAAAGATGACCGTCGGGACGACCGTCGCGATGACCGACGCGACGACAGAAGACGCGAAAGAGACAGAAGTGATGTCCGCCGAGACCGCGACCCTGTGCCGATCGACCGATATGTCCCAGGTCGGTGATCCAGTAAGTAGACCTCAACTTCAGACAACTGTCAAGGCTCGTATGGGGACGGGTCGTCTGATGGATGGGCCCAGATCAAAAACTGGCACTTGGATTTGTCCTTGTGTCTGAGATTGCCGATCCTGCATCTGCATATTGTACATGTCTATCTGCGCCGCATGTTTCCGGTAGCTGAAGTCGGCGCTTGATTTGGGTCTGAGGTCGGGCGACAAACCGGCGAGTATTGCACGTTCCATCAACATGATACTCCGCAGATTATCGCCTTTCTTGGTCCATATCGAGATGTGCGTGAAATACTGTCGAGGCGAGAAGGACATTCCGAGGATGTGGTCATGTTCTGTCCAACAAAATCCTCGGTGAATGGTCACTAAGACGATGGAGCTCGGGTTTGAGACGCACCTTGGGCAATGGCTGCCTGCAATTCTCCACCACACGACAACAGACATATCTCCTCCCAACACCTAATATCTTTCCCGTCTTCCGGACGGACTCGAATCAACCAACGCCCACCTTTTCGGTTCTCCTCGTCTTCCCACAACGGCTGGACCCCGGAGCGGAAAATGTGAATGCTGTCCTTTGGTTTAACCTGAGACCAAGGCAGGTTGTTGAAAATGCGGTAGAATGTACCGATGTCAGCGACAGAGTCAACCAACATTGTCAGTTGGTATGAGTCGGGTGATTGCTGGTTGCTGTTGCCAGTAGGCTGGAGGCTGGACTTGGAGTGCCAAACTGACCAGAGGTACTGGAACGGCAGAGGGCGGAGCTTGGCTATCACTTGTTTATGCAGGGAAGAAGAACGGCGTGGCAGTGAGGGCCGAACAGGCTCGGCGACATTGATCGCGGAAGGAGTTACAGTTGGAGAGATGGCTTGAGGTATGGTTGCTGTCATTGTGAAGGGCAGGCCTTGTGCAAGAAGGCTCGCGTTATTCCAGCAGCGGCAGCGGTAGCAGAAGAATAAGCATTCAGCTTAGAGCCTTGTCTCGAGCGAGCAATAGCAGGGGTGGCTTGAGGCACTACTATGTAGAAGAATGAGAATCCAAAGAAACAGAAAGCAAACATACGATTTGCTGAGCGTCGAGAAAAAATGGTCTTTGGAGGGGAAAAGAGCATTCATGCATTCACTGTTTCTCCCTTGTCGCCCTCTTCCCTCAAATACTACCTCAGCCTCAAGTTCACAGTTTCTTCCCGGGCCCTGTGGTCCCCAGAGACCTGCAATCCTGCAGGAACGCCTACGTAACTTGACCGACATTGTGACCACCTGCCAGAGCAGCATTAGCAGCAAAGTAGGTAGGGAATCAAGGGCTGTGCGTGAGTGCGAGGGTGGGAAGCATCGTCGTCATCTGCCTTGCATAACCGAGACGGCCAGAGCCAGCACCACGACCAGGGATGGGAACGAGGGAGTTGTTGGGGGGGGAAGGGGATAGGTTGTGGGTGGACGCGGTCCTGTCACTTTAGGCGCCGGCCGGATGCCAGATGAGCTGGAGGGCGGGATACCCGGAGAAAGAGAGAGAGAGAGAGAGAGAGAGAGAGAGAGTGTGTGTGTGTGTGTGTGTGTGTGTGTTTCTCGAAATCTGAAACTTGGAATCTGAAACGTCAGGGGGCGAGATGCGAGGTGTGAGGTGTGGAGGTTTCAAAATCATCAATGGATCGTTTACGCGCCCGGGAAGATATATCCATGTAGTACATCCAATATGTACATAGATATGTACTGGACTAACTGCAGCGACTAAACACCTACCTACTCGCTAGGTAGGTAGGTGTGTCACACCTCGTACAAGTCCCTCGTAGCTGACCCAGATGGAAATGCAGTACTCTATCCTACAGAACGAACGTCAAGTAGTAGAGAAAAAGATGGCAAGTCGTCGGGTCGTGGGGGGCCAATCAAGCCATTGGACGAGGCTGCGGCGGTTAGAGGAGTGGGCGCAGCGGGCGGGCGCTTAGGCACGTACTGTGTTGCCTCGTGGCACACAATGCATCGGAACTTGGGTGGGCAGGGCATTCTGAGGTGAAGAGGAGACGAGAAAACAAGTATCGATTGAGTGAGGTGAAAGTGGAAAAGACGAGACCAGAAGACAAATAGGACCGGGTAGGTCAGGGGGGGAGAGTATTAGATGGAGGCATTGCCAACTTGCACTTTGAAGCCATTATATGCTCCGCGGTATAAGATATGGGCATGGATACTGTAGAGTATGCGCCCTCAACAAACACATCTGCAAGGCGTCGAGGTGGTGGTGCTTTCTTTCTGGCGCTTACTCGTAAGAAACCCCTCCCCAGGTCGTCGCAACTTCTCCGTGCGGTCTACAATCAACGGCTGTGCATGGACGGGGGTTTGTGGACTTTGCGTTTCAGGTTCCCCGGCAAACCGCCCATCGAGCCCCCCATCACTTGAAGTCTGTCAGTGATCGCCCATCACTACATGACCGGACCATGGCCCGAAACAGAAATGGTGTTCTTCATGTCATAGATCCCGTCTGTTCCCATCCCGGCGATTTCTTCTGGTCAATGAATGGATTGATCGATCGAATCGAACGTTGCCTTCAATCAGTCTCTGGATAATGTTCGGATGTGCCTCAAAGTCTGTGCCTGTCCTCTAGGCCCAGGGTCTCGGGCGCCGTATTGTGGTTTGGGGAGCTTATGCTATCAGTCACGAATACGAGACGACGACAACGCGGACACCGCAAGACAACGATTCCAGTATGATGCGTGTGGCGACTGGCCAGATCGCTACACTGATAACTAGGTAACCAACCAACTAGCTAAATCATTTGGACTGTTTGAGTAGGTGTTGCGAACTTGACATGACCTCCGCCGTCATTCTGTATGCGAGGCTGAACTCATCCGTCTCACTGTCAGACTTGCGTCGTTGCAATTTCTGTTTTTGAGGTCGGGACGAATCAGGCCGGTCTCGCCACCCTCCGCTTAACTGGAAGAGTCCCTCTGCTGCGGCGCATCTCCCTCGGTGGGATCCTTCTTAGGCGGGCTGTTGTTGTTGTCGCATTACCATGTGTCCCTGATCTGAGCTGAGCTCCATGAATGTCAGCTTTTCCCAGGCCATCTGCTCCGATAAGTATGATACGCATGTCCCATAAAGTGAGTAGACTGGACGGTTAACAGAGACGCTAAGCTTGCGTAAGTTTTGCTCTCTCCCCGTAAACCAGGGAATTGTCCGAGGGCTGACTCTGACTCTTCTATCGCGGACTTGGCATCGAAAGGACTTGCTGACTGATCCCATAGCATACCGGAGTGGCTGAAGGACTGGCGGTATGGAGGTTGGGGGCCTAGCCTTTTCCTGAAGGCTTCGAATGTCCTCATATAGATGCAAGTCTGCCAACTGCCCGCGTGGCTCTTTCGAAACTTCGAACACCTTTACTCGATCAGCACATACGATAACTGACCCAGGAGAAGCAATAATGGGCTCTATATCGCCACCAACCTCTCTACGCGTTATCGTGGTGGGCGGCGGCATCTGTGGTCTCTCCGCCGCCATCGCTCTTCGCCGAGCTGGCCACCATGTGACCGTGTATGAGAAGTACTCGGCCAATGCAGATGCTGGGGCCGGGATTGTGGTAGGCGCAAATGCTGCCAGGATCCTCAAGCAGTGGGGTCTCGACATGGAGGACGCTGGGATGCTCAAATACAAGGCCGGATATATCATGGAGGGCAAAACGCTCAAGGTGCTGGACTTTGTCTACGGAGAGGGCAGCCATGTGAATGACGAGAAGAGCAATGGCGAGTCCAGTTATATGGCTACGAGATCCGACTTGAGGTCGATGTTGAGGAAGGAGGTCGAGAGGGACGCACAAGGAGAAGGTACTATTGAAGTCCGATATGCAGCGGAGGTCCTGGATTATGACCCGGAAGTACCAGCGGTCAAGTTCGCGGATGGGAGCTGGAAAGCAGCGGACTTGGTGGTAGCGTGTGATGGGATCAGAAGCAGAGCTGCAAGAATTGTGAGCGACGGAGCCAATCCACCAAATACCACGGGAATTTCGGCCTTTAGAATGCTGATCCCCGATGAAAAGCTGGCCGAGGTCAAAGAGAAGTTTGAACACGACGACCTGATCCGAGAAAAGTTCAACAAGGAGAACGGCACAATTTGGTTTGTCCGCGGCAAGAACAGACTCGTTGTGTGGTGGACATGTCGATTTGGCACGATTCAAGCGTTCGACATACTCATGCCCGACAACGAAAATTATGCCAGCAGCGAAGACTGGAGGGCCAGATGCGACAAGCAGGTTCTCCTCGATGAGTTTGGGCATTGGCACCCACTGTTCCAGGAGATTTTCAGGGCAGCAGATGATGATCCGTTGTTGTGGAAGGTGTGCTCCAGAGAACCATTGGGCGCCTTGCACAAAGGAAAATTGGTCATGCTAGGCGACGCATTGCACCCGATGCCTCCCTTCCGAGGGCAAGGAGGCAGCCAGTCCATCGAGGATGCCGGAGCTCTGGAGATGATCGCAACCAACCTCACCGACAAGTCCGACCTGCCGAAACGGCTCGAGATATTGGCTCAACTGAGGGTTCCAAGATATTCATGTGTCCAGATGATCTCAACAGTCCGCCAAGACGAGGAGAACTTCGAAGAACGCTTTGTCGAGGTGCTGGATCAATGTCGAAAGTGGTTTGAGGAAGAGGATCAATCTCACCGTAAGTTGGATTTTCCGACCGAGGAAATGAGCGGTGCACTAAAAGACACAGTGACCAGCAGGGCGGCATTCACACAGTGGCTGCATTCTTACGATGCCCGAGAAGTCGCACGGAAAGCCGTAAGCACAGCGACGTAGGGATGGCGCCGACATGGAGAGATGGCGGAATCGTAAAATGCCTGATAGCGCCCATCCGCCTGCAGCGGAACTTGCCCGGTTTGGGCGCGCGCCAAGAGCCGGGAATTGCTGTCTTTTGAAATTGAAACAACCCAGCATGTGAATCGCCACTATCGCCCAAATAATAGAATAACTTGCAGACATGTAATGTGCCATCGCTCTTTTTTCCCCATACCTAAAAGTGTCATCTTCGTCCAGAGTATACCAACTATGTCAGACCACAAAGACCGTCGCCCAGCGAAGCAGCGGCGGCTTCACGGAATACCACTGCTTGAGCAACCAAGTCCCGTCGAGGATGACGAAGACTCTTCGAGTTCCTCATCATCTTCTTCCATACAACTGCCGACAACTCGCCTTTCTCATCGACTGCTGAAGAGTTCCAATTCGCTACCTACAGAAAATTCTTCCAGCGATGGAGAAAGCGGAGAAGAGGACGTGGAGGAGACGACATCGTCTTCGGATTCCGAGGATTCAGATAGCGACGATATGTCAGAGGAAGATGAAGAAGATGAGGGAGACGATGTCGAGGATCATGTCGCTGCGAGCGGCCCAGGAATCCCACGTTATACCACGCTTCCCTCTCGAGGGTCAGACCTCAAGTCTCGTTTGCAGAGTTTCCTGCCACAGCTTCAGCAAGCGAATGAGGAGCTCGAGAACTCGGGAGAAGTAGTTGACAACAGGATTGACCATGTGTCGGACGAGGCCGAGCATTACATCGAGATGGAGGTGGGTCTAGGTGTGTTGTCTGAGCAGAACGACGATGCTACCCAAGTACGGCTTCCACATACATTACCTAGTGAGGATGAGGATAATGAAGACGACGACGAGATCAAAGATGGGCAAGAGGGCTTGGAACACAGCGTCTTGTCTCCATTGATTGGCATGAACGGAACAAAGGGGATCAAGCGAAAAATCGAGGAATTGGGATGAAGGATGCGGGTTTGTATAGATATTGAGTTCGGCCGGAGCATGGCGTCTGGAGTAAGGAGTCTGGCGGTAGTGATAGGGAGCAGGTGGGATGCCTATTGACATAATATGCCCTGGATTATCTTGCCCATACTGCCATAATAATACATGAGGCAGCCATATGGGGAGAAGCGATAAGAAGCGGGGGCCGAGACACAGGCGGCGGCACGAGGCGGGCAACCAAAATTTCCGGGCGCGGCAACGTCATTGTTTGGATCTAACCCGAAATTGTCGCCCGAGCCACGGCCACGCGGGTTTAGCCCAATTGCCCCCAGACCAGCGCAGCAAATCTAGCGCCCCCATCAGCTGGCCGATCACCTCACCGTTATTTCATGTATGTTTCCCTACATTGCAGATACCGCGCCGTCATCCAAGAGTGCTTCCATCTCCTCAACCGAACCTCGACGATGGTGCCGCCGTCCCGCACACTCACTCATGAGGTCCGAGCAAAGACCCCAACACACTCGACCGCCTCGAGTCCCTCTCTCAGGTCCAAGACGCCTGTGAGTGTGCCGATGACCCCAACAAACAGTACCATGACTCCCGGTGGCAATGTCAAGGTCGTCGTTAGAGTCAGGGCATTTCTTCCCCGCGGTAAGGATACCATGACTGCTCACTCTGGCGATGCTAATAGTTGCTCGTTAGAAATCGACAGAGGCGCACAATGCCTGATTGAGATGAACCCTCGCACCCAGTCGACCAAGCTGCTGGTACCTCCTTCGACCGATCCAGCCAATGCAAGAGCGCAGACGCGAAAAGTCCTCGAGGAAAAGCTGTTCACATTTGACAATTCATTCTGGTCGCACAATACAAGAGACGAGCACTATGCAACACAAGAGGATGTCTACAATTGTTTGGGGGAAGAGTTCCTAGATCACAATTTTGAAGGCTACCACACATGTATCTTTGCGTACGGACAGACGGGCTCAGGCAAGAGTTACACTATGATGGGTACCGCAGAACAGCCGGGCTTGATCCCACGGACCTGCGAGGACTTATTCCAACGCATCGAGTCCAACGAGAGCGCCAACATCAGCTACAGTGTTCGAGTATCATACTTTGAAGTCTACAACGAGCACGTGCGGGATTTGTTCCAGCCACGCACTGAACCTCCCCAATACCTCAAGATCCGCGAGTCTCCGACCGAAGGGCCGTATGTCAAGGACTTGACAGAAATCCAAGTCAAGAATTACGGCGAGATCCTCAAGTACATGCGCATGGGCGACAACTCTCGGACTACGGCTTCGACCAAGATGAATGACACGTCTTCTCGCTCTCATGCAGTCTTCACCATCATGCTGAAACAAATCCACCACGATTATCGAACAGACGAGACAACCGAAAGACTGGCGCGGATAAGGCTGGTGGATTTGGCTGGATCTGAACGTGCCAAATCGACCGAAGCCACGGGGCAGAGACTCCGAGAAGGCGGGAACATCAATAAATCGCTGACCACATTAGGGAGGGTTATTGCCGCGCTCGCCGAGCCCAAAAATGGTCGACCACACCATGCAAAAAGAACAAATCGTGACATTGTGCCGTACCGTGATTCGATCCTGACTTGGTTGTTGAAGGACTCACTTGGAGGGAACTCAAAGACGGCCATGATTGCTTGTATAGCGCCGTCAGACTACGATGAAACCTTGTCAACCCTCCGATATGCAGATCAGGCCAAACATATCCGCACCAAAGCTATTGTCAACCAAGACCATGTCTCGTCCGCAGAGAAAGATGCACAGATCAATGAAATGCAGGAGACGATCCGAGCGCTGAGGTGGACGTTGAGCCAGCAGCAACAGAATGGTAGTGCCTCTGTGATGAAAGCTGTGCAAGAGACTGCCGAAGCCCAATCGGAGAAGATTCGTGAATTCACGACCAAGTATGAGAACATGTTGCAGATCATGGAAGAGAAGTTGGCAATTTCAGAGTCAAAGGTGCGGCAACTGGAGGAAGAAAAAGAGGCCTTGAGCATTCACTTGAAGCTTGTGCTTGACGAGCTCAAGAATCCGATCGTCATCAACAAGGAGGAAACCGAATCTGTCTACGAGAAGTCTAGGGCGCCGACGCCAGACATGATATACGAAGATGACACGGCCTCTAGCGACGAGGTAGACACGGAGTCCGAGGTCGACGACGAGGCTGCTGAGATGCAGGCGGAGATGGAGGCGCTGATCTCGGACTTGGGAATGTTCAAGAAGAAGATTGCTGCAGACCACGAGACGTTTGGCATCGGCGTTGCAGCATGAGGGGAGAAAAGGAACGCACGAAAGTGAACGTTTGTCAGTTAGCGAGGCGTTAGGTCGTCGTGGTGTATGGAGTCTTTGGCTACTTCAACTATGGTCTGCTTGCCCCCATGACGCCAATGTTGGAAACAGGTACACATGGTCAGATCAAACCTTTTGCAGCACACCAGGAGCAGAATACACGGACCACTTGCGGGATCGATTCGCTGTGTGGCACCTTGGTCGTTCTCTCCAATGTTTCTTGCTGTGCCACGTCTCGTCTTATCCACACACGTGAATCAATCCAGGTCGCAGTACTTCTCGACGAAGCTCGCCACTTCTCTCAAATCCGCCACCCACCAGACCACAGAATGCTTCCCTTGCCTTGGGCCTCTATGTCCTCCCCTTTGATACTCGATCCACTTGTCCCAGTCGAGCCTTGACACCTCGACACCCACTCGCTCCAGACATTCCTTCAACTCGGCCTGTCCGCTGCCCAGCGGCTCGTCGCGCACACAGATGCCCACGTCGGCAGCGACGAGGCAGTCGAAATCCGTGGCGGAGTCGCCCACGTAGAGAATATCGCCATTCCCGCTCTCTCGTAGTCGATTGAGGGCTTCCAGCTTGTCGGCGCTGGTGTGAATGCTGGTGGTGGTCCCCGAAGTGTTTTCTGAAGGTTCACAGGCGAGGTGATTAGAGAGGATTTCGATAGAGTCTACCGTGTCTTTCATAGGCGGCGGACAATCTCCCAACGCTGCCGCCGCTGATAGACACGCCCTTATGAAGGCGGCGCTCCAGTTCACGCTGATAATCGCAAGGGGAGGCCGAGCTGTTGCTTCTGCTGCAGCAGTCTCACTCCGCGCACAACGACTCGCACCTGCAAGAACATCCTTCCATCCATCTCGTAACTGGACCTCGCCGCCCCGGACTGCATCCTCCGCCGCCTCGCAAACATCCTCCTCAGTCACGTCCGCAAAGACCCCCGCACCCCGTACCCGCTGGACACTTCTGCGCTCGACTTCCCCCAAGCTAGCCAGCCACGCGCTCTCCTGGCCCACAGTCGTGCGTTGCGACTTGGCCGGCCGGTACGAGTCCCGGTGCGCAGTGTAGTCTGATATATACGCCTGGACGATCTGGTCCCATGGCATGAGATCGCGACCTCCCCGGTGTCGATTACGTTTGTAGCCGATCCCCGCCACGACGTGAAGAGTGTCGCGTCTGGTCAGGGTGCCGTCCCAGTCGAGGACGATGCGGGGAGGGGCTTTTCTCATCCCGAGCTTTGAGATTGTGAGCAGCGACGATGTGGATGTGAGGGTGCGCACGTGCTGGGTTGCATGGGTGAGACGGGATCGCATTCCCCTTCTCGTTGATATATAGTATGTAAAATGTATAGAATTGTGCTTCTGGCGAGGACTTCTTAGGTCGTGATACTCTTCAGACCCCGGAAATCTTGGCGGGTCAAAAGGAGGTAAATCGAGCACCCCCCACTCACCTATACTCACCCATACTTATCTATACTCACCTATGCTCACCTATGCTCACCTATACTCACCTATGCTCACCTATACTCACCTATTCTCACCTATACTTACCTATACTTACCTATACTTACCTATACTTACCTATACTTACCTATACTTACCTATACTTACCTATACTTACCTATACTTATCTATATTTATCTATCCTTACCTATATTTATCTATACTTACCTATACTTCCCTATACTTACCTATACTTACCTACACTCACCTACACTCACCTGCACTCACCTGTACTCACCTGCACTCACCTTCACTCACCTTCACTCACCTTCACTTACCGTCCCTGACCCACTCTTACCCACGGCCCTCGCTCTACCTCGTACTGGGCGACATCCAGCGAGCTAAAGCGCTGAGTGGATATTCTGCTGGCATCTCAGGCACACGCACGCCGACTTAGTGGCCGGCTTAGCATAAAGAATGTGCATTAAATACGAGGAAAGTCAAAAGAGGATTGCAAAGCGCAACCTCCAAATCAGAGAGTTGGGGTCAACTGAAAGATGCAACCAAGTGCGCAAATCATGCTACGTGACTCGACTGGGCGAAGAAACCGACGCATTTCGTATTTGGGCGCCCATGAAATCTCCACGAGTCATCGGCGGCGGGATCTGTCAAAATACTGCCCATACTCAGGCAAACATGGTCCGACTGAAGAATCCTGTCCTCCTTGCCTTCTATCAAGGCGACGAGCATGACCCTTCCTGGTACACCATAAACATTGTGGAATAACCCCGACTCGAGGTGCGACAAGTCTGATTTCGGCATCATTCACTTTGGAACCTGGACAAGCTCTCCCACCAGGAAGTGGGCCTTTCGATTTCTGAATTTGGGGACATCTTCAAACACCTCCTTGGACTCAGGACTGGCGACCGCGGTTTTGATGCTGTCCTTGCTCTCCCACGTCAACACTGCACCAAAGTTGTAGCGTTTGGAAGCGTCAAAGCTGGCGTCGTAGTGAATCAGTTGGACGTCGATCAGGCCGTGCTTTCCCCATGCCTTTTGAACGATCGGCATATGGGTGTTGATATAGTAGTCGACATCGAAGGTGGCACCCTCGTCATTCGGGTAGAGAACGGTTGAGTTGTAGACCATCGTCACCACTGCCAAATGACAAGTTCAAGCGATGTATGGACGAGTGGGTGACGAGTGGGTGACAAAATGTGGTGATCAATCCTGACTTCCAGACCAAGAATGCCTCGTGCTTCTGTTTTGGAACGAGTATTTCCGTTCATGATGAGGGCAGGTCTGTCCATCAATGGCGCCCCCAAAGTGTGTCCACCACCTCCTCCGCCGTACGCCGGGCATTTTCCCCGCCACTGGGCATCGGATCGTCCCCCCACAATCCAGGGCCGACCACTTTTCCACCAGGCACATACGAGGGACTGCCCTCGCTGCTTACTGTACAGATGATGCTCACCTGGAGCGACTCGGTGGCTGAGGTGTGCCGAGGTGAGAAACCTCGTCTCGGGGAGTCTGTTGATTGGGTGGCACAGCTTCCAGACAGATCATCTCGACTGCAAGATGGCCTGGTTTGAGAAATGCGAGCGACGACGTCGAGGTGCCAGGCCACCGCACAGAAAGTACCTCCCTCCAAGATTCTACCGCGTTGCAAGAAACATTTTAACAAGATACGGCGCTGCTCACACGTAAACATGCCGACGTATAGCGTGAGTCGAGGTTTCGCCTACAACTACATTCATATCGCTCCGAGGGACTCATCCAAAAAGTATGTCCTGTTCCTCCATGGTTGGCCATCGATTGCCCACGAATGGCACCATCAGATCGATCATTTCCACAAACTCGGCTATGGCGTCGTCGCTCCAGATCTGCTCGGATCGGGCCTTACAGCTCGCCCTCTCCTTGTGAAGCACTACCTCCTCAAAGACATGGCCGGGGATGTTGTGGAGATCCTGGACCATGAAAACATCTCGTCGACGGTTTTCGCCGTGGGCCACGACTGGGGCTCTCACTTGCTGGGCCGGTTGGCAGTGTACCATCCAGAGAGACTGGAAAGGATCTGCTTCATTGCGGTCGGTTACCGGCCCCCGCGACAGAAGATTGACATCGACGCCGTGAACGCGATGACGCAGCAGAAACTGGGATATTCGACCTTTGGATATCAGATTTTCTTCACCAAGGACGAGAATGCGATGGAAATCATGAACCAGCATGTAAGCAAAGCCGACCATTCGATTCCAGAAGAGTCTCAACAGGACAACGTTCGCAGATACTAATTCCATCTCCCTCGAATAGAAAGACTCGGTCATGTCACTGCTGTATGCAGACGATCCCACGACGTGGAAGGTACACTTGGGTCCTCCTGGAGCCCTACAGAAATGGGCAGAGGCCGGCAGCACAACACCGTACGGATCTTACCTCACGGAAGAAGTGAGTCAATCCTTGCGAGACTTTTGGAAGTGAACGAATTTTCCACCAACACTGAGAGACAAGGATCACAAAGCGCGCAATGCCAACATTTCGGAGGTGCTCGGCGGTCTTCCATCCCTCAACTGGTACAAAGCTCATGCATTTAATCACAATTACGAAGCGGAAAAAGGTGCGTCCACTTTCCAACGTACACGTGAACAAGAAAGTCTTCTTTCCATGCTGAGAATGAATAATGGCCCCAGGAATTCCGGACGACAAGACCAAGTTGACACAGCCGACACTCTATCTTACATGCCAACATGACTACATCGGAGTGTGGAGTCTTCAACTGGCGGCCATGGAGGCCTATGTACCGGACCTTCAAGTCCAACATCTGAACACTGGTCATTGGGGGCAACTTCAGGCTGCGGAGGAGGTCAATCTCGCATTGGAAAACTTTTTCTCAAGGTCTTCCTGAAAGCTGTCCCATTGTCAACCCCTAGATAGAGACTAGCCTGTCCGCCAATATTTTAGTCTAGAAATTCTACATATTTGTAACTGCATCGCCCTCAAGCAGACCTTTTTGTGTCCATGGCGTTTCTCCCACCCGGTAGACCAACTTCTGACCACTGACTTGACCCGACTTCAATTTCTCTAGCCCATCGATCACTCCCTCGAGACCGTCGGCGCCCACCACCTCGCTGTGGGTCTGTATTTTGCCCTCTGCCAGCAACGTCTCGAACAGGGCCATGAACTTTTTCGCGAATTCGAAATCCTCAAGGCTAGCTGGGAACTCTGTGCCTCTCATGGAAAAGGTCTCGTTGAACATGGTGTACATGACCGTTGAGATGGAATGGACATCCGGGCGCGGGCACTTGGTCGGCAGCACACAGCCGTAGACACAGCCTTCTGCTGCTGCCGCCGATGACGAGAGCGCGTCCGCGCAGATCTGGGCCGACTCATCCTTGCCGAAGGTGTCCCAGGCATACTTCAGGGAGTCCTGGGTGTAGTCTCGAATCTTGGCCCCGACGTTGGCTTCGCGGTAGTCGAATGCCTCGACGGCTCCCAGGGATTTCGCTTTGTCAAAGTGCTTGGGCGAGCACAACGTGAGGACGGAATATCCAGCACTGCACATATGAGCGGGCAAACGCCCCCGCCCGGTGGTCTGCGTTAGCTTTTTTTTTGGTCTTTTTCCCACCGACTTTCAGGAATAAACAACCTGAATTTTTCTTTCGAGCGATAACTCCAGGGGGGGCCAGTCTTAATTACTTACAGTGTGGCAAGTTGGATCCCCAGTGACCCAGTGGCCGTGCTGCCTCCGTAGATCAGGACAAATGGTTTCGACGACGTGACCGGATCGTCCGGGAGGTTCAGCTTGAGGGCCTTCTGGAACAGACCCTGGCCACAGGTGATGGCCCCCAGACTGACGGTCGAGGCCTTCTCGAAGCTCAGGCCGTGGGGCCTTTTCATCAACACGTCGCCCTTGGTGACGATGTACTCGGCGAACGCTCCGTCTTCCGGTTGCTCGGGACAGCCGCCGTGGGCCACGCCCAGGACCTCGTCGCCCTTTGCGAACGACTTTGTCACCTTGGGGCCGACTTCCTCGACGACGCCCGCGAAGTCGCAGCCGAGGAGGTTGTTGTCGTCTGCGATGCCAAAAGTGGCATGCTTCCAGTCCGTTGGATTGAGTGCCACCGCGACGGTCCTGACGAGGACGTAGTCATCCCGTAGGCGGGGGAGGGGGCGATCGGTGACCAGCGTGGGAGTCCTGTTCTGGCAGATGACGGCTTTCATAACTGCAGAGGAGGCTTTCTTGATGGAGTTGCGGTGCCTGAAGCGATTCTTTTTTTTTGGACTCCCTGGTAGAGAATGAAGCTCGGCCGTTTTAAATGTCTTTCGTCGAATATGATGCATCAGGGGTTGCTTTTCCAAGAGCTGTTTGTATTGATCCATAAGCCATCCACCACCCGCCGTCATTCCCCGAGCTCTCTCGGTCCACACCTTCACCGATCGCCTCTTCTTAGTAATGCTCCCAAGATCCACTCTAGCCTCCTAACAATATTGAACACCTCCCTTGTTCTTGGCTGACAGTATAGTGACAGTCCGAATGGTTCAACATGCTCGATTGTTGGTTCAATATCGGTGTATGGAGTCATCGTTTTGGCCCACGATATCTCTGAGCTCACAGAAGTGTATACGACTATCACTACCACGGATGAAGTAATTGCCAACAAGTCCGTTCATGGCCAGAGTCGGGCCTGAACAGGTCTTACCACCCCTTCTGATATCAAAAGCAGAATGCTTTGCTACTGATGATGTCATTTTGACGAGGTTCTATGCTTTTCCTGCCTGCTATGCCAGGTGGAATCCTCCATTGACTCCCATGCACACCCCCGTCACCCAGCCAGCTTTCTCCTCGCACAGCAGACCGACCGCCCCGGCGATCTCTGATGGATCGGCCATCCGCGCCGCTTTGGCTGTTGCGTCGAGCAGAGGCTGGAGCTTTGCTCTGAATTCATCTCCCGCGTGATTGAAGCCATGGGTGTTTGTCGGGCCCGGGCAGATGGCATTCACGGTGCAATCGTAATCACGGCCGAATTCTCTAGAATGACCACCAGCTTTCAGTAACCTCGATAAATTCCGGTCTAAGGAGAAGCTCACACTGCCCAACATCTGGTGAATCCTTCGACCATGGCTTTCGTCCCGTTGTAGATGGTCGAGCCTCGCATTCCCTGTCGGGCCCCCGTGCTGCTGGTGTTGATGATGCGGCAGCTCTTCTTGGACAGGTGCGGTAGCACCGCCTGCGTCAGGAGAAGCATGCCCCGACAGTTCAGGTTGACCTGCTTGTCCCACTGGTCCAGGGTGACTTCGACCAGCGGCCGCATGATGGCAATGCCGGCGTTGTTGCAGAGGATGTCGATTTTCTTGCTGCCCGCGGGAAGACGCGCGACGGTCTCCTCGAGCAGTCTCTGAGGACCTTCCACCGTCTGCAGATCGGCTTCTACCGAGAAGCTCTGTTGTGCCGCTGAACCCTTGGTCTCCCGGCAGCGTTGGAGGACCGCATCGGCGTCTTTGGCCTGGCTCTCCCAGGGATAGTTGCATACCACCAGTGCGCCTCTACCGAAAGGGTGCATTCATGCATGAGCACTGAGCAGCCATTCTTGTTCAACAGCACCCAATTTGATCATGGGATGAGAAGAGGGAAACGGGAAATGGTATGTGGAAACTTACTTCGACGCCAGCTCGACGCAGATCGCGGCTCCTATGCCCCATGCCGCTCCGCTGACCAGGGCAACTTTGCCCGCCAAAGTCTGTTCCACCATGTTTTCCAAGGAATGTTGTGTAATCTGAGGGAGATACACAGATTCACGCAGACGCACCTCTGAGTCTCTATTTTTCTCTAACTCTCTCTTCTCCTTTGGCAGGAATCGACCACCTGATTTAGATTACCGAGTTCCTTCGGAGACTGTTGTCGGTTTCTAGACGCCCACATTTTGGCACCCATAAAGCCGTCCGGATTGCGGGGTGGAGCCTCACAAACTTTTGCGCCCCTACACCTCCCCCCCTGGCTAGGTGCCCCGGTGACCTTCTATTAGTGTGCCACCACCACCACCACCACCACCACTGCAACCTCCGAAGCCGCCTCGCCGGGCACTGTGGGATAAGCTGATAATTCACGTTTCGATTTTCACCCATTTTTGTCAATTCAGCCCCAGTCAGCCCGACGAGTGGGAAGCCTTGTGAGTGGAGGGGAGGAGAAGAAACACACTACAGCGGTTCCGTCCAAGTCATGGTGTAATGCATACATGCATACATACAAACAAAGGGATATCCAGAGAACCAGCCCGACCCTAGTCAGCGAGAAAGCACTCCAGACGAGGACTATCTCTCGAGGACTATCTCTCCCAGAGACTTCAGTTAAGGACACGATGGTTGGCAAAGCAATGTAGGAAGAGGACCCCTCTTTACCCCAGATACGTTTTTTTTCTATTTTGATAGCCCCATAATGTTGTCCTCTTGCGGATTTGCAAAGGCTCACTCATTAAGCCCCAAAAACTCCGAGGTTCTGATATGTTTACAGAATCGTGACCGGAGCCAACGGCGGGATCGGGTTCAGCATCACGCAGCAGCTGTTGGCCAAACCGGCCGAGACCGTCGCCTTGGTGGTGGCCATCGACCTGCACGACCACCGTCTCAGATGTCTCTTGGACCGACATCAAGATCGCCTCGAGGTCGTCTGCGGCGACATCAGCCGGCGAGAATCCAGTCAGAAAGCGGTGGACGCCGCCATTTCGCGCGCGGGGAGGCTGGACTCGATCATCCTGAACGCCGGCATCCAGGGGCCGACGGGGTCGATCTTGAAGACGGACGTCGAGGCGTGGAAGAAATGCTTCGACGTCAATTTTTTCTCCTTAGTCCATTCGGTAAGACAAAAGCAGTGCACAACCATGCCTTGCCTTGCCTTGACGAGCTGATCTCACTGGAAAAACTGCACCTTAATTTTTTTTTCCCTTTCCATACCTCTCTTCTATGTGTTAATGTGGGGATCGATCAGATCCAAGTGGCAGCTCCTCACCTCCACGAGTCCAAGGGTTCGATCATCATGACGACCAGCGGCGTCTCACTGAGCCCCTTTCCGGAATGGGGCGCGTACGGCTCTTCCAAGGCGGCAATGAATTACCTCAACATGGCCTGGCCCAAGGAGGACCAAATCGTCCGCAGCGTCTGTATCCGGCCGGGGATCGTCGACACCGGTCTGCAGAAGGAGGTTCGAGATGAGCGTATGTCATGACTATTTCCGTATTCCTCTCTCTCTCTCTCTCTCTCTCGTGTGTGTGTGTGTGTGTGCTCACTTCCTCCCTCTCTCCCTCTTTCCCTGTCTTTCGAGATCTATTGATACTAATTAACCTAAAATAGTCCAGAACTCGTTACCGGAAAAGACATACACCTGGCTCAAGGGCATCCACGACCGGGGAGAACTGCTCCGACCGGACCAGCCGGCCCGGACATTTGTCGCTTTCGCGCTCGGTGGGATCCCCGAGGAGCTGACGGGCAAAGTGGTCGATTGGAATGATCCCAAAATCACACATGTTAGATGACGGAGTCCATGAATTAAATCGAAACAAGGGAGGGGAGGGGGGGAGGGTTTCGAAAAGCATGATTGATCTGTCCAATCAATCTTCGAGTTTTTCGGGATGGGGCTTTTAATTCTCATTACATTTTGATGGCATTTGCGAGACGTCCTACGTATTCATTCTGATTATCCACACAAACATCTTATCATAATGGTGATAGCTTCAAGGCCAAAGGCTCATCAATTTGATTTCCGAGCTATATTGGTTCTATGTCCCCCTCTGGCCCCAAAAGTTTCACAGACAGTGGACATCTCGCTTTCGAGGCGTGACCTTGACGATCAGCTCCTTGGGAAACGCCACGATTGCGGTGTAAAATTCCAACTTGCCCTTCGGTCGGATGAGTTCAAACTGTTCAAGATGGTGAGGCGAAAAGTCAGTACCTGGCTGAAGACTATAGGATATATCAAACAGCAAAAGAAAAGAATGGATCGTGCGCGGACATAGATCACAGAATGACCCAACCAAGTTTCGAGGGGGAAAAGCACAGTAAGGGGTTTTGTTTGCATACCTCGTAATTCAAGAGCAGTTCGGGAAGGACCTTCTTCATCTCGATCCAAGCAATGTGCTGCCCGATGCACATGCGCTTGCCCTGGCCAAAGCCCATGAAGGCCCTCTCCATCCTGTTTCTTCGGGCGGAATCACCTTCAAGCCAGCGTTCGGGACGGAAGTCCGCAGGCTCGGGACCCCACAGCTCCTCTCTCCTCGCCAATCCCATCATGCTGATGGCCACGGTAGTCCCCCCGGGGACAAAAACACCGGCGACGTGGGCGCCGCCAGCGGGCACTTCGCGGTCCAGGGTAAAAACGCTGATGTTGTAGACCCTCATGGATTCCTTGATGACGGCTTCGAGGTAAGGCAGCTTGGCCACGGATTTGAACGAGGGAGGGGAGGCCAGCTGGGCGTCCTCAAGTTCCTTGATCAGCTCCGCCATCGCGGCTGGGTGCTGCAGGAGATAGTGCGTGGTGATGGCGAGCGTGGACGCCGTCGACTCGGCCCCGGCGTGGATGGTCGACATGACCAACCCCACGACGGTGGCCATGCCAAAGGTATCAGGCGCCTTCTTGTTGGCCTGCATATACCGGTCGAGCAGGTCGGCGTACTTGACCTGACCGGCGCCGCTCTCCAGCATGGTCTCCCTCTCACGGACCCTCTGCATGGCCCGTTGAGTCAGGAGAGAAGGCCCCATCCGTCCGCGCACCAGGGGGTTCTTGTACAGGAGTGCCTCAATCTCCGGATACATGAGCCAGCGCTGCCAGTGGTTGAATCGCTCCTTCAGTGCAACCAGAGTGGTTTGGACTTCTTGCTCGGGGAAGTCACCGTCACTGAATGCGATCCGGCAGATCCCCTCAAAGGCGAACAGCTTGAACCATCGCACCAAGTCGACGGTCGGCGCGTGAGACCTGACGCGCTCGTTCATCAGTCGGACCGTCTCGTCGACATGGGGTTCATAGTCTGATATCGCCCCGAAGGTGAATGCCGAGTTGATATGCTTCTTGATCGCAGACACTCGATCTTCCTGCCGCGTGGTGACGAAGGAGTCTTGCACCTTTCCATTCATTACAATTCGAGCAGGTTCATACGTTGATGCCTGTCAAAACCGTAGTGAAGGTTTCATTTTAGCGGCTGACGGACGGACGGAAGGAGGACTCGAATTTGGCATACAGACTTGGGAAGCAGCAGCCGATGAGAGGAAGACGGAAAGCGAGACGTACCTTTCTCCAAACATTTGTCGTGGCATAGATGGTCGGGATGGCATTGGCGTCTGAGAAGATGACCGTCTTGGGGCCTATCCGGACGACGGGGCCATACCTCTCGTCCAGCACCGGCGCAATATCCGCGAAGCTCTCTCCTCGCCACATCTTGACGGCGAGCCAGAGGTTCGTGAATCGTGCCAGAAAGGGCCCGGGAACGTGTCGGAGCTGGAGATAGGTCCGCAAGGTGGACACCACCAGCCAGACCACCACCACCAGCAAGGCGGAGGTAGGTGCATAGGGAATCACCTTCGTACTCATCTTCCAATCGTCAATGGAATGCGAATCCATCTTTTCCCCGGCTTGGTAGGTGGAAATCTAGGATCCTCCTCCTCCTCCTCCTCCTCCTTCTTCTCTCTTGTCGTTGTGTAGGTATACCAGCTCTATCCTGGCAGCCGAAAGTTAGCTGAGCATTCCCACAGTCCTTTCCTGGGAATGGGGGAATTTGCTTTGACCAAAGGTTTTAAACATCCTTAAATTTGTTTCCCTAAGAGAAAAGAGTTTATTGGATATTAAAGGTAACGTAGACGGGTTACAATCGGAGTGGGTTGCCAGCTTACAACCCACAGGCGTCTAGGTCACATGTCCAGGACCGCGGAGGGAGGCGGTGCGACCACACCGTGGTCCGAGATGAGGATGGCTGAGGCACAGGAGCTCAGGGATCTCGGAGAGCAAGATCCCGCGTCTTAGAGGGAAGCCCGCGGCGGCAGACATGAAGCGTTGGCGTGGTTGATCCGAGGGAGGCGACGACGCTGGAGGAGAGCAAGCCGATGTATGCATATCAAAACGAACAGGCTTCGTTTAAAGAATGTTTGATATCAGGTATTCCCTCGGGTATGGACTAATTTAGCGATATTCAGAAAAGCTCATCTACCTGGGAGCTGCTTCCCATTGAGGTTTTCCTAGTCCTAGCTCCTGATCTTCCCTGGCTCCTAGGTCATGTCGATGTCCCTTGGTCAGTGTCCGACATGTACATGATCACCTTAGGGACTGCTGTTAGAATTTCTTGACCTTCAGCAGGAGGTGCAAGCGTAAGCTTCCTTTATACCCTCTGCCTTGATATCGATCCGAGAGGATCCGTTCCGCTGAATGTCTGTTGTCCGTCATTCTTCCCCCCGTAAGCTCTTCGCATGCCAATCGCGTTCCTGCGGGATGATTTCGATGATATATCCGTCCTAGAAGTTTCATATTTCCTCTTGTGAGTAAGAAATCCTGGCGGAACCATCGCCGAGAGAAAAAGGGTGGAAAATGGTGGGGGAAAAATAAAATAAAATCGAAACAAAAATCATCTCCGCCCCACCCCTCTTCCTTGTCTTGATTTTTTTTTTCCTTTCGTAGTTGCTTACCGGATCAAAGACGTGCACAAACGTCTCGACAATTCTATTGAAGGACGGGGCCATGCCGTCCTCGTCGCCCACCCCTACCCCTTGATCGGTCTCCCATTTCGTGATGGGCAGCGTGGGTCGGTCGGAGACGCCCAGTGGCTTGAACACCTTGACACCGTGTTCCTCCAAGCGTGCCACCGTCGCCTTGACGTCCGGAACCGTGAAGCCCAAGTGTCCAAATCCCAGGGAGGGAACGTTGTTACCCGTGCCCTTGTAGTAACCATCGGGTTGGTTCTCCGAGCCGTGCACATGCATCAGCTCGAGCAGGCCGGACGTGTACTGCGTCCTCAAGGCGGTCTCCGCGCTGAATTTCGCCAGGTCGGCCCGGTGTTCGGGCGTCTGAGGGTGTGTCAGGTAGTAGGTCGTCATGGGCCCGGCGTTCATGGTGAAAATCGTCCGCATCCCCATCAGGTTCATATAGAAGAAGAGTGATTTTTTGGGGTCGCGCACGCGAATCATCGCGTGGTTCATCCGGATCCCTACCGTCGGATCATCCTCTGGCAGCGGCGGGTCGTCGTGATTCCCTCCGATGTTCAACTTTCCCCATTCAAATGGGGACGACGGCGGTGGCGGCGGCGGCTGAGTTGGCGCAGAGTCCGACATGGTTCGCAATTGCTCGGGCGAAGACAGAAAGGGTAGCGAGGAGAGAATGAGGACACGTACAATCAGGGATAGAGAAGGGAAGGGAAAGCAAAAGTTGTCAGCAGCGTGGCAACTTGAGATACTGCTTCGAGGTGTATGGTCTAGTTCGTACCTGGCCAGTATCGAGACTCTGGTCATGTCATAGAAACCATTCGAAATATCTATGCGTCTCCTTCCCTCTCTCGCCGACTGCCGTGAACGCAAGCGAGCCCTGCCAAGTCAGACGGCCATCTCAGTTCGCGGTGTGTGGATTGTGCTCCCCGCCACCCGGGGATGCTTAATGGTGGCGCATCTCTTCAATGTTTGGGGATGGGATGCCCTGAAATCGGCCCCCGGGATGCCGGGGCCACCTGGGCGCCACTCTTCTCGGCACAGGTATGGGCATCTATCCAGGTGCACAATCTGTGGCCGCGACCTGTGGCGGCTTCGGCGTGCTCGGGTCGGGAGGGGAACCATGTATTGGAAACCCTAGCCAACGAAAGAAAGCTGGGATTGCAACAGGCGACACTGGCACAATTTCTATGGTAAAACCTATACTACTAGTAGTAGTACCTTTCGTGATAATACTTCTAGTAGCACGAATGATAGTGTTGACATCAAAAACCGTGGCAGTTATCGTGGCAGTAGTATTCTCACATTGAAACCACTCTCGGTCTATCTATCAACCACTTGCAATTCTATTCACGCAGGAACAAATTTGTGTTTCTGATAGATTGGCAGAGGCGTGCCCGCGACGTCCGCCTTGATCGATAACGCGATATACCGAGAGTAGTACCTCGCATATCCTAGCCCCCCGCCGAGGAAGAATAAGCCTCGTTCTGCAAGAGGGAAGGGGAATCGTCAGCCCGTTCCGAAGCCAGCCAAATTGACCTGGCTTGCTGGGGAAAGAAACTCACGATCGGTGGGCTTGTAAGCTCCAAGGACCTCTCCCTCCGAATCCAAGCCCCAGGTGTCACCAGCTCGCTGGGCAACCTCCTGCCCGAAGATCTCGGCGGCGTGCTGCTTCAGGTTCCCCACGAACCCGGTCGCGAAGATGATCACGTCCGCCTCGATTTGGGTCCCGTCGGCGAAGACGAGACCTTTCTCGTAGTACCGGACAGCTGGAGAGTCGGACTTGACTTTGATCTAGAGCGGACAGTCACGCGACCATCATCAATCAGCTCCGGAACGTCCCTTCGTTCTGACTTTCACACAGTGGTTGTCACCACAAAAGTAAAGGGGCTGCAGCTCACCAGTCCTTTGGAGATCTTGGCGGATGTGCCAACATCAATGTAATGTCCGCCCAGTCTGATATTGACGGCTTCTGCAATATCCCCGTATGGATCGACATTGAACCCCGCGCGAGTGAGGGCAGCCCATCGTTCTGGCTGTGCTTTGGCTTTGGCAGTGAACAGGTGCGATGTCATGAGTCGGGAGACCGCGATGGCGTTCGACATGAACATCCTGTCGCTAATCTCGGTGGGGATTCTCTCGTTGTATACCACTGACCGCAAGTCAGCTCAACTGGAGTTTCTTGCATCACGGGAGGGTAGGGGTTAGTAGAAGTGGCAACCGAGAGATGCTTACTCTTGTAGGGTACATCAATGTACTCGACCGGAAGCACATCTAAATCGACATCCGTTAGTTCTGTCCACTTGGATGAAGCTGAAGACCTCGCTCACATGTCCGTGATCGCTGTACCATTGTGACTGACTTCATTCCAGCCTCATACATGTCATCCACCACATCATGTGCTTCGAGAGAAAGATTTTGTTAGTCCAAGGGGACCAGAATTTCTGTGGGCTTGCATACCGGTATTGGCAGACCCTACCACCACCCCCGACAGGCCTTTCCACGCTTTCGCATCTTTGTAGCTTACCGAGTGTAACACCAAACCTTTGTAAAGTTCCTGTCACGCGCAGCGACATAAGTGCCCGCTTGAGGCAATTGAAAAGCTTGGGCACAGACCAAGCCTGGGGACTTACCTTGTCGGCAATGAGTGGGATTTTCGGCGTCTCTGAACCTGCCCCCGTCGCCATGACAACATGTCTGGTCCGTATTTCAGAGTTTTCGCCATTTCTGGAGATTTTCAGAGTGTACAGCCTCTTCTCTGCATTCCAGATTCCAGATTCCACTTTGGTCGATAGCTAGACATTCTGGATAGGTAACTTCTGGTCAGAGAGGCTGCACCTTGAGTATTTTGGGTCTCCCTTGGTGAGAGACAGGACAACTTACCACGCCATACTTCTCCGCCCATTTGCGGTGGGCCTCTGCCACAGCGTCCTTGCCCAGGTATTCTTCGTGCTCTGGTCCGAACGTGCGCTCAAATGGAAGGTGTGCTGAAATCACAGATTAGGAATTGGTCGCTCAACAGCTGATCTCCGGTTTGGAATCAACTCACAGTATTCCCTAATGGTGTGAACTGGTGGTTCAAGAGTCAGTCCGACGTGGCCAGCGCAAGTTGCGGAAAGGGTTTGGTCACGTACAACGTGCCGACGAGTACCGAACAGACCAAGCATCTCCAATGTGAGCATTCTTTTCGATAATCACATAATTGACCCCTCCCAAGGCTTGAAGACGTCCACCAGTGGCCAATCCGGCTCCGCTACCTCCGATAACAACTGCATCAAAGTCGGTAATGTCTTGCTTTGTGCGGTTTGGACCTGGTTCAAGAGCGTCGACATTGCCCGCGCCCGCTAGCTGCTCCAAAATCGTCCTGAGGACCCAGATCTTCCAAGTGCCATCGCCAACCGGGACCAATGTCATGATTCCAGAAGCGGCGGTGGCCGGATTTGTGGTCGTGAACTCGAAACGGGCCTCTACCCACTGGTTGTCCTCGGCCAGCCTCATAACCCGCGGAGTTTGGGGGATTACTCGAAAATCTCGAGCGCCGTGGCTCGCGGTCAGGATTTTCCAGACCTCAGTGATTGTCCTGTTTGAATAAAACGTCCGCAGCGTTCCCGTGAGGGCGAAAGAGTCCCGCCAAATAGCGTCGTCGCGCAACAGGTCGGTGTCGAGGTGTTCCAGTCGCGAGATCACCCAATCCGCCGCGTCTTCCACGTTGACATCTTCAGGAACAGTGGCATGGGGGAACGCTGCGGGGAGCGTGTCGAAGACATTCTTTGCTCCCAAGGAGCCCATGGCTGCGAAAAAAGGCCGATCGTCCTCTCCTGGGAGAGTGTCAGGATAGGTGCAGACTTCCAGTGGTGGCGATGGGCTTGGCTATCACAATCATGAAATTGGAGGACTCTATCGCGACAGCGAGCCTGGTAGAAGAAAAAAGTCTCGGAAACGTGTTCGCCATCATTCACTTGGCTGATCTGGTCGCGTGTGTGGTGGTTTCGTTCGAACCAGCGGCCGGCGACGAAGTTCCTCCGGGTGAGCGGCCTTACGTCTTTCAGCCGGGGCTAGGATCTATTACTGGTGAGAACAGTAAGAGTGGATTGAATTGTAGGTTATCATTCGGCACCGTGCTCCGGGTACGGGAATGGAAGCTCTACACCTTGTGCTCCGAATGCAGATAGTATTGCCCCGAAGGAGGGGAAGCCGGTGCCGAGACGGTCTGTCAGGCGAGAACCGGACATTGTACAAAGACCGTCACAGCGATCCGACGTACGGGTTACGGAGAAGACGGGAAAAAGAGGGCCGCTGGTCATTCATCTCGAACGTTTCCTGCTGTTCGGAACCAATGTGAATGCCAGCACAGCCAAGCAAGATACAGTGTCTGCCACACCGGTAGTCCGACCACCCAACCAGAAACAAGGGAACGAAGCCCCGAGCGCGCCTAGAGTAACCCAGGTGGGCCCTGCGCGGATACCGAAGAGGTCTAGGAGCATGTCAATCAATCAACCAATCACCTCACCCAGGGAAGGAAAGGAGACTCCACATCCTCCAGTCGACGGAAAGGTGCAACGTTCGTCTCTACTGTACTTGGCAGGACTACAGTCTAGTACCTTGGTCTCGAAGTATATGCCAGATTAGAGAACCGGAGCAAAAATGTATGGACGGATGGACAGATAGATGAATGGTTTTTCTAGTGAACCGTAGTATGGAAATCAAGCTCGTCTTATATTTCGACACCCTCCTCCCTCTTTTCGGTCCCTTCTGTAATGTCTATCGGCGTGTGATCTTGACCAGGAGGGGACCTTTCTTGTCCGCGGCACCGGTATGAATCATCTCCAGGACGTCGCCTCTGTCCACGGCCTCGAAGCGATACTTCTTCAGCATCGTGATGGCGATCTTCCAGATGGAGATCATCCCGATGTTCCTGCCGATACATTGCCGGTGACCCTGGCCGAAATGCATGAGGTTCGTGGCGAAGGAGGCGTCGTAGAGCTTGGTACCGGGGTAGAACCGGTCGGGGTCGAAGCGGTTGTGGTCCGGCCCCCAGATGTCGGGGTTGTGATGGACGCTGGTGCTCACCATGGAGCAGTTGACCTGGAAAGTATCGGTGTTAGTTCGCGACTCGAGAGCCACAAGGATATATGGACGTGTCATAGTATGGAAAGGATGCCCACTCACCCCCGGAGGAATCAACTCGCCATCGATCAACGAACCCGTCGGCTCGGTGACTCGACGCGGGAGCAACAGCGCGGCGACGGGGCTCATGCGGAAGCTTTCGCGGAGAACGGCCAAGCTGTATGGCAATGCCGTCTCGAGGCCGACAAAGTCGTAGACCTCCTTGTCATCCACGAGCTGTTCGTCGATCTCCTGGACCATTTTCGCGTAGATCTCGGGGTTGTGGGTGAGATAGTAGAACAACACCGTCAACGACGAACTCGTGGTGTGGGATCCGGCCACTCTGATCAAAGATTCATGTGTGTCAGAATTTCAAATGTTCCATCTTCCGATAACATGGAAGATGTCATGGGAGAAGGAGAGGTCAAACTCACAGAAAACCGAAGGCTTCCGAATTGATCTCATCCTGCGAGAGTTTGGCGCCGGTCGCGGGATCCTCGGCGTCGATCAGGCTCGTGATGAGAGATCGCACGGTTTCGCCCTCCTTGTGGTTGGAGATGGCTCGTTCCACACACACAGCAGCCTGGGTGCGCAGTTGGATTCGATTCTGGATCATCTTCTTGACGAAAGGGTGCCACGATGTCCAGTCGCGGATCCACGGGAGAAGGTGGGCAACGCTGCCGTACAGATTGCCCAAGAAGAAATGCCCCCACAGTGGAGGAAGGAGGTCCGGATCGCTTTGGTTCTGTGTGTTGAACGACTGGTTGAATGCGAGGTGACCCGTGACGTCGTAGGCGTAGTAACTGAAGGCTTCCTTCAGGTCCATGACGTGTCCGGATTGAGCATGGTCGTCGACCTTGTGGACCAGGTTGCCAATATGCTCGTTAAAGATGACCTCCATGGACTTGAGCGCGGACACGGAAAATGCATGAGCCAACTGTCGGCGACGGAGAGAATGTAGCTGCCAATGTGATGTCAGGTCAGATGGTCTCCCGTTGTTTAATTGGGAACGTGAAAGGTCGGGACATGTGGAAAACTTACTGCCTCGTCGGTGGTGCCAAAGAGGTTGGGCACAAATGAAGTAAAGGCACTGTAAAAGATCCCCTTGGGCATTTTCCGTCCCACGCGGTAGATGGGTGCAATGGCGCGGGCACCGTTGAAGTTCAAATCATTCGGTCCAATCCTCACCACCGGCCCATACTTCTCGTGGATCTTGACCATTGTATCGGGCAACTTGTACGTCGAATAGTGATAAAACTTCCAGAAGTTGGTCATGCTCGCCCAGAACGGCCCAGGGTACTTGGCGAGAGGGTGGAGGTATCGTTGATAGACGACATAGCTGATGAGAGCCCCGAGGACGACGACGGTAATGGGAATGCCAGGCTGCCGAAGCAGACCTCCCAGTTGGAACAACATGGCGGACAGAAGGCCCTGTCAACAGCGTTGGGGCGATGGACTCTAGACCGTTGCCCTCTTATCGGATGCGTCAGCCTCCTTCACGTAGACTCAATGATCAGAGAGATGTTCCATATATCAATTTGACTCTTTAGGATTCTTGGGGGTATACTTTGCCGCTGGACTGGTTAGTTGACACCTCCAGTCTCCAATGGATATACGCGGCCCGCAATGACCGTTTCACGGTATGATCACATCGAAATGGTCAATATGTGCCTTACCCCGAGTCCCCCGGTCCCAAATGGCGGGACGGTGATTCGTGTATTCTCTCCCTACCTTAGTCGCGGCGCAGCGTGTGGGCTGGTGATCTCGTGTTCCCAGACTCCCCCTCCGACACAGAGCTCCTCGGCCGAGCCCCCGAACGCCGCCATTGACCCCGAGAAAATGACGCCACAAACGTGCATGACCTGCCACAGACCCTGCCGTCAAGGTACTGTAAGTCTCTGTGATGACAAAGACTACACTCGATGTGCGAGATTTTATACCTCTTGCTAACCAGTTGGGACTGAGGGAGAACAAGCTATTCAAATTTCCCCCCGATCATTGAAGTTGACGCTCCCGTCAGCCTTCAGGACTTATTGATAGAAAATATCGATTCACCAACTCCTGTTGCACCTAGAACCCCCTGAACCGAACAATGATGGACAAACTCCCCCCGCTGGGAAAAATGATTGGACAGGTGGTCTTGCCCACCAATCAAATCTACCTCCCGCTGGTGGAAGAGCATTCCCAGGAGATCGAAGGAGCCTCGAGGGACACCTACAGTTACGGGTCTGATGCCCGTCAGCAACTCGACATATATACCCCGTCGTCGGCAGCACCGACCCTCGGTGGTAACTCCCGCCCGGTCCTGGTCTTTTTCTACGGCGGGGGATTCGCCAATGGAGACAAGGTCAACCCCATGCGCCCGCTGTTCTACAAGAATCTCGGCTACTTCTTCGCCGAAAAGGTCGGGCTCGAGACGATCATCGTGGACTACCGACTGATCAAACACGGCGCCAGTTTCCCCAGCGGAGGCGATGACGTTGACGCAGCCCTCAGCTGGATCGACCAGCGGTACGCCGGGCAGAAGCGAGCTCTCTATCTGATGGGCAATTCCGCGGGCGGCATCAACGTCTGCACGTGGCTGTTCGAGCCCACGTACCTGCAGTCGCGCCGCAAGCTGATCGCTGGGGGTGGCTCGACGGGGGTGAAACTCGCCGGGGTGATCGTTCTCGGGGCGCTGTACCACTTCCAGAACTCGTCGGCGCCACTGAGGGAGGCGCTTGGCGGGTATTTTGGTGAGGGCCTGGACGACAAGTCCCCCATCGCCTCGATACAGCGCGCAGAGGAGGCGGGCGAGCTGACATCGGCTGAATGGCCCCCTGTTCTGGTCATGGACTGTGAACTGGATCCCGAAGACATCCAGAAATCCAGCCAAGACTTTGTCGCGTTACTGAAGAAGGCGGGTACCTTTCAGCTGGACTACGTCAACATCAAGGGCCACAACCACATCAGTCCTCCCCTGGGTCTGGGAAGCGGAATCGAGGCAGAGGAGGAATGGGGATACAAACTCGGCTCGTGGTTGAAGAAGGACCCAGCGTGAACGACAGATCACACAACCAATAGATAGTCAGAATAGGTCGTGACTAGTACTACCGGATGGGGTTAATTGATTGGCACGAGTGGATCCCACCACCTCGGCCCGGTGTGTGGCGGAGGAGAGACGCGGGACGCTGACATCTGGACAGCTTACTGATTGATGCTACAAGGGGGATCAAATCCACGAACTCTAGATTTGTTCGAGGTTCTCATTGTGTTGGAGCGGCAGCACACTTCGGCAGATCTCCAGCACCATCGTGGCAGAGCAAACTCCGACGATCCCTGGTTCCGGACCCTCGAGGAGGCCGTTGGAATAGAGTTCTATGCTTACCTGGTATGTAATTACTCTGCAGGGTCGATTTCGCCTACCCATCGATTCATTCCTGTGCCAGCGTAGATGTCCAATCCAGGTTTTGGATAGATTCCCTTAGCCCGATCAGCTGCTTGGTGATCCCCAGATCCGCGTCTGTCAAGGTGTCTTCTCCGGACCATGCATCAGCTCCATACTTGTTCCAGAAATTCAGCATTACCGACATCTCCTGCCCATAATTGGGCAAAAGTTCGCAGTAGCTGGCGTTGGACACCTGCAGGTACTCGACGGTCCTGCCCACGACCGAAGCCCAAATGTCATAGTAATCCTTGAGCGGCACTGTCTCGACGTTTCCAAACACGTATTTTCCCAGCGTGCGTGATCTTTGCTCGATGATTGCCGCGATGTAAATCCCAATATTGGTCCGGTGGTCTCCGATGAAGCCGACCGGACAGGACGGGGCAGTCGGTAGGACGATGACATATTTCTTCAGGCCAGACAGGTATAAGGGAGCGAAGGTCGGCTTCTGGAGGTTCTCGCCGAAGAAAGAGACCCAGTAGAAGGTCGTCTTGGCGAGCAGCTGAGATTTCGACTTGATGAAGTCGTCCACTTTGGCCTTGGCTTCAAAATGAGGGACGAAGTACTGCTTCTTGGAGATCTTGTGCGCCGATGGCAACGTGCTCCAGATGAAATGCTCCAGAGACCCCGTACGCGATGCAGCTTCGGCAATGTTGATACCGCGTTGGTATTCCACGTTCATGGCGGTCCAGCTGTCAGCTGCCCTCATGGTCTCGTAGAAGTCGGTGACAGCGAAAATGACTTGGGCTCCTTCAAATGCCCTCTGGAGGGTCGACACATCGTCCAAGTCGGCCTGGACCATCTCGACGCCCTGGCTTGCTAGTTCTTTGGCCGCTGCCCCATCAGGGTTTCGACTCAGACCCCGCAGTCGTAGTCCGGGTTTGCTCTGCAAGGCGCGAATGACGGAGCCTCCCTGACCACCAGTGGCACCAGTAACAACGACAAGTGTTGACATTGTACCAATCCAGACTAGGTTAGGGGCGAGTAGGTTTGGATTTCTCTTCCAAAGGTCGACTTCTCCAAAACTCCGGAGAAACCGCGCCTGGCCCAGAGCTTGAACTTATATGGCAGTGAGGCGAAGATTTGTAGATCTCGATGGGAGCCAGGGAATCGCAGCACCAGGGCTGGTCGGAGATATCGGTGCCCACCTTATGGCAAGTCTGCAGCAAACGAACACGATTCAGCCCGGCCAATTAGCAACTAAGCCAGCGACAACTATCCGCCGGACCGACGACCTGTCAATGGTGTTCTGGAGATACTGTCAATATCATCACACTGGCTTGCTGAGGGCGACTGTCGACAAAGATGGGATACAACGAACGGCTCTCATAGGTGGTGCGGTTGGTAAGGTAGTGAGGAGCTCAGCCATGCGAAGAGCAAAAAGCCGTGTTGTCTGGTCAGGAGCAGTCGATCCGGCAAAAGGTCCCTGAAAATTGAAATCTCGTCGAGCAGGTCAGCCCGGGTCAGCGTCAACGATCTTCTAGAGCCCTGTCATGATACCGTGAAGCGCCCGGGGTCTCAACGCGGGCCAGAGCAACTGGGGTTACGCACAGGACAACCGAAGACACGGCTATGTCGGCTTCCAGACTGTCTGATTTCCTCGGAGTAGATCTCCTTAGCACCACAGTGCCTGCCGAGACACGTCGGAGTTGATTTGTGGTGGAGTTTTATGGAGTGCATCAAACCTCCGCCTTTCAAGACGCCACCAAAAAGTGCAAGACGTGGGTTAGTAATCTATATCTTGCGCAGTGGGGGCCCTGGCAATAAGCGCTCCATCTCCGAAATATTGATGCATCGATCCGACGACGCAGGGATGTCGAACCAAACGCCGTCGCCCAGGGGAGGTCCCTAGCGTTGCATTGTTCCATCCCTTCGGACCTCGAAAAGACATGTATCTGCAGGCCTCCAGGGCTCCTTTCGACATCTTCCCTCTTTTCCATTGTCTTGGATGCTGGGTCTCATCCTCGAAGATAACTAAGCCTCCCGACCTATCTCCTAGAACTACCAAATGTCATATTCACGGCTGTTCGCGGCTATCCAGACTGGGGAAGATGAGGCCAAATGATATTGAGGCATTGAGCGGCATCCGGAAATCAATTAGGAAAGGCGGGATAGAAGAAAGCCAGCAAGGGAAAGCTTCATGTGTCCTCGTAGCGATTGATAGGCTTCCGAGTAGCTGTATCGCAGATCAAGAAGTGAAATCAGTCCAACGTAGTGGCTTGTTCTCGGAAGTGTTCTCGGGTAGAGACAGCGAGTGCTCAGGAAGGCGTCTCGAATTGTTCAATTCTCCCTGTTGGACAAGTTTCTGAAGCGGCACTGATGAACCTTGCGCAAGATGAGCTACTGGACCTACACATTTCCAGTGTGGTGCCAAGCAAAAGAACCACATCATGCCAGTGATGTAGGATATGCTGGGGGAAGTGACAGAATGTAAGAACCGAGCTGCTCGTGATGAACAGCCATTCATTTGATGGAGGATTGGAAGGGGGAGAGCAGGTGCAACGGGGAGCCCTCAGCCAACCCCCGAAAGTGCTCCCAAGTCGCCCAGTTCAGAGACTACCTAGGTACCTAGGTACTAGTACGCCTAGCTGGGTCAAGCCTGTAGAAACCCCGCGGAGTCACATGCATGGGCCCACTAGGCGCTTGCATAGGCGGCACCTGGGGTGCGACGCCCCCAAGAAGATCTCTCGCCCCTCAGCACGGCTCCAACCCTTTTCTCAGCTCAATGGTAACTAGATACGCAAAAGGCGATGCATCTTCTTGGTTCTACGCACTGAAGTCGCAATATTCCTGCCCTCTGAGTTGAGACACTGGGCAACGGCCATGTCTCAGCCCTTGACTACCGCGCTCCAGCCGCGTCAATTCGACCTCAGCAGCGACGCATATGCGCGGCGAGTTTGTCCAACTTGCTCACGCTCATTTGACCGCCGGTAAGCGCCTTTTCTGGTGGGCGAGCGACCACCTGGCTGATCAGGACCGAAAAAAGCGATTCCTTGCTTCGGCACATGCGAGTTCACGATGAGCACCGGATTCTGAAACGGCGCAAAAGGACGGCATGCCGGAATTGTTCTCAGTATGCCGCGTCTTGCTCCCGCCGGGCTTCAAGCTGAGACTGACATACCATAAGGTCCAAGATTCGATGCACAGGAGAACACCCCCCGTGTGCATCTTGTCAGCGACGGCAAATTCCGTGTACCTACGAATCTAACACCAGCACAAGAATAAGTCAGCCTTCCAAAGCACCAGCAGCAGCCGAAAGTTCCTCCATAACCGTGCCGCAACCCGAACGGCGCGCGAACAACTCAAATACAGATCAAAGCATTAGCTTTAGCCAGCTTTCTTCCCACTCGAACGGCTCCAACTTTGGTTATTCCAACCCTGAAACCGATATCCTCAACTCGGCCATGGGAAATGGCTCCGAAAATGCCCCGGTTGCCACTACCATCACATCAGAAACGACTGGACTGTTTGAAAATGACTTTGTTAGCATACTAGAAGCGACTGACTTTAATTCCAACCTTGACTGGCTGTTCGAGAGAATGCCCGATGACTCTTTGGCGGACCTCACCAATTTTTATGGCGTCAAAGATACTCATGTCGCCAGTAGCGCTCAGAGCCCACGAGAGGGTCACAAACCGGATGGACAGCCTTCTAGAGACCCTGCGATCCCAGAACTCCCGATACCCCACGCGGAAAACAGCGTTAGTCCAGACGATCCATGGCCCATGGAATGGCACGCCGAGCACCCCCAGCGCTCCCTTGAGCTACCGGCTCTGGGAGGGACCGACGACGAAGCAACACAATCTCTGTCTCGATTTTTCTCGGCCTGGAATCTTGGACAATCCACTGTCGAGGCTCTGGCGCATTTTATCAAACTCCCGGCTCAACGCAGCCCTTGGCAATCTGTCAACCTGACCCACTTCCCAACTAAGGAGAAACTCGAGTATTGCATTGATCGATACTTTGCACATTTTCACTTGGTAAGCCAGGCTCGAGACTCGAAACATCCCAGCACCCTTCTAAACGATATCAGGTTTGCCCAATCATCCACCAAGCAACCTTTGATCCTTCCGATGACCTCACGGTAACGCTGGCAATAGCAAGTATCGGTGCTTGTTATACCCACTACAACAACGCGAAAGCCTTTTCCAGTACACTTTCCGAGCTCAATCGTCGACTGCTTCTATTCCTAGTGAGTGCCTATCCGCTCGGCGATGCGACAAGTTCGGATTAGTGTTGACTCATCATCACTTCAGGCCGAATACGACCGGCGGTATGTCAGAACAGAATCATACCTCGCAGCTCAGCTTCTGCAGGGCCTTCACGGTTACTGTAGCGGAAACAAACGACTCTTTGAGCTGAGTGAGTCGTCGAGGAGCAACTTGGTGCACCATGCCAAATGCATGGGCTTGTTTAGACATCGACCTGACTCGAACCCTGGCTCCTTGCCTGCCACGGCGGTGGAGGAGCGATGGAGGGACTGGATCCATCAAGAACGTCTGCTTCGTCTGGGGTGGGCTGTTTATGTATGATGATACCACATCTCGCCCCCAAAACCACAAATTCGACTGACCATGACATTGCAGGAATATGATGCCTCTGTGGCATATCTACATAACAACCGACCCTTCCTCACTATCGGAGACATCCACATGGATCTCCCTTGTCTGTCACAATACTGGCAGGCCGAATCGGCTCACTCGTGGCATGCGATGCTGCTTTCGGCGGGATATCCCAGTCGCATACGCTTGAGGCCTCTTATTCGGAGTTTCTATGACAAGAGTCAAAATGCTCTTGAGAGGCTCGTGGAAGAGCGGCACCGATATATCCTGGTCTTGACCCAAGTGCGGATGATATGGACCTTGAAAGAGATTACGGGCTCCCCGATATGTGATCTCTTCGTCAACGGTCCCGAGAATTGTACCGCGGACCTTCTCGATGCCACTGACAGGTTCGCACGGTCTCCGCACACTTTGAGTTCGTCACTGACGACGACTGAACTCGCCAGCGCCATTCATACCCTCCAGATCATCCACGTTGCCCATCTGTACGGGGCCAATGGCCTGATGAACTGGCTATACCCGCTCCTGCGGGAGGGGAACGAGGCAACCACTGCATTCACTCAGATGAGTCACTGGGCAGCGGCAAAGCCCGAAATGGTGAGAAACACGGCCTTCCACTGCGCGCGGATCCTGTCGCTGGCCAGGACATACCCCAGCAACTGCCCCGACGAGCCGTTTCTGATATTCCACGCGGGGACCGTCCTATTCTACCTGGCGAGATGGCTACCAAGGAACACAGGCGCTGGGTCATCGGAGAACCTCGTCGTCCGCCTCGACCATATCGGGGCCGAGGACGACACCGAGTCTGCCAATTTGAGGTCCTGGCTACGGGACGGACAGGCCCAGGTCATCAGTCTGCATGGGATTCCCTCTCTGTGTTCTAACCAGGGACGACGGCAGGTTCTGGACGAAACCGCCGATCTGTTGAAACGCCGGAGAGTCTGGGGCATCGCCAACAGCTTCGTCAAGGTTGTGCTAAACCTGCGGGATACTTCGAAACCCGTGCCTGACCAGGATTTTATCTTCTAATCAAAGCCTCTCTCCTCAATGGGTGAACGATGATTACTATGCTTGTCAGATCAAGTTAGTCCAATGAGACAAGAGGTTAGACGCCTCAATTTTGCATGAATTCGTGCCGCTCTCCATTAGACGAAGTTCTGCCAACCCCCTTGCCGAGTCTACATGGAAAGCATTCGTGAGTTCGCCCCAACATACATCTAGTAATGACGTGCATGTCTCGTCTGGATGTTTTTGAGATCTCTTGGTGCAGTATAGAGCAATCATGTGCCCAGATTTGTTTATGACTGGGACCGATTTTTGAAAGCATTCAAAGCAGAAGATCCACATCCGGTACGGAGAAAGCTACGAAGTCTTGGGACCCCCGTAACGGAAGTCAATTGAGGCTCCCGAAAAGATTCTTCGCTTCGCAGGGTTGATGGATCATGGGTCGACTATCCGAAGGTTCTGGTCGCTGTCGTCGGTAGTCAAAATCGGTAGTGCTAGCGTGGTTTTTGCCCCTTCGTGGGGGACGGACATGCTGCAGGGTTCCGTGACACGTGTCCCCGCTGTTTAAGCCATAGTTTTAAGGCAAGTTGATAACCCGTCCAGGCTGTGGCATCAGTGTCTATGCCTTGATACTGGGCTGGCGGGACGTGTCACGTGATATGGCCAAGCGAGGCGGCTGATTTCTGTCGCTATGATTGGCTTCTCGGGCGGCGGTGGTGGATCCCACACATTGTCTCCGCCACTCACTGCATTTCCTCTCCGCAATTTCCTCCGCCTTTCTCCAGAGAGGGGGGCCTTCCTCCCCTCCCATCCCCGGGAAACGGCTGACCCCGGCTCCCCTCCCCAATCCCACCCTGGCTCGACCGCTAACGATATTGCCCTGCTTGAAGCGCCTCTGTGGCCTCGCATTGCTATCCGGAAGCCGACCCCTGTGCGATTATCCGACCGCATGCTCCCAGTCTTCCCACGTTTTCGAACCCTTAAGCCCAGATCAGCTTGCAGCAAGGCGCATCAATTGCTTGAACAATTTCGGTTGAGTTCTCGTTCGGACCTGTTCCTCGCACCATCCGTTCCGCAGAGGAGAATGAAATGTGATTTACCTCTGTTCGGGTCTAGACTACATCTTTCGATCGGTCGTTTGTGCCCTCCTTTGCTTGGAGCTAGCCATGTGTTTTTTGTCCACTCTTGGCCGATCCGTGTGCCTGGCCACACCTAAACCCCGACACCTCCCCTAGAACCTCGTTGACGCACCATATAAGACGGGGTCATGCGGGTCTCATGATACACGAGAGATCCAGGCCCGACAACACCACCCCCCTTGTGCTCTCAGATCGTCGACAAGACGAACGAAACCCCTCTCTGGCCGTATTACTGTTTTGAAAATGGCTACCACTCAGCAGACAGAGAAGACCGACGGAGTGCATCTGGAATTCGAGAATTCTCCGGCCCAGGAGACCGCGCCGCTCGATAAAATCGACACGGTCCACAACGATGAAGGTATCGCCATCATCGCCAACTACGACGGCGAGCAGACGTGGACCCCGGAGGAGGAGAAGAAGCTGGTGAGGAAGATCGACAGGAGAGTACTGCCCATCCTGTTCGTCACCTTCGCCTTGCAATTCTATGACAAATATATGTTGTCGCACGCTGTAAGCTATCGAGATCCTCTCCCTCTTCCCCCTGTTTCCCAAATCACAATCAAGGTGGAGCGAATCAATCCGTTCTAACACAGCTGCTCCCGAAAACCAAAGGCTATCTTTGGGCTGAGGACCGATCTCGATCTCACGGTCGGGAACCGATATGCGATGACGGCGGCCATCTTCTACCTGGGCTACATGGCCGGCGCGTATCCGATGACCCTGCTGGCCCAGAGGTTCCGCATCAACCATGTCATCTTCGCTACCGTCCTCATCTGGGGCCTTTGTGTCTTGTCGACCGCCGGCTGCACCACTTACAGGGGGATCTATACGCAACGGTTCTTTCTCGGGATCCTGGAGTCGGGCATCCCACCGACCTTCATGGTCGTGGTGGGCAGTTGGTATACAAAGGCAGAACAGACCTTCCGCCAAGGGTGAGTCGGCCCTTTTATGACTCTCAGTACAAAACATTTTGATACTGACTGCGTTTCGTAGGATCTGGTTTAGTGCCGCTGGTAAGCTGCCCGGAGACGAAAAACACATTTATCTCCTTCTACCTCTTCTTGGATTGGGAATATGGACATTAATCTGGCGTTCCAGGCCTCGTCGCGGTCCCGGCGCCTCTGGTCAACTACGGCCTAGGACATATCAAAGGCGCCCTTGGACCCTGGCAATACATGTAAGGGACATCTTCTCAATCTTGGAAAAGCAAAAACGACCCTTCCTTCAGAGCTGACCCATATTTCTCCAAGGTATATCTTCGCCGGCTCGATAACCACGCTGTGGGCGGTGCCGATCTTTTTCTTCATGGAGCCGGATCCGGTGCACGCGAAGAGTCTCAGCGAGCGGGAAAAGTTCATCGCCATCAGCCGCATCAAGGTCAACAACACGGGCGTGCGCAACACCCACTTCAAAACCAAGCAGCTGGGGGAGATTCTCATGTCGCTGAAGTTCTGGCTGTTGGCCGGCATGGGCCTGTGCATCACGGCCATCAGCACCATCAGCACGGTGTTCCTGCCCATCCTGATCGCGGGCATGGGCTTCAGCGGCTTCAACGCGCTCCTCCTGTCCGTTCCCGTGGGCGTGGTCTCGACTTTTCTGTGCATCGTGACCACCTGGACCTGCCGCGTCCTGTCCAAGTACAACCCGCGCACCTGGGGCATCTTCGTCTGCGGCGTCTGCATGCTCCTGACCGCGGCCATCATGTGGAAAGTGCCCCACGCCCCGATCGGCGCCAAGTTGTTCCTCCTCTACCTCATCCAGTGCTTCCCCGGATGCTACGCGCTGATCATGGACTTGTCTATCGCCAACACCGCTGGCTACACCAAGCGGACCCTGATGTCTGCAGGCTTGTATTTTGGTTACTGCGTTGGTAAGGAAACGAGATAGTCACAGACAATGTCCCACTCCCCCTCCCCCTTGTGGTCTCCCAGTCCGCCCCTCACACCTCATGCGACGAAAGCATCGGCGAGATGATGGCTAATGTCGTCTGTCATCGACAGGAAACTTTGTGACACCCTTCACCTTCCTCGTCGAGGAGGGGCCGACCTACCCGACGGGCTTCACCTACATTACCGCGGTGATCTCCCTCTTCCTCGTGCTCGTGCTCGTCCTCGCCTATCGATTTGTCTGTGTCCGAGAGAACAAGAGACGGGATGCCGCCGGGTTCGTGGAGAGCTTCGACCACGCCTACGAGGACGACGCGACGGACAAGACAAACATGAATTTCCGTTATGTCTACTGAAAGGGGGTTTGAGCCTGGACAAAAAACCGGGGATGAGAGGGAAAGGGGCCACGTAGGCATGCTGGCAAGATGTGCCGGCAAAGTTGTAGGAATTAGTACACACACCCCACAACCGAATAGGCAGCAAAAGTGACGGGACGGACGTTGGGTGGGATATGCTTGAAAAAACTTGAGTGCTCTGGAATTTTCAAGTCCAGATTTTGGTCTCCCGATCGTAATACTGTCTCCTTACATGTCAGTGTACGGATTTCATGTCGTTGGAAAGGCCGCCCCTTTCCCGCGCAAGGCTGACCAGGTATGTATCTACAGAAGCAGCGCCGTTAGGACGCATGTCCTCGTAAGACATCCAAAAGTACTAAACTCCCCTATTTTTCTTCTTGCTATCGAGAGGTTTTGACGCTACTATCATCTCGCGCTCTCTCTCTCTCTCCCCTCCCCTTTCTAGGTAGGATATACAGCATGACTAGGACGTTGTCAACGATCCCAAGCAAAGCACAGAGTATCTCAATCGAATCACTGCACATTCAGGCACATGAGTTTCAGAAACCACTGCTCGTCAGTGATATCCTGTGCGCACAAGTCCTTGAAATCCTGCAAGGCGGCAGGATCGACGAGCATGTCGTCGTCAGCAGCGTCGTCAGCGCTGTTGTGTCGCGCACCGGGTCCAAAACCGTGCGCACGGCCGAGATTCTCCTGCGTGATATCAGAGCCGTTCACGATCCAACCGGTATACTGCGGGAAGGCGCTGTCGGGCGGCGTCTGCGGGCCCAGATCTCCCTGTCTGACGCCCCCGCTGATGCTGGTCGCATGCCCCGTGCTCCCCTCGAGGCAGTAGGGCGACTCAATCACATTTTGCGTACGGTCCGCAAACGCAAGCTCCGCCACCCGGCTCCAAAGCACCGTGTCGTCCTCGATCATCTCCGGCGTGTACCAGATCCGGCAGTCGGCAGCCTCGTATGCGAAATGCAGGGGGATGTTGTGCGGATCGCTCATGCGGTACGCGTTGAAGCCGTTGACGCGCAAGCCGTCCCCGAAGCGCTCGGCGGGGCCGTAGTCCCAGTCCGCGAATATCTGTGAATCGGCGGCGGAATCCGATTGCGCGGTGGTCTGGTTCTTATATGCTTGCAGCATGAAGGCTAGCGAGTCGTAGGCGAAGAGTCTGCTCCCTCTGACGCCGCCGATTGTCTGCATCGGACCGGTCTGTGGTCGCCCGCCGATGACGATGCTCATCACCCGGAACTTGTTTTTCAGGTGTTCGACAAAGATCGAGCACGCGGACGCACAGTACCTAGCCACCGCGTGTTAGCATACCATACGCGATTGAGGAAATCTTGGACGAAATGTCTAGAAGCTTCATGTGGCAGGAGAAGAGGAAAGTAGGCTTTGGAAAGGCGCTGGACTAATCCTTACCCATCGGTCAAGATAATCATGTTTTCAGGACTGAATGGCCACTGTGCCCCAGGAACCGCTTGCGTTATTTTCAGATCCGAGTGGTCGATCAAGGAGTATTCGTTGTTTGTATAGTTTTCCTGAAAGTACGAGGTGAAATATCCCGGACCCTCGCGATAGGGGCCATAGTAGTGGTCCGCATTGTCGAATTTGCTGACGCCGGGCGACATGACGGCCTCGTATGCCCAGGGAGAGTTCTGACGCTCGGCTTCGACTTCTGCATTATCTACGCCCGAATTGGGGTCGACGTCTTCGGCCATCTGGGTCTGCTCACTAAAGTACTCGATGAGGGCTTTCTGGACCCCCGAGGCTCTCAGGCTGGACTTGGTGTCTGGAGGCGTATCGGGAAACAGCTGCACCATTGTCTCGAGGCACAGTCTGACTGATCCGCCCCCATTGCTGCGCAGGTCGATTATAAGCTTGTCCTTGCCGTTCTCCTTTGCGGCCTCGAGGATTGTTTGGAGCGTCTTCTGGGAATTGACATCCGAACCACCATCATCATCGGGCTCAAAGCTGGAGATGGCCATGACGGCGACATCGCTTGGGAGCCCGTCGCCCCAATACCCGGTGAACGCACCGGCGTCGTCGGACAGCACAGCGGGCGCGGTCGGTTGTCGCTTCCCTTTTCGCTTCCTCGCGCGTTGTGCAGCAGACGCGCCGGAGTCATCGTCGGAGAAATCCACGGTTTGGAAAAACAGCTCGTACATGCCATTTCCATCAACAATCCCGGTCAAATTACTGAACCCCCAGTCAGCGAAGTTTTTGAACGACTTGGTGGAGCCATTCTGAAACGTGTAGTTTGTGTAAGGTCCCGGGTAAAATTCAGGGTTGGCGAAAAGTTCGTAGGGATATAGCATGCCGTTGTACAAGGAGTCTAGGTCTTGTGACGTGCCGGTCAAGGATTCCACTTGTAGGAATTCTTGGACGTCAAGGCCGTTGATCTTCACGACTGCCGAATACGCCTTGTCCGTGCGTAGGTTGAGCTCATCATAGTCATCCTGGTAGTATCTGTAAGCTGTTTCATATGTTAGTGTCCATGCACTGAGTCTCGCAGGGGGGTACGTAACAAGACCACAGGGATGGGGTTGGTAACATTATTTTTATCATCGTCAGATCCACAACGAGGCTCTTGGAAGGTCAGAAATGACATACATAAAAGATAGACGAGTGGATTTTGTGTTCCATCTTCAGACAGAGAGACCAAAGGAGCTGCAGCCGGGGATCGGTGGAATGTTAGAGAGCGCAGTATGGGACCTTTCGTTATGAAATGGTCGTCTTTTCCCAGCAGCGCCATTGTATGTAGATCAACCTGCAAGTCGTACTCGCTTGAGTAATCATTGTTTGTAACCTTTTGTCGAATTTGACTGAGGACATTGATAATATCCACTGGCGCAAAAAGCCATCCGGAGGTTGGAGCGGCCAAGTAGTCGAGGGTACTTTGCACCTCAAGATAGCGTCGAAGACTTGCCACCAGTGCTTCGGCGTGTTCTTGAACAACAGGCACTGAGCTTAAGCATTCATATGCCACTTCCGGGTCGAGTAAGGCTGCCGAGATATCACCTAATCGCATTAGCAGAGAAAGCTGTGGTGGTCAGGGTGACAGCAATACCACTATAAAAAAGATCATATTTGGCTGCAATCTCAGCGCAAGGATCGATATATCCAGCTTCTGACCGCACGACTGCCCCTAAAACGAGCCATGCCCACAGAGTCTGAGCCGTGACCCAAAGCAGGAAGGGGAATGCACGACAAGCCGGAGGCTGTCGCATCTCAAAGGGTATCTTAGCCACCAAGTCTTTGTTTTTGTGCAGGATAGAGGGCGAGTAGAAGGAAAGTCCTTACAGTAACAAGAAGACATGCGAGAGGGAAAAAGATAAAATCACCAAGTAAAGTGCTAGAGAGGACTTGTGTCTTTCTTTTCGGACATTGACGGGGTGAGATTTGGGAAGGAGGATGCCCACGCTGCTGCTGAACTGAGAAATGGGGCAACAACCCCTTCTCTTGATCGCTTGAAGGTGATAGCTCCAGTGATTGAGTGGCCAAGAGAGCCCGCTCCGAGGTTATCTCAGCCGCAAGAATGATGAGGGTAGCTACATCTTATTGCGTGAGCTGCGGGATCGTTGAAAACGCCGGATCTTGAGGGGCGCCGGCGCGAAGGTTAGCCTGCCCGAATCCGTGATGTCTACTCTTCGCCGTTCCATAATGTCTCAGTGTCTTTTTGACTTACAAATTCTGATCTTGGGTCATGAAGGATGGGAAGAAGGGGCTGAAAATTGTTCGTATTGGCAGCCGGTAGGGCGGAAGATGGTCTCTTGCCAAGGAAGCTGACAAGGCACGGGCGGAGAGCTTCCTCCGCCAAGTCAGAAGTCTAGGCTCAGGTCGGGGGTCTTTACTAGGCATGATGATACCGGCAACGTTGCTTTTGGTTGGTCCTAATGTCATACGCGAGGTACAGGATACACGCAGGTCATCATGGCCATTGGTCATAGTTCATTTGCATGTCCTTTCCTCAAGCGACGTCGAGAACTATCAGACTAATCTAGTTGAACTGGAAAATTTTGCATCTCCGCCATGTAGACAGGTGACCGAATAGGTTATGAGGTCGGAAACCCTTCTCCGTGATGATCCAGCGGTGGGTGCATTCTCCAGTAAGGCGTCAAGATCACAAGATCCCATTGTTATGTCCAGGAAGCAACCAGCACCGCCAACAGCCCAGCCCAAAGCGAAGCTTCTGCAATCCTAAGTCTCATCGATGGTGCAGCAGCGGAAGTCGAGGCCGATGAAGAAGCTGGGGCTGAGGACGTGGACGGCGACGCTGTCTGGGTTGGTGTCGTAGAAGGTTGTGTCGAAGACGGCGAGCCTCCAACACCCTCGATAGTGTCGAACGTGGGATCATCTGCATACGTGGCAGAAACACCGGACGAATTGCTGCATGCTGATGACGGTGTGCCAGTTCCTGCAACGAAGTTCACATGCATGCACTAAAGTTTCCAAAACGATCACGTCAGACATTTTCATTAGTCTGAAGTTCAACAGTCCTCAAAATGCTTCATGGGGTACTTTATACCTGGTAATGTACGCCGTCTTCCGCGTCCTGGATGACCTGGAGCAAACCAGTCGATCCTGCCCAAGAAGGAGGGACTGTGAGCGCAGGTTGGCAGAAACTGTTCAGGCCAAATTCTTCGACGGTCGGGATCAGGACAGTCCAGTTTGGGTTCGACAGAGACGTGCCAAGCAACCCACGATAGGCGAAATATGCTTGTGCGTGAAGGGTTGTGAGACCGATAGCGTCGCCTCCGACATGGAAATCTGTGATGTTGTCGGAGCTCGAGGGGCTGAAACCGCCGCAGGGTGATTGGTCCTCATTGTTGATGTTGTTCCCCAAAGGCGGCGGTGTCAAGATAATGAAGTGAGAAGCACAAAGTGGCAGGAGTATGAGGTTTAGCAGCGAAGTGGCTTTGAAGGCTCTCATGGCTACTTGTTGGCGAACAATCTTGCTTTGGAAGTAAGGTTTGAGCAGGGAAGAAGGAGAAAAAGAGCAGAGCGCGAAAAGGGGGAGAGGCTGTTGTCTCTGCAAGAAGACGTGGCATCCAAACACATGGTGAAGCGCATTGGTATCCGAATAACCGTGGTGCTGATCCCTTGGGTGATGGTTGGGGTTTAGAAAAACTTGCTCACTTTCGGTGAACTTCCGGCTTGGTGCTAGCCTTGCAGACTAGCTTCGTCCACGACCACCACGAATGCATTCTTGATAGGACCAAGGGTCCATGTGGCTTGCAGATGAACAAGGGAGCGTCGACTCGTGGTGAGCTCGACAAGCTCTGGGCCAGAGCATGAAATGAGCTTGAGCAAGATAAGCATGTTGCCCATAAATGCTTCGCACCCACATCCATGAATCTAACAGCACAGTTGAACTCTTACAATATTTGACCTCAGGCAAGACTCATTCAATCTGACATCGACAAAATGCAACCTGCTGTGCTTTGTCTTGGACTCACGACACTCGTGTCGTTGGTGTCTGCGCACACCCAAATTTGGTATCCTCAATGGCGAGCCGACTCCTTCGACCTACCATTCTCACAGACGATCTACCCTTGTACGTGATGACTTCACTTCGCTGAGAATCACTTGATTCTGACACAGTGGTCTTCGGATTGTAGGTGCGGGGATCTCTGACAACTCAACTACACCCCGAACGGAGTGGCCTCTCACGGGAGGATCTCTCAATGTTACTCTCCATGACGCTGCCGCCTACATCTTCATCAATCTCGGCTTCGGAGTCAACACGTCTGACTTCAATGTCACGCTGTTCTCCGCTCCGCTCAATGAGACCGGGCCTGGAAACCTCTGCTTCCCTAAGCTAACGTTGCCGCCCGGTCTCCCTATTCAGGAGGGAACACAGGCGTCCATTCAATTTGCAACTGCTGGCCATAATGGCGAAGGGTTGTACAATGTGTGTAAAGCTTTTTCATCTCTCCGGAGGACTTTGCTGATGGTTTCATGAAACAGTGTGCTGACATTACCTTCACCAACAACGCTACTCTGTTGCCTGCGGACCAGTGCCAGAACAGCTCAACAGTTAGCGTTACAACACTTGGTTCTTCCTCGTCTCCAGCATCAAACTCTAGCTCGGCGTCGAGCTCGGCGTCGAGCTCCACCACCGCCTCGAGCTCATCTGCAGCGGAGCTCTTTGCCCCTTCGGCATTGATGGTACTTTTGGCAAGTCTGTTTGTTGTCGCGTGGTAGACTCTGTGACAACCCCAACCCTCAGATAGAGAAAATTGAGGAAAAGAGGATGCCTGAAGACACAATGACGTCGCATAGACAGACATGTAGATGGACATGTAGGGAGGGAAGGGGGAGAGGTAGAGACAGACAGTGAGGACAAAAGGTGAAGGAGAAACGAGTGCGTGGGGAGTCTCGATCGGCGGGAATATGACCGAATGCGGCGTGGTCGCTTAGGTAATATAGCTAGTCCCAAATTGGCCATTGTCAATAATCGAGGCAACTATTCGGTTGTTTCAGCAGTGTACCGAGTACGAGATAGCTCTTTCAATCACCCCATGGCACTTGGTGATATACATAGCGTCGATTAGCAGACCGTCAACTCGTTCGGCCACATTAATATTTTGCGGGAGCTATTACCGAAAACGTTGGCCAAGTCCATGAAGATCAGAAACTATCGGACCGATAGATCGGAAGACCGTCTCAGCATTAATGCGGCCCGATGGTTGCTTTATTGTTAAGCCGCAACCGGCAAATTGTCCTTGCTCGGTAAATGCTGGGTTTGTCCTGGAAGATACCAGAGATCGGAATTCCATATTCAATCTTTCGGGAGTCCAGCGCCGAAAAACCGAAGCACGGAGAAACGCCGCTCGCTCAATTCCACGGAGTATTAATGTGCAGGAAGCCTCACAACTCTCCATGGAATCTTTATCAATGAATGAAGCCGCTCACTCGCCACCAGCAGCTACGCACAAGTGAAGCACTCTGGCCAAGGGCTGGAGCATACTGTATTTTTCAAGCTAGTCCTCCGCCTTTTGGGGATTGTTCCCGAGACAGTTAACCGAGGGAACGTGGGGGGCTCGTGTCCTTTCCAGACTTTGGCGAGCTCACACGACTCTCCCACAGGACCTTCAAAATATTTTACTGTTGGAGTTTGATTAGGAATTTTGAGAATTGAAAGCCATGAACTGCTTCCACGCTGGAGGCTGACTGTTCATGGCACGTCATCGGGAGTGTTCCTTGACCCACATATATCAATGAGGCTTCTGGTCTATCCGGAATTCGATCCCCTAGAGCCTAACAATTCGCTCAAACCCTTGGATCTTGCGGACAAAACTTTATATTCGACCCTCTGTCACTTGTTTGATTTGTATAGCCAAACATGACTACTTCGACTCAGACAAAAGCTTCCAAAACCAAGAACTCCTCAGAGCTCCGGTTTATCTCGACCAAGCCTGTGAAGAGACGAGCCTCACAGGCATGTACTCAATGCCGTCAGCGCAAGGTCCGCTGTGACTATATCTTTCGTCGTCCAGCATCCTGCACCAACTGCCGCCTGGATGGGACGGTATGCGAGGTGCCAAAAAGCAAACGTCGCAGGTAGGTGCACCTTTCCTGGGCTCAGGATCACTAGGTTAAAGTTGATCTCAGGTCCCATTACGTCGACACTTTCTGTTCCATCACGCCGGCCACCCTATTTTCGCAAGAGGTGGCTGCAAGCACACCTTTGCATGAGAATACGTCGCCTTCCAACGATCCGGAACATGAGCTTCAGTGTGATAGCCCTGACAAAAGTGTGCTGGCCCCAGCCAAAGATCGCCGCGCTCCACGCTAATCGGTCTCATAGATGTAATCCATGATGTTGTGCCGGAGCCCGAGGCGACTCTTGACCAAGCGGATGAATCCATGATGTGGAACAGTCTATCCGATCAGTTCGGTCCGACCTCTCCGAAAGAGCTGCCCTGTGGGGAGGTGCCACAAGTTATCTTACCACATTATCTTCGTCCAATACCTCAACACATCTCCAACGAAGACCTAGCGTACCTTAAGAGGAAGGGAGCCTTCGATATCCCGGCCACTATACAACGCAACGAGTTGCTTCGGTGTTACATCCAATATGTGCACCCTCTCTTACCCATCATCGACCTCCGCGACTTCCTGCGTTCCATTGACAGAAATGATCCCAGCGACACGATCAGCTTGATGTTGCTTCAAGCGGTGATGTTTGCAGGCACCACGTTCATCGACATGAACTACGTCACCGGCCATGAAGACCGCCGTGCTTACCAAAAAGCATATTTTCAGAAGGTCAAAATGCTCTACGACCTCGACTATGAGGAGGATCGAGTCACGATCGTACAGTGCGTCCTGCTGATGACATACTGGTATCCGAGCCCCAATCACCCCAAGGACATATGGCACTGGGTAGGGATCGCGGTGGCCGATGCCAGATCCATTGGTCTCAACTGTGTTCCTCAAGACAATTCCGGCACGGTCCAGGAGAAGCGACTCTGGAAGCGAATATGGTGGGGATGCTATATGCGTGACCGGCTGGTTGCGTCTGGGATGAGGAGGACGATGAGGATCAAGGAAGAAGAGTGCCTCGTGCAGGGGCTTGAGATTGAAGACTTTGAAGCGTGCACCTCACTTTCTGATTTTGAACACATGATCGGGTCCGCGTGTGCTGTCGGCAGTGGATCAACTCATGCAAATCTGGTCCGGCTCTGCATTGCTCTGGTCGACCTTTGCAAGATAGTTGCCGACATTCTGACATTACAGTACGCAACGCCGTCGCAGAAGATCGGCGGCACTCGCGAAGCCACTATGAAGCTGCTCCCCAAGGCACCGTCCAGCGCGACTGAAGTGGCAAGGCGCGATCGAGACCTCGAAACGTGGTACGAAGGGCTGCCTGTGGAGATACGATACTCATTTCCGGAGTCGCAGGACGACAGAAGTCCTATCAGCGACCGTCTCGTCTATCTGCATAGCACAGTGGTAGCTAGTGTCTATGCAGCTATTGCCAGCACTCTGCACCGACCGCAATGCATGATTACCTCGACAAAGCATGCGACGGAAACGCAGAAGACGTCCAAGACCAAGGTGTATGACGCTGCACGCAAGGTTGCTTCGCTATATCGAGACGTCGTCGCCCGCAACATGGCCGATAGTGTGCCCAACACAAGCGTGGCGGTCCTGCTTCCGGCCTGCGTCGTCCTTCACGCAGATGCACGGTCGACCATCTCAGCAACGTGTCAAGAGTCCCGGGAATGCCTTGCGGATTGCGTCAAGGTCCTACAGCGCCTGCGCGATACTTTTGCCTCGGCGGATTTTGCACTTTTAGTGCTCTCTCAAGCGATTCAGAAATTGAATCCGACCATCCAAGGGCCGACGCCCCGAATCACAAGCCCTCCGGAACTGAAAGATGGCCAAAGCAAGATCCAGTCGACTTCCCCGCATAATCCGGGCTCCACGAACGCTCCTCAAGCACCACAAGAAAAGGGACTGCTACCTGGTTTCGAACCGGGCCATTCACAGCCGAGTCCGATCTCAGGAGAGATGAGTACGGAAAGAGTGGACTTGATCGGACCAGATGAGCGAGCTGAAGAAGCTGCTCATACGGAGACCCAGCTTGAGGAAGTGCGCGCATATCAGGAGATCAACAGTGTGAACGACTTGTGGTGGGATGATCTAATGAATGTTTGAAGAGCCGGTTCGTCCTCCTGCTCCAGACCCCAACCCCTAGCGACTGCCCTTCTCGAGGGCATGAACTCGTCAACTTTGCAGCCCTAGTTGGCTATGATGGTGTGTTCGCAAGGAGGTGATAGGGTTGGGGGTTGACTGCCAGACACTCAGGTCCAATATGTTGAGTCATGACGAGACGATCCTGTTGGGCACGTAAGCCCGCCTCAAGAAACAAAAAGCCGAGGAAGACCAAGAGCCTTCACACGGTCGGATGACATGATGATAAAAGCCCGGTAGCTAAAAGCAAATAATTTGACCCAAGCAGACCATAAATCAGCACAATCTGAGGACAGTCGACCAGACTAGTCTGGTTTGTAACAGGATCAGTGTAAGATTATGCAAGGACTGTAGTCTTTTGAGTTGAGGACTATACGAGGTAATCCTGACACACTGCTGGTTCACAAAGTCCTCCCTTTTGGCAGATGGTACCTACAGGGAAACTTGCGAATGGCTGTCGGGTCTAAGCGATGTCTTGGCGGCGCACGGACCATACTACCTAGGTACCTACCGAGCTACTCACTAGGTATCAATCCCGGTTCTCCGCTCTGTACGAGGTAGCGGGGGAAACGTGCGCCAAGACTTCCGAGAGGGGAACGACTTGGATGCCAAGTTCGAGCGAAAGTGTCGGCAAAATGCGTGTGAGGAGAGGGCACGGAGGGGTACTAGCTACCAACGGTCGGTTGGGAAGCGGCAAGTGCAGAGAAGACTTTGAGGGAGCTTAGAGCAGTAGAAGGCAAAGGCCTCCTGGTAGATTGGAACATGCTTTGTATCTACCGTGGACTCCCTTTTTCCATCGGAGACGCAGAATGCTGTATTTGCATCTCACAGCGTCCGACACTAAGAGCGCTTCGTCTCAGGCGCATGTTCCCAGTGGAGATCTCTATCGTACTGTGCTCCCACCTCTCAAGCTCCTGCCAATGAATTTACACTTTCGATGAGTTCAAAGTCGAAAAAGTTCTCGAGTCCGGAAAATAGGTCCTGACCCCCGAATTCGAAGCCCAATCCGAACGGATCCCGAGGGCTCGAGATACCATGATGACGGTGGTTCGGGAGTTGGTCAGGCACAACTCCTTCCATAAAGCTGGGAGGGCCGTCATTCGTGAACCGAGACCGGGTCGAACCCGCCGTACCGGTCGGTGACGAGACATTCTCCTGGCGAGTCGAGGAAGCGGATGAGCCTTTGACCGCTTGAACGGCAGAGTCGACAATCCTTGTGATGTCTGTGGCAGCCTCGTTCATATGTCCAAGTTCGCGGAGGACGGTTAGACAAGTGTCGAGGTGCTCTAAGGCTGAATCTCGGATGGTCCCTGGCATCGACCTAGCGTCCAGTAGATGGACAAACACAGCCGTGCAAACCGTAGCTATGCAAGTTGCTGGAAGTGAGGGGGTCAATTGTTGCTCATGCAAAGTCTTATGGATGGAGGTGATCTCGTGCGCAGCCTGCCTCACTGACTTTGTGTGTCCCTGAGCATCCAGCGCCTCGTTATCTTCGAACCAGTCCTCTCCGATCTGTAAGCACTTTGTCCAACTGGCAACAGACACCTCGCTCTTATGCAGCATTATCAGCGCCATAAGTTGAGTTAGATGTAAGATCGACATAGTCATCTGCAACGACCTATCTGCGTCTTCCGACAAATTCAAAGCCGTATCAAATGATGTCAACTCCATGGGCAGCTGGAGTCGCCAATCTTTGAGTTCTGATTCAAGCTGCCAAATCCTTGCATTTCGATTCCTTTGTGAGCTGACAAAGTCGTCATTAGAAGAGGCAAGTCTTAGGATTCGGTAGATGATCGCTGCAAGCTTGGCCTTCTCAATATATGCCATCTCGAGTCGCCGCTGTATCCATGGATCTCCCCGAAGCTTTCCAGTTTCCGGCAAACGTGAGTAATTGCTGAGTTGGGAAGTATTCGTGAATACGTCGTGCTGAGGGAGAGCCGTGCGATGGGGTGATATACGTGGTGGCCTTCCCAATGTCAGGCACACATCGCACTCTTTGATGATCAGAGTCCACCAAATTCTCCGGCGCAACGTTTGCTCGCTTTTAGGAAGGTTGGTATCTCTGTCAGGCATGTGAAGCCTCAAGGAACATGCCTGGCTGATCGCAATGCCCAGCCAATAATACGCATCCCTAGAGTGCTCATAGCTGCCCCAGCTGATAAGTAGGAGGGCTGCTTGGCATGCTACCAGACGGTCCGATTCAACGTCCATATCAAATAATACCTAACCGCAACATTAGATACGTCCCGTCAAAATAGGGCCTGTTCTCTAATGCAAACCTTGGCTTTGGTATAGTACTGTTTTCTCGCAGCAACTTTTGACTCAAACCCGTGGTCAAGAATTGTCTGTATGTCAACAGCGGCCAAACCAGCACACATTACCGCATGATACAGAAGTAGAGACATCTTCTTCGGCATATCCCCGAAAAGTATGTCAACAAATTCATCAAGGTCGAGGACCGGTACCAACGGGTGAATAAATTCTGCGTATCTGCGGATAACGACTTTCTCCAGCTCCGTAGCGAGAAACGTAAAGCACCCTCGCGCTTGTAGATATCGCAAATCATCCTCGTCCAGGTGGGATGGGAGAGATTTGATAAATCGAGGGAGATGCGGCGCCAATAGAACGTCAGCCCTGTCGAGAGACTGATTGGAGCAAGTGTCTGGCGAGGCTTGAGCAATGCCATCAAGCTCGACAGTCATTCCCCCTGATAAAGCTGTCTCGTGACCACTTTCTGTAGACTGTATATCTTCATCCTTGAACATGTCATGGTATACGTCTGTATTTGTCTTAGTTGCATTGACGGATGACGAAGCGAGGGTTATCGGTGCCGTCAGAGACATATTGACTGTATCATATGGTCTGAAACCAACTTAGCGAATGGCCCGAAGTCGCGAACAGGAAGACAACTGACCTGCGGCGCTTGTTCTTCGGTACCTCGCAGACGATCCCATCTAGTCGGCAGTTGGTGCATGATGCAGGGGACTTCAAGACATAGTCGCAACGGACTTTTCGACTCCGGCATTGAGTGCATGCTTGGGAAGCTCTCTTTTTCACGGGTTTATTTTGGATGAAACGAACACCTGAAGAGTCCTGTTTGTTGGAAGCCTTCGACTGGGGCGACATGGAAATGTCTTTGGCTATATGGCGAGCTTCCGAGAGGCATGCAAAGTCGTGTTGAGGCAGCAATCAGCTGTTGAGCTGAAGCAAAGCAGAGACAAGCTATAATTGACTGCGATATTTGTCTCCAGAGAGGGGGATTCGCTCTATAACTTGTCAAGTAATACTGTTGAATGCCTAGGCACTTGTCGTTTTGCTAGCAGTGCCCAGAAGTGGACGCTGGCAGTCTCGGCCTGCATGTCCGCGCACACGAGTGCTAGGATCTGTCCATACAGCTAGCACATTCCCTTCGTGGGTTGGCTGCCCATGGGGACTCCACTCGCCCGGTGAGGGAAGGCGAACGAAATAGGTGTGCTGCCGCGGTTAACTGTTTCAGGACCAATGAGCACGTCACCTCGAAGCAAACATGCGTTCATCTTTTTCCATTTCGACTTCGTCGTTGTTTTGCGAACCATCATGCTCCCCGAGCAGTGCAGAGGAGATTGCATTCTGGTTTCTTTCTCCGGGTAGACAGAAATAATGTAATCATTGATGCTGTCTGGAGTAAGTACCAGATGTAGAGGATGCTTCGTAAAAGGAAGCATAGTTTCAAGATCTATGCTGGCAGGAGACGCCGAGCCAGACTGAGGCCAAGGCATAGTCAGTCTGGAAACTGCGGAGTCGCCCGGAACATGACTGTGTCAAGACGTAGAGTCGAGTCCGAAGAACTAGAGTGTGGAGACTGTGCGTTAGGTGAGGCTGTATCGTAGGAAGTCGCATCGATATATATGAACGACTCGGAGAAGCAGCTCGCTCTGCTAGATTTGCCAAACTATCAGGCCACAGGCTCTTACCCACTCGGAATAGCCATCTGTATCACCTTCGGAGTGGTTCAAATACAAGACGTGGTACTTGGTAGGGAGAGATCGTGGCACCTGGTTGCGAAACAGGAATCTGGCGCGAGCTCACGTGGCACGAGCAAGGGAAAAAGTATGTGGAGTCGCGATTTTGGGCCCCGAACTGCGTCCACTGTGCAGTCAAGAATGACTCAGTTGCACCAACACCAATAGTACCTGCTCTCTTCAGGTTTGCTGAATGTTACTCTCTCCACGCATCCAAGAATCCGTTGTCTAAGACTATTCAAGAGTATTCCACCAGCCTGCCAGCCATGGCTGAATCAAAGCCTGCTGCGGCCACCGCGAGCACTCTTCTCAACCCAGAGGCGGCCTCTTTCACCATGCCCAGCAGCGGAGGGGAGACCCTTCTCAATGGAACAACCCAGAGTCCTCAGCCGACAACGGCGAATGGTAATGAACAGATCAAAGACTCCAAAAAGTCGAAATCCCGGCCCGAGACTGCCCCTCGAACGACCACAGAACAAAATGTCGCCGAAGCAGGAGCAGGAGTGAAATTGACCGGCGTACAGTTGAAGAGACAAAAGGCGGCTGAAAAGGCGGCAAGAAGAGCAGAAAAGGTTGCTGAGAAAGGAGCCCAAGCCGTGGCTCAGGCGCAAAGCCAGGCCGCAGCGTCAGGAGCAAAACCAGAAACGCAGAGACGGCCATCAACGACGAAGAGGGAAAGCGACACAGGCCCGCATCACAAACGGACGCCCTCGGGCAAGGCTTTGCCCCTCCGAGGCGCGACCCAACAACAGCTACAACAGCCTCAAGGCTCGACGGTTCCGGAGAAAGAGAAGCGTCAGGAACTCAAACGTGTGTCCATGTTCTCGCACTTGTACCCCAAGGAAAAGAAAGCCACGCTATCTGGCGCCGGCCGAGAAATACATCCCGCTGTGATATCGCTAGGGTTACAGCTCCGCGACTATGTGATCTGCGGCGGCAACGCACGTTGTGTAGCGACCCTGCTGGCTTTCAAGAAAGTTATCCAGACATATACCACTCCTGCCGGCGTAGCGCTTTCTCGACATCTACTCACTCATCTCAATCACCAAATTGCGTACCTCCGAAACGCGCGACCACTGAGCATGAGCCAAGGGAACAGCATCCGGTGGCTGAAGAACTTGATCTCCACGCAACCCGTCGAGGCCACCGACAGTGAAGCCAAGCAAAGTCTATGTCAGGCCATCGACTTGTTCATTCGTGAGAGGATCACGCTAGCCGATGAAGTGATTGCCCGGGAAGCCAGTGCGCGGATCCAAGACGGAGAGGTGATTCTCACGTACGGGAAGAGCAGCATCGTGGAGAAAACGCTCCTCACTGCGCATCAGCAAGGGAAGAGCTTTAATGTCATTGTCGTCGACTCTAGACCCATGTTCGAAGGCAAAAACCACGCAGAGAGCCTCATACGAGCAGGTCTCAAAGTCCAATACCACCTTCTGTCCGGCCTGGCAGATGTCCTTGACAACCAATCTGAATCTGTGACAAAATGCTTTTTAGGGGCCTCGGCGATGCTGGGTAACGGGAGGCTGCTGTCTCGTGCTGGTTCGGCTATGGTTGCTATGATGGCCAAGGAATCGAACAAGAATAAAGGCCGCAACGTCCCTGTCATTGTCTTGTGCGAGACGGTCAAATTCACGGCGAAGGCAGCGCTCGACAGTATCATTATGAATGAACTAGGCGAGCCAGACGCGTTGGTGGAGACCGCCGAAGCCGAGGTATTATCGTCAACCAAAGCCTCCCTGGAAGCAAATCCGACAGCGAAAGGCACCACCAGCAAGAAGCCGAATCAGCAAAAGGACAAGAAGGATGACGATGACGGGGACGACAAGAACAGCCCGTCGAATAACAGGGGGCTGGAAGATTGGAAAGATCAACCGAATCTATTTCTACTAAATCTCATGTATGATGTGACGCCAGCGGAATTCTTGGATCTTGTGGTATGTGAACTGGGCAGTTTGCCGCCTCAAGCGGTTCCGGTTGTCAATGGTGTGCATGGGGATGACCAAGCTTTGGCTTGATAGCTGCAGAGGAGTGGCTCTTCTCCTTCCTCTTTTAGTGGTTTCCTCTGTGTGGATTCAATGAAACGATTAGTGGTGATGAGAGAACATGTGGGATCTCAATACCTAACCAGGCGATGCTATCGAGCAGGGCGAGAATGAGTATGAGCGCGCTCCTACCATGGCAGCCCATTTACGTAGTCAAATCGAAGGTGAAGTCCGATCCAGCTATACGAAATGAATGTGTTCGTGTAAAGACGAGCGACGAGAGATAGAGGGCTCGCAGAGGAAGTTCGCAAGTGCGAGAATACATCACATAGGCCTGCATCGATTCGAGTCTGGTTTCACCGTCTTAGCACATACTACTACCTAGGTATGTAGCATAGCAAGCCATTTTTTTTTCCCGCACGATGCCGCAAACTCCGCTTTGAGGAAAAAATGTCACAACCCTTCCGCCCGTTGTCGGATTTCGTCTGGCAGGATTTTCTCCTCCGTCTCGCCAGTCTTGTGAGAAATGTGATTCTCGCTCTGCTCAGCAAGGCCCGTTCCTCCACAAGCCCCCACTCTCTTCCCGACGTCCATTTTGCTCTTCGCCGCCATCCCTAGGCAAGCAATTCACCGAACCACATCTCGTTCCACCAGGGTCTCAGGATATTGAACTTCCGACGCTCTGGTCGATGGTGTAATTTTGGCAGTCTGCGGTGGGCGTAGACATTTATCGGTGCTGTTTTCACGAAAGGGATGCCCATGGTTAGCCAGAACACATTCTATGTTATTCCATCGTGATACACCTATAGCTTTCCCTGCGTGCTGGACGTACCTTGATGAACCCGATATCCTGGCTCTTCTCCCGGAAGCACTGACGGCAGATGTTCAGGCCGTATTTGCGGATCAGACCGGCTTTGTGGGTGCAGACGCGGCTGGGGAACACGGACGAGTCAGCAGATATTTTCTCTCTCATGTATCGAGATTTCGTGATGGCGCGGTGCAAGGCCTGGGACGCAGGTGGGCAAATCCATCGCATTGAACCCATTTCGCTCCGTGGACTTTGACCTCCCCTGCGCCCGGCATGGCAAGACGGTCCGAACACAGAATGATTGAAACTCAAAGAAAATCCCGCTTCATCCTGCTGTAAAATCCATCTCTTGCTTGAAAAAGGCACCAAAGTATACAGATCTTCCATTCGGGGGTTGCAGGACGATTGATGAAGACCACGTACCAGGAGCGAGAACCCTTGCCGAAGTTTCGGGGTCGAGAGTACCAAACGCTCTCGTGAGACATGTTTGCGGTTTTCCGTCTAGATCTCTTTGCGTGAAGAAGGAGAATCGTCCGTTGGGGCTTCTGGTCGGGGGATAAATATGTCAGAATCTTTTCTCTCGCAGGTGTGCAAAATCTCTGGCTCTCGTCGATATTGCGCAAGATGGTAGAGTGGCCGACTGGGTTCAAGAGAAGGGTGACTCACTGTTCAAGCTGGCGACAACTGGTCGTTTGGCGTGTTGGAAAGACCCTGCAAATTGTGTGGGAAGTTGTGAAAGTTCGGTCGGAATTCAGAATGTGGGTTCCGCAATGCCAAGGAAGTTACAGATCACGTGCAAGCTCTATACCTTGGATGCTCATTGGCCAGAGTCTCGCTTCTCGCCATACTCGTCGAGGGCGAGAGGGGTGGTCAATGTTCTCCCAAAGCAACCTGGAATGCGTCAGGTGTGGTTTCTCCAGCCCTGATGACTCTCCGCATGACGGCTCGCCGTTCCTTACTGGTCAAACTGGTCCAGGTCCGACGTGACCTTGCGGGACAATGCTCCTTTCAAAGATTCGAGGCCCCTCAACAGGAGCTGAATACATAGGTCTGAGTCACACCTGCGGCAAGTCTCTGTACGTCGAGAAGAAAGAGCAGCTAGAAGACCCTAAGATTCCGCTGCGTTACAACCATTATTATGCCAGGCCTCAGAGTCGCTTTCACAGGGGGGTCGGGCAAGGTGGGCCGGCATGTGATCAAAGAACTCCTGCGCCACGGTCACCAAGTCATCAACCTCGACCTCGTCGACCTCGCATCCTCTTCGTCCAACGACTTCCCCGAGCTGCGGGACGTCCACACCATAAAATGCGACCTCACCGACAGCGGCCAGGTCTTCAGCAATCTCAACACGCACATGAAACTAGGCGAGCCGTTCCCCGCAGAGACCCCTCGACCTCCTGACGCGGTGATCCACTTCGCTGGCATCAACAAGCCGATGGTCGTATCTGATGGAGAGACCTTTCGGATAAATGTCATGAGCACCCACAATGTGATCGAGGCGGCTTGTAAGTTGGGTATCAAGAAGATCATCATTGCGAGCAGCATCACCGTCTACGGCGTTGCCTTTGGTCAGGGCAATTTGGAGTATGCCTCCTTTCCTGTCACCGAGGAAGCAGACTGTAGTCCGACAGATCCCTACGCGTTGTCGAAACTGTGCGGTGAGCGGATTGCAAGGAGTTATGCCGCCAAGTTCGGTGTGGACATATACTGCCTGAGAATCGGCAGGGTGTTCGAACCGGACGAGTATAACAGCGACGTGTTTCGGGGCTACGTCCGCGAGCCCGAGAGGTGGTTTCAGCATGGCTGGTCCTACACTGATGCGAGAGATCTGGGTCAAATGTGCCACCGCGGGCTCGAGAAGTCAGGGTTGGGATTCCAAATATTCAACGCCGTCAACGACACCATCACCAACACCGGCCGATATACGTCGCTATTCCTGGAGGGGTTGTATCCACATATTCCGCATACGAGAGAGCTGCGCGGGAGAGAAGCCCCCATCTGCAATGACAAGATTCGGCTGGAATTGGGGTTTGAAGAAGATCATGATTGGACACATTACTATCAGTCTGGGGTACACGATTAGATCTGGCTTGTCGCTGGCTTTTGGTTGAATGCACGGACTTGGCTTTGGAGATATGAACTTCCGAGAGCGGTGATAGGACCCAAGCAAATTATCTTTGCACATGTTCGTGCAGCATTTTACGGACCACCTGCGTGTGCTCATTTCTTAGCTCTTGTTCTACCATTCAAGTCTATCCCAGCTTGCTAAGGAAGGAAAACAAAATCAGAGATACGAATCTGCGCGTCAATGCCATCAAAATTTCAGTACGCTAAATACAAACTTCCCGCTCCACGCATGTATCCCGCCAACCCTCCGTCTTCATAAGTCATAAGAAACGATTATGATACATTGTTGCCGAATAGAACAATTCTGTACATGGTTGAGATCGCGTTTACAAGCTTCTGGCACATCCATCGGCGACGTGAATGTTCAAAGGACCCTTGCACGTCCAATTCCTTGGGAAGCCATTTGCCATCCACCAAATCTGGTAGCTGTGGATCGCCGCCAGGGTGCCTGCCGCATCCTGGCACGCGTAGAAGAAGTTGCGTCCGTGGTTCTGCAGAGACCCGTTCCAGGTGAAGCTGAATTCGTTGGTGCGGACACCGGCGGGCGGGGAGCCGTGTGGAACACTGAAGCCGACGGGCTTTGACTGGCCGGGCACCACGTACATCTGCTGCCAACCCGTCGGGCTGCTGTGGATAGACTGGAAGGTAATGGTGTCGATGCCATTCCTGGCACCGGAGACGATCAGCGGCTCCGAGTAGGATTGGTACTTGATCTGTCCAATGTAGGCGGAGCTGTTGGCGTAGAACAAGCTGTAGGACTGGAGCTCGTTCAAGTTGAAGCGACCACCCCCAATGGCGAGGTCATAGGTGGATGCATCGCGGCGCTCGATGTCGCTGACTTCTGATGCTTCGATGGGTGCGGCCGTTGTGAGGCTGAGAAGTGCTGCTGCCGCAGCGAGAAGGGTGGTTGGTTTCATTGTGAACGATTGGAGAGGGTGTTACGCGTGACCACTGGAGTAGACTCAGTGTAGAGTTGGCGAGTGAACAAACCTTGTAGAATGGGTTGGATAGAGCATGCAAGGAGTTTCTGGCCAGAGTGCCGCCTTTTATGTTGACGTTTAGTCACATCCATGGGCTGATCTGTTCGCTTAGTAACATGCATAGACTGAGGTTACAGTTGGTTGATGGCCATGGCCATCTGCTCCCGTGCCTCTCCATCCACCTCTCTGACCATTGCCCTAGGTGGGAGATCTGAAACATAGGAAATCAGAGACTCAGGAATTGAACAGAGGGTCCCTGAAGCAGGGATTACCCCCGATCTCATCGTCGTGCTATGGAGGGCATTGACTGTACGAAAAGGCGAGAAGATCAGGCTATGAGCAGGTATTGGGGCTGAATCGTGGCTCAGCATTGTTGGATCATATAGGTATAACACCACTTAGACTTGTCTCCGAGATCGAATGCTTTTGAGGCGACTAACATTGGTCGATTTTGCCTCATGTCCAAGACAGTCTGGGGCAAGTATCTAAAGCCCAGGACGGGCCGAAGCTGTTGACGTGGAGGCAAACGGCAATGAGAGATTCGGAAGGGAGTTGGTAATTACCTATAAAGGGCAAAGGAGTCCATGCTCCAGGACCGATAAAATCAAGCATTAGGAATATAATAACTCTTACTGTGTGGGAAAATATCTCAAAGCAACACTCGCTGGAGAAGCCATGAAGTTACTAGGTAATTAGAAGGCCAAGGGAGGGAGTAAGGTAGTTGGCGGAAGCTCTTGGCAGGATTACGGGGACCACTACTACTTTTTCGGGAAAGGTGCGAGATTTCAAGTAAACCATCATCGCGCCATAATCGAACCACCTCCGTCTGCTTCCAATAGAGGCGCATCTCTTTTCCTAGTCGACATCACAAGGCATCATACGTGGTACCACCGTCTAATCGCTACACAGCCCCATCTCCGAGACCGAAAAGATGTCCTTGACGTGGTGTCTCGGAATGATGTCCTCCTGCCGCCCGCACTGGTATCCTGCGTTGATTTGCTCTGGGCCACCACCCCATTATCGTGAAGATCACGCGACTCAGGTCTTCTTGTAGAAGCCCTAAGGATGGCTGGGCTTCAAACCCGTGATATTCCTTCACACAGTACTTTAATGAGCTGGACCTCACATGATCCCACTCTGCCAGCCAGCCTTCGCCTGTGTGCCCCAGACTGGACTCCAAAACACTTGATATTCTTCAAGTATCCCAGCCCAAGCCCACGCATGTCGGAGCGTCTAGAAATCTGCCCTACCATCAAATAACGGGACTACAGGATAACTACAGTCATTACGGTTGAATGTCAACCTCAAGATGGACACAACAGTGGATGTTAAATTGATTGGGAAGTTGATCCATGCCGGATGCAAGCATCACCATTGTCGCAAGCATGCCAAGGAACAGATATCTGAGTCCACTCAACCACCAACCACCACGCCCAAGGTCGTCGGGGAATGGCCTCCAGAGTTCTTGCACTGTGGGATTTGGCCACCACTGCAAGAGCCCTCTGAGTCGGAATCTGAGATCAACATACCCGCCAGACCCAAAATCAAGACAACGAAGCGGAAAGGCCCGGTCAGAGTCTATCCGGACAATATACCAGACATTGACGGAGGTGGCAGCAACGACAGTGAGTCTGGGACGGATGTATCAGACTACGATGACAATGACGACAAGGCTGCCACCCCTGCAGAACCATTAACGGTAGGTTCGACGGAGCTCTCGGACGCGATAGACACGTTGAAAATCAGCACAGAAGGTGCCGATAAAGATGGAGATCCAAATGGAAACGACAAGAGTACGTCACAGCTGCGGTTTGCCGCGAGTTTCTCTCAACGCTCACTTTTGTAGGAATGACTAACGTCATCCATGCTCTAGTCAAGGCTCCATACTCGGTGCTCAAGCTTGTCGCCAGGCACAGCAACGGCGACGGAAGCCCTCGGAGGGGAAATACTGACACCAGCAAATCCCCACGGAACAAGCTTTTTGACCAAGAGGTCGTCGCCGAGGGTCGAGCCCGTGTGGAAATCGCCGACTATTTGGACAGCTTGATTGACCATGGTGACTACGAAGAAGGCTATGGCTGTGTGTGGCCTCTTGAAGAATACCGTCGGTCGGGATGGGCGCAGGAGATGGTCGCCGCGTACCCGGTGGAGAGCGCCGAGTTTGTACGCAAGGTGCATCAGGAGTGCCACCGGCGAAACGAAAATGGACCCGAGCCAGATTGTCTATGAGACGCCAGGGTAGGCGTGATGATATTCCTGCATCGTCTCAACGAGCCACGGCGTGCATAGCGGCTCAAAATGGACCGCAATGCCGGCGCATGGAAATATCTCGGGGGTGGAACGCCTCGCGGAGTTTGACGGGATACTACAAATAGCTTACGGGATTGGTTATGTGTTTGCTGGAGAGGTTCATGGGGGTAAAAAACCGAGCTCACAAATGACTGAATGACTGGATGGTCACGGCAGCAAAATATGGAATGCATCAGTAGCTCACGAACAAATTCGAGACTACACAGGTTCCGAGAAGCAAGGAGCCATAACTCGTGGGGAGATTCGAAGGCTTCATCTAGACGCTTGCGGGAATCTGCTATGGAAAAATAATGAGGCTGTCCCAGACGAGGCTGTAAGAACCTCTTACGAATGCTGGGGCGATGGGGGTGGCAGTGACGAGGCTTTGCCAGGCGGGGTTGGTTCTCCTGCTATATAGCACTAGCTCCGAGTCGTTAACCGTAGCCATGCAAGGGTCCGCCTACTTCCCCACGCTTTTTGTTTACCACTTCCAATTCCTCGCCTGCAACATTTGTCGAAATATTGTCTCCATCAATCCCATCCATCCCACTCACAAACCCACCCTTTACATTCACAGTCTCAGTCTTGCCTGCGCTTAGCACGAATCTCAGAAAGCCACTCCAGGAAAACAATGGTACGTCTCCGATCCTCAAGTTCAATATACCCAGCCTAAACTTCGCGGCCCCTGCCTGTCTGTCCTCCCCTCTCCGTCTATCTCTCAATCAATCCGACAGTCATTCAGTAGCTAACCGCGTTGACCTCATTCAACCAGTCCCGCGACTCCTCCTCAACGTACATCCACCTGCACGCATCGCGTCTGGCCGACGTATTCGAAGAGTTCTGCCGGCCACCTGCATCGACGGTCTTCGCGCTCTCGTCCACACCGCTCGCGGCGCAGAACCACCACCAGCAGCACTCTGGCCACTCATCCAGCGGCGTCGGCGTCGGCGGCGGCGGGATCGGCGGCAGTTCGCAGCCAATGCAAGGCAACATCGGCGACGGCAGCGGCATGACCTCCCTGCCGGGCCACTACCTCCCGTTCGAGGAGATCGCACTGCCGCCGCACCTGATGCCCATCAACCCGGAAGACGAGGACGACGTGGTCCCGGACATGCACGCCGCGTTCGGCATCAACCGCGCCTTGAACCAGAATCTGGCCTCCGGGGCTATCGTGCCGGGCTCGGCGGCCGCGGCGGTCGCTGCGGCCGGCGTGGACCACGGGGCGAGGACGGCGGGCGCGGACGGGGCGGCGACGGGCGAGGCAAGCCACGCGGGCGCGACGAGGGAGCCCGTGTGGAGGGATCTGGGGCTGGATGCGCTGGTGGCTGATGCGCAGCCGAGGAATGCGGTTTCCACTGTTGGCGGCGCCGAGGGGACGAGACATAGAAGAGAAGGGAAGAGGACCGGCTTGTTGCTTCTACGGTGATATTGCTGGAATAAAAAAAACAAAACAAAACAACAAAGCAGTAGGCGCTGATGCGGTATTGGGGTCATTTCATGTGGTCATGAGAAACACGACATGCATTACATCCCCAAGCATAATCCCCGGCTTCTGTTGATATCGATGGGGGCGGCGGGATTAGCCAACAAACATCACCTCTATGGACACATCGAGATGCTGCTAAACCACTATATTCTTATGATATCGACCCTCCCCCGTTCAAACACATTATGCGCCACAGTCCTGGCCGACTTTTCCTCCTCGGACAACATGCGCGGATGCAGCGATATCTGGGAATACGTCCCAGCAGCCTTGCGCTTGGACAGCTGTCCTGGGTTGATGACCATGACGCTGTCAACGACCTGCAAACTCACTTATCAGCTTCATTCAAAGTTACCAGACAAAAATAGATGAACATACCTTGATGGAAGGAGTCAACATGCTCGGTAGAATGAGCACATCAGGCTTGACTTGCATCCATTCACCAAGCTTGAGGTAGCCCACATCCAGACACGCGCCGGTGGCTTTGACGACACCGTTGCTGGACAGTTTATCTCTCGACATGGGCGGGAAAAGAGGGAAAAAGTGCCGCTGGTCGATCAAATACCCCGGTAATCTGGTCAAAAGATCTTGCCCAGGGCCATGGGAGAGCTGCTCTCGACTGAGTTCGTACAGGATGTCTTGTGACGAGACTCCAAAGACGACCTCGTTTAGTGAAATGAAAGACGGGTTGGGAAGCATGGTAACTTGCTTGGGTAGCGCAAGATCTTTCTTCGTCAGCCTTTCTTGTGGCCAGCTGACGTGTTTGCTCATCAAGTCCCGCGTGCTTGGGATCGTGACCACTGTGATGCCAGGAACAGCAGAGCACAGGCGCTGTAGAGGCGTGGAGATCCACAGTCGGAAGAGGGCCGCCAGGCTGGCTTCTTGATCCAGACCTCGCACGTCTGGCAGATCGAAATCGCCCGACGCAAGCATTGGGTGCTCAACGTCTAGAAAAGGTCCAAGTAGAATGAGGGCGTCGGCCATTGATTCCTCGGCTTTCTCACACAGGGCCTGAAGCGGTTCATAGTCGAGGTTGTCTTCGGCGGTGAATGGACCGGAGGCGATCATGATATTGAGTGGAAGTGAACTCGAGTTGTCCGACACTTCGAGGCGCTCGTTGATCGCCTCAATGTTGCTCGGTAGCGAGGAGGGCATTGGGAGCTTTGGCACGGAAAGCACTTCTTTGACTGTGAAGTACAGCCCGGAAGCGTTTGTGCCTCGCAATGCCACGATCTGGCCCGGGAAGAACTGATAGGATGGCAGACCGTCCACTTTCAGAGGCACACGGAGTCCCGCACCCATTCGTCTCGACATTTCTAAGACGAGTGACGCTGAATTGAGCTTGCCGTCCGCCGTATCGCACGCAATCCTGCCAACTGCGATGATCTCGCTGGTGCGCTGTGCCGCCGCATTTCCAAATGCAGAGTCTTCCAAATTGTGGGCTTTCTGGATGAGAGCCAGGAAATCATCGATTCGTTCGTCCAGTACCTCTGAAGACTCTCGAAGGCGCATGGCCATCGGCTTATACTGAAATTTTTTGTATTCCGTCCCCGAAACCAAGCGCAGTCGCGCTTGAGAAAAGGGAGCGATTGGGGCTTCGGCGGCGGAGAGGTGCTCGTTCAATGTCTCGATGATTTGTCCTGCATTTGGCCGTTCTGAGAAGGGTATGCCTCTGACCCATGTTAGAATTTGTTATATCCATAGCACTGAAGGCATGAACATACGCAGAAGCATCTATTTTTCCAGCCTTCCCCGGCGTCGTCCTATTTGTAGTTTCCGGACGGCTGACTTTTCTGGGTACCGGCGAGTCGAAATCCCCCCCCTTCCTCTTGACGCTGCCGGTTCGTCGCGAAATCGCATTGGGAGTGAGCTCGTCCAGCCTGTACACACACTGCGCATCAGCATCGTACTCTCTCTTCTCTTACTCGATCGAGACATGTGGCAACATACATCCCAAAGACATCTGAAGAAGTGCCCACAGCCCTAGGCGTAGCTGCATGCACAAGACTCTTCCTCTCCGACTTGACCGCCGACTTGGGCGCAGCGGTATGCTGGTGCTGGCCACCCCTCTCCACCGAGTCCTGCACATCCTTTGCAAACATCCTCGCCGTCTCGAGGTCCAACTTCGTCTCCTCGCTGCCCATCTTCAGACAGTACACCTCCCATTTTATGAACAGCTCGTCCACACCCAGAGAGTGGACGCGGAGTATCGACTCCAGGACACCCAGGATGTCCGGGGACAGGCCACCCCCTGCCCCGGCGGGATCGAATACGGCGTTGAGGTTTTCTTTCATGGCAGTCATCGTGCTGGTGCGTCTCTGAGAGCCGTCGGTAGAGCGAATTTTCACTCTCGTGAGGCGGTGCGTCGTGATGCCGACTTACACTGGAGGACAGCGAGGAAGCGTCGAACAATTGGAGACCGCAAACGCGGTGGAGGACGCGTTAATTGATCGCCAAGATCTGGCGTTGAAAGACTAACCGCTTGTGGATTAAGCAAGCTTGCACGCAAGGCTTTGCTCTCCGACTCCAAGGCGTCTTTACTCTTAAGAGCTTATCATGGGACAATACTCTTTCGCAAACAGTTCAAGTAAGGAATTTGGAGCATGCTTAAAAAAGATGCGCTCTTCAGAGCCATTCCAAATATGGGAGAATTGGCGTCCCCTATCAGATACGACCATTTTATCATATCATGTGCCGGGTCAATGGAGCAGCTGAGTCTATTACTATCATCGCGTGGCCGACATTTCCATTCTTCTCATTACTGTGCCCGGCTGGATGTAGGTCGTCGCGCCCGAGTCCCAGCAGTCAGCCATGCCATTGCAGCGCCGTCCCGAAGACCCTATGTGCAACGCCATGCTATTCCTCGAACTTTGTGATATTCCTGTATCTGTACTCGCGCCTTGACCTGTCACTGGCATCGTTCAAGGCCGTTATCAACCCAACGCCCTTTCTGATTCCCTTCCCGTCCTTTTTCGCTAAGGCCGTTTACTCATCACGATTCGTCTGCAAGTTCCTTCGTGGAAGATAGGTCATGCGCCGTAAATCTTCTCGGCGCTGAGATGCCCGTGCCCAGCACCGTCTTTCTCCTCGGAGCCGTCTACAAGCAGATAGTGCAGAATGTCACTCAGACTCAGCACTCCTTTGAGGTAATTCTGCTCGTCCACCACCATCAACCTGTGGACCCTGGACTTCTTGATTGTTTCGAAGATGGTGTCTAACCCGTCCTCGAGTGAGCAGCAGTATATACCTGGGTGGTTAGGTGAGCGGCAACTGAGAGCTTTGCCTACAGTCCAAGTCAAGTTGCCGTAGTCGCCGGATTTGAGGATCTCAATCACGTCAACAGCTTCGAAGACGTTCAGGAGCATGCCTGCCAAAGCTCAGTCAGTCTCGTTCGGATCGGTGGAGATTGGGGAAGCGATCCATAACATACCCTCCGTTGTAACAACCGGCACACTACTGATGTTCTTGGTGACCATCTCATCAACCACATCCAATACCGTGGTGTCCATACTACACCTCACAATGCCGGTATACGTGCCCAGTTTTATCATCTCGAGGGGCTTTCTCAGCATGTCTGTCTCTTTGACGTTCATAGAGATGAATTTCAGGATACGGTATTGGGTGATCACTGAAGTGACCATGGTGCGCTGGGTGTCGCTATCATAGCTGACCAAGGGTATTCGACGAGCGCGCGAAACAAGTTGTTTGCGGAGAGCATCGTAGAGGATAGCTTCTGGCGAGGCGGAGACTGTTTCGGGAGGTTTGACGTTGAGGACTTTCTCGAGATCTTGCGCGGTGTAAGTCTAGGTCGATGCGAATGATCTTGGATTGAGGACATGGCCTTACCTTTCAGATCGCTGAGTAGCAATTTATCCACATCTTTCAGCTTATCGGCGTGGACGTTGTAGTACCTGACAACGTTGAGGTAGTCATTGACGGTTAAGAGGCCAGCGTAAGTGGAAGTATTCGAGTCCCATAGCGGTGCGGAGACAATGCCTACAAGCACCAGTATATTAGCACAAGTTCCTTCCGTCATACTTTCTCGTGAACGTGAAGGCATACCACACTGGACCATGATCTGTAAGCTCTCCTTGACCGTGAGGCCGACATCTAGCTCGATCAGGCGGAAGCTCAAAGGTAGCACATCATAGCATTTGCGCGCTCGAAGGAAGTCCCGTATTGCCTGCAAGCCGGCTCTTTCATCTCTATCTATAGGACGGTCTGCTTTCGGAGGGGCAGGAGGGGGTATGTTGCGAGGAACAGCCTTGGGACGTAGCAGGTCTGATGGCCGGACGAAGGTGGCCTCTTGAGCGCCGTAATTAGCGGCGGCGGAAGGGGGAGGAGAAGGGGCGCTATTCTGAGTATGCGGGTGGTGTTGTTGATGGTGGTGGTGATGAGAGTTGTGGTGGTGGTTGTAAGGGCTGGTGGGTTGGCCATTTGGCGGGGTAGAGCGCGCATGCGAAGGCGGCTGGGTCACCTCTGTGTCGTCTGCCATAGCGACCTGTCAAACCGCATCTTTTTGCTTTGCTGCTGCTGGGAATGGCAAACTCTGCTTCTCGCCGGGTGGTTTGCGATGATGTGCGGTGGTGTCAAGTGTGCAGTAGAGGAAGGATGAGAAAGAGTGGAGAAAAAAAGGTGGGCTTGTCACACGAAAGGATTCCACAGGAGAGAACAGTATGAGGGATGGTGAGCTGGAAAAGGTGGTTGCTAGACTTCGTTACACAAGGGTTGGATCCTGATTCATCGGCCAACTTGTGTGCCAGTGCAAAAAGACACGAACCTGCGAGATGCACGCCATATCCCGTCTTCCCGTCCTTGGGCTCACGAGTCACGATTCAGGGCTGCCAACCGGAGCGGTGGTCCGGACACGGCGGAGGGGGGTGCGAGGGAGCGAGGGGGGGAGGGGGCGAGGGGGCACTGGGGGGAACGTGCAAATGGAGGGGCAGAAGCTGAACATTTCGATTCGGCTGCTGTTCCGACCCCCAAATTAGCATGTGATTCCCATTCCCCTGGCTGCAAGTATCGGTACCGAAAGTACGTATCCCACGCAGTAGTCACAAGACAGTATGCCTGTTCCTATCATTGAAACTCCTGTCCCTGATCTATTCAAGGCACTCTAAAGGCACTCTAGAGAATGTTGGTGTATCCATGTAGCCAATCAGTATCAACAAGATCCCCCGTCTCCCTCATGCAGAGGATTGCTCCGTGTCCTTCTCCCGTTCGGCCAAAGACTTCTCGCCTGCTCCCTTGAGGTATCCCTCGTACTCGCCAATTCGCTTGCCTCCCTCCTCCCACCGGCGCCGATATTCTGTCCTCTTCCACTCGCACAAGTCATTGAGAGCGGGCCAATACACGTCATGATCATATTCGAACTCGACAAGTCCCCCGCTTTCCTTGAGCAACTGTTCCCGGGGCACGTGTAGTCCCATGTCTTCGTTGAACTTGATCTTCTCCTTTGTCAACGGGTCAATGAACGGTGTGATCAGCTTGAAGAAGCCCCAGATGTAAAATGGCACGTTGGTGACAAGAGCACGGCCCAGCCTCTCCGGGTAGTGATTCTGGAGGATATTCAATGTCTGCTTGCCCTGAGAGAGTGTTGCGCCCTGTCCAGACTTGGTCTCTGCAAAATTGATAAGCAGAGCAAGAGTCTCTTGCCCAGCTGGCATCAGATCAATCGCTCGCTCCAGCATGAACACCAAGTGCTGGATTTGCCGATCGCTCCGCTCGGTGTTTTGCTTAGAGGGTCGCAGGTATTGACAAGTCCGTCCCTGGATGTCCCACCCCAAGATCACCTGTTTGCCCGACGCGTTTTCAATCGAGATGTACTCCTTTGTGTGCTTCTCCAATCCATACTCGCGTCGCCAGACCAAAGTATTCCTCAGTCTTGTTTCTGACTGCGCCACGTTCCAGTTTGTAGCCCTCAAGTAGCGGAACAAGCATTCCCGAGTCAGGAACATGCGCTCTGAGTCGGTCAGAGGGGTAGTCTTCGATCCCCTAGCAGAGGACTCTGGGATCTCAGTCCACGCAGACACGTTCTTCAGAAGGGTGGCATATTTGCCTTCTTGTTCTGTCGTGAGCGCTGGTCTGGGAGAGGGTTTCGAAGTCTCTAGAGGTTCGCCTAATGGTGTCTTGATCAGCCCTTCGGCGGCGGTTCGTGGTAGGTCAGGTTTCTTGATTGCAGGAGCTGCGGGCGTAGCCCCATCGTCAGGCTGCTTTTCTGCCGCAATTGAGTTTGCTTCGATGGCAGTCTCATTGTGATCCTGGCTTTGAATTGGGGGCTGTGTTGTGGTCTGTGTTGCGGTCTGAGTGTTGGCATCTTCGAGCTTCACTTGGTCAATGCCGGATGCGAGACCAGCAGCCGCCTTTTCAGGGTCAGTCGCCGCGTCGGGCACTGTAGCACTGCTCGCAACCTCAGCAGCCATGCTACAAGATCGTTGACAGACGGCAGGAATGCAAGGAAGGGATCAGTTAGATCCTGGAGCGCGGTAGATTCACATTGTGGACGTATAAATGAATTCCAAGATTGTTGGGGAAGTCGGTGAAGCTAGAGTGGCTAGCAGCGGAAGCCCCTGTTGCCGGTCAGCCTGATAAGCCACATCTGACTATACCGCAACCACATAGACCCTGCGAACAACGTCATGCGAGACTGAAAATGCGAGAGATTCCATTAAGTTTGCTCTGACTCGAGTCCTAGCTCTAGCTACGAAATATCAAATACCATCTCTCTTGTCGACTGGCTCACTTCAGATACGCACACTCCGCAAAACGTCCTTCATCTCCCAATCTGCTCGAACAACGACCGAAGGCTGTTCATTGTGGCAAAAGGACGTCTGTTCTGATTGTTCGAACGACTGTATCGACAGCGCCATTTGATGATCTAGCTGTGGTCCATGTCATGTTTCCATTGCCACCTCTGGTTAAATCTTCAGCTCTTTGGCGTCTGCTGGAGGCTGAGTCGCATCGTTCTGTGTGAGCTTTCGCCATTTCAGCCGAAGAAGCCGCTTGACACCCTGCCATTCGGTCGGAGACTCCGGTCCCAGTATGATGTAGTCCTGGCCGTCTTCCTCAAACAGATCAGCACATCGGATTTGCAGAGTGTTGATCCAGTTGGCCGGAACACTCATTTGAGCATGATGGACGATCTTTTGCTGCTTTCCACGTGTTTCGTCAAGGTAGAAGGGGCCGCAGTACGCGAGGGTCTTCTTCGCTGCATAGGCCAGCTCTTCGGTGGTGCCTTCTTTCCAGTCATGGTCGGATGGTTTGAGGTCCGCCTCTTGTAGCAAAGCTGCCATGTACCCGTCGTTGCTATACATGATTTGACCTTTGCACTCCTTGCCCATTGGGTAGATGATATCTTCCGGGTTCTCAAGGTTGATGCCGACGTACGACACCAGACCCCAGGTGCCAACGACGCGAGACCGGAAGGATGCCATGTCGGCCGGCGGGGACTCGACTGTGTCAGACATTGATTCTGGCTGGATTTGCAGTTCAGAAGGTATTGAAGCTTTGATCCTTTTCAGGTGGAAGGAAAGGGTGATTAAGAGCACACCAATTAACAAACGAATGCGAGCTCAGTGACGGGGACTGAACAGCAGCAAACTGGGAGCATCAGACGAGCATAGAAAGGGAAAGAATCGACACATTGGCAAGAAGAACGGGCATGCCAGTACCGTGCTGTCACCCGGTAACTTAGGTCCCATACAAACACTGATCGATCACGACTAAGCAGGACTGATATGAAAGGGATGATCGTCTCACCGCACACCAAACATGCACGGAACTCCTTGCAAGATCGCGCTGATGCATGCAAAAAAGTAGGTGCCCATCCACCACGTGAGCTGTTCCAGTACAGACTCCTGGCATCATATATCTAGATGTAAGTTCGCACAGGTCGTGACAATTCGCATCCCCAGTGAGAGTACCTAGGTAGATAAGATGAGAGAAATTCGAGGAAGTTTGTCTCCCGCAATTATGTATTTGCCCGCAGTAAAGCCGACGAGCTGTCGTGGTGTGTTCCTACTAGTCGAAGAAAAGTCACTTGCTCCACCGTACTGCGACGTCAAGGAAAATGCGTTCTTCCTGCTGGCCAGAAGAGTGTACACATCTGTCGCCAGAGCAGGTCTCCGGTCAAAGCGACCCTCTCTAGTCTGGGGTCTTTGTTTATCTATTACATCTTGTAAACCGTCCTGATACGAAAAGCGCCACTCCAATATGCCGCCACCTATGCCCAACCCCGCAAAGCGGATGACTGCAAACCCTGCGCGACCCGTTGCAAGGTATCGTCCCGGCAAACCAGTTGCGGAGCAAGAATCGTCTGACGAAGATGAAGAATCAGAGGAGGAACAGCAGCGACCGCCACCCCAGAGGAAGCCACAGACCACGAGACCGCAGCCGCAGAGGGCCCAACAACGTAGACAAGAGGAAAGCGATGAGGATGACGAGGAAGGTTTCGTTACAGACGAGGAGGAGAGCGCCGATGCTACTGTAACAAAAGCAGTGCAACAGCCACTCAAAACTACAGTCACTTCGGCCAGACAAGCTCCGATAAAGCAGGAACTCAGGACAGAAGAATCAGAGGAAGACGAGGAATCAGAAGAAGAAGAGTCCTCTGAGGACGAGGAAGATGAAGAAACCTCCTCTGAAGAAGAAGAACCTCGACGAAAATTCCAGCGTCCGACTTTCATCAAGAAATCAGATCGGAAACCTTCCACACAACCCTCCAACGCCCATTCCGAAGCGGCTGCAAATGGCGCGGACCCAGATCCGGAGTTAGACACCCAAACTCGTCGTCTCGCCCAAGCTGAGCTTCTGATCAAGGACAAGCTCGAACGAGACGCTCTAGCCCGCGCCCAGGGTAAAAAGGCATGGGATGACGACGACGAGCTAGTGCCTGAATCCATGGTGGACGACACCGACGGACTCGACCCCGCAGCCGAATACGCAGCTTGGAAACTCCGGGAACTTAAGCGTCTGAAGCGAGACCGGGAGGCACTCATCGCACGGGAAAAGGAGCTGGAAGAAATCGAACGGCGGCGCAATTTGACGGCGGAGGAGCGCGAGAAGGAAGACAAAGCGTACCTCGAGCGACAGAAACAGGAGCGCGAGGAGGGCCGTTCCGAGGCCGCGTTTCTGGCCCGATACCACCACAAGGGCGCATTCTTCCAGGGCGACGAGACGGCCGAGTTGCTCAAGAGGAGAGATGTCATGGGCGCGAGGTTCGAGGATCAGGTTACCGACAAATCTACTTTGCCCGAGTACATGCGGCTGAGGGACATGACGAAATTGGGCAAGAAGGGAAGAACGAGGTACACGGACCTGAAAGGGCAGGATACGGGCCGGTTCGGAGAGGACGTGAAAAGGTGGAAAGGCAGTGGTGGTGGTGGCGCCGGCAGGGGAGGGGCCGGAGCATTCGACACAAGAGGTCTGGACGAGCGGTTCTTGCCCGATGACGACCGTGGAGGAGGGAGCACCGGTCCAACGGGCGCGAATGCAAGTGCCGTTGCTTCCCGCCGCGATAGGGATAGGGAACAAGACACAGATGGGGACAAAGACAGAGACTCGCATCGAGACTCGTACCGGCCTCGAGACAGAGGTCGAGATCAGCGGGATGACGGAGACTGGGGCAGAGACCGACGAAAGCGATCATATTCCCGGTCCAGATCGCGGTCTCGCTCGCGCTCGCGCTCTCCCCGACGGCGGAAGAGGGAGCATTCATACGAGCGAGACTCGCGGGATCGCGAACCCTACCGACGAGAGAACCGCGCGAGAGTCTGAGGATGGACGGTGCGCACTGGAGGCACACGGTGAACTAGATGCATCAGAAACACAACTACAGCTGGCGATGGTTCTCTGATCCCCCTAGTCGCTGAATACCCCAAGTAAGTACGGCTGCAGTCGTCGAGTTAATTTTAGTCGTCGTGCCGAAACTGATGGTTTTTGGAACACATAACTCATACATATCCAAAGGCCGTGTGTCACACAGCCTTGTCATTAGGTATATCACTGTCACTGTCACTGTCACTGTCTCTCGTAGGTAGCACACACATCTCATCATCTCACCAGATAGAGATCCCAGTGAGACGAGAGACACCCCAGACGGTTTGCCAACGGACGTTTGACAGAGACGAGAGTGTGGGATGGGAAACAGACTGGCGTTTGCACACACACACACAAACACCCACCCCTCCTCCCCTCTCCACGCCTCGCCCTCGTAGGGATATAAATATCTCTCCTTGATCTTCTTCTGCTTTCCGGCTTTGCTTGCTTCTCGTTCATGATATCCTCGCTCTATCATCATATCATCATATCTGAAAGACAGGAGCGCGAAGAGCAAGTCCAGCATTCGAAGCGAGCCAACATATATCAAAAACACAGAAACAATGTCTGAGAAAGTCAAGATGATCATTTCAGGTAAGACTTGACTTGATTCTGCAATGGACATCTTCATCCCTTTCCCATCACAGGAGATGGGAGTTCCTACCCTTTTGGATCGGGGAGTGCTTTGTCAAAGCGGGTCGATCTATGTTCGTTGACTCAGCAACTAGGAGACCCAGCATGCACTGTCCGCCCACCTCGACCGAGACCATCGGATCCCTCACCCACAATAGATATCGACGATAGCACAGGTGATGGTATGGAATATCCCGTGTTCTTGGTTCGCTCCAGGACCACCTGCAGTCCTGGTAGGTGTCCATGCTGACAGACCTTACAGACGGTCGTACAGTCGAACCCATTCGACCCGACACTCCTCCTCCTCAGCCACAAGGGGGTGCCAGATAGGAAGAGACTTCCTATGGCACATAGTTGGGATTGAGTCCTCATGTTCCTACCCTCCCACCGAAGTGAGGAGACACGTTCACTTCATGTCGTCTGAGAGACCGATGGGACGTGAGCAGCTAATGTGCCGTGAATGTCGTAAGAACATCGGGTGGACAATTTTCGAGGTAGGATGGCTGGGATGAACCATGTTATTGGAGTGCGGTGGTATAGGCGGGAGACCAGCGGAGGCTCTGCTGTAGATAAGGGGCGTGTGCCAGATGATCTGTCGAATCCAGCTCTTCAAGCACATTTGAGGGCCTTGACGACGAATGCAGGGGTGCAAATGCCGCATGCGTCGAGTTGAGCTCCTGGTTCTCTCAGGTAACCAATCTGAGCTCTTTTCTCTGTTCTGTTTGTTCTTCAATCCTTTCCATAGTTCATCCAGCCCATTCCTTCCGCTATAGTATTCGTCTCGAGAAGCACTGCGATAATATCGCCCTTGATATTGCTCCCTCACTTGACACCCTGCCTCTCCAACTCCTTCTCCCGTTCCATCACACTTTCATCAAACTTGATCAGAAATACCGTCCGATTGGGCCACACTTCCGTGCCGGTATTGTGCGCACTGGCCTTACAAGAGAAGCCCGCACCGTCGCATACCCCCTCGATGATTCCCGCAATGTACGCCGCCACACTCAGTTGGGACATCTCCTTGGGGACTGAGATGTACTGGTTCGTGAGCGGGGTGTTGTCTATGATCATGTATTCTCCGGGATTCGTCGTGGACTGTTCGAGCGAGTCGGCGGGACGGGAGAACAGCAAGGGATAAAGCTTGGTCGTCAACAGCGTCAAGAGAGGCAACAGCCGTAGCGGTCGACTCGCTCCCGCTCCGGAACTGCCACTCGACGACCCTCCACTTGACGAACTCGACCCTCCCAGCGGTGACGCCCGGTAAAGTAGCAGATCCAGTAGCTTCAACCCCAACGGATAGCCTTGCTCGTTCAGTCTTTTCTCAAAATCCTGTATCCCCTTCACCCTCTTGTGCGCATACGCGACCATCTCCATGAACAGGTAGGCGAAGCTGGCTCGCGACAATTCGGCATTCCGAGAGCGGTTGAGGTTGCGGTCATAGATGGTTTTGCGGGTTGACGGGTAACGTAAGGTCGATGTAGATGTGATGCTGGTGGGAGTGCCGGACGTGCGGTCTGGGAGAGGAGTGCCGGCGACCGTGGATGAGGCAGAGTATTGGGAGAGGTGTCGAGAGGGGGAGCCGCTGTGTGAAGGAGTGTAGTTTGTGAGGGATGGCGGAACAGCAGCCATGACCCCGGAGGCGAGTGCGCTGGAAGCAGCACCGAAGGGCACAGGTAGATCGCTTATGATCCCGTACTGGTCAATTGGTGAAGTAAACTTGTTTAGAAGCGATCACTGATATCGACAATAGTGTCGGGATGTGCGAAAGTGGACTTCCCTGTCAAGCGACCCAGCGGCGGCTGTGAACCCGGAAGCCTAAGAGGACCTCCAATACTATCCACATACCAACAACCTTCCTCATTTCCTCAATACTCTGTCTGTTTTGAGGAACAACTGGCAAAGAAGCCGGCTTAGGATCCATCTCGCTGCCTACATAACTCTAAGCTATTCATGCTGTCTCCCAGAACAGCCTCTTGTACCACGAGCTAGGTCTTGCAGGTTAAGTATGGTCATAGGGGAGCAAGCCGGCGAACGTGCCTGGAGTTCGGCAAGGTCAGGGCAGACAGAGGAAAGAGAGAAGGGCATGATCTGGGACAATAGAGCATGCCACCATGATTCAACAGCCTCTTCCTATTTCTTGGGCATGCTATCTTGCTCGAGCGTCACGGCAGCATTGTGCCGCACACTCCCAAAATGCTGTATCATGATATAAAAACTCTATCACAAGCGTTTCGTCGCTCTCTTCGTCATGCGTTCTCCCAGAAAACTCATGGCATCAGATTGAGTCTCGCGTGGTCCCGCCTGGTCCAGCCCTTGAGGACGATACCCATCCCATCTCCTCATCAGGTTTCTTATCCGTCTACACTATTGTGCGCCCCAAACCCTTGGGCCAGGCCCATCAACTCAGTGAGCGTAATCGTAGACTGCGTGCTAATCTGTACCAGCACTGGTCGTCTGGGATCTCGGTGTTGGTTGGTCTTGCCGCCATCATCCCTTGAATTCTTCTTTCACCGTCGTTTTACCGTCCCATTCATGAAACGCCTTTTGCCGTTGTCTGGAGTTCCACTGTAAGGTCCTGGAAATGCTGTTTACCCAATCTTCACTTCGGCGCCCAGGTGGCATGACGTTAGCAAACGGATATCTAGAGGCCGATATGGTCACATAGTCGCCTGGAAATAGCTCAATTCTGCCATCGGGTTAGTTCGGACTTCGACAATACACGGCCATAGTACGGGTACTTACCTCTCCCGCCCGTCAAAACTTGCCCACGAGTTCGACCGTGCATCGAAGGGGACACCCAGTCGAAGAACAATAGTGTCGGGCAGGATAATCGGTCTGAATGACAGAGTATGGGCGCAGATCGCTGTGACGAGAATAACAGGATTCTCGGGATGGCATAGTGAGCCCCCAGCAGCAAGATTGTACGCAGTGGATCCGGTGGGAGTGGCGACACAAATCCCATCTGCTTGCACAGTCGTAAGGTGTTCTTCATCTCCGAAAAGTTCAATGGTTGACATTGTCGGGTTGGGGCCCCTGTCAACCACGATATCGTTCAGGATCTCAAACGTCGCGTCCGGTTTATGGGTATTTCGATCATCGGCTTCCTCTCCGATCAGTTCTTCCACGATATCTCGATGTTCTGCGTCGTCGACTCGCTTGTGGGACCGCATAACAGTGCCTTCGAATCGCAATCTCAAACTGATCGTTACACCATCCTTAAGGGCCTGCGAGAGGATGTGCTGATAGCTGTCAAAGTCAAATTTTGTGAGGAACCCCAATGAGCCTAGTGCGAAGGATAGCACAGGTGGTACGACTCTTTGGAACAGCCAGCTCGCATAAAGGACTGTCCCGTCACCGCCCAGTGTGATCACAAAGTCAAAGGTATGTGGATGCCTCCGAGCCAGTTCAGCATCCCAATACCTCAGACGCTCTCGAAAGGAAGGGTCCTCGGCACAAATACCCTCAGCATCGAATGCCGGGTTGTCTTTCAAGCTGTCCTCGACATATACAATGTAAGGTACAGATCTGTCCTTGGAAAGCAACCACCTCGTCACCTCTTTCGTTTTGGTAATCAATGTCTTGTCATAGATCTTGGTGAGCAGAAAGATGGCCCTGACCCTCAGTTTGACCTTTAAACTACTCAATCTCTTGGCCATTGTTCTCACGCTCATGGCCATGTCACTCAATTGTTTCTTCGTGAGTAGGCGGGATTCTGTCGCACGGTTGTCCTCTTGAACCGAATCCTGACCATTGCCATCCAACTTTGACGCAGGCTCTAATTCGTCGATCTGTTCGAGCTTCGATTCGACTTTGGGTTGACTGAACGAGCTTTTCTCGACCAGATTGTGGACCAAGCACTGGGATTTGGTGCGCTCTGCCTGAATCCTCTTCGGCTTCTCAACTACAGGAGTTTCCGCAAGTACGGTGGAGGATTTTCGTCTGCGGACAGCTTCATTGTCGAAGACGACCTGGGCGAAAGAGACGAGTCAGGTCGCGCAGTTCGAAATACACACACTGGCAAACTCACTTCTATCTTCCTGTTGTAGTCATCCTCACTGCTAGAACCATCGTGTCGCTTTTCCGAGCACCGCTGTCAGTATCATCACTTCTCGATTTGAGAGGCTAGACATACATCATCTTCGGGCAGAACCTCACTTATCCTGCGGCTCACCTGAGGAACATCCCTCGAGTTGGCCATGGCGGAAACTGGGAGACAAACAAAAAGAGATGGTCGACGTGAGAATATGCTCTACGAGTTCATTGATCGCACACTTGTATTCGAGCAACGGGGGCCGGTGTCGTGGTGAAAGTTTAGCCAAATTCATTGATGCAAAAGTGCCTGGGGGCCGTGATCCAATGACGCAGGAGTCGCAGGAGTCGCAGGAGCTGATGATCCCCGCCATGAGGTTTATGTAATACAGACTAGCCGGATTGATGACTAACCGGTCTCTTTTTGGAAAGCATCGCCAACTCCACGGCTTTGTATAGACAAGTAGGTTCTTCCATCGAAAAGTTCGAGAGCATAAACTGGACACAGTTGAGCTGAATTTAAGGAGAAGTAAGACAGAAGAGCAAAATAGAGAAAAGATATTGCAGTGTAATTAAAAATTATGCCCTCTCGGTAAACGGGGGATGCTTGCCGCAGTGTTGTCAAAGCACCTTGGATAGACGTTAATACATACATACTATGTAGCTGAATCATGTCTTCATTGGGTATCATATTTTGAGGGTTCTGTTCGTTAATTCATAATTTTCGTTGCCGCGGAATATTTGCCAACTCTATTCTCAGAGGACCGGCACGACAGGCGTTATTCCTCCGGTGGACGGACCTTGGACAACATGACTGGACATGTCGGTCGCTGTCTTGAAGTCCATGACGGGAACTCTCACGGTGCCGTTCTGCATCTCAAACTCTTCTGCTGATGTTTTGACCGGCGAGCTGCTCTTGGAGGAAGCAGAGTTGGAATCCTGGGACGTCTCGCTGGAGGGAGTCATATCGGATTCCGACTCGGCCACTTCGTCATCATCAAACAGTCTGATGGGCTGCTCCTCTATTTCAGCCCCCTGCCCTAGGTCAAGATGATCTTTCATCTCACTGATGACCGCCTCCAGGTTCGCACTGGTTGCAGTCGTCTCTTTTGGCATTTCCAGTTCTGACCGAGAAGGTGGTGGCGAGCCAACAGCTTCGTAGAACAGCATGAATCCGTTCCCGCGGGAGAGGACCTCCTCTTCTGCAATCCTGGTCACGCGCTCGTCGTTGAAAGAATACCAATCTTTATCTCGTTTCCCCAGGGCAATATAGTGACCATCATGATGGCTGCCGTAATGCGTCACGACACATTTCAGCTCGTAGACGGCTTCGACCGAGTTATCGTTCTTGTCCAAGGGAGCACACCATCGGCTCAAGAAATGCAATCTGGGAGGCGCTCGGACTTGAGCGGTGTTTTTTAGCTGGTTTCCGTAGTTATCGAAAATACTGCGGTTGATGTGAAGAACCAAATCTTTGGGCAGCCGCCCAACCGTGATTTGCTTTGCCTTGGTCCGCAGAACTGACTTTTTCTTCTTCTTTGGCTCGACGTCGGCTCGCTCTGATTTCTTGTCCTCGTCTTCTGTGGTGTCTGCCTCTCCATGTGCCAACTTTGTGCAATTCTCACATTCGACCCCCTCAACTTCCTCTGGTGCTGTATACTCATCGAGCAACGTCGCAACATCACAAGCCCCTTGCAAACCCAGATTTAAGGTCAAGCAGTTGAATTGCGTCAAGGACAGACCCTCAGTGAAGCCACAAATCATGCATTCGAGACATTGTGCAGTCATGCCGTCCACAGGATTCCGCAATCCGCTTTCCCTCAAACTTGCTGCTGGTTGACCCCGAATCCTGCTGGTCCACGAACATTGGACCTGCTCGTCCCCGTGGGCATCCGTTATTGGACTCTTCTTCTCGAGTGTCCTGAGGCACTCTAGACCTGCAATTGTAGAGCGTTTCATCTTGTGGACGTATTGGTTGGCCTCCTTTTCGACCGCGTCGAGAACACGTGAGAAATATTCCTGGGCATCCTGCTGTTGCCAGCTGTCCATAGATTTGAGGATCTTGGGAGTCCAAAGGACGGTAGTCGGAGAGTTCGGATCAGATAACTGTTCAAGAAAGGCCACCAAAGCTCGGTGTGTAGGTGCAGTGGCGTCGTATCTGTCACAGCATTCCATGCTCTGCTCTAAATATTCAATGAAGGCTGGTAAAGATGCCAAACCCTGCAGCACGCTGTTTTGATAGCAAGAGTTGTCCCAGTTTCCTAGACCAGGAGGTCCAGTTCCGTGTACCAATGGCATGTATGAGCCGGACAAACTCCTAACCTTCCGAAGTGCAAGCGGCAGCTGTGGTTGTCCCAGTATCTTCTGGAAAGCCTCCTGTTTTGCAACCATATCTCCAAAGTTTGCTTTGATGAAATTTGCTTCCTCCGGGCTCAGGCGGCCCAGGCGAACCATGCCGTACTGCAGAGCGTAGATCAGGGGGCCAGGGGTTATGTAGACGGCGAATTCGTAGACGGCTCTTTTGATCGTCGAAGGCCAGGCATCCAAAAATGACAGAGCATAATATCCTAGAAGCAACAAAGCAAGTGTAGAAATGATCTTGGTCTCGGTCGGGTAGGAGGTGATCTGATGGTCAGAGGGCCTGTCGTAAAATGGGCTCTCGTTTGCCCTAACCGGGAGGTTGTTCATGTCGAACGAGGGAACGCGAGAAGGGGACGGAGAAGATGCAGGCGGGGTGTGGATTTGGTAGATGTTTTCCCATCGGTGACAGTAGGAAGCGCTTCGCTCTTTGTCAAGAGATTCGAGGGAGAGGCGAATCGGTTCCGTGTGATCATGACAAGGCTGCTTTTCGGATGACGAGTAAATTGATGTTTGTATTACTTTGCACGCTCACATATCGGGAAGGCTTGGCACATTAAGATGAGGTTTCCTTCCACTGCTACAACAGGGGAATGTGCTGCATATCTTGGTAGAAACAATACAAATTCGGGACTGCAAGAATCATATCTAATTATTGTCCTCTAAAGCTGTAGATTTGCGTTTCGGTGCATTTCTACTACCTGCAGGGGAGGAGAAGTCAGATTCGTTCTGTGCTGTACTCAACCCTAATGTGGCCTTCATTGGCAGAGTCTGACCATGGCTGTCAGAGGCGTCGGCCATGTTAGTAGAGTCGTCCTTGCTCGATTCTGCGCCATTTCTCGCCTCTCGTGATATCCGCCGCCTATCTTCTAGCTCCCTTAATGCGCGTTCCGGGTCGCCAGTTACATTCTTGACCCACCACCTCTCCCAGATCCAGTCCAGAGCTAGCTCTGTCATTTTTCTCAGATACACCAGATTGGGTATGTCAGCGTGCGTGACTTGGTGACGGAGATCAACGAAGTTCTGGGGCATCCCGATCGTGGCGGCGTGAGCATACATGGAGCTTTCACCTTTGGCAGCACTTATTGAGATTCGAGGGACCTCTTCTCCCTCAGGAGTATTATCCCGAGCCATTTCAGCAGCATATGAACGAGCGACATCACGGTCAACGAATCCATTGACAAACCTCGCAAATGCCATGGCATATATGCTCTGCATGGCCAGCTCTGAGATGGCGGTACCGGATAACGACCTCCTTTGTTCATCGTGGATCAAAGCATCGGTCAAGCTTGCCGTGGCTACCAGCGCGGGAGGTAGTTGACCGGCCTTGAACAGCCAGAGGCTGACCCTGTCAATAGCACGCTGCCTCAGGTCTCGCGAAGTGTGGCATAACACGGTTGAGTATAATTCCTGTTTCGCCTGTTTCGGAAAGAACCAGTCTCGGACCATGGCTAACTCAGAGTCGTGTCGCCAGGGTGGAAACTGCAAAGCCATGGTGCTGAGAAAGCTTTTGGGCCCTAGCAGATACGAGATTTGATAGGAGGTTGGCGATTTGGCAATCGGGTTGTCGGCTCACGCCCGGGTTTGGAGTCGAATGAGGTTTGATAGGATCAGGTCGTGATCAACTAAGATTTGTTGAGCAAGGTGATATCGAAGCGACAGGAAGGGTGCAATGGGATGGTGCAGTCAGAGGGCGCGACCTCCATGCAGGCTCGTGCTCAACGGTTTCTGGTTGATCCTCCGGGTAAGAGCCCGTCAAGTGATGCAACAGAGGGAAAACCCAGACATGATCTGAGATAACGAGTTTGGTGCGGCGCTCGGGTGTTTGCGCGTACACGTGACTTTGGTGTCTCAAACCAATGACACAGCACCAATGGAGCCAAAGTGGGTCTCATGCATGTGCCCTGCTTCTATTGGCCGACAATCAAGCACATCTCATGAACCGCTGCAAGATCTATTCGTAAGGTACGAATGCACTTGTTGCTGAAAATGAAGGCCACGACAAAAAATGAGAATACCTTCTATTCAATTTCAAGGCGTGTCTGTGCCTTCCACCGATGGCAGTAATGTATTCCCTTGAGTCAAATATGATGTCTTCAAGGTGCCTAGTTATCTAATTTGTACACAGGCCTGGTGATCCTTCCAAAAGGTCGTCACATAGGGGTATCATGGCTATATAAGGACAGTGTGTGAACGCTGCAAGTATGCCATCCCAACCCACGCCTCTTGCTAAGTAACTGGTCATAGCTGTCGTCAAGTCGTCAATTTCAGGCCCAACCGTAAGAATGGCCAGAAGGGTAATAGGCGCTGTTCAGCTGCCTCAGAGTCGAAAGATATTTCATAGCCAGCGAATCTGGCTGTGCTTGCATCCCGAATGTCAAGTGATCCGCGATAGAAGGGGCCTCATACTCGTCAGAGGTATTCCACAAGTTGCCACCACCATCTTCATCGTGCTGAGCGTCCTGCTGGCCCGCCTCATCTTCTTCGGCATCCTCTGTATCGGCGTCTTCTTCGTCTTCTTCCTCCTGTTCCACAGGTTCAAAGGACTCTTCCAGCTTCAATCCCTTTCTTGCTGAGCCTGCAGAGCCGTCGAAGAGCAGACTTGATGACTGGACTTCAGCGGGTGAATCGTACAAACCCATGGCGACCAATTCCTCGGAGTCATCCTTCAAATTCGAGTCGCTGTTGCCGAGGGATAATGTGTCAAGCCCGAAGTTCTGCAATGGGAGGCAATCCGGGGAGGAGGGAGCCGTTTGTACATTCGGCGCCATGACGGGTTGGTTGAAACCCCACACTGGTTGCACGAAGGATTGTTGAGAATAGAGCGCAAAGGGATTTGAGTTTGATTTGACCTGTCCCTGGCCGAGCCACATGGATTCGAGGTAAGGTTGACTCTCATATACTGAACCCGGATCATGGGTTGGCAGCTCATCGAGCGGCGTGAAGGGCTCTCGGATCTGGGGCTCGTTCATGGCCTGATAAGAGATAGGCGTTACGAGGCCGTGGACTTGGGCCGTCGAGAAATCCCATGTAGACAAGTCCAGCTCATTGTCAACCGGGTTGAATGTCGAGTTCAAGGCCTCGAAAGAGTTCGGATGCCAACTGACAGGTCGAGAGCGAGGCATCTCTGTGTTCTGCCACTGTGTGCGGGAGCGGAGATGGTCGACGACAGACCTAGTTCTCGATGAAGCAGCGGCTGCAGTCATGGTTTTCCTTCGTCCCAATATCCGTGGACTGCTATTCCTGCTGCTCGGTTTGACGACTTTGTTGGGCCGGACAAAGTAAGAGGACACATTGGCTGAGATGGCAGGGTTGTAAGTCGTTTCGGGAGGAGAACAGTGGTATTGCTGAAGGGCATCCATGTTCAAAACGCTGTTGGCGGACAGAGAGAAGTGAAAGACTTGGGTGGTGCCAACAGTCCATATCTATCGATCGAGGGGACAAACGGACTCGGGACAAGGGCCAAGTCGATAGTGGATATGGTCCCAAAGGGAGACAAGGCAAGATTAAATTGGTACATCAGTTGCAGCGAGGAGACTCTGGCTACTGCTTGCAGCAGCCAGAATTAGTCAATACAAGAGTATATGGGTCAGGGTTTTACGAGGGTGGAATAGTTTGACCCAGGGCCAGGGTTTGGCGAGGGAGAGGCGCAAAGCCAAAGCATGACGAACATGACTCCAGGACAGGTACGGAGTACTAGGCTACCAGCAGGGGACGGGGTTTATTGGCGGGTCACAGACTTACAGTGGGTTTATCCAGGGTTGGGACCAAGGGGAAGCGATCAGGCGAGATGCATCAAGGAAAACGGGCGGCTGCGATAGCGTAGGATGTGGAAACCGGGGCAAAAGGGAGTGTAATGGTGGAAATCGGGAAAAGCCAGGCTCGGCCGGCTGGCCAGCCATAAGCAGCGCACTGCTGCGCATATTTGCGTCAGTCTGATGGGCCATGGCCGACGGCGATCTGAAAGGAAATCAGTCCCACAGAGGGAAAGGAATGCAGAACGGCAAGGGAGCTCGTCGACCGAGGAAACGGTAAGAGTGCGAGAAAGGTGGGCCGCAAAGGATTGGATGGCATTGACAGGATGACAGATTTGACTGCTGTGCAGGAGGCACCCAGGAGGGAATTCACAGCAGCCTGGAACCAAAGCTTGTCAGAGTCGTGTAAAGAGCCACGAGCCATACCCGTAAGTGGAGGTCAGAAGTGAGGTCAAGGTGGACAAGTATCAAAGGAGGCTATTCTTTTAGCGCCAAGTTTGCTGGTGGGTGGGCACTGTACGAGTGTCATACCAGCGCCAGAATCATTCCGAAGATAGGGTTTGAGGTGGCTCAGCGTGAACCTGGTCAGACACGGGAAACAGCGAGGGGAAAAGAGCGGAGGTGGCCAGAAACACCGTCTCATGCGTATTGTACAGCCAATGCCAGGTGGAAGCATGAGGTTAGAAAGGAAACGCGGCCGGCGGACACGGGATGACGCGGTTGCATTCCTGAATTGTGCGTGTTTGAGAGAAAAGCCAAACAGGCAGGAGGGCCGTAGTCTCGTAGAGGCCGCAGGGATGCATGGTTTGGCGTTGATACAGGTTTCTGAAGGGGCCAGAAATTGGTGAGAGGTGGATGGTCACAATTGAATCGCCAAAGCTGGCGTAACACTCGTCCATCCTCGTTTTCACCCGTAGTGCAGCAGGGATGTTTTGAAGTCTCGTAAAGCCCAGCTCTTGCGGTGCCGCACAATCGCCTCTCGTAAAATGGACTAGGTTGGGCTTGAGGAGGATGATCGCGAGGCAGCTCAAGCAAGGTAGGAGGACGAGGGAGAAGTTTGGCTGGGGCGGGAGCTTGGGTCAATAGCCTGCTGAGTTCAAGCTTAGCACTGTTAGCCGCCTATCCATCGGGTCGGGAAGGGTTTCTGAAATTAGTGGAGTGGAAACTGGGCAGGGTGGAAGCAAATCGAGAAAAATCCCCATGAGTCAGAACCAGGGTCGAGGGTGTATGGGACGATGGGCGCATTCAGGAAATGGAGAAGAGCATGGCGCCGACATGGCAAGTGAGAAAAGAGAGACACGGTCCAGAGAGCACAAGACTCGGAGGGTCAAACAAAGAAAAAAAACGGGCCGAGGGGGCTGCCATGTGGGGTGGAGACCGGGAACGCGCACTTGGGAAGCTGGGGCCTTTGCAATGGAGATGTGATGGAACTGCGAGAATAAGAATAACAGGGATCAATTACCCGTACATGCAAAGTTGGGTTGACAAGGGTCAAGGGGGGAATTGCGCAGTTGGCACAGATTCACAGAGGGCGTGAGCAGGTTGAGTGGCGGCCCCGTGAACACCCGGGACGATTCTCCAAGTACGTTAGCACTGAGGCGCTGTACGAGCAGGCATTTACTCGTAGCAGGCATTAGCAGGGAGTATCGGGGCGCCAGGTCACCAAGGCATCAGGTAAGAGAGCGGCAAAAAGCCAAACGGGGGCGGGCAACCAGGCCTAATGGGGGAAGGATGGGCAGTTTCGAGCCCGTCTTACTACTTCCAGGTTGTCCTCTGGAGCGATTGCTCGTACAGGCTGCCCAGCTACTCGGCTTAGACAAGGATGGAATGAGCGAGAAACGCGCAAAAAAGAAGTTGACGGTGTGAATGCGTCTGTGCATGATGCAGCCCACAGCCCACAACCTAGTCCACAGCCCCAGCTTCCAGGCCCAGGCCGGGCCCGGCTTGAAGCTGCGAGTCTGCGACTGTGACCCCTTGTCCGGCGTGGATCACCGGCACACGGCAAACTGCATGGCCAACTTTAAAACAGGATCAGCTGCCTTGAAGGCGGTCGGTGCTTTTCCCAGCAATGCCATTGGGTAGCCGAAACTACGAAGGAGTTGGTTCACCGGAGATTTTGTGATGGTACGAAAGAAACCCTCAGTACCTAGGAAGGAGTGGCTTGGGTGGACGAGATCGCGTAGAGAGGGAATGGGATCAAGGGACGATGCTCGCGAGAATACCTACGGAGGACCTCGTAGGTATGGAATCATGCTGTGAGGAAGGGCGCAGGCGAGGGAAGGGGGCACGCCCAACAAGACGCAATTCTTGAATGAAATCATGTCCTCGGTGCTCGCACGGAGGATGAATAGCCCTGCTAGTTAAGGCAGTCTCCATCTAGGCGCCTTCAATGGGGTAATGGCTTAACTAGGCGTAGCTATTTCCCCTCGGATTTTACAGGTGACTCGTACCTAGTGTCGCCTACGAGTAGACCAGACCTTAGTGCTTGTGTCGAGTCGTTTATCCCTTCGTATTGGTCCATTGTTCCCCCATCAATGCCGAACGGAGAAAGTCGAATCTCGAAAAATCTGCGATGTTTTCCTCTGACTCGGGACCTGCATCGCGCCTCTGGGTGCACCCACCTCTTCCAATCCCCTTTCACATCAGCCGCTTCTCTCCTTACGCCTGTGTGGAGTCGGTCGCTCTCCCCGAATAGCATCAGAAGACCTTACTCCATCGCCTTTGTCGACCCGACATTGACCTGTCTGCCTGCCTTGTCTTCCCTGCTTGCTTGATCAAGATTGTTGTAAAACCCTAATTCTCCCTTGACTACTCGGTACTCGTGGACTGACCAATGGCAAACTCCACAGTCTTCGGATCTTCTTTCAGGCTCGACTCTAAGTGCAGACCGCCAAAGGCAGCTGACTCCAGTCCTCCGTCAATCGTCCACTCTCCATTCTTCCTGCCGATCGTCCTCCAAATCAAACATTTACTTGTCGGTGAAACGACCCTTTCCCTTCTGGCCAGACTGATTGCTTCGGCAACAAGAGCTATGGGAATCGATCAACGTTGAAGGCTCCTGCTTGATAGGTGCATCATTCTGGAAGTGCGTGTGTGATCCGCAGGCTCCTTGTCGATGACCGTCACACAATCGGTGATTTGGGAGCACGACGGGTCCTGACTCGCCCTTACAAATTCGATACGAAGTGACATGGGGCTCCTTAGCAATCCTAAATCCCGAGCACAATTTTGGCAGTGTCGCTCTTGGGTGGAAGCGTCATCAGTGGCTGCAACAGCGCTGGTCTCCACTGTCTGACCAGTTTGCTGCGTAATGGTAAGCTTCAGGCCAAAAGGCTGACAGCCTCCCAGCGGCGAACAACACCCCCTCACACTGCTCTTCTGACACCCAAAGGTTCCTAGTGGCTTGCTGGCAAGGCGCGCGCCACGTTACCTCGCTTCGAGCCTACGATTCCTATTTTCCCGTCCACTTGGGTGCAAATGAGACAAGTCCAAAGATGCCGAGCGACATCCCCTGAGCCCTGCTCGCATGCTACGTGCCGAACACAGGGTGACTTGGGAAAGTCGATCGGCTAGCTGCCGACTTTCTTGTGCCCATCCGTGTGCCCCTCACAGACGGAGGACGATGTGGACGGAATTGCCGGCATGAGAAAACAGTCATGAGCGCGAGCAACCTCTCACAAAGGTGGTGGGTAAATCATACAGGACCGGCAACAGGTACTGAAGGGCTTGCACACGCTCCAGAGTCAGTTGTGGTTCATTTCGGAGATGGCGCCAAGCTACCGTATACCGTACTGTGCAAAACGATGAGGTATGTACCCAGGTAGAGTTCGGAGTATAGTTACTCTGTATTGACGCCCCAAAGCGATACTAGGAGCTACTCGATTGGTCTCCTAGGGGCCAAACCTCGCCCCTTTATCTCGCCCTGATCCGGTAGTCGGGACGCGCATTGAACGCACTGCGACGATAATGTGAGCGGGACCCATTTCCGTCCCTCTCAGGTAGATCCGTGGTGTCATCATGACCACCCTTGCTACCATTGCCTCTTCTAGGATGCGAAATCACAGGTCTCAGCCTAGTAGTAGTGCGTCGCACTCGTCAGAAGCACCTTCAGCGACCATCAGGTCTTGGCGACTTGGACAAGAGAGCCTGGTCGCCACTCAACGATGACAGGATTTACAGCGCTCAGATCTGGCCCAGGCCACCCCTACATCTGTTCGACCTTGGTGGATACCAAGTACAACATCAGCGGCAAGAAGATGGCTGTAGCTCGTACGGAATACATACTTGTACGGAGTTCCAGATGTTCCACAAGGATGCTTCAGGGAAGAGGGAACCTGGGGTCCAGCGCTACTAACGATCCACACTAATAGGCCTCCCGGATACTCTAACTCCACTGTCCACGTTCTCAGTTCGCACGATCTGTGCCCCTATCATCATCACTATCCTCGTTTAAGGCTAAGAAAGGATTCGTACGCCGCAACGACGGACTGTCTTCCGTGGCTCCCTTGCAGTGTTGAGACAATTAGCCTCGCAGTTCTGCATCCAAGTCGATCCTAGTTCGGACATCAGTTGATAGTTGTGTCCGCCAACAAAATAGCCTCAAGCCCCGAGTTGCTGACGGTTCAGAAGGCGACGTCGAGACCTTATCATCCGGCCTGTCACATCTCCAGCCGACCCCCAGTTTTGCACAGGCCAGAGTGGATCAGGACCGGGGTGTACACGCACGGCATCGCACGGATCAGATTTGGGCACATCCCAAGGGACATTAATTCTGACGGACCAATCGAAATGCAAACGCGCCAAAAGAGCCCTGAGGAGAATTCAGGACTGATGGGCAGGCCCACCTACCGACCCTAAGTAACTGTGCCACGACTCCATAACACCTAGGCACAGTACAACCTCGTTTTCGGTCCGCCGGATTCACAATTAAAAAAGTTTTTCGGCAGCTCGCAAGATTACTGTGGTTTGGGTGTGCGCGTGTGAGACTACCTAGTACGCCACCACGGTCTTGTTCGCAGGATCCCCGAGGGCTGGCCTTTTTCTCCAATTCTTGACTCGATACGCCGTCTGTAACACTGAGACACGTATGCTGTTTTCATCTCGATCATGAACGGAAGAGTTGGGAGCAACCATGGGTTCGCGTCATGCTGCCTGCTCTTGCAGGGGACCCCGTCTCCATTCATGCCACGCTTAAACTTGATTAGTTTTCTTCTGCAGCACCCACATGCATGATGTTCATTGTGTGGTTGCAGCCCTGCTGGCTTCTCGTTGCAAACTCTAGTTAGGGGGAGCTCTTGCTGTTGCGAGATGAGTTTTCTGCCTATCAAGTCCTCGCTAGAGGCTTTTGCTGAAAATGCAGTTGATCCAACCCATGACCCTCTCTCCGACAGAATTCTTCTCCTCAGACATTTCCGATAGCCGGGCGGAGTCCTCCGCCCCTTGTGGATTCTAGGTCAAATTTAGGGATTGACTCGACTCAATCCTCCTGTCTCTTGGCTCTCCTCACAGGCACCGAGAACAGAAGCCCACGGAAGTCGATGTCTCGTATACCTGTGTGGTCTGCGGCAAATCTAAATGAGGACATGTGTCAACAGAGGATGGGAGTGATGACGTTGGTCGAATGGTGGAACCGAGGCGTGATTACGGAGGATCCGGCCGGTGGGAAAACTCGCAGTAGGGGTTGTTGAAGTGCGTTGAGTTTCTAGCACCAAACACAAATGCACTAACTCGAATCTCTGCAGTGGCAACAGCAAGCCATGACCGCCGGCACACAGTAGGCACGAGGACAGGTCAAGGGCAACAAAGACAAGTCCTTGTCAAGTCAGCCTGGCCATCCATCCCACAGCCTGGCTGCATACGGTGGGCCTACTACTAATAGTACACAGGTTTGTTGCCCTAACACGAGCACGCACGAGCAATTTTGGAGGATGCAGGATGGTTGTTCTGGCCCCGCCGGAGGCACCTCTTGCACATCTCAGCCTAACTAGTTCCTGTCCGTTCGTCGATCACATCCTACCAGGCATCATCCCTTGGTCCAGTCTAATCATGGGGACAAGTCTGATCAACCGAGACCGCCAGGATAGGAAAGGATGAGCTGATGCACCAGCTCTTGACAGGCTGGATCATCCATCGCCTTGGTGCTCCTGTAAGGGAGTTAAATTCCAACCCGTCCAAAAAGTTCTTGCAGCGACGACAAAAGATCCCAGCACTTCAAGCTTTCTTATTTGACACAGCGACAGTCGGGTCAAACGACCACGTATCTGCATTGACAGAAAGCTTCGTTACTAACTTCAGTGGCAAGGCATCTGACACAGGCAAATTTACGTGCTCAACCTCGAAAACAGAACGATCTTGGGATTGATGCTCGATCGCTTTTCCTTCTTGAGAATGCCCAGGAACTCAATCGGGCTGCTCTATTTTGCACATTTTCATGTCCCGAAGCCACGCAAGGCAAAGATTTGCCATTGAATGAGGCAGTCTGTTTACCGAGCATCGCAGACTCTTCCACTGTACAGGCTGATCAATGCGGCCAAGCACATGGCTCGCATAGAGCATCTTGAACAGACCTACTGTGGACAGCCTGCAGGTGTCGGCGGACCATGAATTTTGTGCTGAGCAAGTCTTATTTGCTCGACTGCCTCGATCCTGCTAACTGGTTGACTTGTTCGGAAACGCTGCTCTCCTGGCAAATTCATGCCCAGCATTTCCCCCAAGGCCAATTGCTACCCTAGCTTCTGCGGACATATTCCTGCCAGTCTTTGACAGATGCTTTTGATGCTTTCTACTACATCCTTTTTGTCTTCTTCGGCTCACTACCCGGCCTCTTGACCCGTGTCGAAATGCATGATCGGCTCAGTCACTCAGTCAGGCAGTCTTCCCACAAGACCGTTTGTCCGCCTAGTTGTTTGCCACCACCCAGTAGCTTCCCTTTTCAATTCAATGTCAATCAGGTGGCAAGATGCCATGCGAGCAGGGTTGTTTGGCGATGTTTGGACTACCCACAGCATGCTCTTTGCATTTCACCGCTTTGGGTTCCCTTGATCGTGATCTCCTACCCTAGACTTACCTTCTTGAATGGAAGCGCCGGCTACGCGTCGATTGAGTATACCGGCTGACCCGGCTCGTTGTTCGCCATCATCATGACCATCATCCCCGTTGATTCATGGTTCAGGCGAGGGTATGTGAGGGACCCTGGTGATTATGCGGTGTTCTTGACGTCAAGGAACGGCAGAAGAAAACCCAGGCTCACCTCACCAGACAGTTTCACTCGGGGTTCTGTGCAAATTGGTGCCGCTTATCATGACCACTAACATTGACCGCCCTTAGGGAATTGGCCTGCTGTGCCGTCCATTGCCCCAGCGACACTGGACGCTGGGGGTACATCTAGAACGTTTACCCCGCTCATTGACAGGTATCACATGCGAGAGAGAAAACGAAGGTCCAACATGTTCCCACTTGCCCGGCACCTTCGATTACTGCCTAGCACCATTCATTCCCCACAACCAACCGCCCCAGCCGCGAGTGCTAACGCAGCCTGATATCGACCCAACCACTACGTAGATACCAAGGACTCTGTCTCAAAATCCCTTCAACCACAAAAGGTCCAAAAAGAAATTATTCATTTCATAAAAAGAAAAGAAGACCAAAAACAATCAACAGCCAGGATTCCCACCTGGTCACCCACGGTGGTACTAATTGACCGGCATATGGCTTAAGTACGGCTGAGCGAACGGGAAGCCCTGTTCTCCATATCCTGTGGTCGATTGCGGGAGAATAACATGCAAATGCGAATTATATACCACCTTTTTCCACTAGGGATTTTGTTTGAAAGAAGACAGCGGTTGAGTTGTTCGAAGGCCGTCCTTGATGGAGTATACGCTTTTGCCTCCTTTTTGCTTTCTACTCGAATCTCGCTCCTCGCGTCTTTTCTTTGTATTCAACTCCCGTTTGAAAGGGAGGATTCATGGCATGGGACGGCACAAGATATGAATCATGCCGCTCTAACAGAGTCGAAAGCTTTCATCCCTCTCAGAACATTTGTCACGGCGACATTGGTGGGTGGTTCTCGCACAGTCACAATCCACTATCGCAACCGCAACCGCAATTGCAATCGCAATCACAGTCAAGTCACCTTCTCACCCTGTCCCAGGTTTCAAGGTCCATCTAGTCCATGGGAGACCATTTCCGCAGTCTTGACAAGAGACGCTCTGAAGGCACTCTGGGTAATGGTGAGAGCCTCGGATTCCAACAATGAGCACATAAGTATACTCGGTACTCGTCAAGGATACTGCTGGAGTGCTCCAAATTGTCTGAACCCGTGTCCCTTCCAGGCGTCTCTTCTCCTTATCGACCTGCCACTATATATGAGTTATCATGGATAGGGACACTCTAGAGAAACAACCAAGGGCGTGTGGCATTCACGCGGCTTTGGTCTTGGACACCTGGGTGCGTGACAACATTGTTTGCCCAGCCTCGTGCAACGACTCGGTCCACCTCGAAGTTTCGTCTGACCTGGTCTTCATTTCCCTCTTTCCTCGTTCCCCATTTTCTCTTTCCCTTCAGAGCCGATCTGTGCATATACCAGATGGGAGCATCTACCCACCTGTATGTAGAAGCCTTTATCACCGTAGAAGACGCGGTGAGCTATGGTGGAATTCCCCATCTGGGAGTCGTGGGCGCTTGGAGTTTCGACCTTTGCTGGTTTTACATGGAGCACCAACCTCATTGAACAAACACCAATCAATCTTCCGCTCGATATTCGAATCATATCCTTCTCTAGTTCATTCGCGGCCGGGACATTGAATGCCATAAGCATGTTGGTGGAAAGCGTACAGACTCCGAAGTGGAAAACATAAGGCTCGAGATGTTGCCAGGGGGTGCATGTTTATTGGGGGAATGAATACTGCTTGCGACTCTGAGAGCGGTCGAAGACGAGAAGCCAACCCTCAACTTAAGAGGTCCAGCAGTGAGAAAATACCCCGAAGTACCTAGAGAAGAGAAGCGTCCAATGCAGAAAATCGGTGACACAGGAGTCGCAGAAGATCAAGACGGAAGGGGAACCAGGTTCTCGACATACAGCAAGAACTCTCTCGATTGCAGAATTGCAAGAAATAGCAAGTTTTCTCCGGGAGGCCGAGGGGGATGAATAGATCGAAAGACTTTGGGAACGAAATCACAGCGTGACCAGACTCGTCTCCGGGCTGGAGAGTCAGTGGGGAAGATGGAAAACAACAGGGCGAACGCCCAACTCGCAACAAGTCCACTGGAGTGACAATGTGATTAGCATGGGAACAAGCTCAATTTCCCAACCGGAGCAAACAAAGACCAACAGCTCTGCAAGATAGACGAAGAAGAGCGATAGCAGCGAAAGCAAACCAGCTTTGATTCGGTTGTAGCTTGGCGAGAGGTGTAGGAAGAAGCCTCTCGCAGCACTAAGATCAAATGTCACAACCAGAGTGAGCAGAGTAGAAGTGGCTGGTTGACGCCCAATAAAGATGTGTCCGTGTAGGCCACTTTGTCATCCAATTCCAGAGTTACTTCAGGCTTTGCCAGCTGTATTTTGGTCGATTGACATGCTCCTCCATTAATTATCCTGCCTATCGGTCAATTCCCGTGAAAGGATGTTAGATTCACCTTCTTGACATAGCTTCATCAGTGCTCCTCCATTTCAACCCAGCATCTCAACATCAAGGCCGATGGCTCTCATGAACAGGTTGACGTTCCCGAGTCGAACGCTTGACATTTCGGCTGGTAATGTCTTGCTTTGGAGAACTGTCTCCATGACTCTGTCTTTAACACCGATGACCAGCCTCTGTTGTTGGTCGGGGCTGGCGCATATGCCGATCGCAGCCAAAAATTGCCAAACGTACATATCGTCACCAGAGTTGACCGGACCAGGGAATAGTGAACCAAGAAGAGGCTCCAACATATCAAAAAGGCGACTGTATAACATGGTCCATTGTTGCCAATCCTGGTCACTGACCGACCCAGCCTCCTTCACCAACTCGGCGCGCGTCAACAGCATCGTCAGCATACCAAGCCCAATCTTGGTTTGTGCAACAACCGAGATGCTCGTGTGATCGATGAGAAGTCCTAGCAATCCGGTGATAATATTGACGGGTGCTTCGCTAACATGAGATAACAAGCACGGCATCACGGCTTGTGAGAATAGCTCGATTTCTTCCCGCACGAGTGGCGGAGGCTGTGATTCACCAGGTGCAGGGCGGGCGTCCTTGACCACATCAAGCTGATCGAGGTGGACCACAACCATCGTCAAGATGGTCAGTCTTTTGTCCTGATCAATCTGATGGAAGACACGCGGAATAGCCTTCTTGCCTTTGGCAAATGACAGAAAAGCAATGAAAGGGTGAGGAATGGTTGATCCCGGAACTATAGGATCCAGAACCTTGAGATCTTGCCATAGAGTGTTGCCGAGCTCCTGCTGCTTGTGTCGCCATTCCAGATGGGCCTGAATGGAATCTGCATCGCCCTCAGTGGGCGGGGGTGGCATTTGTCGTTCATGATCCTCCATGCGCATCAAGGTCGCATACACCGCTTCGATGTTCTTCAGAATCGTTTTGCGGTCACTTGCAGTTACGCCGTCTCCCTTTCTGGCACTTGTTGGCCGGGAGTCAGTGCCCTCCTGCCTCTTGATGTTGAGCAAAGGTTTCGGCGTCTTTGCATTGCTGAATGATATTTTACCCAAGCTACCTTCAATGATCAGCTGCTTATTCTTGGGTTTAAGCTTGGCAGCCTCAACGGCACGCTGAACTTGTTGCTGCATTCTCTGCATGTGGTTGTCTCCGTTGATCTGTTGGCGTCTGCCACCCACACGAGTACCCGTCTGGAACAGATAGGTCTGCGCAAAGTGGCCCAATGGCTGAGTAGGATGTTGTCTTGGAGCGCCGCGGATTTGGCTATAGACCTGGTAGTAGAAATCTTCATTGAGAGCAGCTTCAGGATTTGAGTCCACCGAACTACCCGTGGCCGCTACCAATTGCTGAAGCTGGATTCGAGTGATGAAATTCTTGTCCTGGGGCGTCATTAAGCCATTTCCCTTGGAAAGTAGGAAGATCTTGTGATTTCTCTTTGCTCTTTTGGCGTCTTCTTCCAGATACGCTCGTCGCTGTTCTTCAGACAGTTCCATTAGCTGTTGAGGATGAGTTATGATCGGCATGGCACCGGGTCCTTGGGGTCCGAGTGCTGGGATGTGTTGAGACCTGTCAAGGCTTGGCTGGGGTGAATGACGGGCCCTATTTGGATTCTGCAGAATCTGGAGAGGCTGCTGAGGTTGCTGAGGAGCACGTGGCTGTGAGGGCATGCGATTGTGGCTCCTAGGACCATCGAGAGGAGGTTGTGGTTGAGGCTGAGTTGGCATGCCGGGAGGAGGTCCCATGGCCGGATAGTGCTGAGGAGATTGTGAATGCATTGGCTGAGTTGGGAATGGATATGGCAGAGGTTGAGGGAATGGAAGCTGTGACTGCCTCGCTTGAGATTGGGCAAGAATGGCCGCCTCAACCTGTTCAAGGGTCATCATTGGAGGTTGCGACATGGGTGCCGGTGGAGGTGAGGGCGCACGAGCAGAAGGCAAGGCTGGAGCAGGGCTGCGAGCTGTACTGATGCGGTTCTCGCCAGTTGGAGGAGCGGCTGTGCTTGACTTTGTGCCCCAAGCCCCAGATTTTGCCTGAATATCTGGAATGTAACCCGGATCTTGATATTTCTCATAACCGGTCCTTCTGACCTTTGCGGGCTGCGCGGGCGCTGCTGGTTGGTGAGGGTGTTGCAAGGTGTAGCGCATATTCTCTTCATTGATGACATTTGAAACTTGTGCCGTTTTTCCAAAAAAGTCATAATCTTTTCCCACTGAGCCCTGACCGGTTGCGCCTTCGGCGCCGCCACCAAAGGTATCATCGTTGAAATCATCGCCGGCCTCCTCGAGTTGATCGCCTAGCCCATCGTAGGTATCTTCAAAGTCGAGACTGAAAAAAGACAGCTTAGAAACGTGAAGTCTTACTTGCAAAGGTCGAGACACTTACATGTCGTCCTGGTTGTCTTGAAAGGCCTGCAATTTCCTAGCTTTTGCGACTTCGGTGAAGGGGTTTGTGTGTTCAAAAATACCCTTGCCTGCGCCCTCAGGCTTGTCCCTGGGGAGGGAGGTGTCGAATCCAAAGAAAGACATGGGAGCAGACCTCTAAGTGAGGTTGAACTGATCAGATTCAGGAGTCTGGTTTTGTGATTTTCACCCCGCTGCAATCCACCTCTTTTCTCGACAGGGACCAAAGCGCACTGCCTCTTCGCATGATCCAGAAGAGAGAGAGGAAAAAAGGCGAATCAAGGATACTATGATATGGGCCGGGGAATATGGCAAACAGATTCCCACTTGTATACAGGTCAATGATCAAACGATAGTATTCTGAATGGCGAGGTGCTCGTGTTGATGGATTGTGGGATGTGCAGTATGGATCTCGTAAACGGCAGGTGACGATGGGATGGACAGCTAACTGCAATCGGTGACGCAGGCTTGTCTCGAACGGGCGAGCTCTGGCGATTGGTGGTGTCTTTGATGCTAAGCCTCTAACCTCTAGTTGCACCCTTCAGGGACCCCTTCCCGCCTAAACTGCCCACAATCTGCCCGCGCCTAGCCTGTTAGGCGGGCACGCAAGCCATCCCGTTACCCGAGTCCCAGCGCCCAGGGGGCCAGCTACCAAAAAAGCAGCCCACGTATTCAGCCCCATGTGGCCGACTGCTGCTAAACTGGAATTGAGGCGTTCCCTTTCTATCAAGGCACAAAAGTTTCCTGCAACACGTTGTCTCGGGGCTTGCGCGTCGTCCTGCGGCTCTCCCTTTTGCGAATTGAAATGTTTCCTCGACCTGCTTCACTCCTTTAACACCTTCACGGCTCTGAATGACGAGATTTCTTTGTTCCCAAACTCTTTCCCACCTTTTGTTTTCGTCTCAGTGTTGGGTCACTCAGTTTCACTTCGCCGACTAGGCCTCATGTCCTGATCGCTCCGTTGGTGGCCGCCGATCTTCCTCCTCGAGCCTTACTCGTATATTCAGTCTCTACTGCCAACACGACTACAGTCAGCACCCTAGTTCGCTTCCTCATACCTTAATAATACGGCCGATTCCTCGTCCAAGATGGCAACTGGTTCGGGGAGATATCTTCGTTATATACTGTTTGCTGTTTTTGTGAGTTACACGGAATCCGATGAGCCCAGGTCTGAGACATTGCATATTGACTTGACGTGAACAGGGAATCACCATCATCTACTTTATTTCCACCTCGTCACTCCCCTCCTATGCCCAACCACTGACCTCGGGTACCGCCTTTTCATGGGAACGACCTGGAGAGTCCAAGACGAGCCCGGTCGCCACCGATATCGATGATTCCATTCATCTCCCGCAAACCACTTCTGTTGCCGAGACCTCACAATCCGAAGAAACAACAACTCCCAATGTTATTTCTACTGTTCCTTCGGAACTCTCGCCCCCCGCTCCAGGCGAACGAGTCAATGCGACCTTTGTGACTCTGGCAAGAAACACCGATATCTGGGAGATTGCTCGCTCAATCAGACAAGTCGAAGACCGATTCAACAGGAACTACAACTATGACTGGGTCTTCTTGAACGACAAGCCCTTTGATGAGACGTTCAAAAAGGTCACAACATCCCTTGTCTCGGGCAAGACACACTATGGCGAAATCCCCGTCGAACACTGGTCATTCCCGCCTTGGATCGACCAGAAGAAGGCTGAGGCTGTCCGGGAAGACATGCGCCGGAGGAAGATCATCTATGGCGACTCGGTCAGTTATCGACACATGTGCCGGTTCGAGTCAGGTTTCTTCTTTCGTCACCCTCTGCTCCAACAATTCGAGTACTACTGGCGAGTGGAACCCAGCGTCGAGTTGTTCTGCGATATCCATTATGATCCTTTCCGGTACATGAAAGACAACAAGAAAAAGTACAGCTTCGTCTTGAGTCTTTACGAATACGTCGAGACTATCCCGACGCTGTGGGATAGCACAAAGAAGTTCATCAAGGCGCATCCTGAACACATCTCACCTGATAACTCAATGGGATTTTTGAGTGACGACGGAGGTGACACCTACAACAAATGCCATTTTGTGAGTACCCCAAGAAATCGTTTGCCTTTCCATTTCTAATATTTGGTAGTGGTCAAACTTTGAGATCGGTAACCTCGACTGGCTCCGGTCTAAGCCTTACATTGACTTCTTCGAAACCCTCGACAAAGACGGTGGGTTCTTCTACGAACGTTGGGGTGATGCTCCAGTGCATTCCATCGCTGCTGGTCTACTTCTGAGGAAGGATGAGATCCACTTTTTCAACGATATCGCCTACTATCATGTCCCTTTTACACATTGCCCAACGGGAGAAGACGTCCGATTGAAACTTCGCTGCCACTGCAACCCGAACGACAATTTCGACTGGAAAGGCTACAGCTGTACCTCTCGATTTTTTGACCTCAACAAGCTTAAGAAGCCTGACGGATGGGAAGCTCAGGTATGACTAACCGCCGGTAGTGTCGGAAGCCCGAGCAACAATAATGGAAATGGAAATGGTAACGGCGACAAGCAGAATGCATCGGATTCAGGTGTTTCTCTGTCATGGGAGATTTTCAAATATGCATGCTTAACGTTTAGCGCTGGATCAGTCTTGACGATTATCTTGATGAGAATTCCCTGGACGAGACGCAAGTTGCTTTCGTGGGCGGAGCGCCTTGCGGAGTGGCATGAAAGCGGACTCGACCAGGATGAGGATGAGGATTGGTACAAAAAGCCTGAAAGGAGTTCAAAGCTGGAGAACTCCGGGTGAGCGGTCACTAAGAGGAAATCAAGCTGTGGACCACTGCTTGCTGCATCTTGGGAATTCCTCCGTGTAGCGGGCCAGTTTTCCTTCTCCCAGAGACGTTGAAGCATCAATATGGCGCACCCAGCCCCTTCTTTACCCCCGGACACCGTTCGCAGCCTCGTACACATCGGAATTGTTCCTCTCTGGCGAAGAGGATTTTGCTCCACCAGGACAGATGGTCAACACCCTCGGTACCTTACATACTACGAGACACCTGTTGAGAGAGCGGACGATTACCAAACCTCCTTTCCATCAATGCGAACGAAGGGACACTGGGTCTGTTTGGAGAGCACCTTTTTAGCCCTTCATATGTTTTGCATCCGAGGCGTTGGTGAGTCGGTTGGGCTGGGGAATCAGAATCAGGGATTGGGTTACTTACGCATTGGAGGGATGGCTCGAAAAGGCTTTTATGGCCTTGAGGAACGAGATATGTTTCTCGTCTTGTCCCGTCCTGCACTGTAAAGAAATGAGTTGGAATGGACTGCCTGGTATTATTATTCATGGCATGGAGGGAAGGAAACCTGGAGCATAGGGAAACGACTTGGTACATTATTCAATTCAAGACGGAGACGCCTTGTCTGTATCTCTCTATCCCGTTTTCGGTCTCTCTTTATACTCGAGCTTGGCGTGGTACTGTACAAAAGATACATAACGTGTATAGATTGGAGGTGTTGTACTCCTGCGGCGGGTGCGCATCCAAAAAAGGAGGTGTAGGGTTCAGTGGATGGGTCGAAAGGAGACTTCCCATCCGCAGCATGATTGCAGCCCTTTGAATCGTGTGTTGAGAGCACCCCCCATTCAGATATTGTGACAGGCGAGTTGATTTCGCCTTGCTTCCCTCCAAGCCACCTTTCTCTCCTCTCACTCCGCATTCTGACCTCGGAACCAGGATGCTTTAATCTAGGTTCGACCCTGCCTCCGAAGAAGCCCCAAGCCGCGATCATGTCGTCTTCGGCTTCTTGGTGCCGTATTTGGATCGACTTGTCATTCGTGTAGGTACACCTCCCTGCAAAGCCAGAGTATGGCATCGTCAGTAAACGCGTTTCGTAGAGATCAAATAGCACACGGGTCGAGGGTCAAAGGCCTGCGTTCCTCGTTCTTCCTTATTTTTCCGATCCTTCTCTTCCTCGACATTGGCAAAGATGTAAGAGTAATCTCCCAACGCCACACATCTGCAAGCCCCGTAGGTATCCCAACGTAATACGCCGACATAGACGGAAAAGGCGAAGACTTACCAGATCAAAAGCCCCCCTGACCAAATGGTATCTGACACCGGGACAATCCTGACTCCTCCCACCTCTGACCAGCACAACACTGTGCTGCTGCACATTATGACCCTCCCCGGGGATATACGCGGAGACGACCCTGCCGCTCGATAACCTGACTTTGGCGGTCTTGCGCTGGCCCGAGTTGGGTTTTTTTGGTTTGGTGATGCCGACCTTGAGACACACGCCCTTCATGGCGGGTCGGTTGGCGGCGCTGAGCGCAGGGGAGACGGCGTGGCGGACTTTCTTGGGCTTGCGCGAGCCCAGGCGCGTCCGGATCTGGTTCAAAGTCACTGACTTGGCAGGCGTTGTCGAGAATGCTCGATGGTGCTGGCGAAGAGGGCCCGCGGCTCGGAGGACGGTGGGTGTGTGTTTTGAGGGGGCTGAGATTGTCAGTCGCGTGAGGGCGCGGAGAGCGTGCAGGGCCACAAGAGAGGGGACGGGATGCATATTGAAGGTGGGAGGAATTTGTGGTCGTGAAAGAGGGAGATGGAGAAGACCTGGATGCTGTGAGGACAAAATGTTGCTGAGATGCATTGAAATTCAAAGCTGTAGTTTTGGTGCAGGTAACACGGAGTTGGCACTAAGCCTAATCCAACCACAGCCTCGTTAATTACCCGCCGAGTCGAGTATCTTGACTTAGCAGGGTAGTCTATCTACCCCCTTGAACACAGCGGGATCCCTATGCTTTTTTCTAAACACTAGCTATCTCTGATCAGATCGTCACATTGTCGTTTTGAGCACTCTGTACCTGACTGCGCTGTTTCTGAAGTCCGCTCGCCGTCGAGCGCGTAAGGCTGTCGCTTATGTCGACTGATCGATTTTATTTGTGGACTTATGCAGGGCGTATTTGTTATCGCCTACCTGGTCAGCCTCACCAGAGCCTTTCGACTGATCGATCCTATTCGTGGAGCTGATGCAGGGCATATTTGTTGTCGCTTACCTGCTCAGCCTCACCAAGACCATAACATCATGGACAGGACACTCGAGTTTCATCTTCTTTTTGCGCAGCCTCATTTTCCTTCTGTCAAGTGTCTCATGTCGCAAAGCGAAGTCCAGTCGGCACAGCGTCCGAGTTCAGATCTGGGTCACATCACTGGGCATACTCGGTGCTTCAACCTTCCAAAGTGGATGCTGATTGTTCAGCTATGGCTTCTAACCCGCGACATCATGTTCAGCCTCCGGCAGATGCTGTTCCGAAGCGTTCGGCCCTAGGTGGAAGAGACACTACCGATACATCTCCCGAGGCAAGTGGGAGTCGCGACACGAGAGAGGATAGCAACCCAACGCACTTGGAGGACGTCCCATCCTCCACTAAATACCTTTTTAACCGCTACCCGGCGAAGGACGACGCGCGTGATCAAATTGCTCGACATGAGGCATATCAGCAGCCCTTCAGAGAGCTTCTGCAACACTCGCGTCGGGGGCGTGAGCTTCACGAGCTTCACGAGCTTCGCAAGCGTAAGGAGCTTGAGCGTCTGATATGTCAGCACCAAATATTGCTTCATGTGGATCAGGTGGATCAGGCGCTTCTAGAGCTTGAAGATAAGAAGCTCCCGGCGCCTCTAGAGCGTCTAGTGCTTGGGGCGCATCGAAAGTTTCAGGAGCTTCTAGAGGATGAAGATGAGAAGCTGCACGGGGCTCAGGAACGTCGAGACCTCGCAGAGCGTAAACTTCAGGAGCTACTGGAGCAAATACTTCAGGAGCTTCACTTGAAGCGTCAGCAGCTTCACTTGAACCGTCAGGAGCGTCAGGAGGGGGCGAAATTCAAAGCAAGCACTGGAGGACATATTCACACAGAAACTCCCAGCGAACAAGACATTGTACCAAACTTTCCACCTGAAAGTCAATTTTCTGGAGGACGGCGGTCCCCCTCACACCAGGCGCCGGTTGAGCATCAAAGACGTGTTCAAAGTGACCACTCGACTCACAGTACAACTGCTTCACCTACAGTAAAAACTTTACCAGGAACAAGACATTCGGACTTTGCACAACTCCCATTGAGTTGGAAAACCATTTTGGCAGTGCGCAAGGCTGTGGAATACTCAAAGATCGGCGGTGGCGTGACTATTAGTGTGTATTGGACGTTTTTCCAGTTCTTGGAAAAGCAGTTCGGCAAAGGAGATATCAAAGTCGATTCAATTATCACGGTAACCGGGTCGGTTCTCCGGGCACAAGCAACGACTTGCGGTGATTACATCCGAACAACGTGGTCACGCAATGGCCTTTTTTTTATTCGCGTACTCGAAGGCCTTTGGAAGTCCTATAGGGTGATGTGTGAAAAAGACAGGAGTCAGAAAGTCACCGGATTCACTATACCGTGTGAGGACGGGGAAAGTCAGAACGACACAGGGCTCAGTATACCGTTTGAGGATGGCAGGGGTCAGAAAGTCATCTGTCATATCCTTAAAAGTGGGAGCTTGGTGACAGTGGAAGCCAGCAGAGCTAAAGAGATGATGAGGGAGCTCGTTCTGATGCTTGCCTGGGCCGGCGCAGCATTTAGTTCTCCTCCCGACGATCAAAACATCGCCTCCTGCCGCGCGGAACTCCTATTCTCCGACACAGGGGAAATTACTTTGTCCTTTCACAAGAAATCACTGTCTGAGGATGTCAAGGCCTGCTGGTTACCGCTCTTCTCGGGAGTATCGATCGCATACGGCTTTCCTATACATCCACGGCAGGAAGAGGTCGGACTCGAAATACCTCTGCAGATTCTCGCCGCTCTGTTAGGCGCCGTTCGCCCTGTCGAATATCAGGGCGGAGTAGTTATCAAGGGGTTTTCTAGCATGATTATACCCATCGAGAAAAGAGGTGAAATTGTCCAATGGCACCTAGTGGCCAATGCGGACCGTGAACAGCGCCTCTCATATCGTGATGGTCTTGCACGCTGCCCGCAGCGGGCTTTGGTGGACCAAGTGGACTTTGAATGCCTTCAGCAGACTCGTGCAGTGCTTGGCTGGTGTTCTGCTGCCCGTTGTTTGCTAGGTAGCCATGATGCCAACTACAAAACCATCGAATACTCGAGTGCTATGGAGGCCGGAAGGTCGCTCAATTTTGCAGGAGGAACCCTGGGCTTCCAGCAATTTGGGGTGGCGCAGCTCGATTTCAGCCTTGGGCCAAAGGACGGAAAATGTCACTTCCAGCGAACTGGTCCTTACCAGAGAATAGTGAGTGTGGCAGAAAAGACCCGGGTTGTCCTCTACGACACGTCGGATCAACGGGGATGGCTTGTTCCTGCTTCAGAAGTCATCCTGCACATGTGTCAGCACCGGCATCAGATTGAGCCTTTCGAGATCGGCGGTTCACCAGTTCTGCTACCTTGCACCAGAGCTACGGGACAGTCTGCTAAAGATATACTTCTTAGCAATGCATCGCTGGATCTCTGCGACCCCAGCTCCGAGAAGTACACCTTGAAGGACCTATTTTTGAACTACTGGACACTACTTGAGTTTCTTCTAGACCAAAACGTGAGAAGGGATCAAGCTTCAAGCAATGAGATGCATATGCCTCTGCACGAGGTGCTCCAAGGCTATGAATACATGTCCGTGGTTGATGAGCGCTCTCCCTTTCGGACAAAGCAAATAGCCCTCAGAAGGACTTGTGGTGGCTGGCCGGCTCTAGCACGAGATGTGGATGCTCTGGTCCTTTTCGCTAGTGGATTCGGAGACATATTGCGTCCTCTGGAAGATGACCAGTCTCATCATATGTGCCGCAAGTGGCGTCGTATGCCCAAGGGACAGGGCTATCTCGCTACCACTATCAAAATCCTACAGGACCTCTATGAAGTTGCTGGCAGTCGGCTAGACCGAAAATACCTTACTTCAACTCATCTACGGTGGGTGCAGGGTGACTCAACGTTGTTCGGGCCTTGCGCCTCTCCAGGAGCATTCCGCTGTCACTGCGTCCGTGTCCAAAAGATTGTTCAAAAGTCGCTCTTCTCGCACAGGATCGACACAACAGGACCCCCAGGCCCGGTCCTTGACGGGTTCGAGAACGGTGCGGTAATTTTTGGACAGTCTGATTATGCTCCTACCAATACCAGACCCGCGTCCGACAAGCCTAAAACGACTGGGATATACAGCCAGCCAAACTTGGTCTTTGTCGCTGCCGGTGAAAGAGAACCGCGTCAAGATGACCTGCGAGGTTCTACTGACCTTGAGTATCCATTCTGGGGAGACACTATCTCAGCTTCGCAGCCTTTTCGACCGGAGACTGCGCCTACGCACGGTTTTGTTGCAGGAAGGAGTGCCTCTTCATTACAGTTGTCCATGGCCAGACTTTCTGCGCAGCAAGTGTTAAGGACAGCAGAGGAGACCGATATTCCCATCCGTCTCCAGTACGCAGAAGGGCATTCATCTCCCAGACAATGGGGTGAAGCTCACTCGTACGGAAATTCCCCAGACCATGAAGGGGTCGAGGAAGTGCCCGTGCAACGACCAACAGCTTCGCCGCCTGAAAGCCGGGAATATTACGAGAACTATTCTGAACCTCGATACCTCGCCAGAGCCGAACATACAATCGGGCATTCCTCGCGCCCCCATGGCCGAAACACGAAGGAAAGATCAATGCCAATCCGATGCACAGGCCATCATCAGCATGGGGGATGAGCAGCCTGGCCTGCCTGGAGTACGACGACGGGGGCTTCCTGGAAGGCGCGAATCCTGAGCAGTCCACAGTTCTGCAGGACTTGTACTCTCGACGGACCTGCCGCCTTCTGACGACGGCGTGGGACAGAGATGACTCCATTACGACATTACCTGAAGAAGCGGCAGGTCGTAGCTGCTGCCGTTACGGACGTTGCGACAGGTGCTGTATGGATTTGTGTACGTGGCCAAGGTATTTCCTTTTACAAGGGTTGATTGAAATATGCGAGTATCTCTAAAGCATTTATCTATCTATATATTTCTCCGAAGAAAGATATATCCTCCCGATGCAGTAATCATCAAACTCAAGATGGTCCGGGCGGCCGCCATTCCGGGGACTGTGAAAGACGTGCTGGAGGGTGCCACAGGCAAAGCGCAGACATTAGCCCAAGAGTACTTCGACAAGCCAAGTCCTTCCCCGGGAGGAACACAGAAACAAAACCCATCTCCTATGATACCATCCGATACTATATGATTCCCCAGTGCCCGTCCTCTATATCGTGACACCCATCACATCAGAACGCCACCCACCCCCTGCTAACAAACAGGAGACATAGAGGCATTCAGTTCCCGGTCGTGGCTGAGCTCCCCTCTGGGAATTTTAATTCGTGCCTATCAAGGCTGGTAATGAATAGGTGCGAGATGGTCAAATAATCTCTCTTAAATACCAACCTAGAATGCCAGTATCCAGCCTCGCCCAATCTATCTATACCGCACAGCCTTGTCGTCCTTTCCACCAATCAATCACCCGGGGGTCTGTCTATGTTCTTTGCACGCACGTGTACCCCAGTACAGTGATTTCAAGAGACCTCCAAGCGCTATATATCCTTCACAAAGTCCATCGAAGAACTATCCGACCTTGCAGTGATTCAAATTGTACCGGGCGCAGCAAAAGAGGACGGGACACCATGCCTCAAAGTGGTGGTCCTGGGGTCCAGAATGCGGCTGTGGAGCTAACCGAGTCCTATACCTTGTCGTCCTCGTTGATTCTGACTCCCGCCTGACCCATAACCTCTCCTCTCCCACAGCCTGGGTCAGACGCCCACCTAAAGCCTCTATCTCCAACCTCGATGTCCATGAGGGCTCGCAGAACCCTGTCCCATGTCGTCCTCATTGATCCTGGCTCCCACCCAACCCAATCCATACCCCCTCCTATTCCCATCCCCCCGTATCAGGCACCCTTCTAACCCTCAACCTCGACCTCCTCCAATCTCTTCATCTTCCTCAGATCCTTCCAGAACCACACCTCGTCCACCAATCTCCCATCCCTCGGCGAATAGCCGTACTCGCGGACAACACCCAACCTCTCGTACCCGAGCTTCGGGTAGACGCTTTCGGCGCCGGACCCGACCTCGGTGTCGAGCATGAGATTCCACCTCCCCAGATCCACAGCCAACCCCTCAAGCCGGGCCATCAGCTGCCTGGCGATACCCCGACGGCGATGGAGGGGCGAGACGAAGAGTTTCTGGACGAGGGCGCGGAAGGGCCCCGTTTGGGAGAAGGGCGTGCTGAGGGAGACGACGCCGGAGATTTCCAGCTGCTGCTGCTGCTCCTGTTCTGGGTTCGTCGTCGAGTGGATGACGGGCCAACTCCGTCCCTCACTCTCCCACGGCGACGCCGGAACAACAACAACATCCTCCTCCCCCTTGGCTGCCCTCGTCGTCGCTGTGCGATCATCGGTCTTCGATACATGTATGAGAATATGGCGCTGGCCGCTGCTGACCTCTCGCAACCGCTCCTCCCACCACTGGTACATCTGCGCGTGTGACAACGGCGGCAGGAAAGTGACCATGGTGCCGTCGTTCAAGATGCACGAGCCGTGGAGGTGGACTATGCCATCGAGAATCGAGGAGATATCGGTCGTAGAGGCCGTCACGAGGTGGATGCCCGCGGAAAGAGGCTCAGACATCTTTTGTTTTTCCTAGTTGGCCCAGTGACCGCTGCACCCTTCGTACCACAGTTTCTTGGACCAGGGAGAAAGATCTGTAATAGATGACAGCGAATGCTGAGCTCACAACCACACTTGGTATTCGACTTGAATATCTGCACCGGGAATTCTCTTTCGCTAGTCTAGAGATCATATGCAAGGAAAGTTATGCTTTGTGTTGTACGCCTCTAACAAAAAAATATCTGGCAAAACGAGACCTGCTGTTCAAATATTAATATACCTACTCCAGACCGTGTCCCTCACCTTTGAAGTACCGAGTACAACTACCTACCTACTCCGGCATATATTTTGCATGTGATCGCAGGGCGCGTTCTTTGTGATTGGGACTTAAGCGGCTCGGCGGGTCCTTTCGATTGCAGAAATATTGATTATTCAACACAAAATGCCGCGGGCTGAGTGGCCGATTTTTCACGACCGTCTAGAACTAAAGCATTAGTTCCAGGCAACAGCCAGGCAGAACAATCAAGGGAGGATCTCGCCCACGTAGGATTCGAGTTTGGAGAAGACCCGAAACTCGCCAAAAGGGGTCAGGTCGGCGGAGAAATGCCTCATACGGCAGGCGAGAGCGAGATAGCGAAAGGCGTAGTTTTATGGCAGCGTCTCTCAAAAAGACAATAGATTCTAACGTCCAGCCCCTATCGCGAATGTCCGTAATAGGCTATGGCACCACTACCGCATCCGTCTTCGTGGAAATCGATCCATACTTGTCCTACCATCCCCAGAGGGCATCTACGAGTATAGTCTTGCAGAAGTGCGGACCGCGGAGGTACGACATGTGTCAAGACAAGCATTTCCTCGGTTTTATCCTGGGGAAGATCAGTCCTCCCAATAGCCATATCTTTCGTATTTGAACGTGAAATCTAATTGTCCAGCACTATTCCTGGGGCATTCTCAGGCCTAGTCGGCTCAACCCTGCATTTCCAATCCACCCGTGCCATGGATGGTTTCGCCTGTGAAATACGATCCCAGAGGTGATGCTAGAAACACGTATGCTGTGGCCATTTCAACGGGCATACCCGGTCGCTGGAGTGGTGCCTCCTGGACTCCCAGCGCACTCATTGCTTCCGGAGGGTTTCCTTTCGTAGCAGGTTGTAGCGGCGTCCATCTATCATCGCAGAAAGAATGTTAGCTATCCGTGAAATTACGACAGAAAAGAGGTGGCATGAGAGAGCTGTAGTGGACGTACATGATTCCAGGTGCAACGGCATTGACCCTGATACCCTTGGGCGCCAACTGCTGCGCCAGACTTCTTGTGAATGTGGTGATCGCCCCCTTTGTCGAACTATAATCCAAAAGTTGAGGATTGCCCATGTATGCAGCCACCGAGCTCGAATTGACAATGCTCGATCCGCGCTTCATATGGGGCAGTGCATATTTGACCATGGCAAACATGGCCAGGATATTGGTGCGAAAAGTCTTCTCCACCACCCCGAGATTGATGTCTTGAATGTCGTTGCAGATCTCTTGCATGGCTGAATTGTTGACGAGGACCGAGAGCTTGCCGAATTTCTTCATGTGTGCCTCGACGATCTTCTTGCAGTTCTCTTCCGAAGTGACATCCAGGGCAAGCGGCTGAGCTTGGCGGCCTGCCTTCTCGATCTGAGCCTTTGTCCATTGGGCATCTTCCTCTTCTTCTGGAAGATAGACAAAGGTGATGTCAGCACCTTCACGAGCCATGAGCACGGCAACAGCTCGTCCAATGCCAGAATCCCCGCCGGTCACAATCACGGCTTTGTCTTTGAGCAACCCCCGGCCTTCATAATCTTTCAGAAAGGGAGCCTTCCCTTCATCGTCCCAGAACTCGAGTTGCGTCCAGTTGGCGTGTGGCGCAAGTTTCGAATCCAGTCCTTTACCACCTTCTTGGTTTTGTTCCTTCAGCGAGCTTGCTGGATAGGCCGTTGGAGGGGCTTGTGGCTTCTCCGACATGGTGTTTCATCCGACTGTTAAAGTTGTCTGTGGTTGATCAATCGTAGAAGCGGTTGAGCCATTGCAAGACGCAAAGAGTCCGCGGGATTTATTCCTTCCATTGCCATGTGGACATGACATCAAGATGATCAGAGGAGGAATGCCGTCATCGACAAAATCATCCCACGAATCACCGTTGCAGACACGAGAAATCATGCTTTTATATCTCGGCGCTTGTTCCGACGGGCCATTCATCCTGAGCCTCGTTGAGCAGATCACTCTTCCTCTTTGTCGTGGGAAAAAAATCATCCCACGCGTCGAAGATGGCCGGGATTCAACGCCGCAACGGCCTGTGGGGCAGATTTGAATGTAAGGCTGGATCACTTTTCCGGATCCGATCGGCCAAACTCCTGTAGCTATGGCAGGATCGACAACAACAACGCCAATGATTCACCTGAAACCGCACGCAGCCCTGGCGGAAGAATTGACGTTGTGACAATTCGCTGATGGTTTGTTTTAGAATATGTATCGTGGAAAGATCTAATTGTTAGAGCATACGCCGCTCCCGTCACTCCGACGCGTACAGTGGCGACCAGTTCAACCGGCCCGCTCGGCCAATTTGCACAACTTGGCTTGTCAATGCTGCGCGCAGGGTGGAGGACAAAAGAAGTCGTATCCTGACTCGGAAAGGGCCTGGTGCTTGGACAAGCTCTGTTGCTTTGTCAGAATGAGCCTCGCTCTAGCATCCCAGGTCATTGGATTCGTCTCCTTCAGCATCACACTAGCAACCTTGTTGGGTGCGTACTCGAATCCGGAACGGACAGCTTCTGCTAGAGTCTCATGATATCGCAGGGGTGTACCGGGATCTTATATCCACAATGCGCAAAGCTGACACCACGATCCCACTGAAGCTGGGCAACCTTCGACAGGAACTCGAAGAAGAGAGAGCTCTCCTCCGCTATCGATGCCGCGAAGGTGACCCGTACGGTGTCTTCCCTTCCTTGCGCAAACGGACGCGGAAACAGCGGGAAGTGTCTCTGCTCCTCCAATCGTCAATCGAGAAGCTATGGCTACAGTTCAAGAATATTGAACGGCCATTCCTCATAGGAAATTCGCTGCGCGCAGAGCAGGTCCAGAGGGGCGACTACTGGGGTGAAAGCGATATCGAAGAGAAACCCCGTGCCAGACCAGATAAGACCAGGACAAGGGACCGGGTGGATTTGGCCGAAGCTGGATTGGCTCCTGACCAACAGCCTCGTTACTATCGGACTGATCTCGCCCATCGTTTCATCTGGTGGGCTCTGGCCCAGCGCCTTCACTTCGGATTAGACTGACTCGCGCTAGGTGGCAAAGTGTATCAGCTGTCGAGGACATGTTGAATCAGGTCCAACGTATTCAGATCCGCAGGATGGAGAGAGATGTATTTGAAACCGATGAATTGGTGAAGCGTTGCTTGAACACGCTAAAAGGCTCAGGCGGCCGTGGAAGAAGCGTACGTGGAGGCTTTAGCAGTAGTGGTGGTGGAAGTGGAGGACGTGGTGGTGGCATTGGAGCCGTCAGAAGACGTAACGTGAGATCGAGAACGGGCACCCTAATGAATCCAGGTCGACGCAGTAGCGCAGCTGGTGAGTACTTCCGAGAAGTTGAAGAAAAGGAAATCAGACGGGTACGCTCGGAGAGTGGCGGACCTCGAGAGGGTCAAGCAAGTAATACAGGACGGCGCCGCAACCGAAGCCCAGCGCCACGGTATGAGTACGAAGTCATTCACCCGGGAAGAATCTCTGTTGATGTGGGTGGTGGTGAGCCTGGGCGGTTTGAGCGGATTGTGCGGAGGAGAAGTTATAGTCGCGACCGCAGTCGAGGCAGATAGTCTGGCATTGAAAGACGATGAAGCCGTCCTCCTCGTGGGTCAATGAGGCTTTGCATCATCCGTACACTCAGAAGGCTCTCGCACACATTCTTGTCCGACCAAGTGGCCATGACGAATTATTCCTTTCTCCAGATCTTGAATTCTTCCTCGAGGTGAGCCTTGAGCTGTGTAAATTTATTCCCAAACATCTTTCCACAACGCCAGCACTTGAACTCCTTCCTCAAGTTCGTGTTCTGATAGCCTGTTTGGCGTCTGATATCATCCTTCGCAAGCGGAAAATCCTCAAGCGGGATGAAAAAGTCAGTATTGAAGCTGTTGTAATGCTTCCGGTGCTTCAGTCGATCCGAGTGCATGTCACGACTGATGATGTGAATATGGAGTTGACTCATCGAAGGATGCGCATGGATTCCTACTTTGAACTCCTTGGAGAAATCTCGTCCAGGTGGCAGTTCGTCTGGAGGATTCTCACTTTCCATTGCAGCAATGCGAGCTTGGCATGATTCCGAGTACGGACTGATCAGCCTAGACAACTCGGATGCTGCCAGTTGGACAGCTGTAGTTGCCTCTGTTCGCACCATTTCCAGAAAATCCTGGTCATCCAAAGCATCACGGGGGTTAAGGGCTCGTTTTGCCGGGTCTCGTGGCAGAAGAAGTAGGTGGACTGTAGCTTTTGGGAATGCATCGCGAACTAATACGCTCTTGTCATTGTGAAGGACGACAATATCGGAGGGGAACTTGGCCGGCTCTAAGATGTATGGGAGAAGGCCATTCAATGCATCATTTGGGTTGCTAGGCCGGGATTCTTGTGGCTTTGGCTGCTTGTGTTTAGGAGACATGAGTTCCGAGAAGGCATTGCGCTTGGTGGCGAGGGCACTAGCTTTTGATGCTTCCTCAGGCTGCTCATCATCGATGTTGTGAGGCTTTGATGCCATTTGGTATGTTTCCTGGATAGTTATGCTTCAGAAGCGTGGGTGATAAAAGGAGAGCAATCCTCCAAAAGGTTTGCAAAAGGTGAAAAACGTCACTGCCTCCAGCGACAGCGGCGCTTCAAGTCCTCTTGCATTCAAGAGTGACACTGGCCGGAAAGTCAGAATATGCCAGTGAAGAAGGAACAAAGAGACTTTGGACAGCCGATGCGAGGGAGGAGCTGGTCCAACTCTCACCGCCGCCACTGTCGTTGGCCACAAATGCCGTGGCTAGTGCGGTATCTACGATATACTCGATACATGGTACATCAACATCCCGGAAAACATGGTGGAAGTTCGAAGCCACGAGATATGCTTCTCAGTACTCAAGATCTCATTCTGGGAGAAAGGCGGGACTTAGATGGCGCTGCCTTCAGCAATACTCCCTCTCCTTCTTTCTGTCTCTCCCTCTGTGGGATGTCTGTTTTCTGTATCTGGTGTATGACTTGCATCCCATAAGAATCAAACGCCGTGGCAGAATCGTCCTCCATGACTGCCAAACCCCCTCTTTTCCCCTCCCAATAATATGTTAAAGAAGATAATCTTTCAATTTTGCGGCGCAAGCCTTAAGAAATCTTGATTCTCAACGACTTTTTGGCACCCCAAGAAAAAACATGCAAGCCAAACCAGTCAGTCCATTTCCACTCCACGAGAGACATATGCACTCTTAACTCCATGCAGTCAATGAGCCCGGCAACCCCTTGTTTGTGGGATGTGTGATGTTGGTATCGCACCATAAGCGGCCGCTTTCTCAAGTCCCCATCCCTTTACATAACCACACAGCGACTGCAGCAGCCTGCGCTCTCTGCTTGGTTATCCATCTCCATCTTTTGACCAGGGCCTAAGGACCCGAGCCCTGGCGCGCCGCCGGGGTACCCTGACATCTCTCGGTTATATCTTCGAATTTCTCGAACGAGGTCGTAGAAGGCATTGTCAACGTTTATTCGCGATTTGGCAGACGTTTCGATGAATTTGCAGCCGAATTGTCTCGCCAATTGAGCTCCCTCCTCTTTTGAAACCACTCTCTCCGACTCGAGATCACACTTATTACCCACGAGAATGATGGGAAAATAATCCTTGTCCTTGACCCGAAGAATCTGTTGCTGGAAGGTCATGATTTCTTCAAACGATTGTCGCGAGGTTATCGAATACACGAGTAAAAAGCCTTCGCCGGTCCTCATGTATTGCTCTCTCATAGCCGAGTATTCTTCTTGACCGGCGGTGTCCAGAACGTCGAGGAGAGCAACTTCGTCGTCTATCATGCATTGCTTGCGATATGAGTCTAGACATGTCAGCGTGCTTCCCAGCTTTTGACTTTCTCTACCCATCCGCACCTTCAATTGTAGGGTCATATTCATCGACGAAGTGGCTTTGAATCAGCTGGATGGTCAAGCACGACTTGCCCACCCCTCCACCTCCTACCACCACCAGCTTGTATTCGCGCAGAAACTGGAGCGGTTGCGTTAGTTGTGACATTCTCATTTGTGGTTACGAGGATGAAAGATTGGAAACCGGGGTCAAAGCACCTTTGAAGCCATGATAGAGAGCTACAGCCACAACTCGGGGTCTCGGGATGGAAAGACCTCGCCAGAGACAGGTATTCCAAAAACGTCAGGGTGGCGTTTATCCTGGCACTGGGATATTCAGCGGGCAAAAATGCAATACCGGAGCGCTGGGCTGAAGGATCTCCGACAAGAAGGGCAAGGGCGCAGGCGAGAACAGTTCCGTTCGTGGATACCTCGTACGGTGATAGGGATCGACGGGAAGCGGTGGATGGGGAGAAGAAAGACAGGGTCGATCGGTCGTCCTCCACAGCTCGAAGTGAAACAGAGGCGTTGAAGCACTTTGTAACAGCGAACTGCGAAGTTGCCGCAGACGAGGCGAGGAGGAAGAGAGACGGAGGTTTCGATAGCTCAGCAATATTCGAGGGGTTCGTGTTCGCTTGCGAGGCTCGGTTGTCACGATGAGGATAGTTCGTAGGGTGAAGGTTCAGAAGCGTCGTGCGAGAGTCGAGGAACTGACGGAAACAGCGATGGTGACTTCGTTGCTGAGAAGAATGAACAGTGGAGAGTTTTTGGGTCAAGGGCAGGAGGAGTTTAGCAGGCCAAGGGAGGTTCTGGGAGTGGCTGTAAGTGAGGTGGTGTGGATGGTGTGGATGTGGACTGAGACTCTAGTTTGGGGACCGGGGTCAAGGATCGCAGGTCGCAGGGCCGCAGGGAGAGAGGAGAAGACAAGGGGTCCTTCCCACCTGGTCCAAGGCGAGGCACCAGAGGCACTGCAACCACTTTATCACACCCGTTGGTGAGGGAGTAGTAGTAATAGTAAATTGACCAAACACGGAGTAGTTAAAGTCTTATCGATGGTCGTTCTCGCGACGGCCAAACTATCTTTTTCTCTACAGCGTACGAGGTACTCCGCAAGGATTCAATCATCCGAATACATGTGCGATGGTGGCCGTTGAAGGACCTAGTAGGGGATCCCAAGGAGAATCATGTTGATCCAAGACACGAAAAGAAGGCGAAGGAGACGCCAAACCGATGATGGATAGCAGGCAACTCTGCTTCCTCCGTCTCCTCGTCATTCGGTACCGACAACTGTTACTCCCCAAAGTCCAACAATCCCCAACAATAGGTGCCTTCTGTCGCTCAAAATGTACCTAGGTACCTAGGTAGGTAATACCCAGTGGCAACTTTTTCTTCTCTTGCTTTCTGTTTATCGCCGCTGCCTTACAGCAGGAATGCAGCAGCCATCCCGCCTCTCCTGGGTTACAAGGTCCGATCAATTGTACCGAGTACTTTCTCTTCCCCCCCCTATTCTCTACCTACCGAAAAAGAAAAGGCCCTACGCTCGCCTACCTGCCGCCCGCTCCACCAGCACAAAGCATGGGACATGTCCCCTAGCGTGGTGCCCATGTTAGTGCCAGAAAATGTGAGAGAGAAACCAACCATGGCAGCCTAGGCTCCCCTAGGAGAACCGGGTGGGCGGTAACCGCTGAATACCCGCCCGCTCAGTTCCATCAATTCCATCCAAATCTCGACACTGGCACCGACCTGGATGCCTCTACCAGCCGTTGATTCGGCGGCCCATCGACCCATCACACCCGTTCACACGCCGTTCAAGACTTGCTTTCCCTAGCTCCGCGCTTCTATCCCTGGTCAACAACCCAGAAACCTTCGTCCTCGTATTTGGCACCCTGTGGCTTCCATGCGCTCGGGACATTGTGCTACGGAGGACACACTACGTACATTCCACAGGGGCAAGAAGCAACTCGAGATAACGGTCTTCTCGCTCTGTTCCCCTCATCCTCTGGTCGGCAGACCCAACGTTCGTCTGGGAATATGGCCAAAAGTGGCACGATCACCGCTTTCGCAGGCCAGTCCAAACCACAAGCGTCATAGCCGCCCGCAGTTGTCATTCTTTCCCAACCCCTGTCGAAAGGGATAGCAGTCATTCTTGGCTCAGGGTCATTCGCCCATGAAGGTTTGTTCGAGGCATCCACGTCAAGGGGAATATGAGCACCTAGAACTGGCATTGATTCGATCTTCCACCTGCCCCGGCTGTCCGAACATGATCAGCAGACAGCTACGAGGACCTACAGAAGGAATGGGTGACGAGTTGCCGATCATCGAACCCCTTTGGATATCCACTTGGTCAAGGTAACATTCTGGAAAATTGCCCAAATCCGACGTCTTCTTGATTCGTCGAATTCCACCTGGAGGTGCGCCTCCTAGCAACCCTCTGCCTTGACGATGATACCAGCATGAACAGGCCACGAGCCATCATGATTGTGCATTGACCGCAAAGCTTCGGCCCACGTGGTTTTCCATGTGTCACACCCGCCCACCACCTCATTCATACGCCCAGCCGCTTTGATCCTGCCATGTCCCGTCAAGGGATCTATTCGATAGGCATCGCACACTAGCGACCTGGGCATCATCTTGCATGAGATAGCCTGCGATACATGCGACGACCTCGCTTGCAAGACCCCGGATCGAGATTTGGTGGTCTCAATGCGGCGGAAAAGCAACGACATCATGACGCACGTTTCGGGAGAATTGATGCAGACGGGCTGATCATTATGGTTCTAGAACGGCATCAAGCATCTTTGTCCTTTTTCACGTCGGTCTCGTCGTCTGTATCATCTTCACCTTCTACTCTGACCCTCGTGCCTTTGACGCCCGCGGCCACCTCCGCCTCTAGCGTATCCATGTATTCTCGATCACTCCCCACCAGGGTCACCACATTCTTATTCTTGCCCCATCGAGGATAACTTCCCACCTTGATGCCCTTGGGCTCGACTTTGGCGGCCAACTGAGTCAGGTAATCGGCAACCTGACTCTCCGCCAGTGGAGTGCTAAAGAGCATTCGATACATTCCCTTTCCTTCGGGGTCTTTTAGACGAGGAAGAATGCGAGGCCTCATCCCCTCCAGCAGCGTCTCGAATATCCTCGGCACACCGGGTAGAATATGGATGTTTCGATTGACCACCGAGATGGGGACCCAGAGGTCCTCCTTGACATATATAACCTGCTCCTCGTCGGGAATATTAGGGTCCGTCGGTAGTTGAGCCATGCGCATCTTTGCTGTCAAGGCCGGTGAAGGCTTGTCCCAGTCGAAATCTGGCTGTGATTTGTGAGGCCTGGAGTATTTCCTCATTTTGGCCATGGTCGGCTCGTGTAGTTTCAGCTCCAGACCAAATGCTTTGGCTATTGACTGGTATGTTATATCATCGTGCCTTCCATCTGTCAGCGATGCGCAGTCTGTCCAAGATATGTTGCTGGAGAAAAGACATACGTGGGACCAATCCCGCCGCTTGTTACCACGAAATCATAATTCTTAGACATGCGCCTGGCCGCCTCTATTATCTCGTCTTCGTCGTCTGCAATGACTTCGATCCTTTTGAGTTGCATCCCCAGGGAAAAGCAGAAGCGGGCAAAATATGCGGAATTAGTGTCGACGGTCTACCAACTCGTGCACAGCTTGTCAGTTCTCTGCCTTTCTCCCGAGCGACCATTTTGCGGATAACTCTCTGGGGTATCTGACCTTTCCACCCAGAACCTCATCACCTATAACTATACATCCCGCCGTGTGTATCATTCCCTTGCTGGGCGCAGAAATGGTGTCGAGGTTAGATGATGATGTCATTTTGGAGGCCGAGGGAGAGGACAAGGCGACGGCAGAGCGGTGCGCGTAGTTTGGCAGAGGTCGTAAGAGGTGTCTTGCGATGAGAGAGAGGCGAGAGAACATTGAATGCCGACAAGTAGAGAGCGAGCGGTGGGAAAGATCGTTGTGTGTGTGGATGGTAGATTTGCATTGAGGAGAGTGGTGCAGGTGGAATTCAATGCAGGGCGCAGGTCAATCTCGTCAATAAGCCGGCCGAAGGATGGAGATGCCAGTGCCCCACCATGACCAGAGCACCATGGACCACCGTGGACCACCACCAGCCTGCCATCAAACATCTCATCACAATACTCCAACACGACACCACGGACAACCCTGGACTTATACCAAGTGATAGTGAATCTCCCCAAGGGGCATCTTTGAATCGACTCGCAGTCTGCGAGGAATCCTCCTCCGCCGCCCTTTCTCGAGCACTCCGCAAGTCGAAACCCGAGTGGCTGCACGAGGCCGAGCCCTCCGACCTTGAGTCGCCGGACATCGCTGTCGTTGGCGTTCCCCCTAGCGACAAGCCAGATCGGATCACACGGGTTAGACCACCGTACTTTCTGCGCAGGCGGTAGAGTCCGAGTTAAGCTGAGATACAGCAAAACATGGTATTATACTCTCTTCAATTCCATCTCGGTGCCACGGTTCCTGAGCCATTCATTTGCCCATTCCTCTCTAACCGTAACATCCAACGTTGTATTATTACCTCGCTTACCTCTTCTCGTCTAATTCAACCACCTGCAGTCAGAGTCAAGGCTCTACACCTTCTCGCAGGAGACCAAGGACCAGCTACGCAAGTTCCGACTAGGCACGTCGCGGGCCAAGACGCCCCTGGCCAAAATTTGTGAGTTCCGCGAACCTCTTGTTATCCGTCAAACATGATGAGATTGCTTCCCTTGAGGAGGAAAAATCCTGGCCCAAAAGGGCTCGGATGGTCTGTACTGTATACGGAAAGGGCTCGCGAGGTTTGAATGACTATTAGAGTCCATCTACAAGCCACCCCTCTCATAGAGGAGAACTCGCGTCAGAACGCTGACTGTGTGCCCGCAATCATCGTATTGGGACCCATAACAGACCAGATCGACGCCAAAACACAAGAAATCAAGGCATCTTCCGATGACACATACAGCGACATGCTCGAGCTGGCAGACGAACTGCCCGACTCGTCACCACGGTTCATCCTCTTGAGTTACCCCTTAACTCTGGTGTGTCCCCCATTTGCTCCCTCCTCCCATACTTTCTTTCCCTTAGCACCATCCCCAAGATCTGGTCTATCAAACCAACCACAAGCGCACCATGACAAACAAATTTCAGTTCCTTCTCCCCATGCATGTAACAGGCCCGTTGTTTACCTTGTCACTCGTCCTCCTCAACATCCTTATTGTTTACCATCTCGCCCCCTCCCATACTAATCTCTATGTTCTGTAAAGCCCTCAGGCCGCCAATCCGTCCCCTACGTCCTCCTCTATTACTTACCGGTGAACTGCAACCCGAACATGCGCATGAGCTACGCCGGGGCGGTCGAGCTGATGCGCTCCACCGCAGAGGTCAATCGCGTGCTGGAGATCGCCGACGCCGAGGATCTGCAGGAGATTGAGGGACGGTTGAAGGGCGAGGACTAGCATTTGAGGTAACCTCGGAATCTTTGCGGAGGGGACTGAGGAAGGGGATGCATCTGCGTATTTTCTGTGTCTGGATGGAGGGTATGGGGATTATGTATGTATGCACGGATGGATGGATGTATGTATCGATCCACGAGCGGGTAGGTGGATGAATTGAATGAATGACTATCAAAGTGTCCCAGGGCGGAATCGAGAAAAATAGTCGGCGTGAAAACGCGAGCATCTGCAGCTTAACCACAAGACAGAGAAGGAGATGGCAGTGCTCTGGAATCAATAGGCAATAGGCAATAGGCAATTTTATGATTCATGGCAATGCTACATTAAAAGCTGACGTTCCGTTCTGAAGAAACCCCGACCACTATATGTGTAACGCCCGACGTGCAAGATAATAAAACGACACATGGCTGATAGCCAGCCAGCTAGGTAGCAACCCCGAGACTCTCTTCCGGCAATGTTCTTGGAAAATATTTACATATCCTCCTTTCGCTGCTTGTTGGGTCCCCGCTTCCCAAGTTTGGACAAGAAAACCCATCACCGAGCGGCGAGTATGCTGTTCTCTGCCCATTTTTACAGCTGCGATCTCACCCGTTCGGCGCCACCGCCCAGCCCAGTCCTAACGGTGAAGCCCTTGAAGTATCCCTCCAGCGCCTCGACCGTCTCTTTACCCTCGGTCAAGCGCACGGCAATGCCGACGTGTCCATCGGGCCGCACGACCACAACGGCACCGTCCTCACCGGTCAACCCGACTTTGGCATGGGCAGAGGCCGGCGCATCCAGAACCTTGATGTCCTTGCGGTCATCCGCGTAGACCCGGGCAGAGTAGTCTCGGAACAAGGCGGGGAGGTCGGAGATCTCGATCTCGGGTCTCTTGGCGGCGAGGACCAGCGCGAGGGAGAAGAATCGCGAGTGCGGGTTGTCCATGTCGTGGTGGTTGTCGCGTTGCCGATCCTCGCATCCGAATCTGGAGTAGAATGAGTCCTTTGCGGTGAGGTTCTCGGCAAAGTCAGCCAGTGCTTTGTGTGCTCCCTTTTTGGGCGACTGGGATAGACCCGCGTAGATGAACAGGCGGAAGGATCCGTTGAAGGGGATTTCGTTCTCGAGATGCACGACGTTGGCGTCGACAACTCGCGTAACGTTTGAGGGCGGCATTATCCGGCCAGGCCGCAACTTTTGGCTGTCCGTGATGATGAGGGGATGCTGGAAGGGATGTTCGATAGAGTGGTTGAAGATGTTTGGGTTGTAGGCAACGCCGAACCCGGAGGTGAACTCGCAGTTGGCTTTGAACATTTCCACGAATTCGTTCTTGTGTTCCGTTCCATCATCGTGCTTGTGTGCGTCGTCCACTTCCGAAGCGGTGGGCTGCCGTGTCGAGAAGAGCGCGGCGTATTTGTTGTCAAAGTTCAGGAGCGTTTCGGCAATGAAGCGCCGCTCGACTTCATATGTGGACAGGATGTCTCGCGAGGCGAAGCCGGACTCGACTAGGTGCACTTTCCATGCAAAGTTGATGGCGTCGTGGAAGGCTGTGTTCATGCCCTGTCCGGCTTTGGGCGAGTGGGTGTGACACACGTCGCCGCCCATGAAGACGCGGTGGTCCAGAGTATATTTGTCGGCGATTCCCTGACCGATCGGGTAGACCGAGTACCATTCCACGCGGTCCCAGTTGCAGTAGTAAGGCGCGAAGATGCGTTTGGCAGCAGACTGCACTTGTTCCACAGTCGCTGTCTTCCGAGGTGAGAAGTCCGGGTCTGTGGAGCTGGCGATCTGGATATAGAGTCTGACCATGTTGTTTTCGCGGGGAATAACCATGATACTACCATGATCTGAGTGAATCGTGCACTTCATCTTGATGTCCGGGAAGTTGGTGCGGACAACACCATCCATCACTCCCCAAACGTGGGAGATGGGATCCTTGTGTCGGATTTGAACACCCAGCTGTTCGCGAACAAAACTCCTGGCACCTTCACCGCTGAAGAGATATTTCGCTCGAACGGTGTCGGTAACGTTGCTGTCGAGGTTCTTCAGGTCCACCTCGACAGGATATTCCGGGTTCTTGTGATTGGTCTCAAACCGGGTGATGGTCCAGGGCCTCTGGACCTTGGTACCGTTCTTCTCGAGATCTTCAATGAGGACTCGCTCAATTAATCCCTGGTGAAGGAGGGCCGTGAAGGGATATCGGGCGTCCAGGAATTCTGGACAGCTGGCCCAAGTACCCGTTCTCACAATCTTTCCACCAGGTGCAGGATCCCAGAATGCCACCTCAAAGACTCGCGCGGGATCATGGGCCATGATCTTTCGTTTCAGGCCCATGTTTTGGAGAATCTCCAGCGACCGCGGTTGAATGCCATCGGCCCGTCCGGTCGCTGTTGGAACAGGTCGGTTGTCGATATGTCTGACTTTATAACCCCATCGTGAGAGTGATACTGAAAGCAATAAACCCACTGGACCAGCACCAATGATTACAATATCGTACAAGGGTATCTCTGAAGGCATTTTGAGTTGATGTGAGGGGAAGTTTGAAGGAGAAGAAGCGGAGGTGCAGTCGAGACTGAAGTCAGATACAAAGCAGACAAACGGCGGACTCTGGAGCTCTGTTGGGACTGTTGCACAGAGGGCGAGGTTGATGGCTTTGAGAAAGAGATTGGGAAGAAGAGTTTCAATTTATGAAATCGATGCTAGAGACGCGATGCTCGGCTTCGGAGCATGGCAGATATACGGAGGCCCGGCCACGGGGCAAAGTCAAGTATTGAGATCAAGCGAAGAGAGTGGCCGTTTCCGAACCAGTCAACCGAAATGGTTGCCGCTGCCAGCGGTTAGGGCTGGAGGCGGGCGTGTGGGTGTCTGGAGTAGAAGGGCAAGCTGTGGTGTAATTCCGAGCTGGTCCAGATCCTCTCCCTGGGAGGCTTTTTGATTTGATTAAACCACCATCTAGGCATTAGTGACGCTTGGGATGCCCCAGTGGCGGCCATCATGGACGTTATTCGGGGAGCAGCCAACGTCATGGAGGAAGCAGAAAGGTCAGACAGCAGCGTGAACGGTAGTCCCCCGCAGATTCGGATAGCAATATCGGCAATCTCGACTTGTCACGTGAGGCTGACATCTCAGGAGTTGAGAGAGAAGTGAGAGGCACGTGACTGGAATTTAGCGCCTTGGCAGGGGGCAGCCTTCTTTCAACTTCAACTGACCGCTTGCTTTCTCCTTTACCACGACCACATGGCCTCCTCACACGTCGGATATACAGAGCACAGGGATGAGTGGGAGAGCTGGATGACGTGGTAGGGAAGAGGAGACCGCTGTGCATGTCTTTATCAGGCTGCCATAAGCACTGTGCCTTGTAATGAGCAGTCAGTCATGCTTGATCCGGGATGGAGGAACATTGTTGTGCACATCTGTGTGTCGGGGATATCAGCCTTGAAGCAGGCTCAACCGGTTCCAGACTGATATGAGTGGGTCGGTGGCATCCTTGTCGAGTTGAGGGCAGGTTATTCAGAATGAATTGAGCTGAGTCTGTGAGTTGAATTGTTTGCTCGTGGCTGCACTGCCAAATCCTTGAACCGGACAATAAAAGAGATGGCCATATTCCCAGCCAGCACGTGCCTGGACGTGACCTGATTGTGACCTCGTTGTCGCCTTCGGAATCGGCTCGCAAGAACAATCTTCCGATACGACTTGGCGAGGCTATTGACCGCACCGGCAGCGATATCATTCAGACGAATTCAACTCATCGCAGAATCTGCACCTCATCCAAAACACTCACGTCGGTCGTCTCTGCAGACTGATCGGCGCGCCACTCTTTCATCCCCTCCCTTCGTCGGTGCAATTGTTTCCTTGTTTCGATCGTGTCGAGACTCCTGTATTGTCAGCATCATGTCCTGATCGTGTTACTGTGCTTTGCTCACTCTTCAATTTTCATTTCTGCACTCTTCTTTCACGTTGCTTCTTCTGTCCAGCATCATGGACATCACGCGTCGCCGCAACATAACAGCGACAATCCCTTCACCCTTGTTCAACAACCTGAACAGAGTCGAAGACCTTGGTTGCTTCGACGAAGAAGAATGTCGCTTCTTCCTGCGAGAAGTTGGCGAGCGCGTCGTGCCTGTCTATCCTTTTTCCTTTGGCATGGAAGAGGTGTACAGCTTGATTCTCGAGCGGTATGGATATGCAGGTCTTCCTGACGTAACAAGTGTTCTGCAAGACCTCCTCGAAGATGAACGAACCGCAGCCGGCTTGGGAGACGATGGAGATGTCTGGCGCTCATGGCGTCACAGTTGGAGACACCGAAATGTAAGGCTCTCGCCCTTCCGTTGAGCGAATGGCACTGACAACTCTCCAGGATGACGCCCTCAACCCCTTTATCCCAAAAGTGGGAAGCTTTGTCCTGCAGCACCCAACCCAGCCACACATTCGCAAACTCAAGGCAAGGAATTTCATCCTCAAAGCCGAAAAGGCCCAAAGACTCGAGCGAGCCCGTCAAGCTGAAGAGGCCGGCAAAAGAAACGCGTTGGTCGAGATCTCTCCCAATCAGAACAGAAGAACCGAGTCACCTCCGAGTGACGTTCTCACCAAACTTGGAGATTCGGATGAAGAGAACTCGTATCGACTGCCTTCTACCACATATTCCCACCAGAGAACCAGAACTTTGTTGGCATCAGGACCTGGATCGTCACAAACGTCTGAGCAAGTGGCAGCGAAGGATAGAGGGTCGCACTTCACCCAACTATCAGCAGGTGGCTCCTCGCAGCAAGAGTTTATTGAAGTGGATCCTTCAATGACTGGTGCAGACATTGATCCAGCTCTCTTGGTCTCCTTTGAGATGCTCTCACCCAGTCGGTCGGCTTCGGAGCAAAGACCTACCCTGAGAGGCGGGCATGGCGAAATCGTCACTCTTCAACAGATCAGCTCCGCTCAAGATACCAAGTCGAGCAAGGAAAGCAGTGTCCAGGCAGACAGCTCACCGCCGTCCCGTGTGCCGTCTATCCCCACCTATGTTGGTTCTTGTGAGACACCTGGAAGTCGAGGCATATCAGTTCCTTCTAGTCCTCCAACTGCGGGAAACACCGAGCCCTCTAAAGATTCGAGCAAAGTCGACAGACAAGAACCTGTAGAGCCACACAAGTCAGCGGAGAAACAGCGCACACTTTCGGACAGTCTCAAACAATTCGCTCGACGCCCCCTTGGTGACAATTCTGACCCGAGCAAGAGAGCACGCGCGGTCAATCGGCAAGCCAGAGTCTTTGATGGGACAATATGGCTTCCTAAGGTTCGCAAGAGGCAATCGTCACAGGTCAATCTCCCTGCTGATGAAGAGGCCGTGGTGGAGGAGAGGAAGAAATCGATTGTACGACGCAGCCTCACCCCGGTCTGGCAGAAACGCGATTCTTCACGCAACAGTTGGATGGACATTATGCGGAATATCTTTCGGTCCGAGTCGACTTCCAGCCAAGCAAAACAGTCCAGAGCTGAGAGTATCTCAATCCAAATTCAACCCACACAACCGGATTTCATCGCGTGCTCAAACAATCAGACCATCACCAGCACCCAAGTTCCAGTTGAGCAGGAACGAAAATCATCTCCATTTGGACTTGACGGTACCATTGACCCACGGCCACTTGCAAGATCAAGATCCATCATGGACTACAACAAGCCACTGCCGCTCAGTCCTGGCGAAATTGTCCGCTCTCTCTCAACTCACCCTATGCTGCCACGCGCATATCCACCTCAACTTGCAACCCTCGACGACCCTTTCACTTCAGCAAATCCTAAGGCTGACTCTCAAGCTCCGGCTTCTCATCGTATCAAGCGAAAGGATGTCCCTGTCAAACATCAGCTCTCGCCTGTTCGCGAAATCAAGGACACAACTGCCGGGCACGCAGCTGAGCCTCAGAAGATAGAACAACCACCATTGTCGTAAGGTGTCTTTCCAAATTTTAGGTGATGGTAACGGAGCTGATAGATGAGAAGGGCGATCACGTACTCTAGCATTGCTAATAAGAATCCATTCCTGGACAATCTCACCTCTGAAATTCCTGTCATTCTTCCTGCTCCTTCTGAACGCGAACCGCTCTTTGCCAATCATGGAGAAATGCCTGACCAAATTCGTGGCTTTCCACCCGGCGTTCCTGAACATAGTGCAATCAACACTCGTCAACAGGTCCCAAACTTCTCTTTGCCACCGCCTCAGCCAGCGCAGCCTGAACGCCAGACCTCCAAGTCGCGTATCTTTACACCTATCAAGAACCTTATGAACAAGGGAAGGGATTCAGAGGACGTGAAATATGGTACACCAAGTCCGGCAGAGCAGAAGAAGAAACGCAAGAACAGTTTGCAGAAGTTTAGCGATTTCTTGAAACATCCGTTCGTGGTAATGCCCGACCACAGCCCGAAGCATTTATTTGACTCTGGCTAATTTGTAAACAGTCTCAACCTCAAACCGAGGAAGAGAAAGTCGACAACTGGATGAGCGAAAGTGCCGCAGCTACTGCGCCTCGCGCCTTCGTGTCTCTCGATCCAGCCACCCAAGCACGCATTCTCGGAGACATCGAACTTTTGCTGGTGACTGCGACGAACAACTTCCTTGTCCACGAAGCCAACGCTGGGCACCTCAACCCTGAAATCGTCATGCGCTTCAGCCACGATTGGCAAGCCCGTGGTCTCCGCCCCGTCGTCGAGTTCCTCTACGACTGCCGCACACAATACAATCTCGTCTTGGCCAACATTCACACGGTCAAATTCTCAGCCAACTGCGAACAGTCCTCCTACCTGCGCGAGTCCGGGATGGAGGCCTGGTCCGCCATCCTGGACGACGTGGCGGTCCACGCGTTCTGCCTCCCCGACGACATCGTCGTCAAGCACCTCTTCGCCCTCCCACAGGTGTTGAGAATGTTGCGGGCGCCCGAGTCCGCCGAAGCAGCCGTCCGAGGCCTTCAGCTGAAGACCTCGGCCAAGATCAACGAGCGCCTGGCCCTGGCCCGCGCGCGAAAGGCCGCTCGGGGCCCGTTTGCCGTCCGCCTGCCCCAATACGGGGACGGGTTGTTCCACCGGCGTGATATAAGCGTCGGTTCAGAGGAGGATTGTTTTGGGGGTTTCGAGGCCGTCGTGGCCAACATGCGGGCGCCTGCGCCGCTTGTTGTGTTGCGGCGCTAGACGGACCCGGCTCGACCGTCCGCAAGGACGATCGGGTTGGCGTCCGCTAGACGTCAACTGTTTCCTGTCCTTTTTTTCAAGTGAACATGTTCATGGGCGTGGGTGTGGTGGGCTGTGCTGTGCTGTGCTGTGCTGGGTGGGCGTTCTGTCGCCATTTTCAAATGGCAGAAAAGTGTCTTGTTGGAGAGTATTTAGTCTTTTTCCCTTCTTTCATTCTGAAAAGGGGGTCGACCCCCCCGAAAAAACAATGTCCGAGTCCCCCCAAAGCCAGGCGGTTCCTTGTTCCATTATTTGTGCATGTGTGTGAAAAGTCACCTCGCTGTCGTCGACCCTTCTCATCGCGGCCTATGTTCGCCTCGCAATGGCGGTCTGTGCCCATTCTGCGCACACATGGCGTGTGTTTGAATGGATCCCGTTGTCGGCCCGCAACTGAGGATGAGCATTGTAGGCCATAGCAGGCTCATTGACTGCATGGTGTTTCTTCCCGCTGATACTAGTACTACCACTACAACCTTTTGGCGTCGTTACCATTTTCTTGCCCCCCCCCCTTCACTGGCGACGTCTGTCAAAACAGAGGCTGTTCTGCCCCATCCAACACAACTCGCATCCTAGTCGGTATCGACTTCGGCACCACATCTTCCTCCGTCTGCCCTGACGAGGTCGTCGTCAATTTGAGACTGCTGCCACATCAAGCGCTGGCTAGAAATGGAGTACACCACCCTGCAGACAAAGAATGCCATGGGATACCACAAGTCGCTTTTGTCGATGCTGTGTGCCCGTATCATCGCTATCGTCACCCTAGTGACCACGACGACGACCTCTGTGAGACAGGGACACGTTCCTGATGGCTCGAAGACGCACTCGCCCTTCATTGTCCCGTCTCCCAATCTGCACCACTCGTCCCCTTGAAAGTCTAACGCATGCTCCCTTTGAACACGAGAGATAGAAAGAGCGTGTGTCGAAGACGTCAACCAGCCTGTGCCCATCCCGTGTTAGCCCAGGGCTGGCTTCTCTTCCTCCACTGGTCGATAATCCCAACTCCTGCAAGACAGAAGTAAGGCGTCTGGATCCCCATAAGCCAAATATCTCTTACTGTTAGTCTCGTTGACCTGCGAGAACGATGCCAAGCGCCAGGCCAGGCGGGCGAAAGCCAAGGCGAAGGCAAAGGCGACAAGTCCAAGCTACAAGTCCTCAACCACAGCCGCATCTTCACCCTGAACCACCTGCGAGCTACAAGCCGCTCATGGCGGCGAGGAGGATGCCAACCTCGTTCTCCGATCAGGCACCCTGCTGTCACGTCCACACACCCACCTTGCAGGTGGCTATGAACTCAGGAACTGCGTCCTTCTCTTGACCAAATGCCAAATACATATAGCCTCTCAAGTACCACATTTTGTCGCCGTCGTCCTCTCATACTCTATCTACTCTCCTCACATAATCCATTGCAGGATTGGCACACGCTGTGAACAGCCCGCTCTTGCACGACTCGAGCAGGCAGCGTCCGGCATTGGCATTGGAATTCAATCGGGAGCAGACGTCCGCTCTCGAGGAAAAAAAATGTCGAGCATAGCCGGCGGCAAAGGCTGCGGGTAGGTGTAGGATCATCGGTTTAACGCGGACAAAGTTGAGTTCTTCAATACTGCCGGGCTTGATATCGTTCAACGATATGCATTCCTAGTGCGAAAATGCCAATTTTAAGCAGCTGGTTAGCATTACCATCCAGGGGAGAAAGCTCGCCATTCTAAGGCCTCATCAACCGTCCAACCGTCCAACCGTCCAACCTTCCAACCATCCAACCATCCAACCATCCAACCAACCAAAGTAAGCAATCACGTCCCTGAAAATGCACAGTTCGCTCTCTCGTTGGACCGACCCCCCTTCCATCTAACAAATCAGGTATTCATGGATTTTCGGACACCAGGGAGAAGGGAAAGAAAGCGGAAGGGGTTCACGAGCTATGTAAATCAATCTCGACTTTGCTTTCGTTGAGGATTACGCGGGAGAGGAACGAATAGCTGACCAGAGGACATACACCCTGCTAAGCTGCAGGTGGTCGGGGTCCATCGCCCGGACAATTCAACATGCCTACGATGGTTTCACTTAAAGCTTACGTTTGCGAGGAGAAAGCAGCAAATGGACCGATGAAATGGGGTTGGAGACGAATACGCCATTCGAACAAACTCGTCCCCCTCAGCTCTTGACTGAAAGCTCATTTCTTCTTCGTGAACCTTGGACTATGTCCACAATCTACCTAGGTACTCTTCACATGTCCAACACTTACGAGAACCCGCCGTCCTGTCCAGGATCTAATCCTGCTTGATCTTCAAAATCCACAAACCCCGACAACGTAGCCAGGCCTGTATAACACCGCACACACTCCTCCACTAGCGGCCTCAACGCCTGGTCCACCTTGCCACTTACACCCGTGTGCTTTTTGAACACACCCACCATGTTCGGCCGATATTCGGTCAAAAAGGAGCGGGCGAGATATTGAATTTGCTCGTTCTGAGCACCTCTGGAGAGAAATGTCGAAAGAAGAACGCGGAGCGTTGATGACAGAAGGACGTAATATGTGCGGAGGGCAGACATGACGGAGTCAGCAGCATAATCATTGGACTCAGCCGTGTCGTTGGCAGGCGAAGGAATCGAGATGCCGAGATCGGGATCTGCTCGGAAGAGGATGGAGTCGCGAACAGCAGACATGAGCCCTGCATCGAGGAGAGCTCCTGCGCCGTCCCGGGTGCGCGAGATCTGCAGAAGGAGAAACATGCGTGCTTCGAAGACGGAGAGAAGGTAACGCCGATCTGTTGGTTGGACACATTAGCAATGAAATAATAGCATCTTGCCTCATCTGGGTGGGGGACGTACAAACTGGTTCCGAGCTCTGAAATTCTGCCGCAATGTGCTTGAGAGGGTCAACCAGGATCTCTAGCATGTTGGCCTTGACGAATGAATCGAGGACGAAGTTTGATTTCTCTGTGCGGGCCAGGGAAGTAAGAAACGACAGAAGATTGAGGGCGTTCAACCTGCAAGCGTCCACTCCGTCCTCCGCATCATCGCACAAGATCTGCACGACCCGTTGGCTCGTTGATCGAACACAGTCCATACTGTTACGCCTTGCTTTCGCGTCTACATCGGAGAGGCCACCAGGGGAGGTTGTAATGCGGCCCAGGTACTGCGAGCAAATGCTGTAGAATATCGTCCTAAGATTTGTGTTTGAGTTAGATGCTGCAATCCCTTCAACAGAGGCACGGAAGAGCTGGAACAATTTCTCTGTGATAAGATTGTTCATGTTGGTGTTGCTGAGGTCTGTTCGATAGAGGGAGAAGAGCAGGGCATCAGCGGCTCGGGCTAGCTCTAATACATCCGCTCTTCCGTCAACAATAAAGACATCGAGCTTGGGAAGCATGACCTGCAGCATGTGCAAGATAAATTGCGCCTTGGACTTTGCCTCCATTGGGCAACCTTCAATGATAGCGATGAGCATTTCCACATATTCATGTAATGCATCACTCCTGGCTTTGTGGGCAAGGATAGACCGATTTCGAGCTTCGATTTTGGCCAATATAGTGTCGGCTTCGTCAATCAGAATTTGCTCGTCGACTTTGCTGCTGGTCGGTGTTGGCTGATTTCGTACCATGTCGGCCCGGTAAGCATTGAGATACTCGCGGATCATCTTAACGTCGTAAACGCTAGGCTGACTGTCGGTAGCCTCCGTCAGATAGATCTCAAAGTCCACTCCCGCGTAGAATTGAGGGTCTAGCTCTAGATTGGCGGAAAGATCGAGTTCGAGAAAGTCAAAAAGAGCAAACACATCAGGGTTGGTGATGATACTGCCGTCCATGGTTGTCGTCTTCCCTTGTAGAGTTGACAAGGTCTGTCGCAGTGTTGTCGACAACCCTTCACGCACTGCTGACCGTATCTCACTGGCAGTATAATTGTACAACGACGCCCGAAATGTGAGGAACTCAGCAAGAGCTTCTGCAGATGTGGTGTACCAGAAAGCTGGGTGAAGCACGCTATTGCCGTCCCACAGAGTTCGCTGATGGACGACGGGTAGGCTCAAGTACAAAGATTGTAAGAACTGAAATCGGCGGAGTTGGCCAACAACAATTGCAGCTGATATCGGAGACAGCCATAGATGTCTCAGCACACGCAGTGCGGCTGCTTTCATGTGTATCAACCATGATGACATGATACCAGCCTCGTCGTCAGGGTAATTCCGGGCCAGATCAACTATGGAGTTGAAAACAGCAGTTGCTGCGTCGATCGAGTCGGAAATGGTCAAACGTTCGCCCAATCTAGCGAAGCCTATGAGAAGGTGCGCGAGGTTTGGAAGATCGGGCTGCGTTTCGAGGCATGCATTAAAAAAAGCCAAAATACCGTCTTTGAGGAGGTAGCTGACGGACTCAAATCCTTCCTCAAGCTCCCGGACATCGAACTGCAGCCTTGCAGACAAATTTTTCGCAATTGGCGCCAGCTCAAAGGCCGGATCTGGACCCAACATATCCACAATTCTCCGCGTCCGACCAAGGGTGGGATCGCTAGCCAGGAAATGGTTGTTGAGCTTCGGAGAGCTGGAGAGCTTCTGCAGCAGAGCCAGAGCGCGAAGTGCGAGCTCAGAATGCCCGGTAGCAGAAAACTGGCAAAGATTGAGTACGATCTCTGGGTTCGCAGCCAGGCTATCTTCTAGGCCATTGAGATTTGGCCGAGCAAGTGGGCCGTCTTGTGCTGACTGAGACTGCACCAGCGGTCTTACTATGTCGAAATAGGTTGGCTGCAACTCAAGCACCCGATTGATGATGTCAATCGAGCGTTGTAGGCTGAGGAGCAAGGGCGAGTCCGGCAGAGCCGCATCGGCAGCCTCGCCAGACACGCGGAGGGTTTCCATTAACGGCTTGGTCATATCACTGCTAAGGATCCACTGCATAAGCCTCGCAAATGGACTGCGTTGAGCATATGAAGCTGCCTCCGGCATTTCTTGAAGAGCGTCATGTGCGGATGACGTACGGTCAAGCATCGCCACATAGTCTTCATTGAACCCCTCGAGGCCAACCGCCACGAATTCGAGACAATGGAATGAACCAATTGATCGTTGAAGCTCATCACCAACTTCTAGGATCGCTTTGGCAAAGACTTGACCGCATACAAAGTCGATGTAAGGGGCTATCCCGGGGGCCCTGTACGACGCTCCGAGATCTTTGGGAAATGGAAGCAAATCAGTCCCGAGCCCGGTGGAAGGCAAAGAAACGACCAGATCCCGGAGAAACACGACAAAGGCATCATACTGGTCAAATGACATTGCTATTGAATTGAGCGTGCTTTGTAGGTTGAGCAGCGTTGGTTTGGGAGGTGCTATCGTTTTGCTGGCGGTTGGTCGGGCTCTGTCATGGCTGTTTGCCGCCCACTCGTCGACGATTTGCCACAGTGTGGCAGCAGTTTGAGCGGTCTTGTCAGTCAGCAGCGCGTCTAGTGCCGCGAAAACACTTGCTCTCAGATAACTTGGGACAGGACCGGAACTGAGAAGCAGGAGAGCGTGCGGGAAAGCCGGAGTCACGGTCTGTAGGATGTATTGCCGCGTACCACTGGGCTGTCGACTGAGGTGCGCAAGTAAGCGGAGATAACAGGAGAGCATGACAGGGCTCTCCAGCTCGTTCATATCCGTGGGCTGGATCTTTCGTACGTTTGGTAGTTGCGAGGTAATAGGGCGTTCATGGACCTTCTGCGCATAGAGCTCCAACTCGGCAAAAATCTGTTGATAGTTCATGGAAGGGTTGCGTCTACCTCGTACTGGAGCAGGCTGTGAGTCGTCCAGCAAGAATTTGTGGGCAGCTTCAGCGCACTCTTGCTCCTCTGAGATCGAGCATAAGAGCTCGCAAAAAGCGCTCACCCTTGGCACTGTTTGTCTTCTGGATGCCCACTGCAGGAAGCCATACAAGTTACTGTCGGGGTCTTCCCACCATTGCTCCGCAGCCTCGGGTCTTCCTTCAAACGCGAACGAAATGAGGATGAGGAAACATTCCAGATGCAGTTTGCTGACGCTCGTGCCTTGATTAGTAGGTGGCAAGCCTTCTTGCATTGCTGTCAATTGATTCAACCTCTGGTCGTCTTCTTCGGTCCTGAGCTTTCGTATCGAGTCCGGCATGTTCGAAATGAAGGCCTCGGTGAAGTTTTCGAGAGATTGCATGAATTGTAACCGAAAGTAGGATGAGGTCTGCTCGCCTTCGAGCGCGAAACCCGCAGTATCGATGAGAAGTAGAGCCACCAGCTCCTGCCGGGCAGGATGCCGCCAGACATCTGAATTGGTGCTGGTACATATTGCAAGCATGAATTCTAACGCATCCTCCTTCAGCGCTGCCTTGACTGCATTTGCCCGCTTGTCTGCTCCTGGGTCCTGGTCGGACAGGTCGCGGAATTGCCCACTGTACTCAACAGTCCACCAGAGACTCAAAACTGCCTGGAAAGGTCTGATGGGGGTCGAGGGGGCATCTTGTGGCACTGACCCAAATACAGAGTCGAGGGAGGCAGTGCTCTCAGGGGAAAGGTGGCTCCCGGGAGAACCGTACTGTCGAAATGCTGCGGAGAATGCGGGCAGATAGTGGATAAGATTGAAATCGAGGCGGTTCCAGCGCGGCAGCACACCGTGGAGCTTTCGCAGATCTTCCTGGTTGGTGTAGTCTCCTTGAAACAAATACGCGAGAATACAAGCAAGGGCCTCATGCTGCTTGAACAGACTGTCTCGCTGGAATTCAAGGGTGGCATAGAACTCGGGGCCGCGTGGCCCACCTAGAACCGCTTTGCTCTGAAGTGCATCCGCAACCTTGGCTTGTAACTTTTCAATGTCCTCCAATGCACCCAAGCATTTTCTGGTGAAGATTGATCCGTTGCCGGGAACACCACCATCAATCTCCAACACCCGTGCAACGGTGGTCTCAAAGACATGTTTGACTCCATCATCAGGTTCCAAAGTGAGCGACTGTTGGAGCGTAATTCGGAGGGACTGGAGTAGGAGATCTCTGCGATTGTGAAACTTGCTCACTGCGTCCATCACAAAAGAATCCTCTGTGGTGTGGATATCGGCTCGACTTTGGATGAGTAGTCGTCCGGCCTCGATTTCGTCTAGGTCAAGAGTGGTTGCAATGGCCCGGCTGATATGCTTGAATTCATCATTGACGGCATATTCCTCGTCGTCGACGCTGAGTTTCCCTGCATATGAATTAGTGGGAAAACCATGAGGAGGTACTAGATTATCAGACCGTTGTTGTAAGCGTCTCGATCGGCACTCGTTGGTGTTGTCTTGTCCAGCAGCTTCCTGAAATCCTGAATGCTGTCCTCTAGTTCCTGCCATAGGCGGTCGATGTTGGCCAGTCGCGTTTCGGTGAAGGCGACAAGGTCAGCATGGAGACCTTGTAGACGCGAGAGACTGTCCATAACGAGTGTATCGAAGTAGAGGTCATTTGGGAGGAAGAAACGCGCGAGGAACTTGTTGACTTGCTGCACGTTTGCTGCGCGTCTCCAGAAAAAAGTCGAAGCGCGATCGCAGTTACGCTTGTCGCAACTTCCAAATTGGGTTAGCGCCGCCAAGCTCGATCTTCGCCTCGCTCTCGCCATTCCGATTCTCCGGCGAGCGGCTTTCACCTCGTTGCCGCCAGTCCACAGCCAATCTGTCTTGATCAAGAGGCATATGTTATCTACCTGGCCGGATCATGAGTCTTGCTCCGGGTCAATCCTACGACTCTGCTGATCGGAGAGATGTCGGAGGCTAATATTGGAAGTGCCGTTGGTATGAACTCAACATTCCCCCGAAGTCCCCTATCGCTCAGCCTCGCCGACTAACAATGTGATTTTGTGTGTCACAGCAAAGCTAGGAGCGGACAGTCAGAGAGCGAGAAGTGAAGGGCTCGAGGGTAAGACTGGATCATTTCGACTGTTCGGAGCTAACAACATCGCCTTAGAGCTCAAACGCCTCCTGGGAGAAGAGAGGAACTCGTAGGTGCACCGTTCCTTTCATTGCTGTGCTGGCTGACCCGGTGATCCAGGGACGATATTGAGGAGGACATTTTCCATAGAATATTGGAGCTTCTCTACAAGCTAGTGTCCAAGGAAAAGCCTGTGTTCCTTCGAGCCACCACCAAGCCAACGACGAGGAACACTGCTGCCTCTCGTTTGCAAGCGGCGTCTGCTGCCCTTCGGCTAGTGGTCGATGTAGCAACCCCGAAGCTCACTTTCAGAACTGCTCTTTCCGTATTGGACCACATAATCGATACCCTCCCCACGTCGGATGGTTGTTTATGCGAGCCACTTCAGAATGACTACCTCAAGAGCTTCAGAATTCTCCTTGGCTATGCTCCACATGGAGAACATATGCGCCCTAAACAGTGGCAAGGATACGTCGACTTTGCGCTCGAATGTCTGACGATTGGCCTCGAGGATGGCATGGTTGACGATGGGATCTCAAGCAGTAGAGATACTACCATGACTCCAAGGAACGGTCCACATTTGTCTGTGCGACTCAGCCACACAAGCTCCAGGAGCACCAGTATGGGCAGTGCGTCTAATTTCGAAGATATATGGGCTGCATTGAAGTGCTTGACATTTTTTGTCAACGCACCGCTCATGTCACGAGCAGCAATTATTGCTGAGAAAGCTCAAGACTTCTTGCAGGTCGACAGAAGGGGCCAAGAAGGGGCATTTGAGACTGTGAACAACCTGCTTTTTGTCTCTCTTGCTGAAGATGTTGCCCTAACCCAGACACTGTTGTCCAACCTCATTCCCGTCATCAGGCGACTGTGGCCCAGCAGGTCTATCCTGCTCCAGCAACAGATGCTCTTAACTTTGTTCACATGCCGATATCTGTTTCTTGCCCAAAAAGCACCCTGGCCCGCAATCGATTCAGCCCTGTTGGAACCGCTTTTGATCACCATGCTTTCAGAATATCGCACTAGAAATGAAAGGGACATTCTACACTTCGACGACCTACAGCCTATTCTCGCCTCAGAAAATACTCCCCTGCAGCTCAAGCAATTTAAACCTGTTCGAAGTTCTCCGCGCGCAATAACCAGCTGGTTTATATTGTCCATCATTGCGTGTCTCGTCATTGGACTGAGTCTCAAACGACATAGCGAGGGTGATACAACTGACACAGCGGAGGTTCCGCGGAAGCGACAGAAGGTCCAGAGCCGCTTGGATGAGATTCTCGAACTAGCAGTCGTGGGCACGGGGCAAGAGAAACTAGTCGCTCTGCAGGTAATCCTGTTTCTCTTCGATCAGCCTGGAGGCATTGAGCAAGAATGGACAAAGGACCTTTACAAGTTATTGCCGGACCTTGGCAGTGAGGACCCTACCATTCAAACTTGGATTCTCCTAATCTTTTCACGGTACGTCGTTTTCCCGAAATCCAGATTTCATGGCTCACCACAATCTAGACTAGCAGTCGACAATGCTAGTCGCGATCATGAAAACTCAGCTTTCTGGCCACAGGTGTGGGATGCAGCAAGCAGAGCAATAACAGTGGTTTCCACAACGAGGGCTGCATGCCATGCACTTGATGTGCTCCTCCGGGTGGGCGCTCTAGACTCGTCAATGAGCGCAAACTCGCTCGACACTGCCTTATTCGGAGGTGGTAATAATGGCCCCAGCAGCCTCACAGACACTTCCCTGGTATTGATGACACATGCGCTGCGCTCTAAATTCTTTGACAACGAGAGACGCTTCGAGTCTTTCGGGCTGAAGATTATTGCCTGGCTCTCTGCTCGCTGGACTCTCCGTACGTTCGTTTCTGTCGGAGCCTTGATAAGTACGGCTGACTTTCTCGTGTAGCTTCAAACCTTGATCGCCTTCACAATGCACAGATTGTCTGTCACGCCAAACCCGAGCTCTTATATTCTTTGTTGACCACTATGTGTGGCCACGCTGATGCGATAACCTCTGGTGAAGCTTGGGCACCGGCGCATTCGTTGTTCGAGTTGGCGCTGATGGCATCGGTTAATCTCGAATTCTTACGTTATCTTCTCGCCCTCCCTTCTTCAATAGTCGAGGCAGATGAAGGTTTCATCACTTTGCCTCGCCAGTTTGAGACGTCCATCATGACTCGCGTTTTCCGAAGTGTGATGGACTTTCTAGCAAACAAGGCGAGAGATTTTGTCCACTCATGGAAGGTGATCTGTGCCGAGCGAACTTCAAATATTGGAAATGATATTGTCGAAATTCTAGGTGTTGTATCGGCCATCTCCTCTGCCTTGTGGGTTCGTTGCAGTGGTCAAGCTCCTGGGTACAAACAGCCTTCAACTCTGAATGAGAGCCTCCGCGTCCTCGCGGATTTCATAGAAAATCAGCCTATCGATCGCTCTCGAGAAATGGCCAATCGTCTCTGCTATTGTGTTGTCACCGCCCATAAACAGCTGTCCGGCATTGGCACCCGCAACTATGGCAAAGAATATGAAGCGGCCATCGAATCCGCATTACATATTGCTCGTCACGCCATGTCATCAAAAAATAGGAACGGGCCTTCAGACTTCGACTTCCTGGATGATGCTGCGTGGGACTCTCAGGCAACTCAAAGGAGCCAGTTTGGCGATGGCATCGACATCTCGAGGCTGGACCTTCCGGTATGCAAAGATTCGCCTGCCAGGTTGGCAAGGTACGCAGTGGAGCTGACGATAGCTCTTCAAATGGTGAAATCTGAGGGAATCCTCGACTCTTCTGCAACTGGTCTGGTCATTGATGAGCTCTTAGCGCTTGATCCGCTTTCGCTCATTGCTGCACGAGGAGTGGTGCAGGAATTTCTAATTCTGAAACCTGCAACAACTCGCCGAGACGCGCACCGCTTGCTCAAGAAACTGGCTGAGTTATATTTGCAGGATGAAGCCTTTGAAAGATGCGAGCCCGCGTTGTGTTTTTGTCTGCACACGCTTGAGAGCTTCATGGATCTTTGGACGACTGAAGACGACGACGACAATTTGGCAGACACGGCCTTTGATATCTATTATTGGTTCCTCAACACCACGACCCGCAGAGGCGTTGCATCCCCGAGAGTGCTATCGACACTGGCGGATCTTCTGGATGCTCTGCTGCGCAAAGATGCATCTTATGGCAGCGAAGACTTACCGTCACCACGCACAAGCCTGCTGAACATCCTGGAAGTCAGTGACGCGGCGGCCCAGTATCGGCTTGCGGGTAAACTGTCTCACATCTTCGAAAAGTACGTCTTGACTCAACACGAAGCAATATTCGATGACATCGTCACCAAATTACCCTCGGATCCCGACAACAAAGAAGGTATCGCTGCGCGCTTGTACATTGTTTCTTACCTTGGAGCTCGATGGCACACCGTCCTGCGGCAAGCCATGTATCACTTATTCGAGACGGTCGCACATGTGCCTTCTACGACAAAACTCGGACGTGGCTGTATTGCCAGAACCTGCGAAGTGCTCAAACTACGACGACCGAGGCAGCTTTTCAAGTTGTTCTCCTCCCAGATTTTCTACACATGGCTGTCACAGGAGACCCTTGGCAGCATGCCTTTCCAACTGTTCGAGTACGCTTCTTTGCAGGAGATGGCCGCTGACAATATCGGGGAGCTCGCAGGGCAGATCGCTCTCCGAGGATTTCAACACTCCGAAGAGCTGGCCCAACTAGTTGGCCAGGACTGGAATCTTGTACTTGGCGAAAACTTTGCCTACGCCGAAGCGTACACACTTGCTTCAGAAACTAGCGTGCCAAAACACGACCGTCTTTATGATGGCTCGGAAAAGTTAGTGCGAAAGCAACTCGGGTCACAACTATACCTTCAACGACTGCGTGAGTGCCTCCCAGACATTATTGCCCTGCTGGTGCTATCCCTTCAAGATGATCGGGGGATTGAAAAGACTCTTCCCAGCTCTAGTCTTGCAATTTGGCAAGAGATGGTAAATGACTCAGGTCAAAATATCCAGCTACCCCTTGCTCAGCAGCCATGCTTCCGAGCACGCTGCCTTCCGGAAGAGCTCAAATACCTGTGTTGGCGACTCGATATGAAAGAGAGTGACATATGGACATCAGGTTTCCTAGTCCATCTGTACAGACAACTTCTGGACAGAGCAAGGCCAGCGTTAGGGCCTCTACACACCTGCAGCATCATCCGCAAAATTCGCATCGTAATCAGCCTTGCGGGTCCGATTGCTTGGGATGGCTATCCATTGGAGATGATGCTGCATAACCTGCGACCTTATCTTACTATTTTCGAGTGTGCTGAGGAGACAATGAGCATCTACCGCTGTCTCCTTCGTCACGGAGCACAATCTCTAGCCTCTCGACCTTCGTTCATCGCTGGTCTCTGTGTCTCAATCTTCGGGTCCCTTACTGGCTTCATCTCATCCACTCAGGATAGCACTACGCAAGAAGATCAATTCATAGCTACTATGACTAACGCACAAGAATTTCGGGCTTTTCTAGGGCAGTACTTGGAATCCCTGGAGCTCACAAACACGGATGGCGAAACACTACGAAGGTTCAAGCACATCATTCGACATGCAAAAGGTATAGCTCAGAAAGGGAGCAGCGCGCAAAGCACAAGCGAAGGGCAGCTGCTTTATGCTTTGCTGTCAGATCAAAGCAGCAACAACCCTCTTCTGTCAGGCTTTCATTTTGATCTCTCGATCAAGATATTGTGCCACCAGTTTTGTACGCCGTCAGACTATCAAGACGACATACTTGCCAATGATGAGGATGCTTCTCGATTCTCATCTACACTGGAAAGCCTGTTGACCAGATTCGATTTAGACAAATCTTTCCGCATCTGGGCAGCGCAGGGGATTGGTCGGGGTTATATCATGCGTGGGTTAATCTCGACCAGCGACGATAAAACACAGCCTGTACAAAGTCAACCGCCCGATGCCGGACTCGAAGCGGTCTCTTCCTACACAAATATTGTATGCTACCTGGTGGATCTGCTCTGGAAGTCTGATTATCCTGATTTGACTGTCGCCGAAAATACTCTAGAGCTCATCTCTAGCAACCTGCGCGAAGCTGATGAATCCGCCTTTTTAGCAGCCGATTTTGACAGAAGGGTTGTGCAAGAGTTGAGGTTCAAAAATTTCCCATGTCCTGCTACGCCGCTGTCCACGACGTTTGGTCTCATAGGCGAACAAGGAGAGACTCACGATTTCCACAGCCGGTCGCGTGACTGGGCCACGGACCTACTCATCCAGATTTCCGAGGCTGCTGCTGGTGACCCTGTCTTGGGCTTTCTCCAGCCTCTGATCAATACGGTCCCTGATGCAGCCGGCATCCTGCTACCATATTGCGTCCACCTCATTCTGCTTGGTGAAACCAACTCCCACCAAACTTTCCACGAGGGACTATCTCAGACCTTCTCTGCAGGTTTTTCGTCAGGGGACCGTGCATCCAGTGAGGCCAGAAAATTGATTCTGAAAACGCTCTTGTATCTCCGAAAATGCCACCTCCCCAACGAGACCAACATGGCGCAACGAAACTCCTGGCTGGAAGTGGATCTCAGCAACGCCGCCATGGCTGCTAGTGATTGTCAAATGTGGCATGAAGCTCTGCTCTTCTTAGAGCTGCACTATTCTCAAGCCCAGCTCCAGACAGGTCGGTCATCTCGAAGGTCGTTCGCGATGACTAACGAGGTCTCAACGGAAGTTTTCTCCAAGATTTATGAAAACGTCGACGATCCTGACTTCTTCTATGGCAAGCACCAGATCCACGATCTGAAGTCAATCATCAGCAAAATGAACCATGAAGGGGCGAGTCAGAAATCCTTGTCTTTTCAGAGCGCAATGCTCGATTCTCAACTGAGACTGGAGGAGCCAGAGAATACCTTGGGTGATGTAGCCTTCACAACAGCACTGACCTTGAGCGCCGCAAATATGCAAGGTATATCGGAGGCAGTGAAGCAACATTACGAAGGGCCTCACAAGGCCACCTCAGCCGAGCATAACTTAGCCCTGGGTCATTGGGATCTGTTCTGGGCCAGTGAGCCGTCCTCACCGTCGACAGCCTTGTCATCACTATTTCGCAATATGCACAGCATATCGAGTAAGAGCAGTCTAGCTGGAGAGCTGGACTTGTTATTGCTGCAGCATGGGGATACCTTGCGAATGGGCGTTATAAACCGGAGTCAATTGGGTGATCTCCATCCAAAATTGGCAGTCCTGGCAGAGGCGAGGCAGATTGTGGGTGCAACATCTGCAGAGACCCTAGAGTCGACCTGTACGGCGATAATGGCGAGGGATCAAAGGATCAAGCTTGCAGAGTAAGTACTGCTACACACGACATTATGGTGACTGACCGCAGCAGATTCAACGCATTATCACCGATCCTGGCCGGCAGGGAGGCCGCTTTCGCCGCTATCCGTCGAAATAATCACTTACGGGCTGCTTTTTCATTGAACCTGTCGCAGGCGCTGCTGCTTGAAGTTCAAGTTACTCGACAGTCTCTGGACATGGCCTCCAGTTACGAGGCGCCGCAATTCAGTCTGAATCGAGCAATGTACCTCTCACAGTTAGCTCAGTTGGCTGAAAGTGTAGGACTGGCAGTCGACGTCGCTATCAACTATGACCTGGCCAAGACGTTGTGGGCTCAAGAGGAAGTTTCAGCCTCCATTGGCATTCTACAAAACCTGAGAGACCGCAAAGAAGCTGCGGCACAGCCCATCAGCGTTCCGCGAGCTGATATTCTGACAGATCTGGGACACAAAATTGCTGAAGCCCGTCTAGAAAAGCCGGATGAGATTATAGAACAGTACCTCGCGCCAGCCATCCGAGAGCTGCAGGAACCTCGTACAGGCTCTGCTGCAGGCAGGGTGTTCCATAACTTTGCTGCGTTCTGCGACATGCAATTGCAGGACACGGACAACCTGGATGACTTCACGCGTATCAGCAAAATCAGAGATCGGAAAATGCACGAAGTCCGGGAGCTAGACAGGATGGTAAGAAATGCCAAAAGCGACCAACAGCGAGCCAAATTGAAGACACATCTAGCCAGAGCTAAAACCTGGTTCAAACTCGACGAGCAAGAATGGAGACGAGTTTCGCAGGACCGGGAGAATCTCATTCTTCGGTGCCTGGAGAATTATCTCTTGTCAATGAGGGCTTCCGATGACTACCCGAGTGATACCCTCCGTTTCATTGCACTGTGGCTGAATCAAGCTGAGAGTCCAACAGCAAACGCTGCTGTCCACAAGTACCTCGATTCAGTCCCTACTCTCAAGTTCGCCCCACTCGTCAATCAGCTGTCGTCTCGCTTGTTGGATATCCAAGATGATTTTCAGAAACAACTCAAGAATCTCATGTTCCGCATCTGCTCTGATCATCCATATCACAGTCTGTACCAGGTATTTGCAACCAGCAAGTCGAAAGGCCCGCCTGGGGATGAAGTGGCTGCTTCCAGGTTCGCCGCAGCAAACGTACTAACCGAACGTGTCAAGCAACAAAGCACATCCTCGGCAATATGGACGACCGTTCACAATACTTGCGTTGCTCTGAATCGGGTGGCTGCGGAACCACTCTCTGACAAAGACCTCAAGAGTGGCTCGAAACTCGCGCTACGAAAGCTGCAACATGGTCCAGCGCTAGAAGCTCAGATCACGAAACCCACGACAAAGATCCCTCCCCCAACCATGAACATTGCCCTGCGAGCAGATCGAGACTATTCAAATGTACCGACTTCGAGTACGATTGATCCAACGATTTCTGTCGCCGGAGGTGTATCAGCTCCCAAAATCGCGACAATCACGGCGTCGGATGGGTCTCGACACAAACTGCTGTTGAAGGGAGGCAACGACGACCTTCGGCAAGACGCCATCATGGAGCAAGTCTTTGAACAGGTATCCAACCTTTTGAAGGACCATCGTGCCACACGGCGTCGCAACCTCGGCATTCGAACCTACAAGGTCATCCCACTGACGAAGAACTCGGGCGTCATCGAATTTGTCCAGAACACTATCCCACTCAATGAGTATCTGCTCCCTGCTCACGCGCGCTACTATCCCAAGGACTACAAGGCGAACCGTGCCAGGAAGGATATCTTCGAGGCGCAGGCCAAGAATCATGAGCAGCGTGTGCGAGCCTACCAGACGGTCACTGCCAACTTCCACCCAGTTATGCGGTTTTTCTTCATGGAGAAGTTTCTTGACCCAGATGACTGGTTTTATAAGCGTCTCAACTACAGTCGGTCCACCGCTGCTGTGAGCATCTTAGGCCATGTCCTTGGACTAGGAGACCGACACGGACACAATATCCTCCTGGACGAGAAAACCGGAGAAGTGGTCCACATCGACTTGGGCGTCGCCTTCGAAGCAGGCCGCGTTCTCCCTGTTCCCGAAGTTGTACCCTTCCGCCTCACTCGTGACCTGGTAGACGGGATGGGTCTCACCGGAGTGGAAGGCGTCTTTCGGCGATGCTGCAATTTCACCCTCGAAGCCCTCCGCCACGATCAAGAAGCAATCATGACCATCTTGGACGTCCTCCGCTACGACCCACTATACTCGTGGTCCATCTCCCCCCTCCGTCTGCAGAAGATGCAGGAAAACAACGAGCAAGCCGCCGCTGCGGATGCGGCTAGTGTTGCTGGCGGACCGTCGACTCCAACGTCGACGACCAGCGGCGTCGGTGACAACGCAGGCGGCGTGATTGCGGCACGCAGAGAAGAGACCGAGCCCTCGGAAGCGGATCGCGCGTTGACCGTCGTGGCCAAGAAACTGGGCAAGGCTCTGAGTGTGGAAGCCACCGTGAACGAGCTGATCAGGCAGGCCACGGACGAGAGGAACTTGGCTGTGCTGTATTGCGGGTGGGCTGCTTATGTTTAAGGTGTTGGGTCTTGATCTATTGGAGGTAGGTGGCAGGGCAGACATAATGGGGACAAGTAAATCAGTTCGATGACAGAGAGGAAGAAACGGCAAAGGTGAAGAGACGGAACGAATAGGATGTGTGTGTCGAATATCCCATTCAACACACGATCTGGACGCGGTAGGGAGTTGTCTCTCGAAGAGAGTTGATGACGAACTATGGACGAAGTGTATGTCAAGAGGCGTGACTTGACGTGTATAGACAGGCGTTCCACCTTCATTCGCTGCTGATTGACACATTGAACAGAATACAGGCACATCTACCCCCCCCCCTACACATACTGCATTGCATATAGATAGATACAAGGAGTGTGTGTACATGGGCCATATTCCCCAGTCCTTTCATACATCCGGCCCTCCTTTTTCCCTTCCGTGATGAAAACACTGAATGCACTGTACCTTTTCCTTTTTTTTTTCTTTCTCGAGATGCCGCCCGAAGCTCCCATGAAAGATCACACAGAGTACATAGTTACTTACAGTACATATAACATCCCAGACCCCATCCAGCCTCCAGATTTTCCAGGTCCATGTCCAAACCCAAACCCCCTGAGATGGCGACGCGTATAGATACATCGAACAGTGCCACCACCATTGAGACGTACTCCGTATATTCGTACCATTTGCCGCAAGAAAAAAAAAATGGGGCACGATTAGATTGCACCTCTTCCAACGAGGAACATATACACCATGTTACATGTCGCATGTCAGACCTCCCATCCATCGTTCGCCCACTGGCTCGACCACTCCGTCGGCGCCTTCTTCTCCGTCATTGTTAGCCACGGCTTATGGCCGCCGTTGCCAAGGGCCTTCTTATACCCCATGTCCCACCTCTCCTCGACCTCCATCAGCATGGCGCGCTGCGGCTGCGCGTGCAGAGGCACAGGGACTTTTGGAACCTTCGGGCGTCTTCCTCGCGGAGATCCTGAAGTGCTAGGACCAGAACCAGAACTGGATCCGGTAGAGCCTTTCGTCGTCGTCGTTGTGGGCGCAGAAGCTTGTGCAGAGGAGGAAGCTTCGTTCTCTGCATCCCGGATGATTGCCTTCAATTCTTTGTCGTCGCTTGTGATCTGCGCCTTGATGTAAGTAATATCGCCCGAACTGTTCAGACTCGACATGACACTCTGTCTCGGCGTGTATGCATATTTATCCAGATCAATTGGTCCGTCTTTCGGCACGATGAATGGATCCAAAAACGCCTCTTCGCCCTTGTCGAGCAACTGGTTAATGTCTAGACTCTCGCCGTGGGGGATCTTTTCCGGGTGGCTGGGCGTCACGCAATCCATATCGACTTCTTTGCGGAGAACATGGTCAATGTCCACTGCTGAGAAGAAGGCGCAAGACTGTGGAAGGTCTTCGATGCCGATTTGTTGAGAGAACATAGCCCTTGTCCACAGATTACTGATTTGCAAGGCCAGAGCAGCTCGATACCTGTCCTCGTGTTTGACGAGGTATCTGATTTCGTCGTGCACGGTGATCGCAAGGCGAGCATCCAGGTTGAACCGCCGGAATAGGTAGTCCATGCTGACTATCAAAAGATGAAGGTAATCGACGCCAGACGACTGAATGGCCCAATTGATCCGAGAAGTCATGAACGAGCCTTGGTTGATGAATCTTCGCATTAGAGCTTCAGTAATCCCTGCTCCTAGCACCGGAGTGCGAGGACGCTCCTGCTCGGCAAATTCCTCGAGTTTGTTGAAGACAAATGATTCGGTACCTCCTCGCCAGAAGCTGCCACTCCCAAACATCTTGCGCCGTGTACGAGTTCCTTTCGTTTCCTTGTAGAGTTTCGACGCAATGTCATTTGTTTGCTGTTCCGACAGGGATGGGTTGAATTGCCGAAGCAGAGTCGCCGCGAATTTGAGCCCGGCGCCATAAATACGACCGTAGTTAAACACTTTGGCATCGTTGCGAGAAATTCCCAGAATCTTTGCCGTCTTGGAATGTAGATCTGTTCCAGCAGCCTTGGTTCCTTCCAAGGTCATGAAGCCAATGGCATTTCCGCCATGCAGCTGAAACTGGGCATCACCGACAACAGACGCAATCCATAATTCTTGGCTATCGACATCGGCACCGACAAAGCAGTATCCCGGCGGTGCTTTGATCATCGCCTTGAGTTCCGATCCCACTCTGTTTGCCTTGGCGTTCGAGGCAGTGAGCCACGTATTCTCCACGGCACGTCGAGTAATAGTACCCATGGGGATGATCTGAGGAAGAATGAACCCCTGATCAGACTTGCCGGCCAGGCTGGGATCGCGATCGGCTTCTCTGACAACCAACTGAGAAGTGATCCTATCTCGGGCCGAGATCCAGTATGAGCATGATGCATTCATCTCCAAAGCTTCCTTTGCCAGAGCGAATTTGGATGACAAAGTACCTAATTCAAAGTACTGTAAGTAGCCCTTTGCCAGTGGTGACGCACAACGCGCTGTTGGGCCATCTTTGTGGGGAAGCTTGAAGTATGTGTGCTGGAAATCCGACTGCAGCCTGGAATTCGTCTCTTCGGACATGTCACAGCTGACAACGTTGCTGTGCTCATATTTCCCAGTATCCTTGTTCGGGACACGAAAAGTCCAACCATGTTGGTCAGACCATACCAGAGGGTAGCCATCCCAAGACAGCTTCAACAACAGTGGAGCAATTCTTGTCCGGACTGTCAAGTTTATTGGGGACGTATTAGAGGTGAATAGATCTCGATACCAGTTAGGGGCGCCTGGCTTCTTTTGTCGTGCGACGGGAACGGGTTCTTCGCCTTTCTTCTTGGCCTTCTTGTATTTGATCTCTTGTCCTGACCAGTCCAGCTGATTCAGCCACGGATCGTTGTTGTAGATCTCTGGCTTATCTTTGACTTCTAAAGCCGCATCTGATAGCTGCAAAAGCCGCTGCTCGACATCCTTCAGTCTCTGGAGATATGTCTCCTCGGCTCGACGGATGTACTCGTCCCAGGAGTTGTCGACAGGCAGGATGACGGACGACAAATGCCGCAGTGCGGCAAAGCTCACAGGGTGTGGACAGGTTTGTAGAAAATTGGGGAAAACTTTCTGAAAGACTTTGTGTGTGATGGCCACATCGGCGGCGCAGTAGTCGAGCAGCTCTTCGATTCGCTGAAGGATGCCGTCTCGATCCAATTCACCAAAATAATCTCTTTGGCTCTTGTCGATCGTGATGCCTGTATGGAACTTGGCCACATCCCGCAACGAGTTGATGGAGCTTCTGCCCACCCAGAGTTCCTCCTCTTCTTCACTCAACATCTTACTCTCAAGCATCCTCTGAAGCTCGACCGAGTTATGGTCGCTCGACATTTTGTCCCGCAAATCCCTGTTCTTCTTGTGCTTCATCCAGGTTGGCCGCTGCCTAGAACACATACCATTGACAGCGACATGCAGCGACATCGTGTCGATGAAGAAGTTCCGCGACTGTTGCAGGTCGTACTCCTCCTTAACTCTCGCACGATCATATCCAATGTTATGTCCAACGACGATCCGCGGTTTTGTTGGGTCACCCAAGGGGATCAATTGTCTCGGATTTGTTGTTTCCCCCAGTAGCCAGGGTGATATCCATGCATACCAAGCCGTAGGACTGGCAGCAGTAGCCATGACCGCGAAGGGGGATTCTTTCCACATGGTTTCAACGTCGAAGGACAGCATCGTCTCGTCTGGCGAATCCACCTCTTCCGTCGTCATATCCTGGTTATACTTTGTCCACCCGCTTCGAATGACCCATTTGCGTGGTCTTTGAGGCGTGCTTGCTCGCACAAATGCCTTGCCGTATGACAAGTATGGCTCGGCTGCGTCGAGACCCAGCTTGGTGAAGTGCTCGTCTAAACTGCTGCCTATGACCGGGGGCACGTCCAACCCGATGGCGGGGGTATTGTCTTGATTTTTTCCCAGTAGATCATGCCGACGCAGATGGTCTTTGGACAATTCTACCAACTCTGGACGTGGTCGCGTGGCCCCAGAAGGGAAGACTTGAGGATGGAGGTAGTCGGACAATTGTTGTATACCGATCTCATTATACCTGGGACTCGCGACCTGCGCGAGTGACTTGCGATCGGTGGCAGAAGCATTGACAGAGGGGTCAACGCTGGAGGCATAATGTCGTCGTAGGATGGCGGCCGCTCTCGATGCAAATTGTGGGCGTAACCTGAACTTTTGCGAGGTTCTGATGTAGCCTCGCGCACACTGCGCGGGCGTAGGAGGCCACAGCATCTATGCGGCGGTTATTGCTTTACTGCTCGACACCATGACGGGGAGCTGGGTCGAAATTGGAATGCGAGAGTCTTGACATCGTAAATTCAGGAGGCGAACACGCGATGCGTAATGAAGAGGCTGCAATGCGGAGAGATAAGGTTTCTTATCCCCACGTGACGCGCTCCTTTTCGACGTCTCCACTTCAAGTTCAGTGCAGTGAGTGCATCCTCTTCACCTCCATGCTCTGGCGGAGATACAAACTACTTGACTTGAAGCTAAATAATGGCATTCAATGCCAAAAACCTAGAGTATAACAAGCAAGAGCCCGCTTTCCTCCGCAGGCTAAAAGGGGAAGTCGGCGGCGTTGATGGACGACACAATGTGCAGATCCCTCGGCCAAAGAAGGATAGGTTGAAGACAGGGGACGATGATGAGGACGAACCAATGATCCTGGATGAGCGAGGTGAGCGAGTAGAAAGGGCCGAGTTCGAGAGAATGGTGAAAGGAGAAGACGACGCGCAAAAATCCACGGAGGGGGAGGAAGCTGGTGGTACTGGGTCTCAAGTAGAAGGAAGCAAAGGTTCCGAGCCCCTTGAAAGACAGAAGGTGACAGAGATTGGCTCTGCCGCAAATGCAAAGAAGAGGAAGGTTGGCAAGGTCGTTGGAGGCGAAGACGAAGACGGTGAGGATGTCGAGGATCGAGCCCTGAAACAGAAAGACGGTTCTAAGGAGAAGGCCGAAAAGCCTCCTGCGGCTAAGGTCGGACCATCTGCACCAAAGAAGAAAGGAAAGAAGATCAAGTTGTCCTTTGACGATCCAGATGGATGAAAGGGAACACCACCAAACTATCCACCGTCAAAAAAGCCATTTTGACTGGTCATAACGAATGGGCCAGTCGACCAGAATCGTGCCTCAGACAAGACTGCAATCCAGAGATGACCTTTGGAAGGAATCCGCGTCCTTGCCTTGAGATGCAGAGCTTGTCCGGCTTGGAAAAGGACCAAAGGCCAAGCTCATGCTAGCAAAGAACAGAAATCTCCGAATGTCAGGAACTCCTTCGGCAAGCGACCTGGTTTGGTCCTTGGGCGCCCTTTGAGGAGACGAGATGCGCCGGATGAAGAACGACTCCCGTCTGAGTCAAAGGGCGTGATATGACCAATGCAACGGACATCATCAGACTGGGCATGGGACACACTCTCACACAGGGCCGAAAGGGAGGCAGAGAGCGCACAATCATGGATTACTGCTTACACCAAAATCGAAGGACACATCAGAGATACTATCTCATCCCATCTCCCTCATGATCCGCCCAATCTCCCTCCGAGCAAACTTCTCCCTCTCGGGCATGGGCATCTCTGACCCTGCCTCGCGGATCGCGACGACTCTCTCCATCAACACCTGCAGCTGCTCGACCTGGGTGTCTTCATCTTCTTGCTCCCTCTCGGAGCCTTCTTTGTTATTATCATCAGCGCTGTCATCGATGTCTTCCAGCATCGACATCTTCAACTCCATCATCTCGCGTTGGAGTTCATAATCAATCCCTAGCAGCCCCGTGCTGTCTCCAAGTATGTTCTTTGATGTAGTAGAAGAAAACAAGTCTCCAGTGTCGTCCACTTGATCATCGTCGACATCTGCAAAATTAAAATCTCCAAGCCCATCTTCCTCACCATCCGAGTGCGGCGATGCAGACCAATCCACCGCCTCGAGCGCTTCAATGACTCTTTTAATCCCTGTCTTTTCGCCGAACTCGTTTCTTTCGTCTTCTCCATGCCTGCTTATATCATGGGACCCCTCCTCGACGGCCTTGCCATCTTTTCCCTCCTCCCTTGCTGCCTCCTCGAGCTGATCATTCCACGCGACAAAATCCCAGCCTAATATGCCTCTTTCGGACAAACAAATCTCCTCCAAACCCTCCATCGTCTCGTTCAATCTGGCGTGGCTTACTGTCGACGCCGTAGCCGTAGACTGTACTACGACTAGAGAAGCAACATCCCGCCCGTAGCTTTCATCCTCGATCGCCTCGCGCAGTGCATGGACAGTCTCGACGAGCGAGACATACGACTCCAGGAGCGATGCATTCGTCGACGAGGCGAGAGGGAGAATGAGGATGACGCCACCAATGACAGCGCGGACCTCTGCCGCCTCGGACGAGAGCATTTGCTCTTTCCACTCCTCAAGCGTCACTGACGCGGACTCCGCGAGCGGCGCCTGCTTGCCCCCTTCCGAGTCGGGGCCATGGCTCGGATCCTTTCCAGCGGCGCTCTTCTTCTTTGTCGTTTCTACCGCTGCATCTCCGAAAGGCAATTCATCGCACCAAATACTCACGTCGGCACTGTAGTATTTCGTCCTCAACCTCAGCGGCGGGTGTGAGGTATACCCCGCAAACGAGGTGACTTCATCCGACGGCTTGGAGCCGGTGACTGCTTCGAGAAACGCGCGGAACGGCGGAGTCGTTGTTCTGTCAGGCGGTGATGGAGATAATATGAGGAGGCGGAAGGATGATGGCTTTGTTGTAGGTGGCGGGTTGGATGTCATCTCCCTTCCCTTCGCCTTCCGCACGGATAGGCTGGTGCTATTAGAGGTGTACCTCGCAATCGGTCAACCTCATGGGGAGTCCAAAGACAGTCTTGATGGTCAGAGATGAGGATGATTGAGTTACTGAACTACTACTAATGCTTAACAGTTCAAATGAGGTTTCATTCTTATTTGTATTCAGCCTTGGCAGCCCATGTTTTCAAATACATTCGTAAGCGAGGCTGCATCGCCTTCTATGCACTCACTCGTTCATTCGTACTCGGGCACCAGAAATCTTCCAGCCCGGCCGCAGTCTGTTTTTGTGTTGGACTCAGTTGGACAATCGTCCATAGATTTCCTGGAGAGCGGCCATATCTTCCAAAGCAAGCTCTCTCTCTCTCACACACAGAAAATTTTTATCTCCCTCGCTCTCTTCCAGCCGCTCTGGATCTGTGTCCCTTGGGTGCGGCGATTCTTTTGCTCTTTTAGGCGGTAGACAAGAATGCGAACTTCACGAAGAAACCTCTTCCCAATTCCCGTTCCCACATCATCCGATTTTGCATCTGTGCCCGCCTAGTTTCTCCTTCCAGCCCGTGCCCGGTTGACCGTAGCTCTCCCTCTTGCCAGACCAACACCGCGGCCTCTGGTCCCCCTAGATCTGAACATGGGCGCATTTCGAAGCATGTCGGGCACGATGAAGAAGCGCACGTGGCTGCCTCGGATGTAGACTTGATCAAGGTGCGACACTCGGCCGTCGCGTGCTGTGGCGGTGATGTCCTTGAGTTGGACATTCATATTATCTTCGGCTATTCATTTGGCAGATGTTAGCCTCAGCGGTTCAAGTGCAAAGGGGTGGTGGGCTTGAACTAGGGAAATCTCATGGAAAATGTAGACATGCGCACCTTCAAGCAGTTTCCCTCGGTACACTTGACCGGACGTGAGTTCCAAAGTCACCACATGGCCCTGCGTAGTACATTGACCATCAGCATTATCCAGATATACGCTATGGGTGTTCCAGCAATGCCCACCTGTGCCTCGTTGAGCAGCTTGATCGGAATGCCGATGGTGGATGTGAGTTTGCCCATGTTGGGCGCCCGCGAGTCACGGTATCTTGACGCAGAAGGGCGATGTAGTAAGGGATTGATGGGACGACACAGGCGACAACAGAACCAACACAATTGAGGCGGCCGCAAGTGGTTGTAGAAGCTGATTCAAGGCTGGTTTTGGTTTGATGGCGCACCGCAACCCACGAAAATGAAAGCGACATTTGACATTTTGACCTGCATGACTAAGTCCGACTTAACTCCGCATCAAAGCTGTTATATTCACTTCGCTTGCATCTGCTTGCCCATCCTCCGCATTGACTCAACTTGTTCCCAGGAGGAAGATCAATCGGGTCTCCTGACATGCCACTCTTTTCCAATGTGCCCGCGCTTCGCCTGACCCTAGCCTACGCTCTGAACGAGCCTTCGTGCCTGCTCCCGCACAGGACCATTCCAACTCTTCTCCCGCTCCCACTACCAATTGGCCATTGGCTTCCCTCTCTAAACGCCGCGGGCAAGAAACCTACCATTCGTGCCCTTGTCATAGACAAAGACAACACACTATGTCCTCCAGAGACGGTCAAATTACACCACGCATACCTAAACAAGATCGAAAAGATCAAGGGAAGCGACGAGTTCAGCCACAGTCCGCACAGCATCTTGATCGTCTCCAACACTGCAGGAAGCTCCTCTGCGCCGGAACATGAAGCCGAGGCCAAGCAGCTGGAAAAGGAGCTGGGCATTTCTGTGCTAAGACAACACCCCGACCGCAAGAAGCCATTCTGCGGACCGGATATTTTGCAGTATTTCAGAGATCATGGCGTTACCGAGGATCCCAAGGAGATCGTAGTTGTGGGGGACCGGTTAGCCACTGATGTTCTGCTCGCCCGTGAGATGGGTAGCTGGAGCATTTGGACCCGAGACGGATGGCGCAACCCCGAAACGCCTGGGCGAGATTACAGAGGCTTCTTCAGTAGGATCGAGGGCCGCTTCGAACGATTGATGCGAGGTGGCCTGGGAAGGGTAGCTCCACTACCAAAGACTATATCACCATCCTGACGGAAGACAAAAGCGTCTTGAAACAAATTCGATGCGAGGTCAACAGGGTATCTCTAGCTAGCCATGACTGGGGGTCTCAACGCCTCACTGGCCGGTGGTATGCCTCCAATGTGAGCGGATATACCATCGCTCTCAACGCTTCCCCAACTGATCTCCATCGACCGAGCTTCCTGAAGTGACAGTCGGCGTCACATTCACGGAAGAAACATATGGCGCAAGAGACTTGATGTCGCCCGAAGCCGCAGAAATCGCCGCTGGCAACTCGGACACATTCGTGGGGATAATACCAAGCTGAGTGGTACTCGTAGACGCCGGACTGGCGAAGGGCATCGAATACGTCCTGGGCGTCAAGTCCCTCTTGAGCAAGATACTGTTGTCGGAGGTGACCCTCCTGCTCACGATCTCAGCCACGGCGTCCTTGAGCGAGAACCTGTTCTCCTTGACTCTCACTTCCATCCTTCCGGCAAAGGGGACCCTCGTCCAATTGACCTTGTCCTCCACCACTGGCAACTCCCCATCACTTCCGTTCTGGGTGGTGGCGAACATCATAAACCTCACCCCCTCGAAGAACACCGTATGACTCGAGCTGGAATTGACAATACACGTCGCGCGTTTCAAATCGATCTGGTGCCTTGAACACCTCGCCCGGGAGCTGATAATCGTCTCAATAGCTTCCTCCCGCCCAATATTCCGCTCCGACTCGTTCTCATTGTCCACAAAATCTCGCGCAAAAAGACTGTTGAGGTTGGCGCGGCTGGGGTTGGCGTCGTCGTACTCGATAAACAGCCTCTTGAGGCATTGCAGGCCTTGGGGCGATTTGGTGGTGATGGCGTGGTACGAGGCCGTGTGGTCGTGGAGATGGACCTTGCTCATCCTGAGGCTGTTTCGCTTCGCTCAAAAGTATATTTTTTGAAATCGAAACTGCACTGTTTTACCTGTCGCGCCAAAAGGGTGCTCTTGTTCTTGTTGCTGAACAAGGACGATTCGTACTATGTATCTCTGTTCTTGTATTGTCGGAGGACCGAGCACAGCCCACAGCCCGAACGTTTGAAGATATTTCTTATGTCCGTCCCCTACTCACACGAGCGCTCTACAGTAATACCGAGTACGCGTCCCTCCCTAGGTACGAGCGTCGAATATACGAGTTAACGACGAGCCCGGGGGGTTCCCGTTTCAAGGCCCATCCATCCACTTCCCCTTTCCCCCCTGGTTCATTTCAATCTTAATAGTTATTGCCCATTCTCCACACGCGCTTCAGCCCCCCAGCCACCTGCCAGAGTTGCACGAAAGTTCCCTTCAAGTTTTCATCCAGCTGAAAATAACGATTACCTACCTAGGTAGGCATTACTCCCCGTTGGCGCCGTATTATTATTGCTGCGTACTTCGTCGTCGTGAGTTCGTGTCTCGTGTCTCGTTCTGGCGAGTCGCGAGTCGCGACCTTAGCGAGGCATTTCTGGCCTCTGTATTCGGTAAGTGTTCCAGATGCTTTCCTAACGGCCAACGGCCAACGGGCCTGTCATTGTATCCGTAAATTTACACTTTCGGTCTCCGGATCTTCCTCTTGGTACTAGTCCCTCACACCATTCTCCATCTTCAGCCTCAGCGTCAACATCTTGTACGAGGTATACTCGTTAGTATAACAAACCAGTCAAAAACACAGGAATGAGAAAACCCTGGTTAAACATTTGGCTTCATATTCGTTTTCATCATCACCATCATGTTCATTCATTGCCAATCGTCATGTAAAAGAGAATCCCGTTTGCTCGCTCGATCCCTGAGGTGGCCCAACCCCAGCGCCATGCATGAAAACACATTCAACAAAAAATCATGGTGGCCGACGATGCGGATTTGCATCGGCCTTAACCCATGCCCACGCTTGCTTCCTGCGTACCCTGTATCCTTCATCCAGCCCACCTAAATGTCCAGATTAACCCATTAAACCCCTTCTTCGGAATCAGTCGTTCTCCCCACAACAACGAAACAACCTGCTGACATTTATCGGCCGTCTCGAAGAAAGCACCTCTGGCAGCACCGGGCCTCAGCTGCTGCGCCAATTCTTGCACCAAGTCACTCAAGGCGTGCCACTTTTTATCGCCCGTCTTGTTTTTCTGCTTCATCCCCTGCAACTCGGCAGCACCATTGCTATGGATGCGGCGAATGCTCCAAACCGCGTTGGGGATGTCATTCCTCTCAGCAAAGAGCCGCAAAAGCATAATGTCTAGACGAATGTTCCATTCCGGCACAGGCGACGCACATGGCAGACGTAACGCAAGCAGGCCGCTTGTAAGCGCGAGGTCGGCGGCTAGTTGCGGCTCTAGACGCGTCGTTCTAGGAATGAAATATGTCGGATGCGGTGCCAAGGCTGTCGTTGTTAGCTGTGTTGGGTCGGATTGCTGGCCTGCAGAGACGTCGTCAGGCTTCTTGCCGCTTTCCTCACTGATGCTCGTTCGCGTCTCGGAACTTGATGCGACAGACTGGGTGTCTTCGTGGACAGCTGATGCGGAGTCATCCGAAGATTGGCCATCTTCTTCCTTTGGGATTTCGATAGCCTGACAGGCGTCACAGCGTTTTGGCTCAGCGGCAGCCGCTCCTTTCGCCTGTAAATTCTGCAGTCTTTTGGTGATAAGCCGGGCTAAAGCGCCGCTGCGAAGCTCGCACAGTCTGTATGCACTGACTGCAATTAGCTTGCACACACGATTAATGCCGTCCTTGCTCTTCGAGGACACATCCACTAGTTTGCTTGTTCGAGTTCGCACAATACTGGATGCCTCGTAGCACACGCGCTCAAACAGCAGCTCGCCACTGACAAAATTTCCTTGATCGACGCAAATCTCACCTTGAAGCAGGACCTGCTCAAGATAAGCACAGATGGCTTTGTAAGTGTGAAGATTGGGTTCGTTTTTGCTTGCGAGAACATGTTTTGCAAGCTCGTCACGAAGAGATGTGACTCGGCTGTTGCACGTGTCAGAGTTTACCTGTGCCTTGCCCACTGATGCGGTTTCTGGAGCCGGACTATGAAAGGTGATCGAGTTGATGTGTGTGTGCAGCCATGGCAGAACAGCAAACTTTACAAAACTGTCAGTTCGGTTGCCATAACGATATCGTGGCTCTGCTGATAGTGAAAGATTGTATCCCATGCCTCGCGCAAAGGGACATTTGACCATGATCCATAGAGCGTGCATAAAGTCCGCCGAGTCCTTGTAGCTGCAGATATAGAAGGGAGCATCCGACTTGGTATTGCCACCACTGAAAAGCATAACAGGGTCAAATCTGGACTGAAAAGATTGCGATGCATCATATGGCGCACTGACTAGCCTGGACGATGGGAAAGGGCCGAAGACTGGGATGCCGTAGTTTTTCAACTTCGCACCGAGCCCTCGGATGCCCGACTGAAGACCAACCACCTTGTTCTCCATGTACAACACCGTCTTGGCCTCCAAGTAAAGTTGTCTGCATGTTTTCAGAATGGCGGGGTGTAAGTGGCAGCTGTTTATGACTGGCGGACTTCCATTGATCTCTTGATTTCCCTTGTGCTTGAAAGGTGCGGCTTCGAGAATACGCCTTGGATTCAGGTAGAGCAATTCGGAGATGCTATTTGGCGGCGGGCGGCGAGTGTGAGCCTTGCGGTTGCGATCTATGCGGAGGAGGTAGCGGAGGATCTTGAGGCGAAGCTCAACGGGCAGACGAAGCAGCGGCGAGGGGTGTGAGGGTTCTTTGGAAATGGCATCATGTTCTTCCTCTTCGTCTCCATCACAGTCAAAAATCAAACGGAGGGTAAGGACCTCCCTCGAAGGTAAAGGCATCTTCTGCGCATTGCGCGTCCCCAGTCGGACGGTAAGGCTACGCAGACATAGGGTAGATTTCGTGCAAGGGTCGGGGTGACGGGGTCGATCTGGGCGAGTCGAGCGTTACAGGTGTGGACCTCGCATAGCGTAGATACCCAGGGTAGTTGTTGTCAGCGGCCCGTGGACCCGGTGGTGTGATTATACGAGGTCACAGTAGCCTGGACTCGAGAGAAGGATGAATGCCTCGAGCTTGAGAGAAAGCGGGGATCATGTCTGGGGATGAGGTGGAGAGGGTGAAGAATGTCAATGCAGGTTGAAACACAGCAAGTGAAAAGAATTGATGAGCTAAAGATCTAGCCAGATATCGTTACTAGATGGGAATCTTCAACGGAGGAAATTTTCAACAATAGGGAAAGAATGATGCATTGCAAGTAGTGAGAATGGGATTCGGAGAAAAGCAAAGAGTGTCACGCAGCCGCAGAAATGCTATTGTGACAGCGAGTTCAGCGAAGCGAATAAGTCATCGCCGTGGTGCCGCAGGAGTCACTCGCCTTAATAAGCATTTTCCCGTGCCACGTGATGGTGGGCAGCCAAAAAGGGATCTGAACGGCAGTGCATGGTTGAGAATTCCCGTTGAGAAGCCACTTGCCATCTCTCTGTATTGGTTTCATAGCATGTCACAGTATCTTCATGTTCTTGCTATGGGATGCACTCCTCATTCTGTAGTTCAGAAGCGCTAAAGCAATGTGAGCTTGCCTGGCCAACTTGCTATCACCCCGGGTCCGACTATTCATGCACACGTTAGAATCAGGCCGCAGGCCGCAGGCCGCAAACCGCAAACCGTAAACGGGAAACCATAAACTTTGAGAATACAGCTTGGTCCTTTCAGCTGGTGTCCATATTGTCACCACTGCCCTTCCTCTTCTCCTTTATCGACTTGACAAATTCGTCGATCGCCATGGGCCAAGCGCCATCTTCCTTCCACCAACTCAGAGACTCCCCATCAGGCTCTTTAGTCTTCATGACCAATTCGCAAACCATGTTCCACAGATCCTTAGTCACTGGTCTCTTGCTTTCAGACTCGTAGAACTCACACCACAGGTCCAGCCACTGGGTCGAAGGACTATTCCACTCGATCCCACCTTTGCCCTGTCGAAAGAACATGTTCCAGAAGTCGATGGCAGAGTCCATGGGCACACTCCGTTGACCTTCGGGTTTGGCGAGCTTGAATGCATTGCGGTAGACTTGTTTAAAATATAGCGGGTTGTTCGCCAGTTTCTTGCGGATCACATCGACATATTGTGCCTGCCGCGCTGCTGTATCGTATGCTTTCTCGATCGTGCAAACGCTTCGCCACCCGGAAACGAAAGACTCGCGCTCGAACTCGCCGATGGAGGGACACTGTAACAGTTCACAGATGCCCAGGTGAGCGACTTCGTCCAGTTCCACTCCGAGATCGGTCAAATACTTCTGAGCCCCCTCGATACCGATCGTGTCTGGGGACTCCGTGGGATTGTCTAGGGTGAAGTCAGTGGTTGGTTTTCACTTCCACACTTGGCTACCACCATACCACGATAATGGTCAAAGAGCTTGTTGAGGTTGTTCTGAAATGGAGGAACAGCGTTGTTTCCAGAGCCACTCTGGTAGAACCTGCAACGGAGTTTGTGTCAGTCACCCTTGATCGGTAACCAGTAATGCACAGACCCTGCTGCCTTGGGACGAGTTGCTTTGCCACCACTTCTCCTCCCTCTCGATGGCTTCGTCATGACTGGTGTAACAGTTGTCGACGTCGGTTTTACAAGGTCTTCCTGAGCCGCAGAAGAGGTAGCCTTGACCTTTTTGTCTTTGGGTGACTTCAAGGCCAGTGACGCAGGCGAGTCGGCGGACTTGCGTTTGGGTGGCATAGTGATAAACCGATGGATGCACAATACGCAGATGTCAAGGAGGAATAGGAACACCCGTCAACTGGAGTAGATAATGCGCTCTCTGGAAGGAGGACTGAAGGAGCTGGCAAGCTGAAGTGACCAACTGGACGCAGTGGACGCAGTGGTTGAAGGTTTAAATGATGCAACAGTCTTGGCAGGCACGAGCGCTGCCTTCACCGCAGGCAGGTGCAGGTTGAGGTGCGTGTCGGCCATCTGTGAAAGAGGTTCGGCCTCAAGAGACACAGCGCCAACAAGGCTTGAGCAGTTTTTTCATTCTGCTTGCCGTGGCCTTTGCGCAGCGTGCAATCAATTCCTTGCCAACCTGAGACTCGACAAATGGCCGTCCAGACTTGAAGCAATCCCAAGTTCCGCAACCCAGTATGTGTCTCTCAGTCCGGCATGATAAAAGAGAAATTGGCTCACTTACGAATCAAGCGCTCTTTCCACGTTCCAGTCGTGAGCTTTAAGAAACTGCCGCCATGCCCTCAGTCAGTGGCCTCCCAGAATCTCCTGTTCACATACCCTCCCAGCTATACTCTCCTTCGCTTGGGTGAAGCTGGTGAATTGGGCTATTGATGATCTTTGCGATGCAGTATAAGTTGGCATTTTCGTTAAGACCTGGCATTCCAGGCCTCCAGGCAGACTAAAAAAGATCAGGAAATGGCGGGTGATGCGGATAATGGACAGCCTTGCGGATGAAGATGGGAGATACTGGTGGCACGAGTTTTGTCGAGGTTCGGGTTTTGCGGGCTAAAAGAATAGAAGGCTGGTGTTGGGCGTATGTGACACAATTGTATGATTGTCTGCGTGACAATGAGATGATGTCTTTGGCGACCACGTTTGGCGCCGTGACTCTCAAAGAGGGCGACAAGCAAGAACGTCGATGGGGGTATAGACGGCAGGTCAAGCGAGGACCAAAGTCTCATCTAATCTAATCAATTCTACAGGGTCTGGCATCATCTTGTAACTGCGGAGGGGGTGAGGGGGAAAGTTGTGGCAGGGACGGAATAACATGCAGTGGGAATATGAACGTCTCAGAAGTTGTATATTTGTGACATGCCTGGACAGTGCACAAGGACGAGAGCTTGTATTGTGTCATAGCCACACACCAAGTCTCACTTACGCTTCTTTCTTCAATTGGACTGGAAGCAGCGCTTGACAGTGACAAGGCTGTGCTGGAATCATAGACCAATCGGTTGTTTCTGTGTGGCGTCGTGGTTGATGAATCTTGCCTTTGAAAGGACTCGGATGTGGCGTTACTGCTGCCGTAGGAGACTCGGGGAGTTATGTAAACTGGGGACCTAGCACGCCTACCAAGGCTCTACTTACCTAGGTAGGTACCTAGGTAGTAGGTACAGGTGCCTGGCGAACCATGTCGTAGGCCCCCCACCAGTGAGTTGCAGCCCCTGTAGCACAGCCCTGTCACTAAACTGTAGGCTAAACCCCTCCCTATCACTCACCTCATTGTTTGTTTGGTGAGGGACGAAAGGTGAACATCAGCAGCTCAAAAAGACCAAGCTGTACTGCTCAGGATCTTGGTCTTCCTTTAAAAAGAGATTTCCAACGTCCATCTCAAACTCCCTCCTCTCATCTCTGCTCTTCTCATCTTTTCATTCCCAACAGACAGCATCTCAATCATGGGTGTAAGTTCCATCTTCCCGTCACCTTCGAAGCACTTTACGCCCTCGACTGGCCCCGCACCAATACCAATGCTGTCCTCAAACCAGTTCATGCCCAAATCACCCTGTTCGCTCCTTGCCTCGCACATGGCTTTGGTTCTGCAATCGAACCAGATTTGTCCTGACTGATGACGCGTATAGCTGGCTTCTAAACTCGCCGCAGCACAGGCTGCCTATCCTGGTGGCCCTCCCGCTCCTGGTGGTGGTGGTCCTCCTCCTTCTGGCGGTGCTCCTGGTGGTGGATACGTGAGTCAACCTTCACCTTTGGTGAGAGCTAGCAGAGACTGACTTCCACGATTGTTGTCTAGCCCGGCCAGCAGCAATATCAAGCATATCAAGGTGGCCCTCCGGGTTCTGCTCCTGGTGCTGGAGCTCCCCGACCTGGTCAACCGGTAAGCGTGTTCCCGGTCGTTCCCAGCAAATTCTGTTTCCCAATTCCACCCCAATTCACTTTCTGGGTTGCGTCATCCCGTGCTTGTGTCCGCAAGACCGCAAACGACTTTATCCTTCTTCAACTTCTTATATCTACCTTGACACCTGCCGTCGCCAACCTCAAAGTATCCTATCGCAAAACATGAGCAAGTTCTCTCGCATCTCGCAGCAGCAGAACCAGCCGGGAGGTGCATATCCTGGTGCATCAACCCCGCAGCCACCATACCCCTCCCAACCGCCATATCCTCAGCAGCAGCAACAGCCACAACCTCCTCCATCGCCATACAATCAGCCTCCGGTTCCTCCTAGACCCAATGCATCTCCCCAACCCTACCAGCCTCCGCAGTGGCAAGCGCCTCAACAGCAACAGTCGCCGTACGGTCAACAGCTAGGACCGCCGCAGCAACAGGGAGGATATCAATCACCACAGCCAGCATATCAATCGTACCAGTCGCAGTACCAACAACCACCGAACCAATATGGTCAACAGCAGTACCAACAGCAACAGCCAGCTGGCGGATATGGATATGTTCGTCGCAGCGCCTTACGTTCTTACCTCATGCTTACACAACCGTGACTTTTCGAAGTGCGAGGCTAACATTTCTTGCTTCTAGGGTCAACAACCTCCCTACCCTGGCGGACCCGCCGTCGGTGGCCCTCCTCAGCAACAGTATGGCGGCGGTCCTCCTCAGCAGCAGTACGGCGGTGGCCCCCCTGGCGGCGCCCCTCCAGCTCCGGTCGGGAACGTAGGCGCATACAAGCAAGTTCTTCAAGCTACTATTCAAGAGAAGGGCCTCCAAAACTTCTACCCACCTGGGCATCCCATGCTCGACCAGATCGCTAACCGCGCCGCTCAACAAGTCGCTCAGTTGGCTGCAGCGTGGCGGATCTCTCCTGAAATAGCCTCTGATATTGTCAAGTTGGCACTCTACGATGTCATCCTGTACATTGATGACAGCGGTTCCATGCAGTTCGAAGAAAACGGAGAGCGCATTGATGACCTCAAATTGATCTTGTCGCGCGTCGCATATGCTACCAGCCTTTTCGACGACGATGGAATTCAAGTCCGCTTCATGAATTCACCTGACCAGGGCAATAACATTCGCAATGAGCAGCAGGTGAATGAGATGATTGCACGGACCCGCTTCTCTGGCCTCACTCCCATGGGTCGCGAATTGCAGAACAAGATCCTTGGGCCTCTTGTTCTAGAGAATGCCAGGCGTGGCAATTTGCGCAAGCCCGTTTTGGTCATCACCATCACCGATGGTCAACCTACGGGTGAAAGCTCGTCGGATGTGGCAAAGATCATTATGGCAGCGTCGAGCGAGTTGGCCCGCAACCCGCGCTACGGCAAGGGAGCTCTGGCATTCCAGTTTGCACAAGTGGGCAATGACCTGAAGGCGAGAGAGTTTCTGAGCAAACTCGACGAAGAACCCACGATTGGTGATATCATTGATTGCACATCCAGTACGTCTTTTCTTCAGGGGCCGAAGCGCACCTGCAGCTCGTTTGGTGTCATTTTTGCTGACGAGTCGACCTACAGACTACGAAGTTGAGGCTGACGAGATGTCTCGTGCTAATCCACCCGTCCAGCTATCCCCCGAACTCTGGCTCATCAAGCTCCTTCTTGGTGCTATCGACTCGAGCTACGACACCAAAGACGAGAAATCCGGTGCAAGACCTCCACAAGGTGGTCCTGGTGGCTATGGTGCTCCTCCCCCGGGACAATACGGTGGTGCTCCAGGTGGTGGGTATGGACAACCTCAGGGCGGTTATGGTGGTCCTCCTGGTCAAGGCGGCTATCCCCCACAGCAGGGCGGTTACGGCCAACCTCAAGGTGGCTATGGACAACAACCGCAGGGCCAGTATGGAAGACCTCCTCAAGGTGGACCACAGGGAGGATATCCGCCTCAGCAGGGTGGCTACGGTGCACCTCCACCACCACGCTACTAGGCAGGACCATGGAATGCTCCGGAGATTGATGTCAAGACGCGCCAGCAAACACCAGGGGACTGTGATTGTCTCGCGGGTTGTGTCCAGTGCATCCACCGAGCCAATCCCTGGGCGTAACAGGGACATACGCTTGCCTAAAGCCAGTTCATTCTTTTGAAGACGTTCGAACTGGGACTTTCACGGGGCTCTTGCCACATCAAATTCGAAAGGGGGGCAAAAGGTAAATGGAGAGATGGTCCGGCCCGAAGAACGACGGAGAGTTGTCATTGTGGGCGTGACCGGAGCTGCCATACCACGGAAATTCAGAGATACACACACAGAGTACTAGCTTCTTAGGTAGCAATGCAAGCACATCCGTTCAAAGAAAACATCTTATGGCGGCCTCACGGAGATGGGGATGGGGAGAAAGAAGCAGTAGGATACCACGATACCGTATATTCTGTTTCGTCTTTCCGCCAAGCGTGATGGGGTTGTAGTTGTTCTGCAGGAGTTGGAGTATCTCGGTCAGAACGAAGGGGCCAGTAAAGATAGTTGACTTCAGCGACACACTTGCATCCTATGTTCTACCATGGTACGGCCACAGCATACCTAGTACCGGATCAGACCATCCCAGGCAGGGATGTGCAAGGCTTTGCGGATATGGGGGAATTTCATTTTGACAGGACCGTTTCATCTGTGCGATGCTGCTGGTGGGGGGGGGATGATGATATTGTAACGTCTCCTGCAAGGACGTCCGCCGTTTTCCCATGTCGCTTCGTTCCTGTTCCTCCCTTTGCCGTTGTTCTTGCCTTTTGCATTCCTTGTTTCTTGATCGGTTGGGGCAAGGTCCGATCTAGATCTCAATCTCAACTGGTTCTCTCCCCCCCCCCAGCCCGGACAATGAATGTGGGATTGAGACATGCACAGGGGCATTTCGCCCAAAGACCGGGGCGCCTGCTTTACTTTCGCATTCCGTTCCCCCTTCTCTTTGAACGAGTGAGCAGCGTTGTGAGGACAGGATGCAGGAACGGGCGATCATGCTGTGCAACGGGTAACGCAGAATGCGATAATGGCGGTCAATGGCGATGGCATTAACTGCCCTTGCAGATATCGGCGTTGTCTTTGTGTCACGCCGTGCCTTCCATGACATGCACACGGGGTCCCCGTTTTCACCACTCGGGGTTTGTGTACGCGCATCGGGGTTCAATCCGGCTCTGGGCTGGTGCCATTGGTCTGTCGGCAAGGTCCATTGAGGTCGACTTCACCGTCGTGGTCAACGGTGTGTCCAGGTTCTCGTAAATGCTGTGTCTGCATCTCCGTCTGGGTCGTGTAAACGAGAGTTTGGCAAACTCTCATGGTCTGCCTCTCAAAATACCTTGTCCCTGATAGTCCAAGTTGGGGGTTCAGCTTGAGCTTAGCGAGAAACATGGTCTGGATCTGGAAGAATCGTGCCTCATGGCTTAACGAACCCCCAGATGATCAAAACAGCGAAGACCACCCGGAACTTCCCAATCTACGAAGTCAGTTCCCTTGTACCTACCTTTCTCAGGCGGAGCGGGCTTGGAAATTGTTCTGGAACAATTGCCATCTGGACCGTGGTCAATCAATAATGTCCTCCCGGAACCATAGCATCCACGAAGCGGATATGCGATACTTGGCTGCCCCTTACCGCTTCCCAAAGGGGAATGACTCAGAATGGTATTTTGTGTGGTACAAGGTGCAACCATTGCATCGGTAAACAAAGCACACGAGACGTGGCTTGTGGGCCAGGCAATGTTGACATGTCGTTAGCTAGGTCGTAAAGAATGTCGTATCCACCTGGAGTTCCGTTCATGATGCTTGTCCCAAGACTTTTGGTTACCAGAGCTGTACAAGTACACCGTTACTTGGTGCACTTCGCTCCGAGGGGCGAGGGATGGCGACTGGGGTAAGCTCCTTGTCTTCACGCGCCGAGACAGGGTCAAGCAGAGGATTAGCAAATGATACCGACCTTCTCAATGCGGACAACAATAAGACGTCGGAGCTGTATAGGGAGAAGCAGCAGGTGCCAAGTGGAGCGAGGAAGTAGGGCTGACAAAGGGCGGAGAATGGTACCCGCAGCAGCACCCGCAGCAGCCACGGAACTTGGGTGTGCGGATGATGAGACCAGAGTCCGAGATTCAGCCATTCTGGGGCAAGCTGCTGTGTGACAGTACAGCGACTCTTGAGACACGAGAGGGTCGTGGAGGAAGTAGATTTGAAAGTGAATTCAATAGAGGGTAATCATAAAATCATGGTCTCCAGACAGGAGGTAACGAGCGAAACCTAATGAACTTGAAGACAAAGCGAGCAGGTCTTGATTATGATGCTGAAGCCTTTCCTTCAGTGGAGAAAAAGTATCACTCGGACCAGGGCACAGGGTTTGGGCATGAAGCACCAGGCGAGTGGACTGGACCCTTGGAAGGTTTGAGAGCTGGACAGCCAGCTGCCTCACTAGTTGGGCTGCTGGGACACCGAGTTTGCGGCAATGCATCACCCTCGGAGGGAATCATGCTGAGTGATAGAAAGCCGTGAGAGATAAAGGGCGGTCGAGAATGAGGCAAAGTGGTTATTCCCTGCGTTATCAATCAAATACCGGTGGGAGAATGAATTGACGGATGACAAAGTGAGGGAGAAGTGAGGGCGCAGGGAGCAGAAAGGGAAGTGAGTGTCTACCAGACACGCGCAGATGGACCTTTCCGGAGGCGCTAGACAGATGACTAACTGGCTCACCGCTTGGCCTCTGGCGTATTGCCTCCTGCCTCCTGCCTGTGCCTCCTGCCTTTTGGACGAAATCTGCCTGACCAGGGCAGCCCCTCGTTCATGCGCGCGGTCGGGCTGCTGGGCTGCTGGGCTGCACGTCACTGGGCCACAAAGGCCAGCAGGGCTGCCCGGGGTGAAGTTTACGGGCCCCGGCTGAACCACTGAACCACTCACAACCCTTAGCGAGACCCGGGAGGCTGCTCCTTGCTGAGGATCCCAAGGGATCGCCCACCAGCCTTTGATCTTTGGGTGGCTTGCTTCGCTTTTCCGGCCCATGTCCAGCCATCTTGGCCGCTTAATGGTTCGCTGGCTTGTGCCCTTTTGGCCCTTGGGGGTCCTTTTGTCCTTTTGCTCTAGGAGGGAAGTCCCGTCATCATACTGTCTCGCTCTCCACTCGCAACTCTCTCACCGTCAAAAGCTGGTTCCCGCACATTTGCACATTTACCCATCCCTGTCTCTCCACGTGGTGGCATTCGTAAACAATGTTTCCCATTCGACACCGCACAATGTTACCTGGCATCTGGATCCCGCCATCCCTTGTTGGGGGGTTCAGATGCGTGGCTGCATTCTGATCCTGACTGCCCACTCAGGGAGCCAACGGTGAGTGAATCCAGAGTCAGAGTCACCTGCTTACAACCACATGGATCCCATATTCCAAACAGACCAGGGGTAAACGCACAGTAGTTCATATTAACCTTCAAGAGTGAGATTCGCATATATCTTTCCCATTCCCACCCACTTTGTCCGCTCTCTTCCACCGAACATCTGTGCAAAGCACGACTACTATCCACCTACTGTCGCGTGTCCGAGCGTCCAGATCTTAGACATCAATCTGCTCAAATTCCACAACCCAGACCCCTCGACAGAGCACAGGACGATATCTATATCAACCCACCCCTTCCGACAATCCCATTGTTCTCACAACCCATCACACAATGGCTCTGTCCTGCAGAGCAAAGACGGCTCTTCTGAGAGGCCTTCGTCCTCTCGTCTCTACCCAGCACCAGCTGGCCGCTACCCAGCAAGTCCTCTCGTCGGCATGCTCAGAGGAGTGTATCTACTGCGATATCTGGAAACTGGCCACACTGATTGCCTCTCATTCTCCCCTCTCTGCTCGATACAACCTCATTACGGGCACACCTACCAGCTCACCTGTCTCGTCTGCACCCTCCAGCCCTGTGGCATCCTCACCTATTGCCGAGTCCTCAACACCATACACCTCCATCATCTCAGCCTCCAAGCGAATCGAAGCACAGTTTCAGACTCAACGATCCAAGCTCAATTCCATCCTCAGTATCTGCACAGTCTCCGGGGTGGATGCCACTGAAGGTCTGAGATTGGCTCATGACAGATGTGCTGCGGCGGTGGAGGACTTGCTTGACCAGGAAGAGGATTTGGAGGAGGAGCTGTTGCGGGATCTCCAAGAACAGCAATACGACTACTCTTACAACTACGACTTGCAATACGCCTATCCAAGCGACTCGGGAGCATACGGATACACGTACGAGAGAAGACCCAGTATGGTCCACGTGACGCACTGAACGCACACATGTTTTCTTGTACCATCACTACCATTACAAGCAGCTTTCTTGGAGCAACCGGAAAAGCGATTTGGAGAGCGCAAAAAGCAAGCGAGCGATTTACTGATGCACTCCCGTGCATTTTCCTATGTTGAGGGGGCGGATATTCTTAGGATCTTCAGAAACCAGACTGGAGAGACCAGGTGTGGCTGGAGCAGCAGCCTGCTTCGGATGGCCACGGCGCTCACGATGATGAAAATTGATATGATACCCATGTATAACAGCTAGCGCACGATCAAACAGACAAGATTTTTTCTATCCTCCTCTCCTCGGTGTCTCGACGTGCCATCACTAGAAGTTCGTGCCGTCTCAGTTATTTCGGTCCATGTAACGTGTAACCGCAACACACACCCGACGATGGTGACGGCAAGGGCTGGTATTTCGACTTTTTGACTTTCTTCACATCGTCAGTGACTCAGCTGCCCCCGTGCGGGATCGGTACCCAGCACCCGGAACCTAGAAGTACCCAGCCAAAGTCCCCAGTGAGGCAGCTCGCAAGAAGTTTCAGAGGGGGTTACAACCACGGGCAGCCAAGCACATGTACTCGGTACCATCATACCACCCTTGTCTAAGCGCACTCGGTACTGGTGGACTTGCCTCATCAGGCCCAGCCGCAGTGGGTGGATGGTGGTCTTTGCGTGAGGTGGTGGGTTAAGCGAGCCCGCACCCTCTGCCGCATTTTGCTTAGTGTCCTCGCACAGCCAAAGCCAAAGCCAAAGCCAAAGCCAAAGCCAAAGCCAAAGCCACTCCTTTCCTCTGCTTGCCCCCTACGACTCTCCCTATTCGTGCCTCGCACTTTGTCAAAAGGTTCAGCCACCCCACCGACCCAGAGTCACGAATCGAGTCACGCACGCCCCTTGAGTTTTCACCCAGGACTGAGCCCTACCAGGACGCGGGGGACGGGAAATCTGGGCTCCCCATTGGCGGCTGGCATTGCTCCCAAAAGCCTCTCCCTATCCCTCCCCTTTTCGTCATCGGCTTGCGAGTCCGGGATTCCGCTAAGGGTTCTTCTGGAACTGCTGCATAGCCCATTCTACCTCGTATCTCTTTCTCTGCACAGTGCAGGAGTACCTTTGGTGGCTTGCTCGCTTGACCCAGAGTTTTGGGGCATTTGACGCGCATTTCTGACGCAATGATCTGGGACTCTAAATCTTACTCTTCTGTCATGGACGGATCTAGGCCTCTTGGCTGTCACTTGCAAAGAAGGGGGGTGGAAACTCTCCTGATGGAAAATTGAGCCATATGGACGTGAGAGTTTTTACTGCTGCGTCAGTCAAGTGAATTTGATTTCATGTCCCGTGTCCTGCGGGGCTCCGAGGGAGTGGTAGAACAATGGCCCTGGCGAGAGCATGATGAGCACTACCAAGGTACGTCCGAGAATGAGCACGAGCATGGACCATATGCATGTCAGAGAGGCTCGTGCTTTCTCCGTCCGAGTGATCGAACTGGTATATCCGTCCATATCTACCTAGGTACCTAGGTACGTACCGAGTGACTAATGACTGCATACTGGGTAGTAGCAAGGGTCTCCCATCGTAATCTCACCTGCATTACATACCCTGCAAGCGCCAGTTAGAACAGAACGCAAGACGATCATCATCACGACTTTCTCCCCGGAGTAATGCAGCTCACCACAAACAGCAAACAACAAAATAGCAAACAGCAAACGACGCAAAGGATTGAGTTCGCGCAGTGTCTGCTCGATAATGATTCCATATTCAATGTGTCCTTGCGATCTCTTTCCCTTGTTCTTGGACAGTCCTTGCCCTAGATGCCTAGGTAATGTGTGGTTTGTAAACGAAAATTTCCAAAGATGGGGAATGGACCAAGGCACAGTAATCACTATTACCAGATACAGGTGGGTGACAGGTAACACCATTGGTCTAGTTGGTCGATCGATTCATCGGTCATCACTGTTGCTGTAGTCTGCGGCCGTCCCTATCTCCTCCGTGCTCTCTCCGCTGCCCATAAACCCGTATTAGTCGTAGGCACCCTGCGCGTCCCACGCATACGGGCGTTAGCTACGTAAGAACCTGTTATGAAATGTACGAAGCACCTTGGGCACATCAATATATGTCCTACCGTGCGTGTCGCTGCTCATCATCTCCGTCATTCACCTCCACTTCCGCCTCCGTCCGCCTACATCCTGTATCCATTGGGACCCGGTGAAGATCAATGACTTCTGCCGCGATACCCGACTCGAGCATCCCAAAAGGGTCACTGCTGGTTCCACCCGTTTTCGCCGCTGGATGTTGTTAGATAATCGTTGCTCACTACTCATCCTCACTTTTGCCGTAGCGGTCCCGGTCCGCACCTCGGTGGGTGTGTGGTTCGCCGGGTACCTGTTCCCTGTGTTGTCCCTTGCCCCCTAGTGTGAATGAACTGTGGCGGTGTGTGGCTGGGGTTGCAGGTGGTTTGTTCTTAAAGAATACGCAGAATACGAGCAATTATGGTAGGTACCTATGTACATACATATGTGCACATATTGTGTCCATAGCTGCCTATAGAAGGCAAGTCGCTAGCCACCACGTCGTGACAATATCAGAAATCCGAGATCGTTATCTGTTGCAGCTCGCCCTCCATATTTCCTCGTCGCAGGAAGGGTTTTTTTTGCGGACTGTCGTCACTAATCAGTGTTTTCGGCTTTCTGTTTTTCTCTTCTTACATTCATTCCCACTCGAATCCCTTCACATTCTAGATCAGCCCTCTGAAGAGATCAGGAACCCCACTTCGCCGTTACCTTTGGCTTTTTCTCTACTCGTACCCTTCGGGCGGTTTTGTCGCTTGCCCCTGTCGGAGGATCAACGCCCATCTTATGCTTATCTACGCAGTGGCCACAAGTAGCTTGGCTGCTCCTCCACACTACCACCATCAACGCCTGTTTACACTCGGGCCAAAGAATGACAAGGGCAGGATTAGGGCAACTGCCGTTCTTGGTCTTCGTTCTCCTGTCCCTACATGATATGTCGTGAGACACACCTACAGCACATCAGCCGATACTCATGTCCCCTCCGCACCGCAGGGTGTAGCCCATTCAGAAATCTTGGGGGGAGGATGATGCGCTGGTCCAACGTGGATCCGTTGTCTACACCTCCATCGGTGCTTGGTGGTCGATCCCGAGCGATGTGCCTGTCGAGTGGGTGTTGAGGCAGGGAATGTGGGGAAGGAACGAATCCATCCCGTCAGCTGAAGTGATACGGCACCAGGGAGCCTTGGAAAACTAGTACCAGGTACCCTTGATAGTACCTGGGGGACCAGTCCTTCCGCATGTACACAGCACCGGTACTTGAGTTCAGATGGGGTTGCTCGACAGACTGAACTGCACCATGGATGTTGATGATAATGCTCACTCAGAGGAAAGATAGCCCACTTGCAGGAGCACCAGCCACCACCTTCACCATCAGCCTCCGTCCGCCCACCAGTTCCTGGACAAGTGCTCGTTGCGGCGTTATCGGGCGGCACCAACGCATGCTGCGAGACATCTCCGTGGCCCCAGAGGATCGAGATGTTACTGGCCCCTAAGCCCTGGGCCCGCCCTCTATGAGGCGCGCCGTCCTTTGTGTACAACACCGACGGTGGTTCCAGATCCCCCGGCGATAGGGTTCATTTGGGTCTCCAGATGTCTGAATGGGATCCGCGTCCTGTTGACGCTTCTTCCCTTGCGCATCCAAATCCTGTGACATGCTGGCTGCGAGCTGCGTTCTGCTCAAGTTCTTGCTCCGAGTCCCACGAGTCTGACTCGTTTGACACGTGCCAGAGCTGAATTCAACCCCGATGTCGGGTTTCATACCGACTTTCAACGAGGGTCGGGGGTTTCTATTGGGCTTGACTGACTTTAGCAAAACAGTGATCTGATCAACATGCGCAACGATGCAGTCGCGAGGCCTTCACTCATTGTCTCTTGCCACCGAGCAAGAATCGCATCTTTGCTGGCCTTCCTAGGTCTATCCGAGTCAACGAATCTGATATTGGAAGAATTTGCTCTCTTTGAAATTACATCCCGTTTGTGGAAAGAGAATGCGGTCATTTTTCCCTGGACGATGTTCAAGTCTCTCTATGGATCTGTTGATAAAGCTTGTGTATCAGCCATATGGAGTGGCTCGGAGAAACAGCGACGACGGTGACGATGAAGCTTATCCGTCGACCAGGCTCTGGTCATGGAAAAGTGCCTGCCAGACCTTAATGACGGTATTGTTCGACGTTCAGATCGCGAAATATCTGGGAAGAAACACCGGGCTTCCACCTTGCAGATGATCGGTCTCATAGATGCCTATGAGGCTTCTATGTTGCTTGCTCACTGCCTCGAATGCATATGTAAGTATGCAGCAATATGCAACAAGCGAGCCGAAGTCCGCCGGAAGATATCTAAGCCACTCGTTATGTATGATCGTCACTATCTCGACGTCCGGAACAAGGCATTTACTGGCGAGCCAGAGCAGACGACCCGCAGGTAAGACAAAGGCCCGGAGGAGGGTATTCAATGAGTTGCCACTATCAAGATCGACCGACAAGCGAATCAGGGCGCGGAGGGTATTCAGCTTGGACATGGTCATATCGCCTACCCGTGCAATTTTCCACACGGATATTAACCGCTCCAAAGTCTATTTCCAGATCAGAGTACCTTCTATGTTGTCCCGAGTGTTGCCTCAGCCGTCAGAGCTAGGACTGCACTGGCTTGAGCTCGACCTAGAGTACCCTGAGGCGCTCTGTGAGTACTGTGAGTATTCCCCTACCACCAATACGAACCACAAATTCGTCACCAAGGATTCCAGTCTCTAGCGGTTCGGAAGCAGCAACTCCATCCTGGCCATGGGAATCACTACTATCCAGCCAATGTGTTGCAGAAGCTTGGGCCGTCTGCACAGCGCGTCAACGAGACACATGGCTAAAAAAGCCGAGTGTTGAAGAACCCAGACCTCGAACAAAAATGGGACTCTGCCCAGCTTTGATAACAGGAGGTCCTGTAAGTAAGTTTCATTGGTTGGCTATAGGGAGTTCTACTCTTTGCTTGAGTACCACGAAGACTGTAACCCTGAGGAGCCCCTCGCCCGTGGAACGGCCAGATCTTCTAGAGCGCGCCACAACACAATGAGCCGGTTGGCCGGTGGGCGGGCCGGGGAGCTTGTCAACACTTCGGATAATATCGACCCCTGTTGCTCGTTCTGAAATGGTTAGAGCCGGCGGTGCGGGCTGTAGAAAGGACTCGGTAAGTCTGCAGTCGCGCAGAAAGAACTTTCTCTGGGCGGATATGTGCCTGATCTATCAGCAGCGCTTACTTCGTATTCAAGCGATATCAAGTAGCATGTATTCACACTGAGCGAAGATTTGCTTGCCCACCGCATGCACACACACCCTTTGACGCCGATATAACCACCACCAGATTTTGAACTCGAGCCTCCAGACCCCGTGGTGGACACGCAAGCAACTTGCCACAATCAGCCGTTGGTCGAATCACGGAGCCTTGATTTGCCCCATTCTAATGGAGCATCTCCACCTTGTCCATGTGGAAGTCAACATCCAGATCCGTCATAATTCTTATTATCCGGGGACCCCAAGATGCCCTCAGACTGCGGGGTACCGCATGGGGCCTTTTGCCTATAGTACCCGTGGTGTCTGAAGCGGCAAGTCCACATATCACCATGCCGTGGGACGCAAGACAGGCAATATTGCTGACAACAATTTAGCCGGGAAGATGTCATGGGGGTTCGCGATTTCAATGGAGACGGTCAGTGGAACTCACTGGCATGAATTCTATATAAAAAGAGATCGCCGGCGCCGCCGAGCGGCTTTTGTCTCTCAAGTCATTTCCTCATTCACCGGTATTGGTATTGTGTGGCAGGCAAAAAGCTGTCAACACCATTCTCAAGATGGCGACAACACAACAGGAAATGTCAAAACTGATGGAAAACGTCACTCCGTGGTACAGGGATCCTGGCCGGAGGAAACTCTACGCCCTTTTGGTGATCGCGCTTCTCTCGGCCGCGACTAATGGATACGATGGGTAAGAGGACAGACAGACCTTCTGATCGTTGACCTATTCTAACGACGTCCAGCTCGCTCATGAACGGAGTGCAGTCTATCACATACTACGAGAATTGTACGGCATTTCCTGATATTATAATTGTGGGCAGATCGTTAATTCCGGTTCAGACTTCCATCACCCTCGTGGGTCAACGCAGGGCTTACTGAATGCTATACAACCTGTGGGAGGGGTAGTCAGTAAGTACACCCGTGATCGGACAGTTGCTTCTGCTGGGATGCTAATGCTTTCCCAGGTCTTATCCTGGCCCCCTACTGTGCTGATTATGCCGGGCGCAAATTCACGATTTTTCTCGGCTGCTTGATTGTGGTCATCGCTGGTCTCATTCAGTGTTTCGCCGTGAACATTCATATGTTTACTGCTGCTCGTTTTCTGAGTAAGAAGCCGTGCAATCTTCGACTCTCAATCCTCTGGCGAAACTCAACTCACTTCTTCTGATAGTTGGCCTCGGATCCGGCATCTCTGGTTTGGCTTCACCGCTCCTTATCACCGAGCTGGCTCACCCTTGCGAGCGTGGGAAGATCACCGCCCTATACAAGTAAGTCTCTCATTACCCAGACCGTGAATCTCCGGACTAAATCGTCTTGCAGCACTCAATACTACTTCGGTGCCTTCCTCGGAGGCTGTAAGTTGGGATGAATCCATACTTGGGAAAGTTGTCCACTGATATATGTCTTGCAGGGATCACTTTTGGAACACTCTACATCAAGTCCAACTGGTCATGGAAGCTTCCCAGCTTGCTGCAATCCGCGCCTTCGTTCGTGCAGTTGGTCTTGGTCATCTTGCTGCCAGAATCTCCTCGTTGGCTCATGTCTCGAGGCAAGGACGAGAAGGCCCTCCACCTCCTCGCCAAGTACCATGCCAACGGCGATCGGGACGACCCCCTGGTCCGTTTTGAGTATGCGGAGATGAAGGCCTCGATCGTCCGCGGCGAACAAAAGGGACGCTGGTCCGAACTGTTCAGGACTCGTAAGTCATCACACACTGCCTCCCGAAATGCCCGCTGACATGTCTGCTCTCTCCACCAGGTGGTAACCGCTACCGCGTCTTCATCTGCCTCTGCTGCGGCGTCTTCTCTCAGTTCTCCGGCACTAGCTTGACGGCATACTACCTACACAACATCCTGGAGGCCATCGGCATCGACAGCCCCAACTACCAGAACATGCTCAACGGCTTCATCCTGATGGTCAACATGTTTGAGGCGTGGTTCTGGGCCTGCATGGTCGACCGGTTTGGGCGGCGGCCACTCTTCTTGATCGCCTCGAGCGGCATGTGCTGCACGTTCGCCATCTGGATTGCCTTGACGGCCACGCAGCTCCAGCATCCCAAGCAAGTGGGGTTTGGAAAGGGTGTCATTGCCATGATCTTCTTCCACAACTTCTTCTATAACTTTGCCTGGTAAGTTTTTACACTTTGGTTGTGTATCATGCAAACTCTTGTTTCGACCATCGCCGCTGATGAACGGTGTGCAGGATCTCCCTCAACGTCGCCTACCCCCTCGAGATCCTCAGCTTCAAGATCCGCGCCAACGGCCTGTTCATGCAAGGCCTCGCCACCAACGTCTGCCTGTTTTTGTCCCAGTATCTGATCCCGATCGGCATCGACGCGGGAAGCTGGAAGTTCTACTTCTTCTTCGAAGGCTGGCTGCTCATCCAGCTCGTCACCGTCTACTTCTTCTTCATCGAGACCCGCGGCGCCACCCTCGAGGAGATCAACCGCACCTTTGACGGCGTCGACGCCGTCGAGGAGATCAAGCAAAAGGCCACCGAGGCCATTGGGGTTGCGGACATCACGGAGATTGGCGGGCCCAGGAAGGGCGATGACGAGGACGGTGTTCCTGGCCGGGTCACGCATGTGGATGAGATTCACGAGAAGTCTTCCTGACAAAGGGAAACGTTAGTTTTTGGACCGCCTCCCGTCTTCCCGCGAGGATGTAATAAGACGACGCTGCGCGTGGGTGACCTGGGGAATAGCCCACCACCGACTGGACCCCTTCGCAGGCCTGGGAGGATTGGAACTGGATGGGCCGGTAGTATGTTCCGTCACCCACAGCCGCGGGGAAACGGGTGCAAGGTTTCAAGAAAATCACCAGGAGTATCACAGGGTATTTTAGCCTATTTACCCAACCCCCTACCCTCCGAGCCTCTTCCTTGATAAGCTTGATATCGGGTGGTTGAGACTTCGCTCTAAAGTTAATTACCCTCGTGATCTAAATCCCGACCGGATGTGAGAACCATGGAGCTTTGCTCACGGACTCACAAGACAAATCTATCGATATAGGTATCTCCTCTCCAATTTCTCGATCCTGGGTGGGGCGTGTTGCAGGGTTGAAAAGATGTATGACACCGCACCTAACGCTGTTTGCAGGGTCTTATTCTAAGTAACCGGGTGTGTAGGCAAGAGCGTAAAGCGCTCATGTTACATTTTTCTTTTGCCCCCAAGAGACTCGACCCCAGAGACTTGGGGACTTTTTGGGGCGCCTTCGTTGCAGTGTAAGGGAATGTATGGCCGTGCACAAGCTTTAACACTTCCCGAATGAGTACATGTATAGTATAGCCTCACCACCTGCAGTCGGGAGACGGGTGGCCCATAATAAATAATACCCGACATACGGTGCCAGCTCGACCACCTGCAATCAAGCGAACTACCTGGGTAATTAATGGGAATTTCTTTTTTTTGGGCTCGTCCTGTGCGATGTCCTGGCGCATGGCGTTTTGAGGATTGCAATTGGTACCTAGGTACCTAGCAAGCTAGGTATGTTCTGGCGGTATTGCCAAATAGTAGAGATGTTGTTTCTTTACAATATAGGCCAAGTCAAAAGAGCTGTATAGCGCCCATCGCCTCCACCCTTTTCTACGCTCCATAGGTGTGGGGTATGAGGTATTTCATATTATCTACCTAGGGTAGGTACTGGACCGTGCTAAGATCAGACGTTTGATATACCAAGCTCGAACGCTGGACTCGTCGCATGTAAGGGCTGGTCTGGAGTCGTCCAGACGGACACCTTGGCAGTCCTCTGCTCAAGAAACACCCATCCCTCGTTGCTCATTTCGCCTGTCCGTCTTATTGGACCACCATCTCCAGCAACCCATCAGATCCACCTGCGTTGGATGTGTTAGTTTGGATGCCGGGGGTTTCGAGATTTCGCTCATATGCTGCTCTGGCATCGAAGCCGGCAGAGGCAAGAGGGGAAAATGACCAAGTTCAACAGCATTCAGAGTTCTTTATTCATGTCAGCGTGTAGGGATGAGTTTGACCTCAAGACATCCTTCCTCTTCTCTCCGTTCGCCGACACGCGCTTGGAAAGGACATGTTGATCATACGGGTTTCCATGCTTGGCGGGCCGGTCTTCGAGCTGAGGGCGTAGTGCCGGGAAGCAAGCATTGACAAAGGGTATGTCCTTCATCAACCATCGGACACGGCCATTTCCCTACACCCATGCCGATGGGACCAAGCGTAGAGAACTTGTAGCCTGAGAATTGGGTGTACCTCCACGTCATGACTGAATCGAGCTCCAATTCGGAATCTTGAGGGTCTGTGTTGGATGACTGCACTCCGCGACGTGGAGATTGCAGTACTCGTCACTGAATCAGACGTGACGTCCATGGGACAGGAGCATTGGCTAGAGTTTCCTCCGTTGGCCAGGAAGCGTAACAGTGGGACTCGGTATTCCACAGCCAAGGCCGGCAGTCTCACGAAACATTGGTGTCGTCAACGTCCATTGCACTGACCTCCCGTACCGTCGACGTGTTCTTGTCAAATACAGCCCTTAGCCCAATCCTGAATTCGGACATGCGCACACCCAGAATTTTCAAGATGGAGGTCTGCCGTGAGTCGAGCGTGTCCCCTTCCTTGCAGACAAGATATCCCTCTTCTTCGTCCATTGACCCTTCCGGATGTTCTTCTAGCACCACCTGCCCCTTGACGAGGCGAGTCGGAATGCCGAGTTTTCGAAGGGTTGGTTCAATCTGGACCGGCAACGGATCATCCTCGCCGCCTTCGACGCCGTACTGCGTATGAATTTCTCCCGGTGGTATCCTGACGTCCCGAGTCGCGACGCTGCCACTGCGAGCAAAGTCCTGGTTCAGCCAGTCTGCAAAATATTCTTCGATGTCTGTAGGTTTCTGGTTTGTGAAGAGAAGGCCGACTTCGCCTTTCACATACGGCGCCAATGCACTGACCCCGGGTACGCATTCGGTTTCTTCCGTCTGCCCTAGTCCCACCATCAAGACTTTGTTCTTTCCCATCATTATCCTTGAGTCACTGAATTCCGCTCTGACCTGTTTGAGAAAATTGTTGCGGGTGTTTTGTACGTCAAACACCCAGATGTACGAGTACTTTTCTGCGGCATCTTGAACATTTGCGGCGAGCCGGCGGACCTGCTCTTTCCTGTTTTTCCGCACCTTTGACGTCGGGACGACTCTGTTTCGCTTTGACGGAGGCATGGTGAGGTATGGGATTGAGAGGTATGGCCGAGAGGGGTCTAGGACAGGAAGGTATTTGGTGTGGTCAAGCGATGTCCGGCTTTCCACTGCGTCGAAAAAATAAATTTCACAAGTGCAAGCCAAGAGGAAGGTAAGCCGGGTCAACTAACCCCTTTCGGTCCAGATGTTGAGAGGCTAGGCCCAGAATGGAAACTGCGACATTGTCGATTTTGTTTACTCCAGATTCTCCATCCTCGTTCAATCAGTTCCGTTCAGTCCGTCACCTCCACGGCCACAACAAGCGCTTGGCCAGCTTCAGGGGAGGATCTAAGACACGGGCCAATCCTTCAATCCCTCTCTCAAGAGCGTCTTCCACACTTACGGACCTCGGAATACAACATGGAGAACCAGACGTCTCGCAGGGTATCTGCGTCCCCAACACAAAATTACCTGGTAGCATACAATGCCATCTGCCTGGCACTGTGGTCCGTCATAACCCTCCGAGCCGTTTTCCTCATTCCTACTCTCTTCGCTCTCGGAAAGCCCCAAGGCCTTCACGACGCCCTCTTTCCTCTTCTCAAATGGACTCAGACGATAGCCCTCCTCGAAATCCTCCATGCTACAATCGGCCTCGTGCGGGCCAGTCCCATTACCACCGCCATGCAAGTCGCGTCGCGCATATTGGTTGTCTGGGTTGTTCTGCAGATGTTTCCGCAGATTGTTGCGACGACCAACAGCTTTGGAAAATCGGTGCCAGGATCGACAACAGGGCCTATTGCTTTTGCGGGGATATTGATGGCTTGGGGAACGACAGAAGTCATCCGATACGGGTTTTTTGTATGGAAGGCAGCCATAAGTGAACGAGTTCCCGCAGGCCTTACGTGGCTCCGATACAATACCTTTTTTGTCCTGTACCCCATTGGCATCTCCAGCGAATGTCTGCTCATGTACCTGGCATTGACCCCGGCAGCAAAACAAGGAAAGCAGGTCGACCTGCTGATGAAGATTGTTCTTCTTATTTATGTGCCAGGAAGCTATATTCTCTACACTCACATGATGGCTCAAAGGCGCAAAGTCTTGAAGGGTAAGGGAAAGTCTGCATGAGACACGCAGGAGTCGCTGGAACCCTTGGAAGATGGCATACCAGGTGCTTACGGGTATGATGCATGGTGAATACAGCCTTCAGGCCGCACACCGAGCAACGACTAGGCAAAGGCATGTCCAGACCAAACAGTGCTTCAATGCCTGGAGCGCAAGGCGTCCCTCCAAGCTGCGTGTGGTCAAGTGAGCTGGATGATCCAACGCCGCAGAGGCCATAGCCGCCTCGAGGGGTCAAATGAGAATGCTGTCCTACGGATCGACTTGGACCTCGAACCCGAAGTCCTCGCGGCTTGGGTTTACGGAGAGAGTGATATGACGAGGACTGAATTGAGGTAGATTTCAGTAGCCGCAGAATGAAGTCTTTCTATTCGCACCGGCCACTCCGAATCACGATGCCTTGGTTTGCAATGTCACCGCTGCCAACACGCTCGAATGCGTAATAACCGTGCGCGACTTTGGCACCTGCTCGGCTGATGAGTATTCTGGCTTCTTCGAAGACGGTCCGAAGCCAGAGTGTGCAGGCAACATGTCTACCCTCATGTATGTGTCGTAAAGATATAGCAGGTGAATGGAAGCAAATCGTCAGGAAATAGATGGGAGTTCGAGAGGAGCCAAGTACAATTTCGGGACAAGGCTGAGCACCGAGGGGGCGAGGGGTGGCCATCTTCTATCTTGGCAGCGGGGAGCCTCGCCCAATATTTGCGAGGCGCCTGTGTGCGTCATTCAAGTTCCTTAGGATTTTCTGTGCGCCGCTCTCCGCGCTGTAGCCAGAATCCTCCTGCGCCTGGACCATTCTCGCCGTTTTGGGGGTTAAGAGGGAGAGACCTGATTTACTTGCAGTCGCAGCTCGCTCTTTCAACCCAGTCTCTCCTTTAGCAGGCCAAAGGGGAAAATGCCCCCAATCCCACCGTCGCGCCTGGTCGCGCTACAATCCAACTCCCAGAACATCCGCAACATCTGTATTCTCGCACACGTCGATCATGGCAAGACATCTCTCACAGACTCGCTCATTGCTACCAATGGCATCATCTCCCCCAAGATGGCGGGTAAAGTCCGCTACCTGGACTCAAGACCGGACGAACAGATACGGGGGATTACCATGGAGAGCAGCGCCATCAGTTTGTACTTCAGCATGATGCGCAGGCAAAAGGAAGGTGAAGAGGCGAAGAAGGAGGAATACCTGATAAATCTAATAGACAGTCCTGGTCACATTGACTTTTCGTCAGAGGTCAGCACGGCTTCAAGGTTATGCGATGCCGCAGTTGTCCTCGTTGATGCGGTCGAAGGCGTGTGTTCACAGACCGTCACAGTGCTTCGACAGGTATGGTTAGAGAAGCTGAAACCTTTACTCGTCATCAACAAGATCGACAGGCTCGTGACCGAACTGAAAATGACTCCAGGCGAGGCATACTCACATCTGGAGCGAGTCCTCGAGGGCGTGAATGCTGTCATAGGAGGCTTCTTTCAAGGCGAGCGTATGGAAGAGCATCTCATGTGGCGGGAAAAGATCGACCAGGAGAGAGCCGCCAAGGAACAGCGGAAGCAGGATGCCATGAGCGACACCGCTTCCGAGGCCGACCTGGATCAACAGTTCGAGGAGCGGGACGACGAGGACCTCTATTTCGCTCCGGAGAAGAGCAATGTCATCTTCGCCAGCGCAATAGATGGGTGGGCATTTACCGTCCGTCAATTTGCGGGCATCTATGAGAAGAAGCTAGGTATCAAAAGATCCCTTCTGGAAAAGGTGCTCTGGGGTGACTTCTATTTGGATCCAAAGACCAAAAAGGTACTCGGTCAGAAGCATCTTAAAGGAAGAAATCTGAAACCAATCTTTGTGCAACTTGTGTTGGAGCCTATCTGGCAAGCATACGACGCCACGGTTGGCATCAATGGCGCTCGGGGTGATCCAGCGCTGTTGGAGAAGATAACCAGGTCTTTGTCTATCAATTTGCCTGCCCACATCATGAGGTCGAGGGATTCCAAAGCCATCTTACAAGCCGTCTTTTCCTCATGGCTGCCACTCTCAACAGCCCTTCTTGTCTCTGTCATCGAATACTTGCCAAGCCCTCCCACTGCCCAAGCAAGTCGGTTACCGGAAATGATTGAGGATCTGGTCAGTTCAAAGAGTATTGACCAGTCTCTGAAAGATTCCATGATCAATTTCGACACCTCTAGCTCTGCACCAGTTGTGGCGTATGTGAGTAAGATGGTTGCCATTCCCGAGAGTGAACTCCCCTCCAAGCGACGGAAACTGGGCACCACCTTAACAGCAGACGAAGCCAGGGAGCTCGCCCGACAGAAGCGTGCTGAAATCGCCAGAGCGCAGGCTGAAGCAGAAGGCGGGAACGGTGTGGATAGTATAACGAATGGACTGAACACGGCCAGGATAGGCGAGGAGGGCGAAGAAGGGACGACGCCAGAGCAAGCGGAGGATCCAGAACACTTGATCGGGTTTGCCAGACTTTATTCAGGGTCGCTCTCGGTTGGAGACGAAGTCTACGTCCTGCCACCCAAATTCAATCCAGCTTTTCCTCATGCTTCCCCAGAGCCGAAGAAGGTGCCCATCACGGCCCTCTATCTCCTCATGGGCCGATCATTAGAGCCGCTGGACAAAGTACCAGCAGGAGTGGTGTTTGGAATCGAAGGACTGGAAGGCCACATTCTCAAGACCGGCACGTTGTGCTCGCAATTAGAAGGGGCTATCAATTTGGCTGGTGTCTCAACGCTTAGCCAGCCTATCGTCAGAGTTGCCCTTGAACCCACGAACCCAATGGACCTAAACAAGATGATCAAGGGACTGAAATTGCTTGAACAAAGTGATCCTTGTGCTGTCTACGAACAGATGGAGAGTGGAGAGCATGTCATCTTGACCGCCGGGGAGCTGCATCTCGAACGGTGCCTCAAAGACTTGCGAGAGCGATTTGCAAAATGTGACATTCAGCCTGGTGAACCCATCGTACCTTATCGAGAAACCATCGTGAAGGCGGAAGAAATGGAACCCCCGAAGAATAAAGATCTCCCGCGAGGCACGGCGATCGCGGTGACTGCGTCAAAGACGGTTTCTGTCAGACTAAGGGTTCGACCTCTGCCGTCAAATGTAACGGAGTTTCTAATCAATAACGGAGCCTCGATCAGGAGACTATACGCGGAGAAGCAAGCACAGGAGGAAGGGACCACAAAAGACTCCCAAGAGGTTGAAAAAGAGGAAATAAACGACCTGGGCAACGATGCTGGGGGACAGGAAAGGGGCCAACTTTCGCTTGAAGAATTCCGAAATCAACTTCAAGCAGCTTTCGACGAGGTGAAAGAGGACAAGGAAGTCTGGGCAAAAGTTGTGTCCAGGATATGCAGCTTTGGTCCTCGACGGGTGGGACCCAATTTATTCATCGACGCGACCGGAGAACATACCTGTAAGCGGTTCTTGTTCGAGCAGCACGAAATCGTCGAGAGGGAGGGCGATGCAAATGGGACCAAAAGCAGCAGCGACGCCGTGGGTAAGCAAGATTTCTCCGACACAATCGCTTACGCGTTCCAGCTGGCGACTTCGCAAGGCCCCCTCTGTCGCGAACCTATGCAGGGTGTCGCCGTCTTTCTCGAAGAGATCAGTCAGCAGCAGCAGCAGCAGCAGCAGACTGCACCCACCACCTCCTCCGACCCTTCTTCCAACGGCAGCAGCGTCGGCGACGATAATGACCCTTCATCATCCTCTGCGCTAGAATCAGGCCGCCTGACAGGCGAACTGATCACCTCCGTGCGCGAAACCATCCGCTCCGCCTTCCTCGACTGGTCCCCCCGCATCCTGTTGGCAATGTACAGCTGCACGATCCAAGCCACGCCCGAAGTCCTAGGCCGTGTCTACTCCGTGCTCACACGCCGACGGGGCTCCATCCTCTCCGAAGCGCTGCTCGAAGGCACGCCGTACTTCACCATCAGCGCGACCTTACCTGTAGCCGAGTCATTCGGGTTCAGCGACGAGATCCGCAAGCGCACGTCGGGCCTGGCCCAACCGATGCTGCAGTTCGTCGGGTTCGAGGTCGTGGATGATGTCGACCCCTTCTGGGTGCCCCGCAGCGAAGAGGAGCTAGAGGACCTGGGCGTGCATGGCGAGAGGGAGAATGTTGCGAAACGATACGTCGATGCTGTGAGGAGGCGTAAGGGTTTGCTTGTTAGGGGCACCAGGGGCGTGGGGAGGGATGCCGAGAAGCAGAAGACTCTCAAGACGAATTGATGTGAATAGCATGAATACGAATGCTACTACAGGTACTTGTTTCGCTGTTTATATCTCGGAGCTACCTGGGTATGTAGACAGACAGATACTGCAGAACCCTCGTGAATACCTAGAGAAACCAATGCGAATCCTACAAGGAATGCTCGTCTCGAAATCCATGTGAAAAATAGATGCGCTTCCCCAATTATTTTTCTCTCTTGAAAATATTCATCTCCAACCAGATTTTCCTTCGCATCGTCCAGGTATGTATCTCGTCACGAATTTGGACATTTTCATCCTGTTCATGTGTATTCAACATGGCGCAAACATTCTCATCATGCGTGGTAACTCAAAAGTTCCCGACTCTTTGGTGTGTATATGATGTGTCGGTTGTCCCAGTCGTCCATGAGGCTGTGCCTTTTCCCTTTCCCCTTGCTTTCCCTTTTTGACACTTTTCATATCTCGTCTCCATAAATCAGCTTTACCATTGAAGATCGTTGTGGAAGCTTATCTCGGCGCTCTTTTGTTCCCTGATGGAGGCAGATATGTCCGGCTGGTGAGGTCCCCTCTCCACACTGGCCGGCTTCTTCTTAGCAAGGTCTCGAATCTGAGGCTTGTCTGATCGACTGACTGAGTGGTTGAGCGTTCATTGGATGTCCGTTCGTATTGTTTCTCTCACAGGCCACATATTCCACTCAGCCTCACTTCCCTTCAATTAGGCCCGCGTAGGCATGTCGCTGCCAGAGCACAAGTCGCTTCCCATAGCATCTCGGGACTCGACCGGTGCGCCTGCGCATTGCAGGTGACTTGTGGTCGCCGTCGAAGCAGATCCTGCATTCCTGTCCCACGATCCAGACATCAAACATGAGACATTGAAGGACTCGGTTTCAGGGTCCTTGGTGATGGCCTCACGGTTCTTCCACAAGTTGTGTTATTTGGACTCCTTGATCTCTTCTCAGTCAACAGACCCGGTCTTCATTCTCTCAGTGGACGGAACCCCCATGGGCGCAGTCCTTCCTTTGCATTGCTCACGACGGAAAGCTCAATCCGGTGGACAATGTGTTCTGTGCTGGCCCTCCGAAGACATCCACAAGCAGGTTTCTGAAGAGACCGAGAACCAGAACAGACCAGATGTGATGTTTCGAAGCGTTGGTCGGCGACCCTTGGCAAGGTTTGGAAAAGACGAAGGACGCGGTGAGAGAGGGTTCGGTTGTGACATGACAAGAATCCAACGGCGCCGGCCATCCGTCGTCGGCATGAATTCCCGCTTTTCGAATACTTCGCGCGCGAGAGGGATTCCTCGTTCTCCTTTTACCATGCTGGAGATCTGTCCTCGTGCTGCTGGTAGGAGATGGGTGGGAATTCGAAGAGCGTCAAGCGCAGCCTAACGCTTCAATATCCTCCAAGCACTCCTTGCAGTCCAATGTCTATGAATTTTCCTTCCCAGGCACCTTCTCCATCAGCGGTATCGCTTCCCGCAGTATTTGCTCTGCCTCTCTGAATTCCTCTAGCTCGTAGAGTACCAGAGCGAGGTCATACATAGATGTCAGTGTCTGGTTATGTTCCTTCCCATACACCTTCTCCGTCAGCGATAGCGCTTCCTGCCCTATTCGCTTTGCCTCTTCGAATTCCCCTTGGGTACAGAGTACCCCAGCCAGATGATTCATAGAGTCCAGCGTGTCTGCATGTTCCTTTCCCAGTATCTTCTCTCTCCCTTGTAACGTCTTCTGGAGTATCTTCTTCGCCTCTTCGAATTCTTCTAGTTTAT